>NW_027362762.1:262831059-263482559 GCF_046119375.1 Phyllobates terribilis
AGAATCTAGTTGTATTCCAGGTGTAGACTTTGTTTGATTTATAGTCCATTGTATCACGTTCAAATATTGATTTTCGTTTCAAATATAATATCCTCAAGTATTTGTAGATTTTTCATAATTTTATGATTGAGTCATTCAAATTCTTCTGTATTAACATACTGTTTTAAAGAGAGCTGTATTGTATTAATTTCATCTTTAATAGTAGATATTTCCTGTGCCTCATATTTTACAATTAATTCCATGAGTTTAATGGAACGTGAAGATAGAATTCTGTTTCATTCACACTGGAAAGATTCAAGATAGGTAAATGTCGCTTTTCTTAAGTCTTAACCCCCTGGGGATCATTTCTTTTGATATATAGGATTGCAAAGATGTTGAATCCCACCACAGTTTCAGTTCCTTGAATTTTTTCACTCTCAAGTTGTTTCATGAGAGATTCAAGATTATCATTCACTGGGTTAGTTATAGTATTTTTGGAAACAATTGTTTCATTCAAAATCGATGCAAACTTGTCAAGTCTATTTGAGTCCAAGTTTAAGTCTCCGAAACATGAAGGAAGAGGAGTATCCATAGTAACAAATTTTACGGATATTGATATAATATCAAAAACTAGGAGCACGACTAAAACCTAGTAATTATATCAAACAAGGAAGGAAAAAGAGAGTCAGCTCACCAGCATAAAGTCCATCGTATCCTCTTTCAGAGATCCTCGCAAGGAGCCGCCCTGGTTCGGGTCGGTGTATATAAACACAGGAAAGAGATTTTCTCCAGCGTTTTCCCCTCCCCTTTTCTTTAGAGAGTTATTGGATTTTTAAATTGCAAACAAGAACCCCACATGGTTTAAATAGCCGTCAGGATCTTATTCTTCAGTATAATTGATATAATCATGTTCATTGATTTTTCTGTTTTTATAGAGTTTTTTTTTCCCTTCTTTTTCTTTTCCTTGCTATTTTATTTGTTTCCCCCTCCCCTTTTCTCCCAGAATTAGTTCCACCTGTTCTTATGGGGAGGTTTAGTACCATTAAATATTTGAGACCGGCTCTATCTGAAAACAGATTATGATTAAGACTCACAAGAGTTGAAATGCGTTGCTTGAACTGATGTAAATCATCACTGGAATTGATATATGATGGCATAACTTGTCTTTCTCGGATTTACCTGCTCTTTATATAGAGAGGACATGTGATTTCAGCAGCCAATGACAGAAGCCCTTGTGTCTGGACAGTGTGGATGCTTCCTGCGCTCTGATTGGCTAGCTGCGCTTTGCTCATTTAAAGTTACAGGAAAAAAAAAAAAAGATTACAAGCATGCCGCTCCTCTGACCTCTTCTGCGCTCTCCCCAGCCCCTCCACTCAACACACGTCCCCCCGGTCATCATACACAAGCACTATGCTAGCCAAACTGTTAAAAACACTGTAGTTGCCCCGCAATCATTTTCCCGCACCTATTCGCCGAACGTTACCGAATTCCCGATTTAATAAAAATGCTCGCCTTTCCGATCACGAATTCAAATGTGCCATATTCGTGTCAAATTTAACTTTTGATATTGGATTTCGAACTTATTCGCTCATCAAATGGCACAGCCCTACAAACACCAGCTGCAGAACATTCTCTCAAGAAGATAACTATTGATTCAGCATCAGTTGAGATGAAGAACCTGGAAGACTTCGTCATTCAGAAAACCTACAGGTTCCTTAGCATCACCGGCATGTCATTGGCGTTCCTGTCCAAAGATATAGATCTATCATCTGCAAGTGAAGGCTACCAAGCTGCCAAGAAAACAGTTAGTGGTATGAGAGTGACTAATGATACTGCAGGAAGAGGAGTAGAACTGATAGAAGAATATAACAAGTTGCACACAACAAATGAACAACAGACACAATTTCTGCTGCTGGTAGTCAAAAGTATTGAGAATGATATCGAGATAAGGAGATATGGAGAACGAAAAAGACACTCATGGACTGCAATTAATAAGTGACGCTATCAAACAAGCATTTAACTGTCAGGCAGCAAGAGTAGCTTTTTTGTTGAGAAATAAACATGATGTGTAATTGCTGATCATAATGGTTATTATTTACTAAGATACGTTCAAACGACTACATATCTAGATTGGTAGGGAGTCTGGGACCTGTAAAATTTAAAAGATTTTTAAAATGTTTGTAGTTTATTTAGTTTTTTTACCAAAAGTAATCATTTCAGAGGGTGCCCATCAAAAAATTGAAAATATATTTTTTTGCTTGCATTAAGGACCATCCTAATGGGAGGTCTAGCAGGCTCATTAGATCTAGTCTGGCACACAGCCTAATAAGTGACACATCCCTGAATTCAGTGTATTAACTCCTACATTATGCTATCCCCAGATTACATAGCAAAAACCTGCTGACAGATTGCCTTTAATCTAAACATATAGCCCAAATGTGATGTGAACATAAGTTATGTTGTAATCAAACTATAAGTAACTAAGCACTAGTGATGAGCGAGCACTAAAATGCTCGGGTGCGCTTTGCTCGGATCGAGCAAACTGTGATGCTCGGGTGCCCGACCTGAACAACGAGCCCAATGTAAGTCAAGGGGAAACTAGAGCATTTTTCCGGCGCCCCCCACCGGAGGTCTGGAAGGGGCCTGAAAAATGGCCAAATCTATGGGAACAGTGCTCAAATGATATGGGAACAGCAAGAGGAAGACCCCTGGAAGCATTTATGAATCCCAGGTCACTGCTATGAACAATGTTGTCAGAGTATTACGCCACTTTTACAGACTCACAATAAAACATACAAAAACGAAGCCAAAATGGATTTTCCTGGAAAAAATGTTAAGGAACATTCTTTGCAGGGTAATGATGTGTATATAACGCAAAATAAATAACCAAAATCAAAAACGCTCCTCCACACCCTGGGCTATGTTCACACGTAGCATTTTTGATGCGTTTTTGCACTTTTGCATTGCTTTCAATGGTGAAAAATACATTCACCGGTAAATGTAATTTTAACATTTTACTACCTTATCTGGCCATGTGGTGTGTGAGACATGATCAGACACATTCTGTTTCATTTATGAAGGAGGGACTGTGAAAGTCACGAAGCCTATTTTTACAAGGCCATCACCCGCTTTGAATAAACGCTAGCGGCAGGGCAAGCAAGGATCTCCAAGGCGTAGAGAGCCAGTTCATGTCACGTGTCCTGCTTGGATACCCAATAGTTATAAGGCACAGAGGAATCACGGAGGACATTGGTACGGTTGGCAAGGTACTCCTTCAGCATCTTCCAAAACTTTTCTCTCCCTGTCAGAGTACCCCGAGTATGATGGCCAGTGCGCTGGGAGGGTCTGAGAAAACTGTCCCACATCTTTGACAGTGTTCCTCTGCCTCTGCTGCATCGTATTAGTGTCTCCCTCACCTGTACTTAGTTGTCCAATGAACTGTGACCTCTGACACCAGCATTTTCAGATGGGAATTTTTTTTAATAATTCCTCAACAAGGCCCTTTTGGTACTACAAAGTTTTATTAGACTTCTCCACCACAGGAAGGAGAGATAGAAAATTCCCCTTGTAGCATGGGTCTAGAAGTGTGACCAACCAGTAATTACTGTTGGCCAAAATGTGTGCAGTGCGGGGCTCATGGGAAAGGCAGCAGAACATAAAGTCAGCCATGTGTGTCAGACTGCCAAGAGCCAAGTCTTCCCTGTCCTCACCAAAAGGATGACAGTTCATACTCTCCTCCTCCTCCTTGTCCTCTTCCTCCTTTTCCCTTTCCTCAGGTCATTCACTCTGAACAGATGGTATGACTATTGTGTAGGTAGTACCGTCTGTAGTGCAGGAAAACAGCTCCTGTTCCTCCTCCTCCTCTTCTTCTTCCTCCTCCTCATTATCACCCAATCTGCGTTGAGATGAGATGAGACTGGGCTGTGTGGCATCACCCTGTATGATTCCTTGCTTCATCTCATCGTGCTTCTCCTGCAATGCCTTATTTTTAATTGTGAGCAGTGAGTGTTTCAGTAGACAGAGAAGCGGGATGGTGACGCTAATTATGGCGTCATCGCCACTCACCATCTTGGTGGAGTCCTCAAAGTTTCGGAGGACGGCACAGATGTCAGACATCCATGACCACTCATCAGCTCTTATGTGCAGAGGCTGACTTAAATGCCAATAGGCGTGTTGAAGTTAGTACTCAACAACTGCCCTCTGCTGCTCACAAATCCTTCCCAACATATGCAACGTTGAGTTCAAATGCGTGGTGACATCGCACACCAGTCAGTAAGCTGGAAGCTGCAATTGCTGCTGAATCACGGCGAGGGCGGCGGAAGCTGTAGGTGACTCTCGGAAATGGGCACACACCTGGCTTACTTTCACAAGCAGATCAGGCAGATCCGGGTAGGCTTTGAGAAACCGCTGAACTACTAGGTTGAGCACATGGGCCAGGCTTGGTACGTGTGCGAGCTTGCCTAGCTTCAGAGCTGCCACCAGGTTTCGGCCATTGTCACACACGACCATGCCTGGCTTTAGGTTCAGCGGTGACAGCCACAGATCTGCCTGCTCGGGTACAGCTGTCAACAACTCCGCAGTGGTGTGTGGTTTGTCACCTAAGCATATTAGCTTCAGCACAGCCTGTTGCCGCTTGGCCAAGGCAGTGCTGCAGTGCTTCGAGCTTCCAACTGTGGTCATTTCAGAGATGAAAACTGAGGAGGAGGAGGAGATGCAGGAGCTGTAAAATGTGGGGGCGACCTGGACTGACCCAGGGCCCCCAATCCTAGTTGTCAGGAGGACGTGTTCCGTCCCAGGGTCCGACTGGGTCCGGTCTTCCACTATATTAACCCAGTGCGCCGTCAGCGAGATGGACAGTCTCTGGCCACAAGCACTTGTCCATGTGTCCGTGGTTAGGTGGACCTTTCCAGTAATTGCATTGTTGAGGGAATGGGAAATGTTCTGGGACATGTGCTTGTGTAAGGCAGGGATGGCACATCGGGAGAAATAGTGGCGGCTGGTGATAAAATACCGAGGGATGGCCGCCGCCATGAGGTTGTGGAAAGATTCCGTCTCCAAGAGCCTAAAAGGCAATATTTCCAGTGAGAGCAGTCGAGAAATGTGGCAGTTTAGTATACTGGTCTATGGGTGGTTGGCTGCGTATTTGCGCTTGCGTTCAAAGGACTGGGGAAGGGACAGCTGAACCCTGCACTGGGACAAGGACATGGACGTGGATGCTGATGTTGGTGGTTGCGAGTGTGCAATGACAGGTGCAGGGCGGGAGGCATCTTTGCCTGCGCCATGGACAGGGGTTAGGCATTCATGCACAACAGTGGTATAGGCAGTAGTGTCACCCACAGACACTTTTTCTGGACCTTGGCATTTGGCCCAACTAGTCGGGTGCTTTGCTGTCATGTGCCTGAGCATGCTGTTGGTGGTCAGGCTGATAGTTTTGCTGCACCTGCTGATGCTGACATAGCAGATGTTGCAAATGGTCTTTTTGGGGTTATCTGGACAGTCTTTAAAAAAAAGCCATACTCTGGAAGACCTAACAGTTGGATTGGCAACTTCCCTCGTATTGGTGTTCCGGGGAACAGTTGCCCGCCTTGTGTCTGTGGCCACCCCACTGCTTGTGCCTGCCTGTTGTGGTGCTACGCCTTCCTCCCCCTCTGTGCTGCTGTCCTCGCTATGCATGTCACCTTGCCAGGTTGGATCAGTGACTTAATCGTCCACCACCTCGTCTTCCATGTACGCACCCTGGGTCTCTTCCTGACTTGCTGGCAATTGTGTCTCATCATCATCAAACACCTCTTGCGACAGTTATTGCAGTTTCCCACTGTCGCCTTCATTTGACCGTGGCTGCTCAAATATTTGGGCATCGCTACATGCGATTTCCTCTTGCCCCGCTTGAAGCAGGCCAGGCGAAAGTCCCGGATCTATAGATTAAAAAGTGAACAGCTCATCGGAGTGTCCAAGTGTGGGATCACTTGTCTCCAGGCACTCATCATTATGGGAGGAAGGAGGATCAGGGTGAGGAATATGTGGCTCAGACTCACGGCTACTGAGACTGGACCGTGTGGAAGACAGGGTGGTGGTGGTGGCAAACTGACTGGAAGCATTATCTGCTATCCAACCAGCAACCTTTTCACACTGCTCTGGCTTCAAAAGTGATGTTCCGTGGCCCCTTATAAATTGGGACAGGAAGGTAATTCGACATGATGTAAGTGTTTGTTGTGCTCCCTCAACAGGCACAGTTTCATCTTGCCCATGGCCTTGGTTTCTGCATGCACCATCAGCATCACGTCCACTTCCCTGTCCCTTGCCAAGCGTCTTTCCCATTTTAAATGGAGTGTAATATTTGGAACACTCCCAAAAATGTGACGATTATTACTGCAGCAAAATCGTATCACATCTTAATATCTGCCACGCTCCCAAAAAATTCTGGATTATTAGAGCAGTAATATTTGATCCCGTCTGATGACCACGGTTTTAGGCAGTAGAGTTAGAGATATTGTATTGGTCAGCGACTAAGTGTGAATAGCTTGAACAACACACAACTGGCAGACTTTAACTGGAGTGTAATATTTGGCATGCTCAAAAATATGTGACGATTAGTACCGCAGTAATATCGGATCACGTCTAATGACCATGATTTTAGGCAGTGGCATTAGAGATATTGTATTGGTCAGCGACTAAGTGTGAATAGCTTGAACAACACACAACTGGCAGACTTTAACTGGAGTGTAATATTTTGCATGCTCCAAAAAATGTCACGATTATTACTGCAGTAATATCGGATCATGTCTGATGATAGACAAGTTTCTCTGCTTCCACAATATAGCAATGCCAATAAAATAAAAACAATCTGGCTGTATTCTGCTCACAAGCAAATGGAGCAGTAAAATGGTGTACTGTATTGCTTTTTAAATAAATCATCAGAATTAAGAGCAAAAAAAAATTAGCCCTGATATCTAGGGCTATTGATATCTGTAACAGCAGCAGACAGAACGTGCAATGGACTCTATTCTGCTGTATACAGTGTCCACAAACTCTGCCTACCTAACTCCTGCTATCACCAGTAATATATGTGACGAGCATATAGTCACCGTGTCTGATATAGACCCGATGAATCTATGCGGCCAGCCAATCACTGTAATGCCACAACCAACGTGGCTCCGGCATTACAGTGAGTGGCAGGCAATCCCCGCATGTTTATTCACTGTTAAAACAGCGCCAAACATGCGAGGTGAGCACTCAAGCTCCCGCCCGAACAACCTTGCCAAATGCCGAGCATCTCGAACATTGAGATGCTCGGATGAGTACCAGTTGCGAGCATGCTCGCTCATCACTACTAAGCACCTATAGGAGAGATAGACAATGTTTGTCCGACTTAAGACAATTATACTAAACCAAAAAACAATACAGACAAGAAAATTATATACAAATTGATCTAATCTTTTTTTTTTAAATAATAATAAGAATTTAATATAAAATTAGGAGAATTACACAAAGGAATTCACCAATGGGTTGCACAGGATATATAGTACAAATACAGAAGTTTGACGTTTCACCACACTTGATCATGTCATTCTCCATGAACAAATGAGGTGAAACGTGTGCCGGGGTGCTCCACTGCCACAAGGTCTGTATGGATATCCCACTACTATGATACCTTTTTGATTGTTTTGCTATTATCACTCTAACCATATTCTGTGCTAGCTTGATTTGTACATTGTTTAGTATTTGGTAACAGGGGTTTGTTACTTACTTTATAGAGCATGAGGCAAGTTATTTGCCTCCTACCCTAGTGCTTATGCATGCACAAAATGTCACTGCAACGCTAGTCACTACTCAAGGACTAGCCCTGAGGCAGAGTGGTCAAGAGGTCCAAGGTCAAAAGCCAGGAAGGCACTGCAAAGACAAAGGAATAACTAAGGTCAGAATGAGTCAAAGGCAGGAGGGGTTATACAAACGGGAAGTCAAAAGGCAAATCCAAGGTCTGGTAACAAAAGATCAGAATATCAGAATGCAAAGCACAGGGTAAACACACCACTGAGATGAAGCTACAAGTGGCAATGACCAAACATTACCAACCAGTTAAATAGCCTGGCAATTATCTGGAAAGGAATATACCTGCAAGAAACCCAAAAACTACACTGACAGCCCGACATGCCCCTATTATCCATAGGGTGGCTGAGCTTTCACTCACAGCCTGAAAGACCAATACGCCCCTGTTATCCATAGGGTGGCTGAACAGTCACTTACAGTGTCCTTCGAACACTGTGAGTCGCGGGATCATAACAGTCACCTGGTAGTCAGTAGTAGTTTAAAATCTAATGTAATTTTGTCTATTTTTTACTATTTATCCTGCGCAACCCTTTGGTGGTTTTCTATGTGTAATTCTCCCTATTTTATATCATGTTTTTATTATTTTAAAATAAAGATTAAATTAATTTGAATATAATAATATTATTGTATATATTCATGGATGTGTATATAATAATAATAATGTTGTGTATATAATTTGAATATTGTAATTTATATAATATAATTTTGTGTATATTCTGTAAAAATATATTTTTATATTATTATATCATCAGAGCCTACTGGATACCATTGACATACTGTAGACAGGAGTCTTTATGGATCTGTAATGGTTTCCATCATTTTAACAGTAAGACTAGAACTTTATACATCTAGTAGATACATTTTTTCTATCCTAAGAATTTCCATAGTGGTTACACTTGAAAAATAAATACCATATTGGTTACCTATGCATTACATGCAGACAGAACAATTTAATGTTGCTGTCCTATTTTAATTTGACAATTAATAATGTTTTGTAGTACAAGGCATCTGTCGCAACAGTGTTCATTTATATTCTGTTTAATACAGTTTACTCTCAACAAGATTAAAATCAATACAGATGTCAGTAAACATTCCACTACTTCAATGTGACTATACATCTTTTCAATATTTAAAGATCTTTAATACTTAAACAAACATTTCAATAAATAATGCTTGTTTTTTTGCCTAGATGAAAAAAACACAGACGTCACAAAGGAACTAATCAGCAATGGGCTCATCATTAAGAGCTGAAAAGTCTCTGGGCAAGTGGAAAGGAAATTACAGGAAAGATAGGAGGGTTTGATTGGAGATGGAAGATAATTGACTGCTGGGCTATGAATAGCTATGTTTGACTACATTGAAAATTAAAATTCCAAACTTTACAATGTTTCAACCAGTTCCATTCTTGAGCTTATGATGCTGATTATATCCATTTATTCACATTTGCTGGGAGATAATATCTTGTGTACTTAGAACTCCTTCATAAAAAAATATTTTCTTTTAGTTATTTTTCGTAGGGGTATGCAAACAATATTTGATTTTTTCCATTTCTAATAAATTGTAGAAATTGTTGAATACTGTAATTGGATCCTATATAAAAGCAAATGACACATCAGTATAAGATATAGTGCACACAGTACCGTAATTGTTTTTTTCAAAATACAGTGCATAGCATATTATGCTTCTAAATATCAAGACGGACAGACCATGATCTGTACTGAGCACTTCATATATCTATGCATTTAGGAGATTGAGCTTTCTGCTGCAGAATCACATTACATTCTACAACACTATATGGCTTTTGACAAAATTTCCAGGTAGCCATTCTGGCAGTGGGCAGCATTGGCCCACTGCAATTGTAATAGTATATGCACCCTCTTGATGCAGATTCTATTATCAAACAATGGTAGAGAAGAGAGCTATTGACTCCATGCTTTATCACTAACTGCTGGAGGTGGGTGGAACTCAGCAAATATCATGTGGTGTGATGATGTCACAGTGCCAGACTGTTATAGTGAAGGCGGAGGAGGAGGAAGAGGATAAGCACAATACTACTCATGGTGAGAGAGTAATGAGTCGAGTCTTACTTTATTTTGTTCATTGCCACGCATTCTTACTACAGGAGTCTATGTTAACATGAGGATGCACAGAAAGTCATTATTAATACACTGGGCTCTATTGCTGTGAAAGTAGTATTGGTACTACTTTGGGTATTGCGTAGTTGTTCTTTAGAACTATGGATGCTTCCTATGAATCTTGGCATTCTTTGATTGCATGCAGGTTACCATAACTTTATATTACCTAAACATCCTATGTCTTTCTCATTAACATTCTAGAAGTGTCAGGATTGTACATGAATGTCTTTAGGTTTTATTGTAGCTATGAGCAATTATGGTATTTTCACTGCAATTAATAACAAACAAGACATGACTTTTTCTACTGGTACCAAAGAGCAACCAGATGAAAAGCTCTTTAGGGTAAAACACAGGAAAATAATGTGAAATCACCCAACAGTGCATCTCAACAGTACCAGCCACCATCCTTTAATAACACTAACAGCCACTGCTCCCATAACAGTACTAATCTTTGCTATAGGCAGAATTGAACGATAATCTTATATGTATGGGAGTCTCCCCACTCTTTCCTGATATCATCTGAAAGAAGGACCCATGAATAGGAGCTCTGTGAATCTCTTACCTTTTGGGAACTCCTGCATGGCTTTTGATTAGCTGGGCTAGCATGACATCATTATTACGGCGTGGTACACTGATGACGTTATGCGAATCAAGTAAATCAAAAGTCTTGCCGAAAATCCCAGAAGGTAAGGGCTTTGCAAAACTGTTGTTCAGTGCCCAGAGACTACTGACCTGCATGATGGACTGGAGTTCTGCGAATCGATCCACCTATCACTACTCTCTACTTTCCAGGAAGTCACACTCTTTCCCACAAAACCAGAACCCCTTGTGTCTAAAATACATAAATGTGGTGTATGGCAGGTATGACATAAAGTGTTAAGCACAATGAATCTACCTAATTGTATTCATATTGCTTTATTATCTCTATATTTTGTAAATATAAAAAATCTACAAAAAAGGTTTGTTCCTCTTTAAGCATTTGCTATCTTTTACTAAAGCTTATAAAAAGTAATAAATATAATAATTGATAGCAAATAATATCATTTTCTTATATCCACAGAATATGCCGAAATGTGTGATAGAAAGAAGTCCCATAGGATAGTTGATAACTTGGTGATCCTTTTGAGTCCTACTACTGGGACCTCTAGTGTTCCCACTGTAAATAAGCATTATTTTATTGTTCTAATCTGCTTTTATCTTTTGATTATAGACATTTTTTATTTTATTTTTTATACATGAGTATTGGGCAGCTATCTTGCCTTAACATCTACTCTGCTCTGTCAACAGCAATTCAAAGACGTGCTTTTCAGCAACCACATGGGACTTAGAAAATTTTAGACTGGAGATATTCATGAATTTCCACGCAAGAGTATTTCTAGGCTCTTTTAGGCAGAGTAAGCAGGCTGTTACCATCACATTTGTCTCCAGATTTGTAATATATGCATTATCCAACATTTTGTAAAGATCCCCTTTCAGCAGGATCACAGAGTATCACTCTATAATAGGTTCTGTGTAGAGGTGAGTAAAAAGATTTGCAGAACCCTGGTCCAGTAATCTGTGACCAGCAGACCAGAGCCCTTCAAGCCTATATTGACCTGCCATCATCCCCAATGCCTCTACCGATTAGTAGGTCCAGTGAAATGGCACAGGTTGTCACGCAAGGTGTGGGAAAGACTTAGTGCAACACAAAGGGAAGAGGAAAAGAGAGCCCAGACTCTAGAGAAAGGGGAAAGTGGAGACCTCCGAGGCTGATCTAAGGTCACCCTCTCTCCACTAACGTCCCTATATAGGCTCTTCACCAATCGCCACAAGCGAACCTGGCCCTGTCTTTCTCTAGCGTTTGGCCCTGGCTAGGGAAGGGGAGGGGGATGAGCACTAGTCGATCCCCAATGACAACTAAAGACAACAAGGGGGAACAAACAAGGGGAGATAGCTTAGCTTTAACTGACTTCAGAGAGATGAACACTGGTCTGCAAAGCTCCAGAGAGGAAGAAGTAATACACTTGCTTTGAGCCTTCACAAGGGGTAATGTAAGTATCACCGGCACATTCCTTAAGCAGAGCAGGTATTTATACACCCAGGCCAGGGTGTTAATTAGCCAGAGGAATGTAGCCGCTGAGTCCTAGAGAGACAGCCTCTAAGAAGGTATCTGTAATGCCAAACTTAGAGATCTCCTGCAACCAACTGCAGGGTGACTGTCTGTCACTTCTGACACACCCATGACAGTACCCCCTCCTCCACGAGTCGCCTCCGGACACTCATGACTGGGTTTTTCAGGATAAGTGGTGTGGAATGAACGAACCAACCTGGGAGCGTTCATCTCTGATGCTGAAGCCCACATCCTCTCCTCTGGACCATAACCCTTCCAGTGCACCAAGTATTGTAGATAACGACATTGGAGATGAGAATCTACAATCCTTGAAATCTGGAGCTCCAGATTATCATCAACCATTACTGGGGGTGGTAGTAAAGGAGAGGGCTCAAGAGGTTCCACATAGTTCTTGAGTAAGGACCTGTGGAGCATGTTGCAGACCTTAAGGGCATGGTGAAGTTCAAGACAAAATGCTGCTGGGTTAATGACGGCGGTTATTTTATAGGACCAATAAACCTAGGTCCCAGCTTCCAAGAAGGAACTTTCAATCTTATATTCCTGGTAGACAACCACACAAAGTCATTCACATTCAGGTCTGGACCTAGCAAGCGTTTTCTGTCAGCCATACGTTTATACCTGTCTCCCATGATCTTTAAATTACTCAGAAAACCCTGCGATACAGAGCAGAGCGAGGAAGCAAACTATTCCTCCTCAGGAACTCCTGAAGCTCCTCCCCCACTAAAGGTACCAAATTGTGGGTGATAACCGTATGCACCGAAAAATGGTGACCTACCAGTGGATTCTTGTGGTCAGTAGTAACAGTAATAGGATGGACAGCCTCCAACCAATGTTGCCATTCTTCGAACGCCAATTTGATCGCCAAAAGTTCCCTATTAGCCACGTCTAGTGTTGAGCATTCCGATACTGAAATATCGGGTATCGACCGATATTTGCGGTATCGGAGTTCCGATACTTTTAGAATATCGAATACCGGAATCAGAAGTTCCCATAATGCCTGCGCTCTGCAGTGTCTCTGAAGGATGACAAGCTGGATGGCAGCGCTCAGCTTACTGTACTTGTCATTTAGTGTTAAAGGATTTATTAAAAATAATAATAGAGTTTTCATGCACCGTTTCTTTAAAAAAAAGCCGGCCGGCAATTCAGCATCAGTACCCGACAATTTAGAATAGAAAGAATAGAGCATCACACATAAATTAGATACATAGAAACATGTCAGTCACATATATAAGAAGTACAGTGATGGTGCTGATTACTGTACTTGTCATTTAGTGTTAAAATAAAGGATTTGTTAAAAAAAAATTTGGCGTGGGGTTTCCCGTAATTTTAGTCCCTAGCGGAGGTTAAACAGATGGCTGGGGCAGATGTTTGAAGCATAGGAAGGTGGTAATACCCACTGAGCTTCCCAGGCTACTAATATCAGCCCCCAGCTGAATATCTAGCCTTTACTAGCTATTAAAATGGGGGACCCCCCCAAAAATGACGTGGGGTCCCCCCTATTTTAATAGCTAGCAAAGGCTAGGCAGACAGCTGGGGGCTGATATTAATAGCCCAGGAAGGGTGCCATAAATATTGGCCCCCTCCCAGGCTAGAAACACCAGCCGTTAGCCGCCCCAGAAATGGCGCATCCATAGGATGCGCCAATTCGGGCACTTAGCCTCGCTCTTCCCACTGTAGCGGTGGCAGTGGGGAAATATGGCTGGGGTTGATGACAGCTTATAATGCCAGCTGACATCAAGCCCAGGTTAGTAATGGAGAGGCGTCTATAAGACACCCCCATTACTAACCCCATAGTCAAAGTTTAAAAAAAATACAAACACCCAGAATAAAGTTCTTTAATTGAAATAAACACACAATTCTTTATTGTTCTAAATTAAACCATACTTACCATCATGCCCATTCCAGCTGAAGCCAATGTCTTCTGCAATAAAAGTAAAATAATAAACCAACATCATCCTTACCTTTCCATGGTTCCCACGATGGCTCCAGCTCTGCTACATTGACATGACAGGCTGGATCGCAGCCGAAAGCTGCCATCCAGCTTGCCATGCCGCAGACACTGAGAAGCACAGGCATGCTTGTGCTCCTCAGTGTCTGGCTGAGACGGCATCCAGATGAGCCGAGTTCATGTCCAATGAACTCAGCTCACCTCATGCATGTCACTGACAGTGTGGGAAAGTTCTCCTGTGCTCAGCGCTTCTGCAGGAGAATTCCCCACGCTGGGATGGCATTGAGATGACAGGCTGGATCGCAGCTGAGCGCTGCCATCCAGCTTTTCATCCTTCAGAGACACTGCAGAGCGCCGGCATGCTTGCGCTCTGCAGTGTCTGGCTGTGATGGCATCCAGATGAGCTGAGACCATGTCCAATGAACTCAGCTCACCTCATGCACGTCACTGACAGCGTGGGAATATTCTCCTGTGCTCAGCACTTCAACAGGAGATTTTTCTCACGCTCACTGAAAGCGCAGGAGAATTTTCCCACGCTGTCAGTGACGTGCATGAGGTGAGCTGAGTTCATTGGACATGACCTCGGCTCATCTTTATGCCGTCACAGCCAGACACTGAGGAGCGCAAGCATGCCTGCGCTTCTCAGTGTCTGCGGCATGGCAAGCTGGATGGCAGCTTTCGGCTGTGATCCAGCCTGTCATGTCAATGTAGCAGAGCTGGAGCCGTCGTGGGAACCATGGAAAGGTAAGGATGATGTTGATTTATTATTTTACTTTTATTTCAGAAGACGTTGGCTTTAGCTGGAATGGGCGTGATGGTAAGTATGGTTTAATTTAGAACAATAAAGAATTGTGTGTTTATTTCAATTAAAGGACTTTATTCTGGGTGTTTGTGTTTTTTTTTTAACTTTGACTATGAGGGTAGTATCGGGGGTGTCTTATAGACGCCTCTCCATTACTAACCTGGGCTTGATGTCAGATGGCATTATAAGCTGACGTCAACCCCAGCCCTATTACCCCACTGCCACCGCTACAGGGCAGTGGGAAGAGCGAGGCTAAGTGCCAGAATTGGTGCATCCTATGGATGCGCCATTTCTGGGGCGGCTGACGGCTGGTGTTTCTAGCCTGGGAGGGGACCAATATTCATGGCACCCTTCCTGGGCCATTAATATCAGCCCCGAGCTGTCTGCCTAGCCTTTGCTAGCTATTAAAATAGGGGGGACCCCACGTCATTTTTTTGGGGGTCCCCCATTTTAATAGCTAGTAAAGGCTAGGTATTCAGCTGGGGGCTGATATTAGTAGCCTCGGAAGCTCCGTGGGTATTACCCCCTTCCCAGGCTTCAAACATCTGCCCCAGCTGTCTGCTTAACCTCCGCTAGAGACTAAAATTACAGGGAACCCCACGCCAATTTTTTTTTTTAATAAATCCTTTATTTTAACACTAAATGACAAGTACAGTAATCAACACTATCACTGTATTTCTTATATATGTGACTGACATATTTCTATGTATCTAATCTATGTGTGATGCTCTATTCTTTCTATTCTAAATTGTCGGGTACCGATGCTGAATTGCCGGGCGGCTTTTTTAAAGAGACGGTGCATGAAAACACTATTATTTTTTTAATAAATCCTTTAACACTAAATGACAAGTACAGTAACCAACACTGTCACTGTACTTATTATATATGTGACTGACATGTTTCTATCTATCTAATCTATGTGTGATGCTCTATTCTTTCTGTTCTAAATTGTCGGATACCAGTGTATGCCGCTGCTGAATTGCCGGATTTTCATGTAATACATTCTACATTATTCTTAGTTGTTTTCCTTCATGTAGAAATAACCTACAAGGAAAGAAAGGGTTTATTTTCATTCTGATATTAGTGTCCTATTGACTTGCATTGGTTTCCGGTATCGGAATCGCCGATATCCGATATTTTTTGGGTATCGGTCCGATCCAATCCGATATTTCCCGATATCGGAAGGTACCGCTCAACACTAGCCACGTCATAATTTCTGTGAGCTGAAGACAGACAGGGGACAGACCCTGAGACAACACAGCCCCAACCATCGCATCAACCTCCACAATAAAGGGTTGGGAAACATCGGGTTGACTGTATAGGTGCAGTGGCAAAATTATTCTTTAAAGAAGAAAAAGCCTGGAGGGAAGCATCCGACCATTTGGAAAAATCAGACCCCTACTTAGTCATGTCAGTAAGGGGTTTCACTATAACAGAGTAATTTTAGATGAGTTTCCGGTAAAAATTAGTAAAGCCCAGAAAATGCTGTAGAGCCTTCAGGTTCTCGGGATGAACTCAACCAAGGACTGCATGGATCATTTCCGGATCCATCTGAAAATCCGAAGATGACAACAAGTATCCCAAAAACTGCACCTCCTGAACAGCGAAAAACACATTTTTTCCAGTTTGGCATAAAGTTTGTATCCCTTAATATCTGGAGTAGTGATAAGCGATCATTAAAATGCTCGGGCATTCGTTGCTCAGGTCGAGCAAATTGAAATGCCAGAGTGTTCGATCCGAGTAACGAGCCCAATGTAAGTCTATGGGAAACTCGAGCATTTTTACGGTGGCCCCCCCAGCGGTTTGGAAAGGGAATAAAAATTGCCCAAATCAATGGGAACAGTGCTCAAATGACATGGGAACAGCATGAGGAAGTCCCCTGGAAGCATCTATGACTCCCAGATCACTGCTGTCAACAATGTTTTCAGAGGTATTATGCCACTTTTAAGGATTCACAATAAAACATACAAAAACGAAACCAAAATTGATTTTCCTGTGAAAAATGTTAAGGAACATCCTTTCCAGAGTAATGATTTGTATATAAGGAAAAATAAATAACCCAAAAAAATGCTTCTCCACACCTCGGGCTATGTTCACACATAGTGTTTTTGATGCGTTTTTGCACTTTTGCATTGCTTTCAACAGTGAAAAAATACATTTACCAGTATATGTCATTTTAACATTTTAAAACGCTATCTGGCAATGTGGTGTGAGACATGATCAGACACATCCTGTTTCATTTATGAAGGAAAGACTGTGAAAGTCACAAATACTATTTTTATAGGGCCATCAGGTGGCCCTTACTTTTCTTAAAGGGCCAGCAGTCAGCCCTCACTATTGTTTTAGGGCCATCAGCCGGCTATGCTTTGTTGTACTCATTATTAACTAGTGGGTCTCCTATACTGTTATTGCGTATGCAGTGACTGCAAGGACTGCCAAAAATTTGGACGCACCCCAATAACCCTTTGAAGAGACATAGAGGAGGGCCTCAGTTAAAAAAAAATGCTCCCATTATAAAGGAGTGGGTCTCCTATAGTGGTAATGCCCATGCCATGACTGCAAGGGCTGCCAAAATTTGGGAAAAACCTCAATACCAATTTAAAGACACATAGAGCTGGGCCACAGTAATGACATGTTCCGATTAGAAAGGAGAGGGTCTGCTATATAGTTATTGTGTATGCAGTGAGTCCAACAGCTGCTAAAATTTAGGAAAAACCCTATTAAAAATTTAAAGACACATAGAGCTGGGCCACAGTAACGACGTGTTCCTATTAGAAAGGAGAGGGTCTGCTATACATATTATAGGGTATGCAGTGAATGAAAGGGCTGCCAAAAATTTGGAGGAACTCCAATGTCTCTTGCAAGAGATGTAGAGGTCAGAGGGCCTCATGGAAAAAATGTTCCCATCAATAGGAAGTGGGTCTCCCATACTGTTTGCCTATGCAATGAATGCAAAAGCTGCCAACAATTTGGTGGAACTCCAATGTCCCTTGCAAGAGACGTAGAGGTCGGCAGGCTTCCTGAAAACAAGTTTCCCATTATTAGGAAGTGGGTCTCCCATACTGTTTGCCTATGCAGTGAATGCAAGAGACATAGATATGGTGACATGGTAGATATGGTGGTGGAAGATGAGGATGAGGAGAAGGAGGAGGACAAAAGCAAATAGACAAAATCAGGAAGTGTATACCCATGTCTGGGTGTGAAGACAAAGGTGCATGGCAATAGAGTTAGACCTCCCCCAAAAAAAAGATTTGAGTTTGTTACGCTGCTATCATTTGGTGGTGTTGAGAAGTCTCGCCCAATCCAGCCCTTGCTCATTTTTTGTAAGAGTCAGTCTGTCAGCATTTTCAGTTGACAGGTGGATGCTGCTATCATAATTCCACCAGCGGCACTAAAAACCCGCTCTGACAAAACACCAGCGGCAGGCAGGCAAGGACCTCCAAGCCATAGATATCCAGTTCATGCCACGTATCCAGCTTGGATACCCAATAATTTTAAGGCACAGAGGAATCATGGAGGACGTTGGTACAGTCATCAAGGTACTCCCTCACCATCTTGTGAAACTTTTCCCTCCTTGTGAGAGTACCCCGCGCCTCCGGGCCTGTCTGATGGGAGGGTCTGAGAAAACTGTCCCAGATTTTTGACAGTGTCTCCTGCCTTTGCTGGATTTCATTTGTCTCTCTCTCGCCTGTACTCATGGGTTGTCCAACAAACTGTGACCTCTGTCGCCAGCATTTTCAGATGGGAATTTTTTTTACTAATTCTACAACAAGGGCGTTCTGGTACTGCCCCATTTTATTAGGCCTAGCCTGCACGAGAATAATAGACAGAAAGTTCTCCTTGTAGCGTGGGTCTAGAAGTGTCACCAACCAGTAATGACTGTCAACCAAAATTTGGACAACACGAGAGTCAGGGGAAAAGCAGTGTAACAAACTCAACCATGTGTGCCAGACTGGCTAACAGGCAAGATTTTCGTGTCCTTACCAAGAGGATGACTGACTATGCTCTGCTTCTCATCCTCCTCCTCCTCCTCCCTGTCCTCAGCCCATCCACACTGAACAGACGGTATGACAGTTGTGCAGTTAGTATTTTCATTAGTGCAGGAAACTAGCTCCTGTTCTTCCTCCTCCTCCTCTTCCTCATTGTCACCCAATCCACGTTTGGATGAGATGAGGCTTGGCTGTGTGGAATCACCCTGTATGGTTCCTTGCTCCATCTCATCGTCCTCCTCCTGCAATGCATCCTCTTTAATTGTGAGCAGAGAGCGTTTCAGAAGACAGAGAAGGGGGATGGTGACACTAATTATGGCGTCATCACCACTCACCATCTTGATGGAGTCCTCAAAGGTTTGGAGGATGGTACAGATGTCAGACATCCATGTTCACTCCTGAGGTCTTATGTGTGGAGTCTGACCAGAATACCAATGGCCATGTTGATGCTGGTAGTCAACAACTGCCATCTTCTGCTCACAAAACCTTCCCAACATCTGCAATGTAGAGTTCCAACACGTGGGGACATCGCACACTAGTTGGTGAGTTGGAAGCTGAAGGTGAAGACTTAGTGCAACACAAAGGGAAGAGGGAAAGGAGCCCAGACTCAAGGAGAGGGGGAAGTGGAGACCTCCTAGGCTGATCTAAGGTCACCCTGTCACCACCAACATCCCTATATTGGCTCTTCACCAATCGCCGCACGCGCACCTCACCCTGTCTTTACTAGTGTTGAGCCACCCCCATAGTGTTCGGGTTCGGTTCGTCAAACACCGGGATGTTCGAGGAACTGTTTGTGGAACACCTTAGAACACCGTCGAACACCGTTAAAACCAATGGCAGGCAAACAAAAACACATAGAAACACATAGAAAACACCTTCAAAGGTGTCCAAAAGCTGAAAAACTGCTCAGAAGACACTCTCTTTAAAAAATCCGGCCGGCAATTCAGCAGCGGCATACACCGGTACCCGACAATTTAGACAAGAAGGAATAGAGCATCACACATAGATTATATAGATAGAAACATGTCAGTCACATATATAAGAAGCACAGTGACAGTGATGGTTACTGTACTTGTCATTTAGTGTTAAAGGATTTATAAAAAAAAATATTAGTGTTTTCATGCACTGTCTCTTTAAAAAAGCCGGACGGCAATTCAGCATCGGTACCCGACAATTTATAACAGAAAGAATAGAGCATCACACATAGATTAGATAGATAGAAACATGTCAGTCACATTGTGGCAGACCATCCCTGCATGATTGGTGCTCTAAATAGCGCCAGACATGCAGGACACGCTTTTGGTGCACGAACAGTTATCGAACATAACCTCGAACAGCCAAATTTTTTGCAAATCGTTCGCGTTCGTCGAACGACTTGAACACCGCCCAAAACAGCTCGAATTTGAGATTAGCGAACAGTTCTAGTCGAACACCGCTCATCTCTACTGTTTACCTGGCCTTTAGCCCTGGCTAGGGAAGGGAGGGGGGGGTGAGCACTAGTCGATCCTCACTGACCACTAAGACAACAAGGGGGAACAAACATGGGAAGATAGCTTAGCTTTAGATGACTTCAGAGAGATGAACACCCATACTCAAAGTTCCAGAGAGGAAGAAGTAATGCACTTGCTCCGAGTCTTCACAAAGGGGAATGAGAGTATCGCCGGCGCCTCCCTTAAGCAGAGCAGGCATTTATACATACAGGCCAGGGTGTTAATTAGCCAGAGGAAGGTAGGCGCTGGGTCTTAGAGAGACAGCCTATAAGAAGGTTTCTGCAATGCCAGATGTAGAGATCTCCTGCAACCAACTGCAGGGCGACTTTGTCACTTCTGACACACCCGTGACACAGGTGTGTCATGCCATAGCGATGATGTCTCACTGGATCTACAAATCAGAAGAAGTGCTGAGGTTGTTGGCAGGTTGGAGAAGATTTTCAGAACCCTGGCCCTGCAGCCATGCTAGACCACAAATATATTTGCTCAACTGTGGCTCTGTGTACAATTTAAAAACTGCAAAAATCATAGATTTTTTAATAGGTATAGACATGGAATATTAAAATCTTTATCTATCTATTTGTTAAAGTTTTTATAAGTTGTAGATGCTGCATAGTGTTTCTAGTTGTTTGGGCTTGGTTCCTGAGACCCCACTAAGTGGTCAAAACACTGCTTTAAAGTCTGCAGCTTCTGCATGAGATGTACAAACAGACCAGTTTATGGGCTCAATAGTAAGTCTTTGGGACTTTCTGTGAGAGTGAATGTACTGATCTATTGAACCCCTACACCCCTGTGTGTACAGCTCATGCAGCAGCTACCTACTTCAAAGTGGTGTTTTGGCAAATCAGTGGTGGTCATATAATAATGTAGTAAGTAATGTAATATATAAAAACTTTTACAAAATTATACTTGCACTTTAATTAGACTATACAGTTTTAAAATGATGTTTGATAAAATTGGCAAATCTTTAGACTGTCTAGTTTAAATTTAACCCACTTATTAGTTGGCTTACTTTGGTCAACTAAGTAACGCCAATTTGTGGTGCATTTTTGGTGCAAAGGATTGCAATTTAAGACTCTAATTTTTCTTTACCTTCTTTCCAATAGCCCGTCTATTTGTCCAGCATGTCAAAAAACTTGTCCAAAACGCATTATAAATGTAATGCATGGCACGTATGACAGTCTTTGGGCACAAATTAAATCATATTTCTGTTTTGCTGTTTAGCAAATGAGCCCTAGGAAGTATGAAATATTTACAACGTCAAATTTAATTATCATTTGCCATATGTATAGTGAAAGGTCTTATTAATATTCTACTATGACATCAGATAAGTCAAGTTTTATCTCATTTTACTTTTTAATGCTAAAGGTTATAAATAAATTAATTTCATTTTCTTGATTCAGCTGAACAATTGATTCTGATATAATATAAATAATAAATCTAAATATATTTCTATGCATGGAAATAATATATTATCATTTTACAGTTATAATTCTTCTTACATCAGAATTGATGCTATAAGAAATATATGTGTATTTGCATGCTGCTTCTCCAGCAGATACAGTAACATTCCTAGCATCAATATTATACTTACGCAGCACAATGTGGATCTGTATGCAGCCCATAGTTGATGTTAGTGCAGTTCTGGCAGTCTATTTAAACAAAGGAAGTTTAGATAAGAAAAGGGGTTGTTAAAAACAGCTTTATAAGGCATCTGGGATTATTAAATGTAAACTTCTAGAAATGTGCAAAACCATCTGAATATTTATAATTTTTCATAAGAAGTGTAAAATGTTTTGATGACAGATCCAAACAAAGCTACTCACCTTTCCTGAAGAAAGGAAGAAAAAGAGAATATTTTTTATTGAATAAAAAAATATGACACAAAAGTATCCACTCTAGTATATATTTTTAATTATTTTCCTTCTTCACAAAAAAGTGAAGTGCTATGGCTGTGTGACAGATGTGAGTTCACAAGCTCAATTTATAGGGCTGTCATAGCTTGTGATGTCATGGACCACCATGCCTCTATCTAGGACATAACCTGTGACATCCTTTTCTGGGTCCTTAAGGAGTTTTCTCTGGGAATAGAAAACAATAAAATAAAATAAAATGTCATTTTAAATAATTTTTTTAAATTATTTAATACAATTAATTAATTAATTTACTTGTCAAATGTTACTTTCATATACACCACACCAATTCCGGACCCCATTGCAGGTGTTGTCTTTGTACCTACCTAACATTTCTTCATTTTTGGGATGGAAGTTCATTTTGTGTAGTGTAAAAGGAAAAAATTACTAATGACTTAGGGGGTTAACTTTTGACCCTTTTTAATGAAAAAAAACATGAAAAGTTTGTCAGTGCGCTGTACTGTTAAAGGTGCTGTTGTTACTTCCAGGTTATCATCTGTTTCTATGGTGACATCAAGTTGACATTACTAATGTTGTATTTGTGTTAAAGAGCTTAAAAAGGGTTGAATACAGTTTTAACAGACCTCACAGTGTTACACACGTCTTTTCAGAGCAATTGGAGACTTTCGATTTGCTGCAAATCAGTTCACTGAGAATTTATTTCCTGTTTAAATTTGAACCTAAAAAATTCAAATCTCAAAATGTTTGATCATCTTTACTCCCTAAACAAAGCAATTCTGGTTTGCCAATTAAAGGTATTTAGGAATTTATAATGACATTTCCTTTATTTATTTTTTCTATTCTATTCCATTTAAAGGGAACATGCCACTGATGCTGTCAGCTGCTGTGAGGTGCAGTGGCCGGAATGTAGCAAGTACAAGTCACGTTTATTCATTTGGATTAGCTCCAAGTGAAGCAGCTCACCATTGACTAGTTTGGCAGCAAATCAGAGTGCTTGTTTCCTTTTAGTATACAATTTGCCAGTCGAAGTCTTTTTCATGCATAGAAACCTGCAGTGGTGTGAATTTAGTAGTTAGTTGTACTAGGAAGATAAGTTTTAATCTATCACTCATAGGCTGTGTGCACACGATGCGTTTTTAATGCGTTTCCGCAGCGTTTTTGCAGCTGCAGAAACGCATTAAAAACGCATGGCAGAAGGGCAGCAATGGTCCCCAATAATAATCCGCATGTGCTGTGCCCATGCTGCAGATTTTTCCGCAGCGCTTATGCTGCGCTCAAAAATCCGCCGCATGTCCATTAATTTTGCGGAAGCGCAGCGTTTTCGCCGCCATTGACTTGCATTAGACCGCATGGATTATGCATCACTGTATATGTAGATGCGTAATCCACGCGTTCTAATGTGCGGATGGTACCCGGGTGTGGAGGAGAGGAGAGTCTCATCCACACCCAGGTACCATTAAAAAATCTGTAAAAAAAGAATAAAATAAAAAATAAATGTATATTTACCTTCTGTCGGCCCGCACAGCGCTCCTGCTTGCTTCCCAGCACTTTGCAGTGAGTTGAAGGACCTGCGCTAACGTCAGAGTCATGTGACGGGTCACATGACGCTGAAGTCGGCAGGTCTTTCAATTCAATGTTGCCGGCGAGGTAGAACGGAGTGAGCGGGACACCGGGGGCCATCGGAGGGTAAGTATACTTTATTTTTTATTTTTACCACTCTCTCGGGTCATGCTGTTTGCATGGATTTATATAGTGTGACCTAGTTGTCACAAGCACTTTCCAAGTGATGCTAATCGCTTGGATAGCGCTTGTCAATCCGCATGCGGAAATGTCAGTGGGTACCGCTCCATTTCCGCATGTCCCTGGCAGGAAAACGCATGTACAATCCGCATGCGTTTTTTCCTGCCAGGGAGATGCAGAAACGCTCAGGAAAAAATCCTGAGCATTTCTGCATCGTGTGCACATAGCCATACTGGATCATTCTACCTAGAATTAGAACTAATATGTGTCTGGCTTACCAGTCATGTTCCTGTTTCAGAGCTCTCAGTGCTTCTGTCATGAATGTCACTAAACTCTTACAGTAGATCCAGAGCTTAAGTCCTGGATCATAATTGTAATGCCCAAATCGCTTTAGCTTTTTTTGAAAATTGAATGAAGTTTATTTAACTGTTTGTCACTGCAGGGAACACATGTACACATGTGGCACCCTGCTACCACAGGTACCACAAGACCCAAAAGGGTGCATGGACGGACTTCTCCACAAGAGGCCCTCACTACATAACAGACACCTCCACCCTTCCACCCCATACCACCAGAGGGAGCCCTGTTAGGGATATATATACTGGAGGGTGGAGTTAGGTAGGGAGAGTGTGCTGACACTTTAGATCAGTGAAGGAGCAGCACGTCTACTGCTGTGTTGAGGGCCCCGAGTGTGGCCGAGGCAAGGAGAGAGGAGATAAGGGGGCAGAGGAGCATCTGAAGCTCACCCCAGGACACAAGCCGGACACCAGGTCCGTGCCTGCAGGGTCCTCTACACCCAGTAGGGACAACCGGCATACCAGGAGGATTCCAGATCCCTGGTCAACCTGAAGCTACCATCATTTTACAGAACTAGAAACCACGAAGGCCCCAGCGTCCAGGGATAGTGGTAGCCAAAGAAAAGTTTTACTACCAGCAGACAGATGAGAGAGTGAAACAGCATAAATGCTAGGCCTAGTTCCAGGCTGGCCAGAAGTTTTAGAGAAAGGAAGAAACAGACCAGGAGGCCTACTACCCGCTCACTGGGGAGAGTCCAGAAGTGCACCCTCCTAATAGGTACCCTGGACCATACCTGCCGTTACACTGGTAAAGGTACTGAAGCGAATCCCCTGTGTGCGTGTCCGTCATTCCCCCTGACCCGACAGGGCCACCTCTCACCTGCATCCCTTCCATCAACTCTGCCCCGGGGGCCCGCTCTGCCTGTGGGGGGCAGAAACATCCCAGCTGCCATCCCATCACCCCCGGAGGTCTGCAACAGCACCGGTACTCATTACCGGGAACCACAGGTGGCATCACGAGACAAAAACTGTTAACAAACCCCCTTTTTAAGAGTGACCCCAGGGTACGAGCCCGGGAGCCGACTGCCGTGACATCCCATAGAAGGTCAAGACCGGGGTACCGAGTCTCCCCCCATATCACCCTGGGCGAGTCACACACATACCCAGCTATGTGGACTGCAGGTAAAATCTCCTACATTATCACTGTGCTATCTGATGTGGGTTTCTAGTGACATCTACTATATTATTTGTACTCAGAGACAGAATCGGACATATCGCCGATGCAGCTACACCGAGGCCTGCAGCCAGCTGGAGGTGTGCCCGCTGCCACCAGTGACTACTTCACATTCAGCTGACATGTTTTGAGACGCAGGGAACTCACCGGCTCCCTTCGCTGCAATACATGCCGCCCGCCAATCAGCTAACGTCGGCGTGTCCATGACTGGGAGTGCATGATGTCATTGCCATGGCAGGATGGGGGACATATATCTGAGGATGGGGCATGAGGCACATTATACGAGGGTGGGGGAGATTATACGAGGACAGGGCATGGTATACCAGCATGGGATAAATATACAAGCATGGGGCACGTTATACCAAGATGGGCACATTATAGCAGGATGGGGCACATTATACACTAGCAAGCAAAAGGGTAACAATATTTTGAACTTTTGACTTTCAGGCTCCATATCTCACCATCCCCTACTGCTTTGAACGTGAGACTACCATCATTTTATAGACAATGATCTTGGCTATCTCATATATAAATTTGACTTACAACTATTTTGCATTTGATTAGTTATGTAGATTCTTGTCATGTCACTGCATTGTTACTGTTTTGCTCCTACAAATCTAAATTTTAATTCTTATTAATTTGTTAGTATTTTGTAAATCCACCATTGGATTTCAACACTGCCTGAAACCTTCTGGGCATGCTCTCAATCAGATTCAAGCATGTCTTGAATGAAATCTGATCCTAGGACTCTTCTACATGTTCCCAAAGTTGGTGCATACTGGTCGACTCCCTTGGGTATATCTACAGCTTTTTCTTCAACTCTACCCACAAGTGTTTGATTGGGTTGAGGTCTGGGAACTGTGGGGGCCAATCCAGCACCTCTACTTCATTGTCACTGAACCATTTCTTCTCCAATTTCGAACACTGCTGGAACACTAGGTCATCCTTTTCATATCCACAGTACTCAAGCATATGAAGCAATTCATCATGTAGAATACTCACATATAGCTCAGCATTGAGACTACCATCGATCCTGGTCAAGTATCCAATGCCTTTGGCTGTGAAACAACCCCATATAATTTGGCTTCCTCCAGCGAACTTGACAGTTCCTTCAATTTCTCAATCTGTTAGCCCCTTTTTCCATTGTTTCTTCCAGACCCACTTGCACCCATCAGAACCTTGTCTATTGACTTTTGTCTCATCGCTCCAAATCATACATTTCCAATCTTCTACTGTCCACTTCTCATACTTTTTTGCAAACCAAAGAACTTCTTATGACAATATTGAAGTTGAGACTTCTTCAGCTTTTTTGGGCCACGATTCCAGAGTTGTGTAATGTGCATCGCATGGAGCTTGCATGGACATATGTGATCTCACTATTACGACACAAATGAGCCACCTCCACTGCCATGTTTGTCGCGCCAGAACTGATAAACCTTGTGATGAGCCGACTTGTTGACGCCAATATTTTGCCTTGATGTCCAGCTTTTGGCTTTTGAATGGATGGACGAACTTCATTTTGTATTCTTCCAACTATCATGTCACTCACACGATGCAGTTTGGCAATTTTCTTGGCCGAGAGATGGCTATCGATGAGTTGGATGATGCTGGTTCTCTTTTCTTGGGAAATCTTCTTCATGGCTGCTCTTCGAGTAGAACCAGTGACCTTTCACTTGGGAATCAACTTAATTACACACAGAGCTATTAGGGAATGTGAAATTCTGTTTTGGCTTTTATCCTAAGTCATGTGGCAAAGCTGTTTAAAGGGTCGATATTGACTTTTAGGATTGCTACTTCCAATAGGTGGCACTAGAGTAAAGTTGAGCCACCCCCTGTCACGGGTGTGTTGCCACGAAGATCGTCACGAGTACACAGCCTGACTTCTCGCAGCTGACTTGTTGGTGCTTTGTGTTTTCTCGGCAGTGAAGGAGTTAATTCTCTCTCTCTCTGGGCTAGCTGAGGTCCAGCCTCGCCCAGCTGCAATCAATGCTTCGTTAGTGAGACTCCTTTATATTCCTGCAGGTCTGTTTGTGAGGTGTCGGTGAAAGCTTTTCATTCAGACTTACAGAGCGGATTGTGGTGTTTGGAGTTGCTGAGATAAGTGTATTTGAAAGTGTTATTTCCCTTTCCTCGCTTTATCATTTATCTCCTTTCCCGTTGGTGTTCCCTCTGTTGTAGTTTTGTTGAAGTTGTATGCAAGGTGGTTTTGGTTTTTCCCTTGTACTGTCTCGTTCGTCTAAATACTGTGTGTGGGCATATTATCGCTGGTTCCCAATTGTTGTGATCGGGGTCCTTCTCAGGACTAGATTACTGTGGTGCAGGGATCCTCAGGAGGTAGGGGTTACGCTGGCGGCCTGGACCTCTGTACCTTTAACAGTACCTCCAGGATGAGGGATTAGTCAGGGCCCCAGCTTAGGGTCAGCTTAGGCCCCCTACCTCCAGTATTCTGTGACAGTGTGACATTTTCACCGACCAACTTAGTTTTTCTCCAGCTACCATGGATCCAGTAGCCGGTCTAGCTCAGCAGTTGCAGAGTTTGTCCATGGGGCTGGCGGACGTTAGGTCCAAGGTTTTGCATCCTCTGGAGCAAGCCGGACCAGAACCTAAAGTAGCTCTCCCTGACAGGTTCACTGGGGGGCGGGACAAGTTTTTTGTTTTCCGGGAGGCATGCAAATTGTACTTTCGGCTGCGGCCTCGGTCATCGGGCAGTGAAGAACAAAGGGTGGGAATTGTCATCTCGCTCCTACAAGGGGACCCACAATCTTGGGCGTTCTCTCTTCCCCCTAGCTCCCCAGTTCTCCAGTCAGTGGATAGGTTTTTCGCTGCTTTGGGACTCGTATATGATGACCCAGATCGGATCTCCCTTGCTGAGTCTAAGTTACGTAGGATTCAGCAGGGAGATCGTCCGGCGGAGGAATTCTGTTCGGAGTTCCGTAGGTGGGCCACGGACACCCAGTGGAATGACCCGGCTCTTAGGAGCCAGTTTTGTCATGGTTTATCCGACAAATTACAGGATGTGTTGGCACAGTATGACTCTCCCGCGTCACTGGAAGCCGCTATGGCCCTTGCTATTCGCGTTGACAGACGGCTTCGGGAGAGGTGCGGGATAACTCTACCCCCTGTAATGTCTCCACCTCTTACAAGGTCCCCTCATATGGTGGTTCCCCTGGTCAGTCCGGAGGAGCCTATGCAATTAGGAGGGACATCATTTCGGGGAAGGGGACCGGTGGTGCGCCATAAGACAGGAAGGTGTTTCCTCTGCGGGAAAAAGGGACATTTTATTGGGGGGTGTCCATCCCGCCCCTTGCTGAGTAAAGAGTCGTCGAAAAAACTGTTGATCCCAGGTTGTGTGGTGGACGGCAATCTGGGAGTAGGTATTTCGTCCCTAGGTTCGTCTCAGTTTCTCGTACCGGCGGAGGTGGTGGTGGGTACGAGAACTGAGAGGATATCTGTTCTTCTGGATAGTGGGGCCGGGGCTAATCTGGTTGATGCTCGGTTTGCCCGGGTTCAAGGTATGCGATTGAGTGAGTTGGCTAAACCCATCCCCATATTCTCGATCGATGCCAGGCCTCTCGGTCAGGGAAGTTTTTTGCAAGCTGTGCATGGCGTAAAACTTCAAGTGGGGGCAATACATAAAGAACTGTTGTCTTGCTACGTGTTGGAGGGTCTTCCCACTCCTATAGTGTTGGGCCTTCCTTGGTTAGCTAAGCATAACCCTGTTATTAATTGGCAAACCAGAGAGATAAGCCAATGGAGTAAATTCTGTAATAAAAACTGCATGAACACGGTCATCGGTGCGGTTACTCCTTGGGTCTTACCTCCATTTCTGGCAGACTTTGAGGATGTATTCTCGGAGAATGGGTGTCAGGAACTACCTCCTCATCGCGAGTATGACTGTTCTGTAAAACTGCTCCCTGAGGCCAAGTTACCTAAAGCTAGGTTGTATAACCTTTCTGGTCCTGAGAGGCAGGCCATGAAGGATTATATTTCTGAAAGTCTGGCTAAGGGGCATATTAGACCTTCATCTTCACCGGTGGCCGCGGGGTTCTTCTTTGTTAAGAAGAAAGATGGAGGCCTACGCCCTTGCCTGGATTTCCGTGAACTTAATCGGATTACGGTCCGAGATCCGTATCCGCTCCCACTTATTCCCGATCTCTTTAATCAGATCGTGGGCGCCAAATGGTTCTCTAAGTTGGATCTCAGGGGGGCGTACAATTTGATTAGGATGAAGGAGGGGGATGAGTGGAAGACGGCTTTTAACACTCCGGAGGGGCATTATGAGAACCTTGTCATGCCATTCGGTCTGACTAATGCCCCGGCGGTGTTTCAACACTTTGTTAATGATATTTTTCGCCACCTGGTGGGACAGTTTGTTGTCATATATCTGGATGATATCTTAATTTACTCGCCGGATCTGGTGTCTCATCAGGAGCATGTTAGACAGGTGTTACAGATCTTGCGGGATAATAAACTGTATGCCAAGTGGGAAAAGTGTGTGTTCGCCGTACAGGAACTCCAGTTTTTAGGCTTCCTGGTTTCTGCGTCCGGTTTTCGTATGGACCCTGGGAAAGTGCGGGCAGTTCTTGAGTGGGATCGGCCGGAGAATCTTAAGGCACTACAACGTTTCCTGGGGTTTGCTAACTATTACCGGAAGTTCATTCGTAATTTCTCGTCCGTGGTTAAGCCTCTCACAGACATGACTAAAAAGGGGACGGATTTTTCTAGGTGGTCTGACAAGGCTTGTCAAGCATTCTCCTCCTTGAAAAAATGTTTTGCCTCGGCACCCATACTCATTCAACCTGATGCGTCTCAGCCATTCTTTGTAGAGGTAGACGCTTCCGAGGTAGGGGTGGGAGCAGTATTGTCACAGGGTTCGTCCCCTGGTAAGTGGCATCCGTGCGCCTTTTTCTCTAAAAAATTGTCGTCCGCTGAGAGGAATTACGATGTCGGCAATAGGGAACTCCTGGCCATTAAGTTAGCTTTTGAGGAGTGGCGCCATTTTTTGGAGGGGGCAGTTCATCCGGTCACCGTCATCACCGATCACAAGAACCTGCTATATCTGGAGTCCGCTAAACGTCTGAATCCCAGACAAGCTAGGTGGTCATTGTTTTTTACCAGGTTTAATTTCGTCGTTACATATCGTCCTGGGTCTAAAAATGTAAAGGCGGATGCCTTATCTCGTAGTTTCCCTGGGGCCGGGAATACGGACGACCCGATTCCTGTTCTTCAGGAGGGGGTGGTGGTTTCGGCAGTATGCTCTGAGCTGGAGGAGGAGATATTGGAGGCTCAGGGGGACGCCCCTGTTGGACCTCCGGGGAGACTGTTCGTTCCAGATCAGTTGCGACAAAAGGTGATCGAGGCACACCATAACTCAGTTTTTGCAGGACACCCGGGGAGTAAAGCAACTGTGGATCTCCTCTCGCGTCGGTTTTGGTGGCCTAACTTACATAAAGAGGTGGTAACTTTTGTCGCGTCCTGTGGGGTTTGTGCGCGCTCTAAGACCTCACATACCCGTCCGTCTGGGGCCCTCTTACCTTTGAAGATCCCGGAGCGTCCTTGGACTCATCTGTCTATGGACTTTATTACGGACCTCCCTCCGTCTTCGGGTAAAACGGTCATACTCGTTGTAGTGGACAGGTTCAGCAAGATGGCACATTTTATCGCTCTTCCGGCTCTCCCTAATGCTAAAACTCTTGCGCAGGTGTTCATTGGGGAGATTGTGAGGCTTCACGGGGTACCCTCCGAGGTGGTGTCTGATCGGGGGTCTCAGTTTGTGTCCAAGTTCTGGAAGGCGTTTTGTGCACGGCGGGGGATGCATTTGTCATTCTCGTCGGCTTTTCATCCTCAGACCAATGGTCAGACGGAACGTATGAACCAGAGCTTGGAGACATATCTTCGGTGTTTTGTGTCAGAGAACCAGGAGGACTGGGCTTCTTTCCTACCTCTGGCAGAGTTTGCTCTCAATAATAGGCGAAGCGAGTCCACTGGTAAGTCCCCGTTTTTTGGGGCATATGGTTTTCACCCCCAGTTTTGTACTTTCAGTAGGGGGGGCTCTTCGGGGGTTCCGGAGGAGGAACGATTTTCCTCATCTCTCGCTTCAGTATGGAGAGGGGTGCTGAAGAATCTGAATACTATGGGGAACCGATACAAACGTATGGCTGATAGGAGGAGAGTGTCTGGTCCGGACCTAAGTGTGAACGATCAGGTATGGTTGTCTACCAGGAATATTAAACTTAAGGTTCCCTCCTGGAAACTGGGTCCCAGGTTCATCGGGCCGTACAGAATCAGTTCTGTTATTAATCCGGTGGCATTCCGTCTTGACCTCCCCCCTACGTTTAAAATTCACAACGTGTTTCACAGATCATTGCTTAAGAGGTATGTGGCGCCGGTGGTACCGTCACCTTTACCTCCCCCTCCTGTGGTTGTCAATGGTAACTTGGAGTTCCAGGTATCGAGGGTCATTGATTCACGCTTTAATCGCCGGTCCCTTCAGTACTTGGTTCATTGGAAGGGGTATGGTCCTGAGGAGAGGATGTGGGTTCCTGCGTCGGATATTAACGCAGACCGATTAGTTCGGGCCTTCCACACGACTCACCCGGATAAACCTGGCCCTGAGGGTCCGGAGGCCCCTCGTAGAAGGGGGGGTACTGTCACGGGTGTGTTGCCACGAAGATCGTCACGAGTACACAGCCTGACTTCTCGCAGCTGACTTGTTGGTGCTTTGTGTTTTCTCGGCAGTGAAGGAGTTAATTCTCTCTCTCTCTGGGCTAGCTGAGGTCCAGCCTCGCCCAGCTGCAATCAATGCTTCGTTAGTGAGACTCCTTTATATTCCTGCAGGTCTGTTTGTGAGGTGTCGGTGAAAGCTTTTCATTCAGACTTACAGAGCGGATTGTGGTGTTTGGAGTTGCTGAGATAAGTGTATTTGAAAGTGTTATTTCCCTTTCCTCGCTTTATCATTTATCTCCTTTCCCGTTGGTGTTCCCTCTGTTGTAGTTTTGTTGAAGTTGTATGCAAGGTGGTTTTGGTTTTTCCCTTGTACTGTCTCGTTCGTCTAAATACTGTGTGTGGGCATATTATCGCTGGTTCCCAATTGTTGTGATCGGGGTCCTTCTCAGGACTAGATTACTGTGGTGCAGGGATCCTCAGGAGGTAGGGGTTACGCTGGCGGCCTGGACCTCTGTACCTTTAACAGTACCTCCAGGATGAGGGATTAGTCAGGGCCCCAGCTTAGGGTCAGCTTAGGCCCCCTACCTCCAGTATTCTGTGACAGTGTGACACCCCCGTAGTGTTCGAGTTCGGTTCGGTTCGTCGAACACCCGTATGTTCGTCGAACTGTTCGTCGAACACCTTCGAACACTGTTAAAACCAATGGCAGGCAAACAAAAACACATAGAAATACATAGAAAACACCTTCAAAGGTGTCCAAAAGCTGACAAACTGTTCAGAAGACACAACTAACACATGGAAAAGTGACAAGTACAAATAGTCATGCGAAAAGAAAAGAGGTGGAGGAGTAAAAGGAGGGGGAGACACAGCTATAGGCATGTCATGCCCTTCTAAAACCAAAAAAGTGTGAAGCTGACAAGGCCAGTCCGTTCCTGCCCGTGCGACCTCCGTGTCGCCGGATTTGTGCCAGAGCTGCGGTGGACCCTGACAACCAGCCCTCCTCTCCCAATACTGGTGCCTGTCTGCTGGTGGGTCGAGCGAGCCCCCCTGTGGTGGAGGCAGGTCTAAGCTTTTTAATTTAAATTGTCTCTGAAATTTGAATGAGTACACTTTAAATCCTTTTACAAGGATCTATTGGAGGGCAAGTCTGATGCCAGCAGCCACGGTAATTCCAGCTCCAGTAGCGTCCACTAAAGCTGCTGCAGTTAAAAAGCTTTTATAAGGATCAAGCTTGACGGTCCACTGAAAGGCGTACAACTGCCAGTCCCAGCCCCTGTACCTTGGGGTGCCTCCCCGATGCTCTTCACTGAGTGTCCCGGGGGCCCGAAGCATTTCCTTTGAAAAAATTAAGTGTTCAAACTACAGGTGGTGTAGCTTACTTAACAGGTAGGATACTCCGCTGACTAGCAGACAATGCTACTAGGCCCAAAGTATTGCCTGGGCTAGATGCAGATAAAAATTTGTAATTAGATCGACAGGCGGTGGCTACTCCGCTGACTAGCAGACACTGCTACTAGGCGCAAAGTATTGCCTGGGCTAGATGCAGTTAAAAATTTGTAATTAGATACTCTCGTTGGATGCTGAGAAAGCATTCCATAGAGTCTCCTGGCACGCCATATATTATTCTTTTAAAAAGCTTGGGGTAGGGGTCTAGGGGACCCTTTTATAGCCAAAATCATGGCCCTGTATCGCAATCCGTCAGCTAGGCTGAAGATAAATGGAACATTTTCATCACCTTTCATAATCACCAATGGGACAAGGCAGGGATGTCCTCTGTCCCCTCTCTTATACATCCTAGTGATGGAGCACCTGCTCTCATCAATTCGCGATAACCCCAATATTAGGTGGATTGAGGTGGGAGGCACCGAGTACAAGTGCTCTGCATTTGCTGATGATGTCCTAGTATATATCACTCAATCACATATATCCATCCCTGCTGTTATGGCTGAAATAGATCACTTTGTTACATGGTCAAATTTTAAAATCAATGCAGCGAAGTCTGAGGCCCTCAATGTCTCCCTCCCCAAATCCATACAGGATTCCATCAAGTCCAACTTTTCTTTTGCCTGGCCCTCACAGGGTATCAAATACTTAGGAATTCGTATTCATAGAGACCTCTCCCATCTATTTTATCTTAATTTTGGGCCCTTTATTGAACAACTCCATAAAGATCTTACTTCTTGGACGGTGAAGGATTTTTCCTTGTTCAGCAGAATAAGTATACTAAAAATGAAAGTCCTACCTAAACTCTTATACCTCTTCCAAACCATTCCCGTGGTAATTCCCTCAAATTTTTGGAAAAGACTACGCAGTAGCTTTTAGTCTCCCCAAGATGACACAGGTGGGGCAGATGGTGGTTGTCCCAGCCCGCTAGGCCGCATTAGAGCACAGTGAGCTTCGCACTGCAACTTATGCTTCATATCCATGTGACGGTTCATGCATGAAGTACTCAAACTATGGATTTTTTGGCCTCTACTTAGCTTTTGGTGACAAATGTTACAGATAACACGAGTTGGGTCATCCTTATCGATCTGAAAAAATGCCCAGGCTATGCAAGGCTTATTACCCATGCGACCTGAAGAGCCACCGCGACTTGTGGTCAGAGGCAGAGTTGTGTTTGAGGATGCAGTTGTTAGCGTGCTTCCAGTTCTACGTCTCTGTCCAGGAAGGCGCAACCTGACCTCGTCGTCACTAGCATCCTCCTCCACCTCCTCTGCTGACCTCATCGACTGGCTGACTGTGGGTTGACAGTAAGTGGGATCTGCAACCTCGTCATCATCACCCTGAGTGTTCTCTCACCCGTCGTCCTCAGAGCCAACCTCTTCCTGCCCTGACAAAAAACTATAGTTGTCGCTCCAATCAGGTATTTGAGTCTCATCATCGTCTTCCTCATTGTCTCCACCAACAGGAGTTACAGTTTGGGAACGAGGGTCTACATTATGGTCAGAACCTTCTGCGTCTGGTCCTGGATCCAACTCATAAAGATTCTGGGCATCAGTGCAGATAATTTCCTCGTCTGGATTCACAGAAGCTCAGGAGCCGACCTCTGATTCCCAGGCTATAGTATGAGTAAACAGCTCTGCAGACTCAACCATCTGTTCTACCCCATACTCAGACGGGCAGCTGGAGACTTGGGAGCTGTGAGGAAGCAAGTGCGATTGGGGTGACACCTCTGAGGACTGGAGTATTTGTGATGTTGAAGTTGAGGTGGAGTAGAGCCCACTTAAAGGAGCACTTGATATCCGTTGAAGCACCTGCTGTTTTTGTGCCTCATCTGGAATTTGTAGCGATTGGCGTGGCTTTAAGAAAGGGATCGTATCACATTGTCCGCTAAAAGAAGTAGACATCTTAGTTTGGCTGGAAGATGGTATTTCTTCTGCAGATGTTACTGTTGCTTTAGCACCTACCCCACGGACACAACCTTTTTTTCCCTTCCAAACACGCCTATTCCCCTTTCCACCAGCAGCAGGCCTTTTTCCACTCATTTTGGTGGTTAACTAATTGACAACTCTGGAGTTGTTTGCACAAAAAATGATGGATGGGAACCGAGAAGAGCTGAGTGGCCAAACTGTGGTATTAGCTCAAAAGGATTGGCTGGGTTATATGCAGTAAAACAACTTTATTACATACACAGGTAGTGGAGCTTAGTATAGATGGACTAATAGAATGAGTCCCACACACTGCTACAAGCCCAAAATTATATTCCGAGCTAGATGCAGCTAAAAATTATTTGTAATTTGCAAGCTGGTGGAGCTTAGTATAGAAGGACTAAGAATAAGTCCCACACACTGCTAGAAGCCCAAAATTATTTTCCGAGCTAGATGCGGCTAAAAATTATTTGTAATTTGCAAGCTGGTGGAGCTTAGTATAGAAGGACTAAGAATAAGTCCCACACACTGCTACAAGCCCAAAATTATTTTCCGAGCTAGATGCAGTTAAAAATTGTTTGTAATTTGCAAGCTGGTGGAGCTTAGTATAGATGGACTAAGAATAAGTCCCACACACTGCTACAAGCCCAAAATTATTTTCCAAGCTAGATGCAGATAAAAATTATTTGAAATTTGCAAGCTGGTGGAGCTTAGTATAGATGGACTAAGAATAAGTCCCACACACTGCTACAAGCCCAAAATTTTTTTCCGAGCTAGATGCAGATAAAAATTATTTGCAATTTGCAAGCTGGTGGAGCTTAGTATAGATGGACTAAGAATAAGTCCCACACACTGCTACAAGCCCAAAATTATTTTCCGAGCTAGATGCAGCTAAAATTATTTGTAATTTGTAAGCTGTTGGAGCTTAGCATAGATGGACTAAGAATAAGTCCCACACACTGCTACAAGCCCAAAATTATTTTCCGAGCTAGATGCAGCTAAAATTATTTGTAATTTGTAAGCTGTTGGAGCTTAGCATAGATGGACTAAGAATAAGTCCCACACACTGCTACAAGCCCAAAATTATTTTCCGAGCTAGATGTAGCTAAAAAATATTTGTAATTTGCAAGCTGGTGGAGCTTAGCATAGATGGACTAAGAATAAGTCCCACACACTGCTACAAGCCCAAAATTATTTTCCAAGCTAGATGCAGATAAAAATTATTTGTAATTTGCAAACTGGTGGAGCTTAGTATAGATGGCCTAAGAATAAGTCCCACACACTGCTACAAGCCCAAATTTTTTTTCTGAGCTAGATGCAGTTAAAAATTATTTGTAATTTTCAAGCTGGTGGAGCTTAGTATAGATGGACTAAGAATAAGTCCCACACACTGCTACAAGCCCAAAATTATTTTCCGAGCTAGATGCAGATAAAAATTATTTGTAATTTGCAAGCTGGTAGAGCTTAGTATAGATGGACTAGGAATAAGTCCCACACACTGCTACAAGCCCAAAATTATTTTCTGAGCTAGATGTAGATAAAAATTATTTGTAATCTGCAAGCTGGTGGAGCTTAGTATAGCTGGACTAAGAATAAGTCCCACACTGCAACAAGCCCAAAATTATTTTCCGAGCTAGATGCAGCTAAAAATTATTTGTTATTTGCAAGCTGGTGGAGCTTAGTATAGATGGACTAAGAATAAGTCCCACACACTGCTACAAGCCCAAAATTATTTTCCGAGCTAGATGCAGCTAAAAATTCTTAGTAATTTGCAAGCTGGTGGAGCTTAGTATAGATGGCCTAATAGAATGATGCTATGCCCAAAAGGTTTTACTTGACTAGGTGCAGTGAAAAAAGCTGTATTCTATACACAGGTGGTGTAGCTTGCAACACAGATACGCTACTCCACTGGCTAACACACACTGCAAGAGGCCAAAAAGGATTTGCTTAGCTAGATTTAGCTAAATGCTGTGAAAAACACTTGCACAGCACTGGCACAGACCTGCCTGGCAAAAGGACTGCAATTACAATTAGTCCCTACTCCAAACCTATCTATTTAACAGCACAGACCTGCCTGCCAAAAGTCGTAGGAAATGCTGTAACCTAGTCCTTAAAAGGACTGCAATCACAACTATTCCCTACTCCCAAGCTATCTGTAGATTTCTGAGAAAATTGGCTTGAAATTAACACTGAAAGTATAGCGCACACAGCAACAGCGGTGCCGTCTAACATGCAGCTGCAGCAGTGAGAAAATGGTGGCGACGGTGAAAATGGCTGGGTCTTATAGGGCAAGGACATGTGACATACACAGCCAATGACACATGCCTTTGCTTGTGTGATAAAAAGCGGTTCGCTCCATGTGTGCGCTGCTGATAGGCTGACAGATTGCACCTCCTCACTGTAAATGCGGGAAAGAGAAAAAAAAATGGAGATCTTCATTATTTATGCAGAGATCCATCCCCTGCCCCTCCCCCCACCCCGCTGTACACTAAAACTGAGAATTAACAATGATTATCAGCATTACTGTTAAAAAATCCAGTTTTTATTTTGGTGCACGAGCAGTTATGGAACATAACCTCAAACAGCCAGATTTGTTTCAAATCGTTCGTGTTCGCCGAACGGCTCAAACACCGCTCAAAACAGCTCGAATTTGAGATTGACGAACAGATCGAGTCGAACACCGCTCATCTCTACACTAGAGTTCTAGTCCTCTTCCGCTCTGAAGAGACAATTTGCATATTAAATTTCCCAGAGGAGCATTGCAAGGCTTAAAAGTCTCCTCACCTTGGCATGCCAGGCTTGACATGTTACTCTCCTCAAGGATAAACATTAACCCTTGGATAGGAATGCAGGTGATATCTATTACATTATCTGCACTCAGAGAGTAATTACTGTGTTATCTGTGGCATTCCATAAGGCTGCAGGTAATATCTAGAGATGAGTGGTGTTCGACTCGAACTGTTCGCCAATCTCAAATTCGAGCTGTTTTGGGCGGTGTTTGAGCCGTTCGGCGAACACGAACGATTTGAAAAAAATTTGACTGTTCGAGGTAATGTTCGATAACTGTTAGTGCACCAAAATCATAACTGGATTTTTTCTCAGTAATGCTGAAAATTAATGTTAATACGCAGTTTGAGTGTACAGCGGGGCGGGGGGAGGTTCAGGGTATGGATCTCTGCAGAAATAATGAAGATCTCCATTTTTTTTCTCTTTCCCGCATTTACAGTGGGGAGGTGCAATCTGTCAGCCTATCAGCAGCGCACACACGGAGCGAACTGCTTTTTTTCACACAAGCAAGGGCATGTGTCATTGGCAGTGTATGTCACATGTCCTTGCCCTATAAGACCCATCCATTTTCCCCGTCGCCACCATTTTCTCACTGCTGCAGCTGCATGTTAGACGGCACCGTTGTTGCTGTGTGCACTATACTTTGTTAATTTGAAGCCAATTTTCGCACAAATCTACAGATAGCTTGGGAGTAGGGAATAGTTGTGATTGCAGTCCTTTTAAGGACTAGGTTACATCATTTCCTATGACTTTTATCCGGCAGGTCTGTGCTCTTAAATAGATAGGTTGGGAGTAAAGACTAATTGTAATTGCAGTCCTTTTCAGGGTTAGGTTACATCAGTTCCTATCACTTTTTGCCAGGCAGGTCTGTGCCAGTGCTGTGCAAGTTTTTTTCACAGCATTTGGCTAAATTTAGCAAAGCAAATCCTTTTTGGCCTATTGCAGAGTGTGTTAGTCAGTGGAGTAGCCTATCTGTGTTGCAAGCTACACCACCTGCGTATAGAATACAATTTTTTTTACTGCACCTAGTGAAGTAAAACCTTTTGGGCATAGCATCATTCTATTAGTCCATCTATACTAACCTCCACCAGGTTGCAAATTCAATATAATTTTTTCCTGCATCGAGCTCTGAAAAAATATTTAGGCTTCTAGCAGTGTGTGGGACTTGTTCTATTACTCCATCTATACTAACCTCCATCAGGTTGCAAATTCAATATAATTTTTATCTGCATCCAACCCAGCCAATACTTTTGGGCTAATTCCACAGTTTAGCCACTCAGCTCTGCTCGGTTCCCATTCATTGTTTTTTGTGCAAACAACTCCAGAGTTGTGAATTAGTTAACCACCGAAATGAGTGGAAAAAGGCCTGCTGCTGGTGGAAAGGGGAATAGGCGTGTTGGGAAGAGAAAAAAGGTTGTGTCCGTGGGGTAGGTGTTAAAGCAACAGTAACATCTGCAGAAGAAAGACCATCTTCCAGCCAAACTAAGATGTCTACTTCTTTTAGCGGACAATGTGATAAGATCCCTTTCTTACGGCCACGCCAATCGCTACAAATTCCAGATGAGGCACAAAAACAGCAGGTGCTTCAACGGATATCAAGTGCTCCTTTAAGTGGGCTCTCCTCCACCTCAACTTCAACATCACAAATACTCCAGTCCTCAGAGGTGTCACCCCAATCGCACTTGCTTCCTCACAGCTCCCAAGTCTCCAGCTGCCCGTCTGAGTATGGGGTAGAACAGATGGTTGAGTCTGCAGAGCTGTTTACTCATACTATAGCCTGGGAATCAGAGGTCGACTCCAGAGCTTCTGTGAATCCAGACGAGGAAATGATCTGCACTGATGCCCAGAATCTTTATGAGTCGGATCCAGGACCAGACGCAGAAGGTTCTGACCATAATGTAGACCCTCGTTCCCAAACTGTAACTCCTGTTGGTGGAGACAATGAGGAAGACGATGATGAGACTCAAATACCTGAGCCCCCCCCCACATCTCCTCCCTTGTCTCAGTCTACCAACCTACACGAGCCCTCCGTTCTGCAAATGACTTAAAACTAAAATCTTCCATAATCCGAACTTCCCACTCCCGTCTCCAATATTTCTCGCGTGCTGCGCCAATTCTTTGGAATGCACTACCCAGGACAGTTCGATTAATTCCCAATACCCACAGTTTCAAGTGTACCCTAAAAACACATTTCTTTAGACTGGCGTATCGCCTAAACACACTGTCAGTCCCAGTTTTCCCCCATATTAAAATCTTCTTCAACTTCAGGTTCACACCAACCATGCACTTAATAGCCTCTGTCAGGACAGTACACATACTGGCAGGACACCAGTCCATGTATTATTATATATCCTATTCAGTATATCAAGGCTACATTATACAATATATGTACATTTTACCTTTTGTGTCTCCCCCATTTCCTCATAGACTGTAAGCTTGCGAGCAGGGCCCTCACTCCTTTCGATATGTGATATGCTTATTCTGTATTGTCTGTATATGTCCCCCCTAAAATTTGTAAAGTGCTGCGGAATATGTTGGCGATATAAAAATAAAAACTATTATTATTATTATTATTGGAGAGACAACTTTAGTTTTTTGTCAGGGCCGGGAACAGGTTGGCTCTGAGGACGACGGGTGTGATAACACACAGGGTGATGATGATGAGGTTGGAGATTCCACTTACTGTCAACCCACAGTCAGCCAAGAGATGAGGTCAGCAGAAGAGGTGGAGGAGGATGCTAGTGACGACGAGGTCAGATTGCTCCTTCCTGGACAGAGAAGTAGTACTGGAAGCACGTCAACAACTGCATCCTCAAACACAACTCTGCCTCTGACCACAAGTCGTGGTGGCTAGTGTTGAGCATTCCGATACTGAAATATCGGGTATCGGCCCATATTCGCGGTATCGGAATTCCGATACTTAATTCCGATACTTTTACAATATCGAATACAGGAATTGGAAGTTCCCATAATGCCTGCGCTCTGCAGTGTCTCTGAAGGATGACAAGCTGGATGGCAGCGCTCAGCTGAGATCCAGCCTGTCATCAGAATGCCATCCCAGCGTGGGAGATTTCTCCTGATCGTTTAAAAGCCGGCGGGCGGTAAAAAGCCGCCGGCTTTTAAACAGTCACACAGCCCCATACGGCTTCCCCGCAGCCTACCACCCCGATCCTCTGCTCCCCTCGCCACCTCCCATCCCGATCGTAAGTTAGGACCGGGCGGGGAGGGCAGCACCAAGGAGCGGGGAGCGAAGGACCCGGGCGGGGAAGCCGGCAGTGAAAAGACTTCACCGCCGGCTTTCCCGTTCTGTGCTGCGCTTTCCCGCCGGTTATTTCAAATGAACAGCTGAGGTATCAGATGATGCCGATCATCTGTTCATTTGAAGTCGCCGCGGTGCCCTCAAAGGGTTCACGTGAGTTCATGCTTGACTGCATTGCATGAACTCACATGAACTTTCCCACGGCCGCACAGGTCAGCCTCACCTCCCAGACGATCAGTCCGTCATGATTGGTGTGTGTGGGTGTCTGTGCGCGGTGTCTGCGAGTGTGTGCGGGGTGTCTGTGCGTGTGTCTGCGAGTGTGTGCGGTGTCTGTGCGATGTCTGCGGGTGTGTGCGTGCAGGCAGACATAGGCCGATGTGACACTACTACTCCCATCGGCCTATGTCTGTCCCCAGTCCACTCGTGCCAGCAGGATCAGCTCGATGGGAGCAGTAGTTCCCATCAGCCTGATCCTGCTATTTAAATTGCCCTAATGTGTCCCCAATAAATTTTAAATACATGTCATTGGTGGCCAGTGGTTAACTAAAATAAATTAGTTTATACATTACCTGTCCCCGCCGATCGCCACCTAAAATAAAGTAAAAAATAAAAAACTACACCTAAACTCACCTAGACACCTAATTCCCCGAAGCCATTGATCTCCTGTAATAAAATATAAAATAATAAACCACAACCTTATCCTTACCCCTCCGTAGTAGTCCACGAGTGTCCCATGATGATCTCCAGTTTAGAGCAGCCACATAGAATGTGACCGCTCTGAACCGCTGCCGCCGCTAGAATGACGGGGCCGTAAAGCAGACCCGTCACTGCATAAACGGGTTCGCCGGAGTTCAGGCAGCGCTGCTCCGGTTAGTTCCTTTACGGCCCTGCTGTATCGTGAGAAATTCCCACGGTACAGCAGTGCCGTAAAGGAGGGCTCCGGAGCTGCGCTGTCTGAATGCACTCCGGTGACCTCAGTCAGTGGCTCCTGCTGCCGGGAGCGGACGTATTCCCGGCAGTGTGAGCTTACAGCAGCCATGCACAGCTGTCACCATCTCCAAATGTGACAGCTGTGCATGGGAGATCAGCGCAGGAACGTGGACAGGTAACTATTTTTTTTAGTAAACTAAGAATTAAATAAAATTGTGTGTTTTATTTCAAATAAATTATTTTTTTCTGGGTGTAGTGTTTTTTCTTTTTAACAATTTGTAGGTTAGTAATGGGGGTGTCTTATAGACGTCCATCATTACTAACCAGGGCTTCATGGCAGCTGGCGCTGACATGAACCCCACCACTATTACCCCCTGCCACCGCACCAGGGCAGCGTGGAAGAGCGAGGCTAAGTGCCAGAGTTGGCGCATCCTATGGATGCGCCATTTCTGGGGCGGCTGACGGCTGGTGTTTCTAGCCTGGTAGGGGGCCAATATTCATGGCACCCATCCTGGGCTATTAATATCAGCCCCCAGCTGTCCGCCTAGCCTTTGCTAGCTATTAAATAGGTGGTACCCCACGTCATTTTTTGGGGTGGTCCCCCATTTTAATAACTATTAAAGGCTAGGTATTCAGCTGGGGGCTGATATTAGTAGCCTGGGAAGCTCCGTGGGTATTACCCACTTCCCAGGCTTCAAACATCTGCCCCAGCCGTCTGCTTAACCTCCGCTAGAGCCTAAAATTATGGGGGATCCCACGCCAATTTTTTTTTAAATAAATCCTTTATTTTAACACTAAATGACATTTGAGGAGTTAATAAAGATGCAGTCCCTAAATTATTATTTATTTTTTAATTAATTTTTCCCAAAAATTTTGACGTGGGCTTTGCCATATTTTTGTATGCCAGCCAGGTACAGCATCCAGCTTCTATGAACGCGCCATTTTCCGGGGTGGCTGCGGACTTCAATTTGCACGGGGGGGGGGGGCAGAAAGCTTGGGCCTCCCTGAGCTGCAGATTCCAGCCCCCAGCTGCCTAGTTGTACCTGGCTGGACACACAAATAGGGAGAAGCCCCACGTATTTTTTTTTAAATTATTTCATGAAATTCATGAAATAATAAAGAAAAAAAGGGCTTCCCTATATTGTTGTGTCCGGCCAGGTACAAATAGGCAGCTGGTGGTTGGGCGCAGCTCGTTCCTGCCTGCTGTACCTGGCTGGACACAAATATAGTGCGAAGCCCCACGTCAATTTTTTTTTAATGATTTCAGGAAATTCATGAAATAATTAAAAAAAAAATTGATGTGGGTCTTCGCCCTATATTTGTGTCCAGCCAGGTACAGCAGGCAGGAACGGGCTGCGCCCAACCACCAGCTGCCTATTTGTACCTGGCCGGACACAACAATATAGGGAAGCCCTTTTTTTAAAAAATTATTTCATGAAATAATTTTAAAAAAATTGACGTGGGGCTTCGCACTATATTTGTGTCCAGCCAGGTACAGCAGGCAGGAACGGGCTGCCCCCAACCACCAGCTGCCTATTTGTACCTGGTTGGACACAACAATATAGGGAAGCCCTTTTTTTCTTAATTATTTCATGAATTTCATGAAATAATTAAAAAAAAAATACGTGGGGCTTCGCCCTATTTTTGTGTCCAGCCAGGTACAACTAGGCAGATGGGGGCTGGAATCCACAGCGCAGGGAGGCCCAAGCTTTCTGGGCCCCACCCGCTGCAAATTGCAGTCCGCAGCCACCCCGGAAAATGGCACGTTCATAGAAGCGCCATCTTCTGGCGCTGTACCCAACTCATCCAGGGCCCTGGTGCGGTGGCTCACTGGGTAATAAAGGGGTTAAGGCCAGCTTGGCATTATCAGCTGGCCCTAAGCCCGAAATTCATGGGGTCACGCCAATATTAGACATGACCACCATGAATTTCTAGTAAAGTATGTAAAAAAAACACAACACCCAGAAAAAAGTCCTTTAATTGAAATAAACACACAATTCTTTATTGTTCTAAATTAAACTCTACTTACCATCACGCCCATTCCAGCTGAAGCCAACGATCTCCTGCAATAAAAGTAAAATAATAAACCAACCTCATCCTTACTTTTCCATGGTTCCCACGACAGCTTCAGCTCTACTACATCGAGATGACAGGCTGGACCGCAGCAGAACGCTGCCATCCAGCCTGTCATCCCGCAGACACTGAGAAGCGCAGGCATGCTTGCGCTCCTCAGTGTCTCTCTGTGACGGCATAAAGATGAGCCGAGGTCATGTCCAATGAACTCGGCTCACCTCATGCACGTCACTGACAGCGTGGGAAAATTCTCCTGCACTCAGCGCTTCAGCGTGAGAATTTTCCCACGCTGTCAGTGACGTGAATGAGGTGAGGTCATGTCCAATGAACTCAGCTCACCTCATGCACGTCACTGACAGCGTGGGAAAATTCTCACGCTGAAGCGCTGAGTGCAGGAGAATTCTCCCACGCTGTCAGTGACGTGCATGAGGTGAGCTGAGTTCATTGGACATGAACTCAGCTCATCTGGATGCCATCACAGAGAGACACTGAGGAGCGCAAGCATGCCTGCGCTTCTCAGTGTCTGCGGGATGACAGGCTGGATGGCAGCGTTCTGCTGCGGTCCAGCCTGTCATCTCGATGTAGCAGAGCTGAAGCTGTCCTGGGAACCATGGAAAGGTAAGGATGAGGTTGCTTTATTATTTTTCTTTTATTTCAGGAGATCGTTGGCTTCAGCTGGAATGGGCGTGATGGTAAGTAGAGTTTAATTTAGAACAATAAAGAATTGTGTGTTTATTTCAATTAAAGGACTTTATTCTGGGTGTTTGTGTTTTATTTTTAACTTTGACTATGGGGTTAATAATGGGGGTGTCTTATAGACGCCTCTCCATTACTAACCTGGGCTTGATGTCAGATGGCATTATAAGCTGACGTCAACCCCAGCCCTATTACCCCACTGCCACCGCTACAGGGCAGTGGGAAGAGCGAGGCTAAGTGCCAGAATTGGCGCATCCTATGGATGCGCCATTTCTGGGGCGGCTGACGGCTGGTGTTTCTAGCCTGGGAGGGGGGCAATATTCATGGCACCCTTCCTGTGCTATTAATGTCAGCCCCCAGCTGTCTTCCTAGCCTTTGCTAGCTATTAAATTAGGGGGGACCCCACGTCATTTTTTTGAGGGGTCCCACATTTTAATAGCTAGTAAAGGCTAGGTATTCAGCTGGGGGCTCATATTAGTAGCCTGGGAAGCTCTGTGGGTATTACCCCCTTCCCAGGCTTCAAACATCTGCCCCAGCCGTCTGCTTAACCTCCGCTAGAGACTAAAATTAAGGAGAACCCCACGCCAATTTTTTTTTAAATAATTTCTTTATTTTAACACTAAATGACAAGTACAGTAAGCAACACTGTCACTGTACTTCATATATATGTGACTGACATGTTTCTATCTATCTAATCTATGTGTGAAGCTCTATTCTGTCTGTTATAAATTGTCGGGTACCGCTGCTGAATTGCCGGCCGGCTTTTTTAAAGAGACAGTGCATGAAAACACAATTATTTTTTTAAATAAATCCTTTACACTAAATGACAAGTACAGTAAGCAACACTGTCACTGTACTTCATATATATGTGACTGACATGTTTCTATCTATCTAATCTATGTGTGAAGCTCTATTCTTTCTGTTCTAAATTGTCGGGTACCGGTGTATGCTGCTGATGAATTGCCGGCTTTTCATGTAATACATTCTACATTATTCTTAGTTGTTTTACTTCATGTAGAAAGAACCTACAAGGAAAGAAAGGGTTTATTTTCATTCCGATATTTGTGTCCCATTGACTTGCATTGGTTTCCGGTATCGGAATCGGCGATGTCCGATACTTTTTGGGTATCAGTCCGATCCAATCCGATACGATATTTCCTGATATCGGAAGGTATCGCTCAGCACTAGTGGTGGCTCTTCAGGTCACATGGGTGCTAAGCCTTGCATAGCCTGGGCACTTTTTCAGATCGATAAAGATGACCCAACTCGTGTTATCTGTAGCATTTGTCAGCAAAAACTAAGTAGAGGCCAAAAAATACATAGTTTGAGTACTTCATGCATGAACCGGCACATGGATATGAAGCATAAGTTGCAGTGGGAAGCTCACTGTGCTACAATGCGGCCTAGCCGGCCGGGCCAACCACCGTCTGCCACATCTTGTGCATCCGCGGCCTCTTCATCCTCTGTGACTGAGGGGACAGCGGTCACACCTGTTTTGGGACGCAGACCTGCCACCTCTTTACCCGCAACAGCCAGCGTGATTGGCAGGTCATCATTTTCTTTGGAGGTTGGAAACACCAGCTGGTGTTGAGCGCTGTCCGACATCGATAGCACCACCTTTGGATCAAGGCAACCTAACATGTTCACCTGCATCTTCTTCACAGACCGGCAGTTTGCCGGGGACACCCTACTCAACCCCGTCTAAGCACAACAGCCAGCCCTCGGTCCCTCAGATGTGGACAAGTAAAAGACCATTTCCTCCTAGCCATGAGAAAGCTAAGAGGTTGAATTTCACCATCTGCAAGCTCTTGGCTACAGAAATGCTGCCTTTCCGCCTGGTGGACACAGATGATTTTCGAGACCTTATGTCCGTCGCAGTGCCCCAGTACCAGATGCCCAGTCGGCACTACTTCTCAAAGAAAGGTGTGCCTGCGCTCCACCAGCATGTCGCAAACAACATCACCGCTTCTTTGAGAAACTCGGTGTGTGACAGGGTGCATTTCACCACAGACACTTGGATGAGTAGGCTTGGACAGGGGCATTACATGTCGCTGACTGGGCACTGGGTAACTATGGTGACAGCAGGACAAGGGGCTGCTGTCCAAGTCTTGCTGTCCCCACGAGTTGTGCGTCAATCCTCTTTATCTCAAAGTTCCTCCACTGCTTCTGCCTCCTCAACCTCCTCTCGGTCCTCCACACGCACACAAAGCCTGTCTGGTCATGCCACAAGCTTTCTAACTGTGCAGAAGGGATCCTTCACACCTCCTCACTATGCTGGTAGCAGGGCTCAAAGTCATCAGGCAGTTTTTACTTTGAAATGTCTGGTAAATGTGAGTCACACAGCTGAGGAGTTGTGGTCAGCTCTGGAGAACAAGTTTCATGAATGGTTTTCTCCATTGGACCTGAAACCAGGGAAGGTCGTGTGCGACAATGCTGCAAACCTGGGTGCGGCCCTTCGCCGGGGCAATGTCACACACGTGCCTTGTATGGCTCACATGTTGAACCTGGTTGTCCAGCAATTTTTAGCCCACTATCCCTGACTAGATGGCCTTCTGCAGAGGGCACGGTCGCTGTATGCTCACTTCCGCTGTTCGCATCCCGCAGCTCAGCGACTTACATTTCTACAGAAGTCGTAGGGCCTGCCACTTCACCGGCTAAAATGCGATGTGCCTACCCGGTGGAATTCAACTCTGCACATGTTGCAGCGACTGTGGCAGCACCGACAAGCCCTGGTGCAATACGTTCTGACGTATAGCCTGGGCCAACGAGATCCAGAGATGGGGCAAATCACGCTGGAGGAGTGGTCTCAGATAAGGGACCTTTGCACCCTTCTGCACAGTTTTGAAATGGCGATGAAGATGTTTAGTGCTGACGATGCCATTATCAGCATGACTATACCGGTGATTTACATGCTGGAGCACATGTTAAACAGAATATGGAGTCAGGTGGTGCGACAAGAGGAGGTGGAGGAAGTAGAGGAGGAGGAGTTGTATGCGGAAGGGCTAACATCTGCAAGGTCCAGACGGTCGGCAGCACCAAGGCGGCAGGCATGTGAGGGTTGGGGAGATGGTTTTACCAGGGTGCATGGTAGCAGCCAAACTAGTGAGGAAGATGCAGGAGCCCAGGAAGAAGTGGAGGACGAACTGATGGAAGACTCATCAGATGAGGGAGACCTTGATCACATTTCTGTTGTGCGAGGTTGGGGGGAGAGGGCAGAGGAAGGAAACATGATTGTTACTTCACCACGAACACAACAGGGACATGGTGCTCCTGGATGCGCAAGACACATGAGTGCCTTCTTGCTGCAACATGACCCTCGAATTGTGAGAATTAGAAATAATCCTGACTACTGGGTTGCCACACTGTTAGATCCTCGGTACAAAAGTAAATTTGCAGAAATTATTCCTGCCATAGAAAGGGATGCACGCATGCAGGAGTATCAGCAGAGACTGTTGCAGAATCTTACATGTGCTTTTCCACAAAATACTAGTGGTGCACGTAGTGAATCTCACAGTTCCAACTTGCCAACCGTGGGACCGTCGAGTGTTCAGCACTCAAACCGTAACAGAAACACAGTATCTGCTGGTAACATCAATTTTGCGGAATCATTTCACCACTTTTTTAGCCCATCCTTTGCAAGGCCACAGGAGACAAGAAGTCTGACACATAGTCAACGCCTAGAGACGATGGTACAGGAGTATCTCCAAGTAAACATTGAAGGAATGACTGTGTCACTGGACCCTTGCTCTTTTTGGGCTTCCAATCTGGATAAATGGCCGGAGCTCGCCACTTACGCCTTGGAGATCTTGTCATGCCCTGCTGCCAGCGTTCTGTCTGAACGTGTGTTCAGTGCTGCTGGTGGTGTGCTGACAGATAAGCACACGCGGCTCTCCACTGATAATGTAGACAGACTCACGTTCATAAAGATGAACAAATCATGGATCCGAAACGACTTTTCTACCGCTGTGTCATCCTGGGGAGAATAAAAGCTTGATGATTTGTTAAAATCACCTCACCAACCGTTTTAAGCTTTAAAATTACTAATCATGTTTATCTGTATCTTGGCTGGAAAATAATTTGGGCTTTGTAGCAATTTGTAGTACTGATTCTATTAGGCCATCTATACTAAGCTCCACCAGCTTTCAAATTAATAATAATTTTTAGCTGCATCTAGCCCGGAAAATAATTTTGGGTCTCCTAGATGCACAAGACACATGAGTGCCGTCTTGCTGCATTACCTGCAACATGACCCTCAGATTGTCAGAATTCGAAGTAATCCTGACTACTGGGTTGCCACACTCTTAGATCCACCACACTTTTCGATCAACCTTTTCATTTTAATAAAGAGCAAAAAAATGGTAATTTTTGAAAATATAAGCATTAGCAGGTTATTAGAAACTGAAATCAAACAGTTTTCAACTCAAAACTTTATTCTAGGTGATGCTACATTTGCACATAGGACCCCTTGTTCGAAAGGAGCTTCTGAACTCTCTCGTCCATTGAATTTGTTAGGTTTTGGATGGTTTCTGCTTCAATTGTTTTGCATGAGGACAGAATACCCTCCCAGAGCTGTTGCTTAGATGTGAACTGCCTCCCGCCATCATAGACACTCCTTTTGATGATGCTTCAGAGGATCTGAATGGGGTTGAGGTCAGGGGAGCATGGGGGTCACACCATAAGTTTGTCCCCTTTTATGCCCATATCAGCCAGAGATGCAGATGTGTTATGTGCAGCATGAGATGGTGCATTATCATGCATGAAAATGATCTTGCTGCGGAATACACGGTTCTTCTTCTTGAACCATGGCAGGAAGTGCTGTTTGAGAAACTCCACATACATTATGGAGTTCATCTTTACCCCTTCAGGGATCCTAAAGGGGCCGACAATCTCTCTCCCCATGATTCCAGCCCAAAACATTACTCCACCTCCTCCTTGTTGGTGCTGTAGCCGTGTTTGCGTGGGGTGTCCATCAACCAGCCATCCTCCACTCCATCCATCTGCACCATCGAGCATTGCACGGCACTCATCGGTGAAAAAAACAGATTTGAAGTCAGTCTTCATGTATTGTTTGGCCCACTGGAGCCGTTTCTGCTTGTATGCAGTGGATAGAGGAGGTCGACAGGATGGCTTACGCACAGCTGCAAAGCTCTGAAGGACTCTGCATCTTGTTGTTCGGGGGACGTTGGAGGCACCAGCAGCTTCAAAAACTTGTCTGCTGCTATGACAAGGCTTTTTTGCCGCTGCTCTTTTAACCTGACATAATTGCCTGGACGAAAGAGTCCTCAATTTTCCCTTATCAGCACGCACACGTGTGTACTGTGAATCAGCTACATACTTCTTGATTGTGCGATGATCAGGATGAAGTGTCTTGGCAATGTTGATTGTAGTCATGCCTTGACCTAAACACTCCACAATTTGTTGCTTCTCAGCAGCCGACACATCCTTTTTCTTTCCCATTTTGGCAGAAAATGTAGGCTGCTTAATAATGTGGGACAGCCTTCTTAAGTAGTCTTGCCTTTCATTGGAAACACCTTCCAAACTAATTAGCACAGGTGTCTGCAATTGCTTACAGTGATATAAAGAGCCCTGACACACATCACCATCAATGAGTTTAACTGACAAACAAACAAATTCTTCCCTTATCACTAGTGTTGAGTCACCCCCGTAGTGTTCGAGTTCGGTTCGGTTCGTCGAACACCCGTGTGTTCGCCGAACTGTTCGTCGAACTGTTCGTCGAACACCTTCGAACACCGTTAAAAACAATGGCAGGCAAACAAAAACACATAGAAACACATAGAAAACACCTTCAAAGGTGTCCAAAAGCTGACAAACTGCTCAGAAGACACAACTAACACATGGAAAAGTGACAAGTACATATAGTCATGCGAAAAGAAAAGAGGTGGAGGAGTAAAAGGAGGGGGAGACACAGATATAGGCATGTCATGCCCTTCTAAAATCCAAAAAGTGAGAAGCCGAGACGGCCAGTCCGCTCCTGCCCGTGCCACCTCCGTGTCGCCGGGTTTGTGCCAGAGCCGCGGTGAACCCTGACGGCCAGCCCCCCTCTCCCAATACTGGTGCCTGTCCGCTGGTGGGTCGAGAGAGCCCCCCTGTGGTGGAGGCAGCTCTAAGCTTTTTAATTTAAATTGTCCCTCTAATTTGAATGAATACACTTTAAATCCATTTACAAGGATCTATTGGAGGGCAAGTCTCATGCCAGCAGCCGCGTAATTCCAGCTCCAGTAGCGTCCACTAAAGCTGCTGCAGTTAAAAAGCTTTTATAAGGATCGAGCTCGGCTGTCCACCGCAAGGCATCCTAGTGCCAGTCCCAGCCCCTATGCCTTGGGGTGCCTCCTGATGCTCTTCACTAAGTATCGCGTGGTCCCGAAGCATTTCCTTTGAAAAAATTAAGTGTCCAAACTACAGGTGGTGTAGCTTGCTTCACAGCCGGGATAATCCGCTGACTAGCAGACACTGCTACTAGGCACAAAGTATTTCCTGGGCTAGATGCAGTTAAAAATTTGTAAGTAGATACTCTCGTTGGATGCTGAGAAAGCATTCCATAGAGTCTCCTGGCACGCCATATATGATTCTCTTAAAAAGCTTGGGGTAGGGGTCTAGGGGACCCTTTTATAGCCAAAATCACGGCCCTGTATCACAATACGTCACCTAGGCTGAAGATAAATGGAACTGTAGCACCGAGGGCTCGGTTGCTACAGACGTATTGCACCTCACCCAGAGGTGTGATATCTCACTCTCAGATAAGGATGGAGTGTGGATCAGGACCCGACACCTGCATGCATTACACCACATTGCCGTGGGGCAGGGCGACCAATATGCCCCTGAGATGGGCACGACAGTCCCTGTCCCTGGCTGGAGTGGGGGGAGGGAACACTGAGGAAGGGGAACCCTGCAGTGCAGGAGCAGGGAGGAAGCAGTTCCTGGGTGCATTGAGAAGGGAGTATAAAAGGTGGGCACCATCTTAGTTCAGTGCAGAGAAGTCTGAGCAGAAGTGGCAGGGAGCAGGGGCTCTGCATGAGCTCTGCTCCGGAGGCGGGCCTAGTAACAGAGGCCCAGGCCTGCAAGAGGGAGAAGGAAGGAAGAGGAGCGGAGAAGGCTCCAGGAACGAGGAATGAAGGGATCCCAGGGGTGCGGATGGGCGAGTCGCCACCGCACGCCCGAATCCACCTGCGTGGAGGGGTCAGGCCAAAGGGGGAGACCGGTACCCGAACTAGTGGAGGCAGGAAACGACCCTCAGCTAGAAACCGGAGGCTCTGACATTTTATGTGGCGCAGCCCCTTGCTCCACCCGCTAGGAAGGCACCACATAGGGTCAGGGAAACTGGCGCCAAGTTTACCAAGAGGAGGCCCGAGGCAGCCAGACAGAAGTGTTGGTAAGAAAGGCCAGACAAAGGACACACAAAGGGGGTCCTGTGAAGCGCTCCAAAGTTATCTGGGAGTTGTCTGAGCCCCTCACCTGGTGAGCACAGTACGACGTGGGCAGCCGTTACCTGCAGACGTGGTCTGGATAATAAGAACTGTGAGTAAAGGCCCTGAACTGCATCACTGACTCCGTGTCGTTACTGCTGCTGCCCTGCACCATCACCCCCATCCTCCGCATACACTGCCCTGAGGCTATACTCCTCCCGTGGGGAGTTATGCTACGCTCTGCTGCACCCACAACACCAGCCTTAGCGGTCTGCCCTGTAGCGGCGGTTCACTCTGACCGCAATCCACGGGTGGCGTAGTCGGACATTTAAACATCAAAACCACATAAATAGTTCCGCCACTGGTTTGACCGCCCTGAGCCACGGAACCGGATCGCCGCCACGAAGACTACAACCACCAGCATCCACCAAAAAGTGTCCGGCTCCGGGTGTCCCAAGGCCCAGGGGGTGCGTCAGAACATTTTCATCACCTTTCACAATCACCAATGGGACAAGGCAGGGATGTCCTCTGTCCCCTCTCTTATACATCCTAGTGACGGAGCACCTGCTCTCATCAATTCGCCATAACCCCAATATTAGGTGGATTGAGGTGGGAGGCACCGAGTACAAGTGCTCTCTATTTGCTGATGATGTCCTAGTATATATCACTCAATCACATATATCCATCCCTGCTGTTATGGCTGAAATAGATCACTTTGTTACATGGTAAAATTTTAAAATCAATGCAGCGAAGTCTGAGGCCCTCGATGTCTCCCTCCCTAAATCCATATAGGATTCCATCCAGTCCAACTTTCCCTTTGCCTGGCCCTCACAGGGTATCAAATACTTAGGAATTCCTAGTCATAGAGACCTCTCCCATCTATGTTATCTTAATTTTGGGCCCTTTATTGAACAATTCCATACAGACCACGGTTGGCAAGTTAGAACTGTAAGATTCACTACGTGAACCACTGGTGTTTTGTGGAAAAGCACATGTACACCGCGTTCCAAATTATTATGCAAAAAGTGTTTAGGAGTGATAAGGGAAGAATTTGTTTGTTTGTCAGTTAAACTCATTGATGGTGATGTGTGTCAGGGCTCTTTATATCACTGTAAGCAATTGCAGACACCTGTGCTAATTAGTTTGGCAGGTGTGTCCAATGAAAGGCAAGACTACTTAAGAAGGCTCTCTCACATTATTAAGCAGCCTACATTTTCTGCCAAAATGGGAAAGAAAAAGGATGTGTCGGCTGCTGAGAAGCAACAAATTGTGGAGTGTTTAGGTCAAGGCATGACTACAATCAACATTGTGCGATGATCAGGATGAAGTGTCTTGGCAATCAAGAAGTATGTAGCTGATTCACAGTACACACGTGTGCGTGCTGATAAGGGCAAATTGAGGACTCTTTCCTACAGGCAATTACGTCAGGTTGAAACAGCAGCGGCAAAAAAGCCTTGTCATAGCAGCAGACAAGTTTTTGAAGCTGCTTGTGCCTCCAACGTCCCCCGAACAACAAGATGCAGGGTCCTTCAGAGGTTTGCAGCTGTGCATATGCCATCCTGTCGACCTCCTCTATCCACTTCACACAAGCAGAAACGGCTCCAGTGGGCCAAACATTACATGAAGACTGATTTCAAAACTGTTTTGTTCACGGATGAGTGCCGTGCAGCGCTCGATGGTCCAGATGAATGGAGTGGAGGATGGCTGGTTGATGGACACCCCACGCAAACACGGCTACAGCGCCAACAAGGAGGAGGTGGAGTAATGTTTTGGGCTGGAATCATGGGGAGAGAGATTGTCGGCCCCTTTAGGATCCCTGAAGGCGCTAAAGATGAACTCCATAATGTATGTGGATTTTCTCAAACAGCACTTCCTGCCATGGTTCAAGAAGAAGAACCGTGTATTTCACAGCAAGATCATTTTTCTGCATGATAATGCACCATCTCATGCTGCACATAAAACATCTGCATCTCTGGCTGATATGGGCATAAAAGGGGACAAACTTATGGTGTGACCCCCATGCTCCCCTGACCTCTACCCCATTCAGAACCTTTGGAGCATCATTAAAAGGAGTGTCTATGATGGCGGGAGGCAGTTCACATCTAAGCAACAGCTCTGGGAGGGTATTCTGTCCTCATGCAAAACAATTGAAGCAGAAACCATCCAAAACCTGACAAATTCAATGGACGAGAGAGTTCAGAAGCTCCTTTCGAACAAGGGGTCCTATGTGAAAATGTAACATCACCTAGAATAAAGTTTTGAGTTGAAAACTGTTTGATTTCAGTTTCTAACAACCTGCTAATGCTTATAATTTCAAAAATGACCATTTTTTTGGTCTTTATTAAAATGAAAAGGTTGATCGAAAAGTTTGGGGGATCTAAGAGTGTGGCAACCCAGTAGTCATGATTACTTCGAATTCTGACAATATGAGGGTCATGCTGCAGGTAGTGCAGCAAGAAGGCACTTATGTGTCTTGCGCATCTCGGAGCCCCAAAATTATTTTCCGGGCTAGATGCAGCTAAAAATTATTTTTAATTTTAAATCTGGTGAAGCTTATTATAGATGGCCTAATAGGATCAGTGCTGCACACTGCTACAAAGCCCAAATTATTTTCCAGTCAAGATACAGATAAACATGATTAGTAATTTGAAAGCTTAAAACGGTTGGTAGGGTGATTTTAACCAATCATCAAGCTTTTACTCTCCCCAGGATGACACAGGGGTAGAAAAGTCATTTCGGATCCATAATTTGTTCATCTTTATGAACGTGAGTCTGTCTACATTATCAGTGGAGAGCCGCGTGCGCTTATCTGTCAGCACACCACCAGCAGCGCTGAACACACGTTCAGACAGAACGCTGGCTGCGGGGCATGACAAGATCTCCAAGGCGTAAGTGGCTAGCTCCGGCCATTTATCCAGATTGGAAGCCCAAAAAGAGCAAGGGTCCAGTGACACAGTCGTGGCTTCAATGTTTACTTGGAGATACTCCTGTACCATCGTCTCTAGGCGTTGACTATGTGTCAGACTTCTTGTCTCCTGTGGCCTTGCAAAGGATGGGCTAAAAAAGTGGTGAAATGATTCCGCAAAATTGATGTTACCAGCAGATACTGTGGTTCTGTTACGGTTTGAGTGCTGAACACTTGACGGTCCCACGGTTGGCAAGTTGGAACTGTGAGATTCACTACGTGCACCACTGGTATTTTGTGGAAAAGCACATGTAAGATTCTGCAACAGTCTCTGCTGATACTCCTGCATGCGTGCATCCCTTTCTATGGCAGGAATAATTTCTGCAAATTTACTTTTGTACCGGGGATCTAACAGTGTGGCAACCCAGTAGTCAGGATTATTTCTAATTCTCACAATTCGAGGGTCATGTTGCAGGTAGTGCAGCAAGAAGGCACTCATGTGTGTTGCGCATCCAGGAGCACCAAGTCCCTGTTGTGTTGGTGGCGAGGTAACAATCATGCTTCCTTCCTCTGTCCTCTCCCCCCAACCTCGCACAACAGAAATGTGATCAAGGTCTCCCTCATCTGATGAGTCTTCCATCAGTTCGTCCTCCACTTCTTCCTGGGCTCCTGCACCTTCCTCACTAGTTTGGCTGCTACCATGCGCCCTGGTAAAACCATCTCCCCCACCCTCACATGCCTGCCGCCTTGGTGCTGCCGACCGTCTGGACCTTGCAGATGTTAGCCCTTCCGCATACAACTCCTCCTCCTCTACTTCCTCCACCTCCTCTTGTGCCACCACCTGACTCCGAATTCTGTTTAACATGTGCTCCAGCATGTAAATCACCGGAATAGTCATGCTGATAATGGCATCGTCAGCACTAAACATCTTCGTCGCCATTTCAAAACTGTGCAGAAGGGTGCATAGGTTCCTGATCTGAGACCACTCCTCCAGCGTGATTTGCCCCACCTCTGAATCTCGTTGGCCCAGGCTATACGTCAGAACGTATTGCACCAGGGCTTGTCGGTGCTGCCACAGTCGCTGCAACATGTGCAGAGTTGAATTCCACCGGGTAGGCACATCGCATTTTAGCCGGTGAAGTGGCAGGCCCAACGACTTCTGTAGAGATGTAAGTCGCTGAGCTGCGGGATGCGAACGGCGGAAGTGAGCACACAGCGACCGTGCCCTCTGCAGAAGGCCATCTAGTCTGGGATAGTGGGCTAAAAATTGCTGGACAACCAGGTTCAACACGTGAGCCATACAAGGCACGTGTGTGACATTGCCCCGGCGAAGGGCCGCACCCAGGTTTGCAGCATTGTCGCACACGGCCTTCCCTGGTTTCAGGTCCAGTGGAGACAACCATTCATGAAATTGGTTCTCCAGAGCTGACCACAACTCCTCAGCTGTGTGACTCACATTTCCCAGACATTTCAATGTAAAAACCGCCTGATGACGTTGAGCCCTACTGCCAGCATAGTAAGGAGGTGTGCAGGATCCCTTCTGCGCAGTTAGAAAGCTTGTGGCATGACCAGACAGGCTTTGGGTGCAGGTGGAAGACCGAGAGGAGGTTGAGGAGGCAGAAGCAGTGGAGGAACTTTGACATAAAGAGGATTGACGCACAACTCGTGGGGACGGCAAGACTTGGACAGCAGCCCCTTGTCCTGCTGTCACCATAGTTACCCAGTGCCCAGTCAGCGACATGTAACGCCCCTGTCCATGCCTACTCGTCCAAGTGTCTGTGGTGAAATGCACCCTGTCACACACAGAGTTTCTCAAAGAAGCGGTGATGTTGTGTGCGACATGCTGGTGGAGCGCAGGCACACCTTTCTTTGAGAAGTAGTGCCGACTGGGCATCTGGTACTGGGGCACTGCGACGGACATAAGGTCTCGAAAATCCTCTGTGTCCACCAGGCGGAAAGGCAGCATTTCTGTAGCCAAGAGCTTGCAGATGGTGAAATTCAACCTCTTAGCTTTCTCATGGCTAGGAGGAAATGGTCTTTTACTTGTCCACATCTGAGGGACCGAGGGCTGGCTATTGTGCTTAGACGGGGTTGATAAGGGTGTCCCCGGCAAACTGCCGGTCTGTGAGGAAGATGCAGGCGGACATGTTAGGTTGCCTTGATCCAAAGGTGGTGCTATCGATGTCGGACAGCGCTCAACACCAGCTGGTGTTACCACCTCCAAAGAAAATGATGACCTGCCAATCACGCTGGCTGTTGAGGGTAAAGAGGTGGCAGGTCTGCGCCCCAAAACAGGTGTGACTGCTGTCCCCCCAGTCACAGAGGATGAAGAAGCCGCGGATGCACAAGATATGGCAGACGGTGATTGGCCCGGCCGGCTAGGCCGCATTGTAGCACACTGAGCTTCCCACTGCAACTTATGCTTCATGTCCATGTGCCGGTTCATGCATGAAGTACTCAAACTATGTATTTTTTGGCCTCTACTTAGCTTTTGCTGACAAATGTTACAGATAACACGAGTTGGGTCATCTTTATCGATCTGAAAAAATGCCCAGGCTATGCAAGGCTTAGCACCCATGCGACCTGAAGAGCCACCACGACTTGTGGTGAGAGGCAGAGTTGTGTTTGAGGATGCAGTTGTTGACGTGCTTCCAGTACAACGTCTCTGTCCAGGAAGGCGCAACCTGACCTCGTCGTCACTAGCATCTTCCTCCACCTCCTCTGCTGACCTCATCTCTTGGCTGACTGTGGGTTGACAGTAAGTGGGATCTCCGACCTCATCATCATCACCCTGTGCGTTATCACACCCGTCGTCCTCAGAGCCAACCTGTTCCTGCCCTGACAAAAAACTAAAGTTGTCGCTCCAATCAGGTATTTGAGTCTTATCATCGTCTTCCTCATTGTCTCCACCAACAGGAGTTACAGTTTGGGAATGAGGGTCTACATTATGGTCAGAACCTTCTGCGTCTGGTCCTGGATCCGACTCATAAAGATTCTGGGCATCAGTGCAGATCATTTCCTCGTCTGGATTCACAGAAGCGCTGGAGTCGACCTCTGATTCCCAGGCTATAGTATGAGTAAACAGCTCTGCAGACTCAACCATCTGTTCTACCTCATACTCAGACGGGCAGCTGGAGATTTGGGAGCTGTGAGGAAGCAAGTGCGATTTGGGTGACACCTTTGAGGACTGGAGTATTTGTGATGTTGAAGTTGATGTGGAGGAGAGCCCACTTAAAGGAGCACTTGATATCCGTTGAAGCACCTGCTGTTTTTGTGCCTCATCTGGAATTTGTAGCGATTGGCGTGGCCGTAAGAAAGGGATCTTATCACATTGTCCGCTAAAAGAAGTAGACATTTTAGTTTGGCTGGAAGATGGTCTTTCTTCTGCACCTACCCCACGGACACAACCTTTTTTCCCCTTCCCAACACGCCTATTCCCCTTTCCACCAGCAGCAGGCCTTTTTCCACTCATTTTGGTGGTTAACTAATTCACAACTCTGGAGTTGTTTGCACAAAAAAACAATGGATGGTAACCGAGCAGAGCTGAGTGGCCAAGCTGTGGTATTAGGCCAAAACTATTGGCTGGGCTAGATGCAGAAAAAAATTATTTTTAATTTGCAACCTGATGGAGGTCAGTATAGATGGACTAATAGAACAAGTCCCACACGCTGCTAGAAGCCCAAATATTTTTTCAGAGATAAATGAAGAAAAAAATTATTTTTAATTTGCAACCTGATGGAGGTCAGTATAGATGGACTAATAGACCAAGTCCCACACACTGCTAGAAGCCCAAATATTTTTTCAGAGCTAGATGCAGAAAAAAATTATTTTTAATTTGCAACCTGATGGAGGTCAGTATAGATGGACTAATAGACCAAGTCCCACACACTGCTAGAAGCACAAATATTTTTTCAGAGCTAGATGCAGAAAAAAAATATTTTTAATTTGCAACCTGATGGAGGTCAGTATAGATGGACTAATAGACCAAGTCCCACACACCGCTAGAAGCCCAAATATTTTTTCAGAGCTAGATGCAGAAAAAAATTATTTTTAATTTGCAACCTGATGGAGGTCAGTATAGATGGACTAATAGACCAAGTCCCACACACTGCTAGAAGCCCAAATATTTTTTCAGAGCTAGATGCAGAAAAAAATTATTTTTAATTTGCAACCTGATGGAGGTCAGTATAGATGGACTAATAGAACAAGTCCCACACGCTGCTAGAAGCCCAAATATTTTTTCAGAGATAAATGAAGAAAAAAATTATTTTTAATTTGCAACCTGATGGAGGTCAGTATAGATGGACTAATAGACCAAGTCCCACACACTGCTAGAAGCCCAAATATTTTTTCAGAGCTAGATGCAGAAAAAAATTATTTTTAATTTGCAACCTGATGGAGGTCAGTATAGATGGACTAATAGACCAAGTCCCACACACTGCTAGAAGCCCAAATATTTTTTCAGAGCTAGATGCAGAAAAAAATTATTTTTAATTGGCAACCTGATGGAGGTCAGTATAGATGGACTAATAGACCAAGTCCCACACACCGCTAGAAGCCCAAATATTTTTTCAGAGCTAGATGCAGAAAATTTTTTTATTCAATTTGCAACCTGATGGAGGTCAGTATAGATGGACTAATAGACCAAGTCCTACACACTGCTAGAAGCCCAAATATTTTTTCAGAGCTAGATGCAGAATTTTTTTTTATTCAATTTGCAACCTGATGGAGGTCAGTATAGATGGACTAATAGACCAAGTCCCACACACTGCTAGAAGCCCAAATATTTTTTCAGAGCTAGATGCAGAAAAAAATTATTTTTAATTTGCAACCTGATGGAGGTCAGTATAGATGGACTAATAGACCAAGTCCCACACACTGCTAGAAGCCCAAATATTTTTTCAGAGCTACATGCAGAAAAAAATTATTTTTAATTTGCAACCTGATGGAGGTCAGTATAGATGGACTAATAGAACAAGTCCCACACGCTGCTAGAAGCCCAAATATTTTTTCAGAGATAAATGAAGAAAAAAATTATTTTTAATTTGCAACCTGATGGAGGTCAGTATAGATGGACTAATAGACCAAGTCCCACACACTGCTAGAAGCCCAAATATTTTTTCAGAGCTAGATGCAGAAAAAAATTATTTTTAATTTGCAACCTGATGGAGGTCAGTATAGATGGACTAATAGACCAAGTCCCACACACTGCTAGAAGCCCAAATATTTTTTCAGAGCTAGATGCAGAAAAAAATTATTTTTAATTTGCAACCTGATGGAGGTCAGTATAGATGGACTAATAGAACAAGTCCCACACGCTGCTAGAAGCCCAAATATTTTTTCAGAGATAAATGAAGAAAAAAATTATTTTTAATTTGCAACCTGATGGAGGTCAGTATAGATGGACTAATAGACCAAGTCCCACACACTGCTAGAAGCCCAAATATTTTTTCAGAGCTAGATGCAGAAAAAAATTATTTTTAATTTGCAACCTGATGGAGGTCAGTATAGATGGACTAATAGACCAAGTCCCACACACTGCTAGAAGCCCAAATATTTTTTCAGAGCTAGATGCAGAAAAAAATTATTTTTAATTTGCAACCTGATGGAGGTCAGTATAGATGGACTAATAGACCAAGTCCCACACACCGCTAGAAGCCCAAATATTTTTTCAGAGCTAGATGCAGAAAAAAATTATATTCAGTTTGCAACCTGATGGAGGTCAGTATAGATGGACTAATAGAATGATGCTATGCCCAAAAGATTTTACTTCACTAGGTGCAGTAAAAAAATTGGTATTCTATACACAGGTGGTATATCTTGCAACACAGATAGGCTACTCCACTGACTAACACACTCTGCAATAGGCCAAAAAGGATTAGCTTTGCTAGATTCAGCCAAATGCTGTGAAAAAAACTTGCACAGCACTGGCACAGACCTGCCTGGCAAAAACTGATAGGAACTGATGTAACCTAGTCCTGAAAAGGACTCCAATTACAATTAGTCTTTACTCCCACAATCTATCTATTTAAGAGCACAGACCTGCCTGATAAAAGTCGTAGGAAATGCTGTAACCTAGTCCTTAAAAGGACTGCAATCACAACTATTCCCTACTCCCAAGCTATCTGTATATTTGTGCGAAAATTGGCTTGAAATTAACAAGGTATAGCGCACACAGCAACAGCGGTGCCGTCTAACACGCAGCTGCAGCAGTGAGAAAATGGTGGCGATGGGGAAAATGGCTTGGTTTTATAGGGCAAGGACATGTGACATACACTGCCAATCACACATGCCCTTGCTTGTGTGAAAAAAAGCACTTCGCTCCGTGTGTGCGCTGCTGATAGGCTGACAGATTGCACCTCCCCACTGCAAATGCGGGAAAGAGAAAAAAAAATGGAGATCTTCATTGTTCCTGCAGAGATCCTTCCCCTGCCCCTCCCCCCGCCCCGCTGTACACTCAAACTGCGTATTAACATTAATTTTCATCATTACTGAGAAAAAATCCAGTTATGATTTTGGTGCACGAACAGTTATCGAACATAACCTCGAACAGCCGAATTTTTCTCAAATTGTTCGTGTTCGCCGACCGGCTCGAACACCGCCAAAAACAGCTCGAATTTGAGATTGGCGAACAGTTCGAGTAGAACAACGCTCATCTCTACTTATCACTCCAAAACACTTTTTGCATAATAATTTGGAACACAGTGTACATGTGCTTTTCCACAAAACACCAGTGGTTCACGTAGTGAATCTTACAGTTCTAACTTGCCAACCGTGGTCTGTATGGAGTTGTTCAATAAAGGGCCCAAAATTTAGATAATATAGACGGGAGAGGTCTCTATGAATACGAATTCCTAAGTATTTGATACACTGTGAGGGCTAGGCAAAGGGAAAGTTGGACTGGATGGAATCCTGTATGGATTTGGGGAGGTAGACATCGAGGGCCTCAGACTTCGCTGCATTGATTTTAAAATTTGACCATGTAACAAAGTGATCTATTTCAGCCATAACAGCATGGATGGATATATGTGATTGAGTGATACATACTAGGACATCATCAGCAAATGCAGAGCACTTGTACTCGGTGACTCCCACCTCAATCCACCTAATATTGGGGTTATGGCGAATTGATGAGAGCAGGTGCTCCGTCACTAGGATGTATAAGAGAGGGGACAGAGGACATCCCTGCCTTGTCCCATTGGTGATTATGAAAGGTGATGAAAATGTTCCATTTATCTTCAGCCTAGGTGACGTATTGTGATACAGGGCCGTGATTCTGCCTATAAAAGGGTCCCCTAGACCCCTACCCCAAGCTTTTTAAGGGAATAATATATGGCGTGCCAGGAGACTCTATGGAGTGCTTTCTCAGCATCCAACGAGAGTATCTAATTACAAATTTTTAACTGCATCTAGCCCAGGAAATACTTTGTGCCTAGTAGCAGTGTCTGCTAGTCAGCGGATTATCCCGGCTGTTAAGCAAGCTACATCACCTGTAGTTTGGACACTTAATTTTTTCAAAGGAAATGGTTCGGGCCCCCGGGACACTCAGTGAAGAGCATCGGGGAGACACCCCAAGGCATAGGGGCTGGGACTGGCGGTAGGACGCCTTGTGGTAGACCGCCGAGCTCGATCCTTATAAAAGCTTTTTAACTGCAGCATCTTTAGTGGACGCTACTGGAGCTGGAATTACGCGGCTGCTGGCATGAGACTTGCCCTCCAATAGATCCTTGTAAAAGGTTTTAAAGTGTATTCATTCAAATTAGAGAGACAATTTAAATTAAAAAGCTTAGACCTGCCTCCACCACAGGGTGGCTCGCTCGACCCACCAGCGGACAGGCACCAGTATTGGGAGAGGGGGGCTGGCCGTCAGGGTCCACGGCAGCTCTGGCACAAACCCGGCGACACGGAGGTCGCACGGGCAGGAACGGACTGGCCGTGTCGGCTTCGCACTTTTTTGGTTTTAGAACTGCATGACATGTCTATATCTGTGTCTCCCTCTCCTTTTACTCCTCTACCTCTTTTCTTTTCGCATGAGTATATGTACTTGTCACTTTTCCATGTGTTAGTTGTGTCTTCTGAGCAGTTTGTCAGCTTTTGGACACCTTTGAAGGTGTTTTCTATGTATTTCTATTTGTTTTTGTTTGCCTGCCATTGGTTTTAACGGTGTTCGAAGGTGTTCGACGAACCGAACCGAACTCGAACACTACGGGGGTGGCTCAACACTAGTAATATCCACTACATTATCTGTATTTAGAGATTTATCACTGTGTAATCTGTGGTGTTACAAAGGACTGCAGGCAATATCCACCATATTATCTGTATTCAGAGAATTATCACTGTGTTATCTGTGGTGTTATAGAGGAATGCAGGTGATAGCTGCTACATTTTCTGTACTTTGAGACTAATCACTATGTTACATGTGGTGTTTCAGAGGACTGCCGGTAGCATCCATTGGTGTACTGTTAATAGTGGCAGACTATTGTGAGGCCTAAGAGTCAGGGGGGTGCAATGCTGAACAACAGCTCCCCATTCCCAGTGTCTCAATTTCAATTGCATATACAGACATGGTCTAATGCAATGCTGGTCGAAGGCTCTCTGTTCCACCATTCAACCTATGCGTCTCTGCAAAGCAGGCACAATGATGTCACGGGATCGCACCTGGTAAAATCTACTACATTATCTGTACTCAGAGAGTTATCACTGTGCTATCTGTGTTGTTACATATGGCTGCAGGTAATGGTACCCTACACATTAGACTAACATTGGCTGAACCTATAGATATGACAGGTTCAGCATCAGTCTAATGTACAGTATGTGGAACGTCAGATTTCAGATGGCGGCTTCTTTTGTTCTTTAAGAGATGAGCTGCCACAAAGGTTATCTGACTGTGGCTCTATCTCGTTAAACACAGGAGCATTCGGCAGTGTGGATGACGGGGTGGGAGTGGGAGTAGTATCTTTAAAAACTTGTGTTTTGGAGCTTGGAAGCCTGATCTTTTCTGACCTAAGTAATACCACTGGCTTCTGTAAAGTGCAGTTCACAACAATGATAGGCAGTCTAGCTCATTTTGGTGAACTGAATCATTTGGGTCAGCTCACCAAAAATAGACGTCTCTTTTGAATCCAAAATGGATCCCTATTAAATATGTGCTCACAAGCGGATGAACACAATATTTATGGTATAATAAGACAATTCTGATGCAGTTGAAAACCCAACAACAGCAGAGCATTTTTTTGAGGTGGATAGGCATGGTTTCAGTTGAATCAGCCAGACTGTGTAATTTTACCCACAATTGGAGCCATTAATAAGTGCAAGTGGCATTCAGTGGGGTGCCGACTCTCATCATACACATAAAGGAGCTAGCTCTTTGTATTGACTCATTTGAAAACAACCCATCACTAGTTCACTGGTTTCCTATAATGTCTATTGTAAGGCATCCAGAATCAATTTTGCTATAGAAGCCTATTGTTCATTTTGGATCAGCATGTCAGGAAACCATAGCTGTCAGGATGCTACCAAATTATAGAATAAACTCTCAGATGCAAAATGTCAGAGACAATCATGGTAGTGTAAAAAATCTACATGACATGATCTTTTTAGTAGTATATTTAAAGACAAAAATTATTAGCGTCTGCAAATTCCACATTTAGCTCCAAGCGCTTCAAATTGATTGAAGATTCAAATGGAAAATATGATTTGCAGCTAATGGCAGATGAATCAGATGTGAAATGCTTGTTAATTGATATTAAGACTCTTATTATCTACTCAGCAGGAATGCATTGTTCTTTATTTCAGAACTAAATGAAAACTGAATACCTGGAGAGAGAAGGCGCATATACCACTGTCATAGCGGTATACTTACAGTTTACATTCTATATCCTTGTATAAGTAGTGCCTATAGTGATCTGAATAGAAAATGAAAAGTGCATACAGATTTAACTCTATAGTGGAACGTATAGTTTTTAGGAAAAAAACTCTGCAAAATCATTGTTCCCAAGCCATGGACCCCTTACATGTGGATCCTCAGCTTATAGGAAAGCTGTATGGTGATCTAGAGACACCAAGGACTCCAGAATATTAATGAAACTTAGTACTAGTAAAAGAACTGTGATTTAGTTATTTTCCACTAAGGTAAAAGCCAAGACAGTTAACCCTAAGGTAAGGTTATTATTTCTTTAGAGTTGTTGTCCAGCGATACTAACAAATTTTCAAAACAGCTCAGAATGGTGGTCAATGGTCATTAATAAAAAAGTTATACTAACTTTACCAATCCCCTCACAATCCCATTCCCATTGTGATGCTGCTTGGTCCCCAAATTTTTTGTTTTTTGCTTCACTAATGATGTTCTGATAAATGACTGCTACAGTATATCCAATGAATTTCTGTAGTGAGTCATTTGAAGCTATGCCCATGTGATCATCATTTACCCAGGCTGTAAATGGCAGCTATGGTAGCACTGCAGCGGTCAGCATCATGGTCGCTAGACAAAGCAAGAAGTCATTGGTGGTACAGTATCATAGTGCAATATGAAATAAAATGTTTAAAAATATAAATGGAATAAAAAGTTTTCAAACAAGTTCATGTCCTGCAAAATTATAAAAACTGCGAAAAAACTCACTCAACACTATGAAAGGAAAAGTAAAAATGTTGTAGGCCTTTGTATTCTTAAAGAAATAGTTTTATTTTGCAAAATTATTAAAAACAATTAGTTTAACCCCTCTACCCCCCAAGGTGGTTTGCACGTTAATGACCAGGCCAATTTTTACAATTCTGACAACTGTCACTTTATGATGTAATTACTCTGGAACGCTTCAACGGATACCCCTGATTCTGAGACTCTTTTTTTCATGACATATTGAACTTCATGACTGTGGTAAAATTTCTTCGATATCACTTGCGCTTATTTGTGAAAAAAACTGAAATTTGGTGAAAATTTAGAAAATTTAGCAATTTTCAAAATTTGAATTTTTATGCCCTTAAATCAGAGAGATATGCCACACAAAATAGTTAATAAATAACATTTTCCACATGTCTACTTTACATCAGCACAATTTGGAACCAACATTTTTTTTTATTAGGGAGCTATAATGGTTAAAAATTGACCAGCGATTTCTCATTTTTCCAACAAAATTTACAAAAACATTTTTCTAGGAACCACATCACATTTGAAGTCACTTTGAGGGGTCTTTATGACAGAAAATACCCAAAAGTGACACCATTCTAAAAACTGCTCCCCTTAAGGTGCTCAAAACCACATTCAAGAACTTTATTAACCCTTGAGGTGCTTCACAGGAATTTTTGGAATGTGGAAGAAAAAAATGAACATTTAACTTTTTTCACAAAAATGTTACTTTAGACCCAATTTCTTTTATTTTCGCAGGGGTAACAGGAAAAAATGGACTGAAAAATTTGTTGTGCAATTTCCCTTGAGCACGCAGATACCCCATATGTGGGGGAAAACCACTGCTTGGGCATACAGCAGGGTTCGGAAGGGAAGGAGCACCATTTGACTTTTTGATTTTAAAATTTTCTTGAATAATTAGCGGACACCATGTTACGTTTGGAGAGCCCCTGATGTGCCTAAACAGTAGAAACCCCCCCCCCAAGTGACACCATTTTGGAAACTAGACCCCTCAGGGAACTTATCTAGATGTGTGGTGAGCACCCTGAACCCCCAAGTGCTTTACAGAAGTTTATAACATGGAGCCGTGAATAAAAAAATATCTAACTATTTCCACAAAAATGATGTTTTAGCCCCAATTTACTTATTTTCACAAGGGTAAAGGAGAAAGTGGACCCCATAAACGTTTGTGCAATTTCTCCTGAGTACGCCACTACCCCATATGTGGGGAAAATACAGTATTTGGGCAGACGACAGAGTTCAGAAGGGAAGGAGCACTGTGTGACTTTTTGAACGCAAAATTTGCTGGAATCGAAAGCGGACGCCATGTCGCGTTTGAAGAGCCCCTGATATGCCTAAATAGTGGAAACCTCCCACAAGTGACCCCATTTTGGAAACTACACCCCTCAAAGATTATATCAAGGGGTATAGTGAACATTTTAAACCCAGAGGTACGACACAGAATTTGATAACATTAGGTCATCATATTGAATAAGTTGTCATAAGTCTTGAACGCAAGTGCCCGCTACTTGAGTTTGCATTGAGTACTCAGGTTGGCACCATGTATCTCGGGTGCTCTAGTGACATGCTCGAGTCCCCGCTCGCATGTTTCATGGTTATTAGACACCCAAAAAAAACATGCAAGGTTTTTTTGGCCGCGAAGCATATGGGGTGGAGACTCGAGCAAGTCACTTGAGCACCCGCGATACTCAGTGCATGCTCGAGCACCTGATGAAAACTCAAGTAGCAAGCACTTGTGCTCAACACTAGTCGCCATATCGTCATCTTTTTTTTTTTTTTTTTTACTTTTGAAAAAAATCCCAACCCTAACCCTAGCCAAACCCTAACCCTAGCCCAACTCTAACCCTAGCCCGACCCTTGCCCAACCCTAACCCCAACCCTAACCCTAACCCCAACCCTAGCCCAACCCTAACCCTAACCCAACCCCAACCCTAGCCCCACCCTTGCCCAACTCTAGCCCAACTCTAACCCTAGCCCAACCCTAACCCTAACCCCAACCCTATCTCTAACCCTAGCACAATCCTAACCCTAACCCTAGAGTTTATTTTTTGCGCCGTTTCTCGTGCGGTATAAGCGATTAGACAACTTTATTCTTTGGGTGGGTGCGATTACAGCGATACCAAATTCATATTGGGTTTTTATGATTGACAGCTGTCGCACACTAAAAGATGCATTTTTCTGTAAAATCTAGTTTTTGCATCGCCATATTTTGAGAGCTATAATTTTTCCATATTTTGGCCGACAGAGTCATGTGACATCTTGTTTTTTGCGGGATGAGTTAGACTGTGTGCCCACGATGTGTTTTTAAGCATTTCCGCAGTGGCAAAAACGCTGCATAAACGCTTAAAAAACGCATGGTAGCAGGCCTGCCATGTTCCCCAATGATAATCCCCATGTGCTGTGCACATGATGCGGAAATTTCCGCTGCGGATTATCATTGCGGAATAAAACGCAGCACTACCAATCATTTTGCGGAAGTGCTGCATTTTTGCCGCCATTGACTTGCATTAGATCGCATGGATTATGCATCACTGTATATGTAGATGCGCATTTCATGCGTTCTAATGTGCGGATGGTACCCAGGTCTAGAGAAGAGGAGACTCTCCTCCGGACCCGGGTACTATAGAAAACTGTAAAAAAAAGAATAAAATAAATATATACTTACCTTCTGGCGGCCCCCAATGTGCTCCTCCTTGCTTGCCGGCAGTTTGCGATGGAATGAAGGACCTGCGCTGACGTCATAGTCATGTGACGGGTCACGCGACGCTGACGTCGGCAGGTCCTTCAGTCTACCCCTGCCGGCAGCCGGGACGGAGGTGATCAAGACTGCGGGGGCCATAGGAAGGTAAGTATATATTATTTTTTATTTTTAACCATTCTTTAGGTCACACTATATAAATCCATGCTGTTTGCATGGATTTATATAATGTGATCAAGTTGACAAGCACTTTCCAAGTGATGCTAAAATCGCTTGGAAAGCGCTTGTCAACCCGCATGCGGAAATGCAAGTGAAGAACGCTTCACTTCCGCATGTCCCTGGCAGGAAAACGCATGTACAATCCGCATGGGTTGTTTTCTGCCAGGGAGATGCAGAAACGCTCAGGAAAAAATCCTGAGCATTTCTGCATCGTGAGCACATAGCCTTAATGTTTTTATTGGTGCCATTTTCAGGCACGTGACATTTTTTCATCGCTTTCTATTCCGATATTTGGGAGGCAGAATAAACAAAAACCAACAATTTAGGAATTTTTTATTTTTTTTATTTTTTTTTATTCTGTTCCGCGTGTGTTAAAATTGATAAGTTAGCTTTATTCTTCGGGTCAGTACATTTACAGTGGTATCACATTTATATCGTTTTTCTATGTTTTGGCGCTTTTACACAATAAAAGCTATTTTATAGAAAAAATTATTTTTTGCATCGTTTTATGCTGAGAGCTATAACTTTTTTATTTTTTGGCTGATGGAGCTGTATGGTGGCTTGTTTTTTTGCGGGACAAGATGACGTTTTCAGCGGTACCATTTTTATTTGTCTTTTTGATCGCGTGTTATTCCATTTTTTGTTTGGCGGTATGATAATAAAGCATTGTTTTTTGCTTTGTTTATTTTTTTTTTTTTTTACTGTGCTCACTAAAGGGGTTAACTAGTGGGACAGTTTTATAGGTTAGGTCGTTCCGGACGTGGCAATACCAAATATGTGTACTTTTACAGGTTTTTTTTTTTTCAGAATAATATTTATTGATGGGTACATTATATTTTTATTTTTGGAGGATTTTTTTTTTTTTTTTTAAATATTTTTACAAATTTATTTATTTATTTTTTCATTTTTTAACACTTTTTTTACTTTTATTCTTTGTCCCACTATGGGACTTTCACTTTTTTTTATTCTGATCGCCTGTATAGCATAGGGATGGAGCTCCATACCTGTGCTATACAGGCTGTCAGCGCTGCAGATGCAGAAGATACTTTGGTAATGCACTGCGCATGACCAAAGTATCTTGCTGCTGTGTGGTGACCCGGATGTTGTCATGAGGCGAGTATCAAGATTACCCCCACTTGCCACCACAATGCTGCGATTGATTTTGATCGCAGCATTGCGGGGGTTAATGTGCCAGGAGCGTTGCGGGACTGCTCCCAGTACATAGCACTGGGTGTCAGCTGATTGTGTGCGGGCTTGATCGCCATGACGTACTATTTCGTACCAGGCTCTTAAGTCCCAGGACGCAGGCACGTATTAGTATTAGTGATGAGCGAGCACTAAAATGCTCGGGTACTCGTTGCTCGAGTCGAGCACTTTGGAATACTCGGGCGCTCGACCCGAGCAACGAGCTCAATGTAAGTCTATGGGAAACTTGAGCATTTTTCAGGCGGCTCCACCCGGCGCTCTGCAGAGGGCCTAAAATTTGCCCAAATCGATGGGAACAGTGCTCAAATGACATGGGAACAGCATGGGGAAGACCCCTGGAAGCATCTCTGACTCCCAGAACACTGCTGTCAACAATATTGTCAGAGTATTATGCCACTTTTACGGGCTCACAATAAAACATACAAAAACAAAACCAAAATGGATTTTCCTGGGAAATATGTTAAGGAACATCCTTTCCAGGGTAATGACTTGTATATAAGGCAATAGCCAAAACAAAAATACTCCTCCACACCTTGGGCTATGTTCACACGTAGCATTTCTGATGCGTTTTTTCACTTTTGCATTGCTTTCAACCAAGACAAATGCATTCACCAGGAAATGTCATTTTAACATTTTGCAATCTTATCTGGCCATGTGGTGTGTGACACATAAGACACATGCATACAGTGCTGATAATACATGGGAACAGAATGGGGAAGACAACTGGAAGCATCTCAGACTCCCAGGTCATTGCCTAAAAGTTTTCCCATCATAAGTGATCCTTGGCGCATGCGAAGATGCCTCCCGCTATGCACCTGTCATTGCAGACTTGCGACAATCACCGTCCACGTCCTTGTCACTGTGCAACGTTCAGTTGTCCCTACCCCATTCCTTGGAATGCAAGCGCAAGCATGCAGCCAGCCACACACCAACCCATAGGCTGCAATACTATACTGCCACATTTTTAACAGCTGCTTGCACTTGAAATGTGGCCTTTTAGGCTCGTGGAGGCGGAAGCTTTTCATAACCTCATGCCGGCGGTGGCTGGGTGTCCATACTCGGTCCCCAACCGCCACTGTTTCTCCCGGTGTCGTCTCTGCCTTCCACAAGCACGGGTCCCACAACATTACCCGTGCCCTCCCCAGTGCACTTACTGGGAAGGACCGCCTAACCACAAACATGTGGACAGGTGAATGTGGCCAGGGACGGTACGGAGCCTGTCCACAGCTTTTTTTGCTGAGTTGTATTTCACCATAGCCATATTCCTTAGCTTGGTGAAAAGACTTGGGAAACCATATCTACCCAGCTGTCATTTGTCCCAGGAAGTCCTCTAAAGCTGCTTTCACTTGAAATGTGGCCTTTTAGGCTCGCGGAGGTGGAAGCTTTTCATAACCTCATGCCGGCGGTGGCCGGGTGTCCATTATCGGTCCCCAGCCGCCACTGTTTCTCCCGGTGTCGTCCCCGCCTTCCACAAGCGCGGGTCCCACAACATTACCCGTGCCCTCCCCAGTGCACTTACTGGGAAGGTCCGCCTAACCACAAACACGTGGACAGGTAAATGTGGCCAGGGACGGTACGGAGCCTGTCCACAGCTTTTTTTGCTGAGTTGTATTTCACCATAGCCATATTCCTTAGCTTGGTGAAAAAACTTGGGAAACCATATCTACCCAGCGGTCATTTCTCCCAGGAAGTCCTCTAAAGCTGCTTTCACTTGAAATGTGGCCTTTTAGGCTCGTGGAGGCGGAAGCTTTTCATAACCTCATGCCGGCGGCAGCTTTGTGTCCATACTCGGTCCCCAGCCGCCACTATTTCTCCCGATGTCATCTCCGCCTTCTACAAGCATGGGTCCCTGAACATTACTGCTCATACTTTTCTATGGGAATTTGCTTGCCTCCTACCAGCCTAGAATATTTCCAGTAAACTATGGTACGACACCATGGTATTAGCACTGCTCCCAATAACAGTAACTAAGCCATCCCCAAATTCCTTCTCTGGAATTTTATTTGGTAGACTGAGTGGCTGCCCAAATACATTAGTTTCTCACAAAGGAGCTGAAGATAGAGTGGCAGTAGGTGCAAGTTTCTCCAGCCTGTTAGATATTAGAGCGTGAACGGCAGCACATTGGATCAGTGGTTAGCACTGAAGCCTTGCAGCGTTGGGATCCTGGGTTCAAATCCCAGCAAGCACGACATCTGCATGGACTTTTTATGTTCTCCCCATGTTTACGTGGGTTTCCACCTCAGTAAAAAAACAGCCATAGAGTGTCCAGGAACCTTCCCACACACTTTTCTTAGCCAGGACTGCTTCTCGGCAGGGTTGGACGGTCCCACCAGAGAATCCTCTGGTGTGCCCTGGCTTCTACATCAGGAGAGTTCATGATAGCGCTAACTTTGCAGCTGCTATGGGGCTCTTGAGCAGGAGAGAAAGGTGAGCACTCAGAATCAAATCTTCTTGTGGGCACAATGTTTTTCAATCTGAAACAGCTTCTCAGTGGGAGTTGTATTTCAACACAGTCATATTCTTTAGCTTGGTGAAAGGACTGGCATAGAGGGAAACCGTATCTACTCCGGCTGTCATTTGTCCGTCACCAGGCTCCGCCCATTGTCACACACGACCGTGCCTGGCTGTATGTTCAGCGGTGAGAGCCACAGATCATGCTGCTGTGTTACAGCTTTCAACAACTCTGCAGAGCTGGGCGGTTTGTCACCTAAGTATTAAGCATGTTATCTTCAGCACAGCCTGTTGCCGCTTGGCCAAGGCAGTGCTGCAATGCTTTCAGCTTGTGACTGATGTGGTCATTTTGGAGATGGAGGAGGAGGTGTAGGAGCTGAACAATGTGATTACATTGAGGTTACATTGGCGACTCTGTTTTTATACTAAAGAAAGATCCTACTGTTTTTTTTTTTTACGCTATTTTTTAAGGCAAATGCATTCACCGAGAAATGTCATTTTAACATTTTACAACCTTATCTGGCAATGTGGTGTGTGACACATCATCAGACACATCCTGTTTCATTGATGATGGAGGGACTCTGAAAGACACATAGAGCAGGGCCACAGTAATGAGCACAACATGTTCCCATTAGAAAGGAGAGAGTCTGCTATACAGTTATAAGGTATGCAGTGAGTCCAACGGCTGACCAAATTTAGGAAAAACCCCACTAAGAAATTAAAGACCCATAGAGCAGGGCCACAGTAATGACAAATTCCCATTAGAAAGGAGAGAGCCTGCTATACAGTTATAGGCTATGTAGTGAGTCCAACATCTGACCAAATTTAGGAAAAACCCCACTAAAAAATTAAAGACACATAGAGCAGGGACACAGTAACGACAAATTCCCATTTGAAAGGAGAGAGCCTGCTATACAGTTATAGGGCATGCAGTGAGTCTAACGGCTGACCAAATTTAGGAAAAACCCCACTAACAATTTAAAGAGACATAGAGCAGGGCCACAGTAACAACAAATTCCAATTAGAAAGGAGAGGGTCTCCCATAGTGTTAGCCTATGCAGTGAATGCAAGGGCTGCCAAAAATTTGGAGGCATTTCAATGCCCCTTGGAAGAGACGTGGAGGAGGGCCTCATAAGAAAATGTTCCCATTAGAAAAGAGCAGGTCTCCTATACTGTAATGCCCATGCACTAAATGTATGGGCTGACAAACATTTACCCCTGGGGGGTGTACATGAACATACTGTATACGTTTTTTTTTTTTTTACGGGCATCGTAAGCACCCTTTAAAAAAATTATGTGGGTGTTGCATCACGGACCACAGTCACCCTGGTGATATGGTGGTGGAGGATGAGGAGAAGGAGGAGGACAAGAGCAAATAGCCAAAATCAGGAACTGTATACCCATATCTGGGTGTGAAAAGGTGCATGGGAATACACCTCCCAAGTAAAGACACTGGATTTGAGTTAATGTTACGCTGCTAACATTCGCTGGTGTTGAGAAGTCTGGCCCAATCCAGCCCTTGTTCATTTTAATAAGAGTCAGCCTATCAGCATTTTCAGTTGACAGGTGGATGCGCTTATCAGTTATAATTCCACCAGCGGCACTAAAAACCCGCTCTGATAAAACGCTGGCGGCAGGGGAGGCCAGGACCTTCAAGGCATAGAGAGCCAGTTCATTCCATGTATCCAGCTTGGATACCTAATAATTATAAGGCACAGAGGAATCACGGAGGACGTTGGTACGGTCGGCAAGGTACTCCCTCAGCATCTTCCCAAACTTTGCACTCCTTGTGAGAGTACCCCGCGCCTCAGGGCCTGTGCAATGGGAGGGGCTAAGAAAACTCTCGCAGAACTTTGACAGTGTTCCCCTGCCTCTGCTGGATTGAAGCTGTGTCTCTCTTGCCTGAACTCCTTGGTTGTCCAACAAAGTGTGCCCTCTGATGCCAGCATTTTCATATGGAAATTTTTTTAATAGTTCCGCAACAAGGGCCTTCTGGTACAGCCCCATTTTTGTAGACCTGTCCGCCTCAGGAATAAGAGATATGAAGTTCTTCTTGTAGCGTGGGTCTAGAAGTGTCACCAACCAGTAATGACTGTCACCTAAAATTTTGAGAACGCGAGGGTCATGGGAAAGGCAGCGTAACATAAACTCAGCCATGACAAGACTTCCGTGTCCTCACCAAGAGGATGACTGACCATGCTCTCCTCCTCCTTCTCCTCCTCCTCTCTGTCCTCTGGTCATCCACGCAGAACAGACAGTATGACAGCTGTGCAGGTAGTACCGTCTATAGTGCATGAAACTAGCTCCTGTCCTTCCTCCTCCTCCTCTTCCTCATTGTCACCCAATCCTCGTTGGGATGAGAGGAGCCTGGGCTGTGTGTAATCACCCTGTATGGTTCCTTGCTCCATCTCATCGTGCTCCGCCTGCAATGCATCCTCTTTGATTGTGAGCAGAGAGCATTTCAGAAGACAGAGAAGTGGGATGGTGACGCTAATTATGGCATCATCGCCGCTCACCATCTTGGTGGAGTCCTCAAAGTTTTGGAGGATGGTACATATGTCTGACATCCATGTACACTCCTGAGGTCTTATGTGTGGAGTCTGAACTGAATACCGACGGCCTTGTTGATGCTGGTACTCAACAACTGCCCTCTTCTGCTCAAAAATTCTTCCCAACATCTGCAATGTAGAGTTCCAACGCGTGGGGATATCACACACCAGTCTGTGAGCTGGAAGCTGCAAACGCTGCTGAAACACGGCAAGGGCGGAAGAAGCTGTAGCTGACTTTCTAAAATGGGCACACAGGCAGCGTACTTTAACAAGCAGATCCGGCAGCTCCGGGTAGGATTTGAGAAACCGCTGAACCATGAGGTTAAGCACATGGGCCAGGCATGGTACGTGTGTGAGCTCGCCTCGCCTCAGAGCCGCCACCAGGTTCCGGCCATTGTCACACATGACCATGCCTGGCTGTAGGTTCAACGATGTGAACCACAGATCTGCCTGCTCTTTCACAGCTGTCCACAACTCTTCAGCATTGTGCGGTTTGTCACCTAAGCATATTAGCTTCAGCACAGCCTGTTGCCGCTTGGTCCAGGCTGTGCTGCAGTGCTTCCAGCTTGTGACTGATGTGGTCATTTCGGAGATGGAGGCTGAAGAGGAGGACGAGGCTGAGGAGGATGAGGTGCAGGAGCTGTAAACCGTGGGGGCAACCCTGATTGACCTAGGGCCCGCAATCCTTGACGTCGGGAGGACGTGTTCCATCCCAAGGTCCGACTGGGTCCTGGCTTCAACTATGTTAACCCAGTGTGCCGTCATCAAGATGTACCATTCCTGCCCACGTGTCCGTGGTTAGGTGGACTTTCCCATTAACTGCGTTGTTGAGGGCACGGCTAATGTGGGGACAGCACACCGGGAGAAACAGTGGCGGCTGGGGACCGAGTACCGAGGGACGGCCACTGCCATCAGTTTGTGGAATGCTTCCGTCTCCACGAGCCTAAAAGGCAACATTTCGAGCACAAGCAGTCGTGAAATGTGAGAATTTAGTAGTGTGGCCTGTGGGGCGTTGGCTGCATATTTGCGCTTGTGTTCCAAGGACTGGTGTATGGACAACTGAACGCTGTGCTGGGACAAGGACATGGACGTGCTTCCTGATGCTGCTACTTGAGAGTGCGCAACGACAGGTGCAGGGCAGGAGGCATCTTCGCATGCACCATGGACAGGGGATTGGCTTGCATGCACAACAGCGGAAGAAGCAATGGTGCCACCTGCAGACACTGTTCCTGGACCCTGGGGTTCGGCCCACAAAGTCGGGTGCTTAGCTGCCATGTGCCTGATCATGCTTTTGGTGGTCAGGCTGGTCGTTTTGCCACCCCTGCTGATGCTGGCCTGGCAGGTGGTGCAAATGGCCTTTTTGGGGTTGTCGGCAGAGTCTTTAAGAAACAACCAGACTCAGGAAGATCTAACAGTTGTACTGGCAACTTCCTTCGTGTTGGTATTACGGGGAACGGTTGCCTGCCTTCTGTCTGCGGCCACCACACTGCTTCTTCCTGCCTGTTGGGGTGCTCTGCCTCCCTTCCCTGCTGTCGTCTCTCTGCATGTCCTCCTGCCAGGTTGGGTCAGTTACTAAATCATCCACCACTTCGTCTTCCACTTCTGCACCCTGGTCCTCCTCCTTATTTTCTGGCAATTGTGTCTCATCATCGTCCACCTCTTGTGACACTTTCCCACTGTCGCCTTCGTGCGACCGTGGCTGCTCAAAAATTTGGGCATCGCTACACGCGATCTCCTCTTGCCCCGCTTCAAGTGGACCGGGCGAGAGGCCCGAATATATAAATGGAAAAGTGAACAGCTCTTTAGAGTTCCAAGTGTGGGATCAGTTGTCTCCGGGCACTCGGCATGGTGGGAGGAAGGAGGATCAGCGTGAGGAATATGCGGTCCAGACTCACAGCTACTGAGACTTGACCGTGTGAAAGACAGGGTGGTGGTGTTGGTGGCTACGTGACTGGAGGCATTATCCGCTATCCAACCAACAACCTTTTAACACTGCTCTGGGTTCAATAGTGGTGTGCTGCGGTCCCCTAGAAATTGGGACAGGAAGGTCGGGTGAGAAGATGTGGGTGTTTGTTGTGGCACAATTTCAGCTTGCCCACGGCCTTGTCCTCGGCCTCTGCATGCACCATCACCATCACGTCCAGTGATGCAACGTGCTTTGCCCATTTTAAATGGAGGACAGTATCTTCCACGCTCACTACAATTGACTGAGTTTGGAGCGAACTTATATGTGATCTGTGTGATGGAGAAAACAGAGTTTTAAATACCTGCCCTGTAGGTAAGTAGTTTGAACAGCAAACTGGTGTGAATTGCTTCACTGACACACTGAAAGAAATTTTTAATGGAGGTCAGAAATGGCAGTATTTTCTGACAACGTATATGTGATCCGTGTGCCGGAGAAAACAGAGTTTTAAATACCTGGCCTGTAGGTAAGTAGCTTGAACAGCTGTAACCACTGGAACGCCGTTCGAATGTGTATAAGGGATACGGCGCTTTATGAATGACTCCGACCTCGTATAGTGGCAAATAACTTTCTTTATACTGGTCACACAAATGATAGGGTTAAACGATTCTACAAAATATGGGCCACAACAGCCACTAACACAAAATACAATTTTCCCGAGAGAGCCCAAGTGCCAATCTCGCGGGAATGAGCCAAACTACCCCTGGCTTTGCCACTCCCACCCTTATTCAATACAGGGCCTACCCAGGATGTTACCGCGGATGTGGCACGTGGTCCTTCCAGGAATATAACCTTACACCCCCCTCCCACACTAACACAATGGGATCTGGGTACCCTTGTTTTCCCATTAGAGAACACTTACAAATATATTTAGCTAATGCGTTACCTATACAGTGTACAGTTTCTCTTCCTACAAGAACAAAGAGAAATCTCTCAGACTTAATACATATACAAACAGTTAACAAACTAAACCTTTTATTATACCCTGATCTCTGGCCACAGGGTTTGATCAGCTTCTCCTTTTCACCAAGCTCTTCAGCACATTCAGGTGTAAGCAGGAATTAGAATCAATCTCAGTATCAAAGTGTAGTTCACCACAGGGCTCCTTTGTAGTACCCACCTACACAGAATCTTAGTATGTCAGATCCTTCACATCTCTGGATCAAGCCTGATCAGTTCATCAGCAGTGATATACGCCAGGCAGTTCTCAGCACTACTGGAATCACTAACTAGCTTTCCCTAACTCACTACACAGTTGGTGATCGGTCACATATCTCAGTTACTCAAAAGGCACAGCTTCTTCTTGGACACACCGTCTGGCTGCAGTCTGTACAAGTTCCCAAACGTCCACCTGGGCATCAGACACGTCTCGTCTCTTCGGAAGACTTCCTGGTTCTGTGTTTCCCGAGCTTTTTTACAGATCCCCTGGCTTTTTCTTTACTAGTTTCTTGCTGACCCCTAATGGCTGGACTAAGTCATTGCAGGAGAAATTTATACTGTCAGTAATATGAACTCATTACTAAAAAGACATTTCAACATGTTACACAGCAAACTGGTGTGAATTGCTTCACTGACACACTGAAGGAAATTTTTAATGGAGGCCAGAAATGGCAGTATTTTCTGACAACGTATATGTGATTTGTGTGACGGAGAAAACAGAGTTTTAAATACCTGGCCTGTAGGTAAGTAGTTTGAACAGCAAACGGGTGTGAATTGCTTCACTGACACACTGAAGGAAATTTTTAATGGAGGCCAGAAATGGCAGTATTTTCTGACAGCGTATATGTGATCCGTGTGAAGGAGAAAAGAGAGTTTTAAATACCTGGCCTGTAGGTAAGTAGTTTGAACAGCAAACGGGTGTGAATTGCTTCACTGACACTCTGAAGGAAATTTTTAATGGAGGCCAGAAATGGCAGTATTTTCTGACAGCGTATATGTGATCCGTGTGACGGAGAAAAGAGAGTTTTAAATACCTGGCCTGTAGGTAACTAGTTTGAACAGCAAACCGGTGTCAAAAATGTCGCTGACAGTAAAAAAAAATTGGAAAGGAGGCCAAAAATGGCAGTATTTTCTGAAAACGTATATGCGATCCGTGTGACGGAGAAAACACAGTTTTAAATAGCTGGATTTCTATCGCTGTAATATGGAAAGGACCTGGCTGTATTCTGCAGTGCTAACAAGCAAATGGCGCAGAAAAACGGTGTTCTCTGGATTGCTTTTTAAGCAAATAATGAGGATTAAGATCCAAAAAAAGTATTCCTGGCCCCTGAGACCTGGGCCTTTGTATAGAAATATTTAACAGCAGCAGAAGGCAGAATTGGAATGGAGCCTCTTGTGCTATATGTACTGCTGTCTGCTATATACACTGCCTGCCTGATATCTCTGCAGATGGATTAGTTAGTTCTCAAAAGGACGGTTTGTTAAGATGGATATGTGTAATGTACGGTTTTTCTCCCTACACTACCTAATACACAAGCAAATCTCTCCCTGACGCACCAGCACCATAGATTTTTTCGGGTACATTATTTGGTAGATTGAACAGGGTATTAAAAATTACAACTCATTCTAGAAAAGAAAAAGAGAAAAAAATGTTTAAGTACATAATCTGGAATATCTTCTGAAAAAAATTAATCAATTGATGGAGATGGAGGCTGAAAGGAGGAGGTGCAGGAGCTGTACAATGTGGAGGCAACCCTGATTGACCAAGGACCCGCAATCCTCTGCGTCGGGGGGACGTGTTCCATCCCAGGGCCCGACTGGGTCCTGGCTTTCACAATATTAACCCAGTGGGCCGTCAGTAAGATGTACTGTCCCTGGCCACAAGCACTTGTCCACGTGTTTGTGGTTAGGCGGTCCTTCCCAGTAACTGCATTAGAGTGGGCATGAGAAATGTTTTGGGACATGTGCTTGTGTAAGGTGGGGATGCCACACCAGAAGAAATAGTAGTGGCTTGGGACCGAGGACTGAGGGAAAGCCACCTCCATGAGGTTGCAAAGGCTTTTGCCTCCATGAGCCTAAAAGGCAAAATTTCTAGTACAAGCAGTGGAGAAATGTGGCAGTTTAGTATTGTGGCCCGTGGGGGGGATGCTGTATATTTGCGCTTGTGTTCCAAGGACTGAGGTAGGGATAGCTGAACGCTTCACTGGGACAAGGACGTTGACGTGGTTGCTGATGGTGATGGTTGCAAGTGTGCAAAAACAGATGCAGGGTGAGAGGCATCTTCGCCTGCATCATGGATGGAGGCTTGGTGTGCACGTACAACATGGAAAGAGGCAGTGGTGTCACCCGCTAACACAGTTTCTGAACCCTAGCGTTCGGCCCATCGACTTCGTCGTCCATCACCTCATCTTACTCTTCCGCACCCTGGTCCTCCTCCTGACTTTCTCTCCATTGTGTCTCATCATCATCCACCTCTTGCAACAGTAATTGCACTTTCCCACCATCACCTTTGGGTTACCATGGCTGATCAAATATTTGGACATCGCTACATGTGATCTTCTGTCGTCCCACTTAAAGCGGACAGAGCCAGAAGCCAAAATCTATAAGTGGAATTATGAACAGAACAGCTCTTCGGAGTGTCCAAGTGTGGGATGAGTTGTCTCCTGGCACTCGGCATGGTGGGAGGAAGGACGATCAGGGCGAGGAATATGTCAACTCCAAGTAAAAAAAATCTCCTGGATCTGCACATTCCTCAAATAAGAATCTGCAAAAACACTAGAGCATGCCCTCATCATCTCCCGCCTTGACTACTGCAACCTCCTGCTCTGTGGCCTCCCTTCTCGCACCCCTCCAATCTATCCTAAACTCAGCTGCATGACTAATCCACCGTCCCCCGCTATTACCCGGCCTCTCCGCTCTGTCAATCCCTTCACTGGCTCCCCATTGCCCAAAGACTCCAGTTCAAACCTTGGCATGAAAAGCCATTTACAACCTGTCTCCTCCATACATCTGTGACCTAGTCTCCCGGTACTTACCTGCACGCAACCTCCGATCCTCACAAGATCTCCTTCTCTAATCCCCTCTTATCTCCTCTTCCCACAATCGCATACAAGATTTCTCCCGTGCATGCCCCCTACTCTGGAACTCTCTACCCCTACATATCAGACTCTCGCTCACAGTTGAAACCTTCAAAAGGAACCTGAAGACCCGCCTCTTTTGACAAGCATACAACCTGCAGTAAGCTTTGCTCCACGATAATGCTGCACGATCAGCTCTACCCTCGCCTACTGAATCCTCATCAATCCCTTGTAGACTGTGAGCCTCGCAGGCAGGGTCATCTCTTCTCCTGTACCAGTCGCCGTCACGTTTTTGTTCAAGATTATTGTAATTGTTTTTGCTATGCATACCCCTTTTTCACATGTAAAGGTGCTTAAATAATAATAATAATAATAATAATAATAATAATAATGTGGTCCAGACTCACGACTACTGAGACTGGACCATGTGGAAGATAGGGTGGTGGTGGTTGCAAACTGACTGGAAGAATTATTTTTTCAACTGCTGCTATCCAACCAATAACTTTTTCACACTGGTCTGGCTTCAAGAGTGGTATCCCGCAGCCCCCTAGAAAGTGGGATAGGAAGCTAGGTCGACATGATGTAGGTGCTTGTTGTGCTCTCTCTGCAGGCACTGTTTCATTTTGCCCACGGCCTCGGCCTCTGCGTGCACCATCATAATTATGTCCTCTTCCCTCTCCCTTGCGAAGCGCCTTGCGTATTTTAAATGGAGTTTAATATTTGTCATGTTGCCAAAAGCGTTATTACCACAGTAATATAGGATCACGTCTGATGACCGGGGAATCAGAGATGCTTCCATCGATCTTCCCCTTGCTGTTCCCATGTATTTTCAGCACTGTATGAATGTATCTGATCATGTCTCACACACCACATGGCCAGATAAGGTAGTAAAATGTTAAAATGACATTTACCGGTGAATGTATTTTTCACTGTTGAATGCAATGCAAAAGTGCACAAGCGCATCAAAAACGCAACGTGTCAACATAGTCAAAGGTGTGGAGGAGCGTTTTTTGGGGGTTATTTATTTTGCTTTATATGCAAGTCATTACCCTGGAAAGGATATTCCTTAGCATTTTTTCCAGGAAAATCCATTTTGGTTCTGTTTTTTGTATGTTTTATTGTGAGTCCGTAAAAGTGGCATAATACTCTGACAACATTGTTCACAGGAGTGACCTGGGAGTCAGAAATTCTTCCAGGGGTCTTCCCCATGCTGTTTCGATGTCATGGGAATTTTTAAGCCCCCTGCAGACCTCTGGGGGAGGGGGGGAATCACCGGAAAAATGCTTGAGTTTCCCATAGACTTATATTGGGCTCGTTGCTTGGGTCGAGCACCCAAGCATTACGATTTGCTCGACCCGAGCAAAGAGCACCCGAGCATTTTAGTGCTCGCTCATCACTATTGCCTAGGCATAGGCATGATTGGGGATAAGAGCTGTGAGGTGGTGAAAACCGAACGTGTTTTAAACTAAATACTACATTCTTAAACTCGGTCTGATGGAGGGAGAGACAGGAAAGATGGGGTTTTTAAGGTAACAACATAGTTAGAATAATTAATTAATTACCAGGCATCTGAGAAAGCCGGACCCTGGACCTGCCAGGAAAGAAATATAGTGCAATTGAAGCACCTGGTCAAGAGGACAAAAAACCTTGTGAAAGAGTAACTGAATAGAGTGTGTTTTAAAAACATTTGAAATGGGAAAAAAGAAAAAATATACATTAATTAAATACATAAATATAAATATACATGAACTGAATAATTAATAATGCAACATAATTTACTGTTTTAAATTTAGTCCTGCAGGAATTTGTGCATTGAGAAAGATCCACAAAGCTTCCCTGTTATGTAAATTTTTTTCTCTGTCTCCACCACGTGTGTGTTTGGGAATATGTTCTATGGCATAAACACCACAATACTAATACTTGTACTGAAATAAAATGGTTAGCTACATTAGATACATTTCAATTAGTATGTTGGTTGACATCATAAAGATGTTCTCCTATCCTTGATTTTAATTTTCTGGTGGTAGACTCAACATATTTGAGATTATATGATTTATATAATAGAATGTCGTGCTTGTAATCTGAATTGTAAATGAGAAAATTTTTAATTTTAGAAGTTTTTGAACCATCAAAATTTGAAAACATTTGAGTCTTATTTGAGAGTGCATGTTTTACAGGAGGACTGACCACATTTAAAATAACCATTGATGGAAAGTCAATGCTGGGGACTGTGATGTGTATCCAAACAGTGTTGGCTCAGTGACAGAAACTTTCCAATGGTTGGTGCATGTCTAGAAACAATTCTTATGCCATCTTTTAGTATGGAATCTATAGTAGTATCATCTTTGAGAATATGTAAATTACAACTGACTATGTTTGAAACGGCTTTAAAGTGAGTGTTATACTGTATAAAGAATCAAGGTAGGTTTTTGTGAAGATGAGCCAGTAAGGTTTGTGGAGTTTCCAATATACCCCTTTTTCTAAATTATTTGAATACCAACAATTCTAATCTTCGATTCAGTTGATGTATATTAGTGATGAGCGAGCACTAAAATGCTTGAGAACTTGTTACTCGGGTCGAGTAAATCGTAATTCTTGGGTGCTCAACCCAAGTAACGAGTCCAATGTAAGTCAATTGGAAACCTGAGCATTTTTCCGGCAGCACCACCGGAGGTCTTCAGGGGGCCTAAAAATTGGTCAAATTGATGGAAACAGTGCTAAAATGACATAAGAACAGCATGGGGAAGACCCCTGGAAGCATCTACTACTCCCAGGTCACTGCTGTAAACAATGTTGTTAGAGTATTATGCCATTTTTATGGACTGACAATAAAACATACAAAAACGAAGCCAAAATGAAGCCAAGTAATGACTTGTTTATAAGACAAAATAAATAACCCAAAACAAAAATGCTCCTCCACACCTTGGGCTATGTTCACACGTAGCGTTTTTTATGTGTTTTTGCACTTTGTATTGCCTTTAACATTGAAAAATCAATTCACCAGTAAATGTCATTGTAACATTTTACTACCTTATCTAGCCATCTGGTGTGTGAGACATGATCAGACACATTCAGAATGAACATTCATTTCCAGCTGATAATACAATCTTGCACCTGTCCCTATTTTAAAAGCAGCTAACAGCATTATCAATTGGGAATTTTTTTTTCAGCACGGAGTATAACACAGTAATCCCTGACTTGATGCCTGTAAGATGCTATCCCAACTCTTATGGGTCACCTGTACATGAATCTCAGATAAGAGAGGTAATATAGTACAATAGATAATAGAATTTAACCAGCTCCGAAGAGGTTATTTTGGTACGCTGCACCACCAAACTGGGAAGGAACGCAAGCAACCATGTTTGCTTTCATCATTTTCTAATCACAGATCACCGTTAAAAATTATTAATCGGTCAAAGAGTGCATGGAAATTATCAAGTAATGCACTGTGGAAGAGATGTATTCATTGACAATGAACAACACTCATCTCCAGTTGATGATAGCTGCATTTACAATAGGGACAGGTGCAAGGTAACAGCAGTATCAATAGGGAGTAGAATAGATTTTTTTTTTTGCAGCAGTACGCAGTATGCAGTATAAGGCGTTAATAACTAGCAGGATAGGTGTAATACGCTATCCATACTGCAATAGCTCACCCGTAAGCGAATTTCAGATAAGAGAGGTAATATTGTAGAATATAGAATCAATTTGAATTGGCCTTCCCATTATTAAGGAGTGGTTCTTCTATACTGTTATTGCGTATATGTTATAATACCCCCGGTGGCACTAAAAACCATGTCTGACAAAACACTAGCGGCCAGAACCACCAAGGTGTAAATAGACAGTTCGTGCCATGTGTCCAGCTTGGATACCCAATAGTTGTAAGTCACAGAGGAATTACAGAGGATACCGCTGAGGGGTATACATGAACATACTGTATAACATACAGAATGTTAGAGGAAGGCCACTAAAAATATTTCCTACAGGCATCATAAATACTAGGGATAAGCGAACGTGCTTGCCACTACTCGGTACTCGCCCGAGCATCACCCTGCTCTACAAGCTTGGCGAGTATTTCCGGGTTTTTTGGGTGGGAGTTCGGGTCCCCGCTCTGCATGTTTGGCGCTCTTTAGCAAGCCAATAAATATGTAGGGATTGCTTGCCACGCACTGTAATGCCGTAGCCATGTTGGTTGTGGTCATTACAGTGATTGGCTGGCCGCACAGCGTCATCAGGTCTATATAAGACCTGGCGCCGCTATGCTTGTCGCGGTCGCATGATATGCATGATACAGAACAAGAGGGTCCATTTCATGTTCAACTTCTGACTGATCCTGCTGTGACAAATATTTGTAGACATAGCCCCAGGAATCAGGAGCCAGGGCAATTTTTTTTTTAATCTTAATCCTGGTTATTTGCTTAAAAACCAAGGCAGGCGCGGTATGTGACAGACTGCAGTGCATGATACAGCACAAGAGGGTCCATTGCATGTTCAACTTCTGACTGATCTTGCTGTGACAAATATTTGTAGACATAGCCCCAGGTATCAGTGGCCAGGGCTATTTTTTTTTTAATCTTAATCCTGGTTATTTGCTTAAAAAGCAATCCAGAATACACAATTTTTCTGCTCCATTTGCTTGTTAGCACTGCAGAATACAGACAGATCTTTTCCATATTGCAGCGATAAAAATCCTGAAATTTGAACTGAACGTGGACAATATTGGCCTCCATTTCCATTTTGTTGCAGTGTGTCAGTAAAGCTATTCACACGAGGTCTCTGTGAAGAATAGTATTAGTAAACTACTGGCATGCTATTTAAAACCGTGGTTCTCTGTCAGACGTATCACATATACAGTGGGTAATGAAATTATTCGTTGCAGTGTGTCGGTGAAGCTATTCACGCGAGGTCTCTGTGAAGAATAGTATTAGTAAACTACAGGCCTGCTATTTAAAACCGTGGTTCTCTGTCAGATGTATCACAAATGTAATAGTAGGGAAGGACATAGCCTTCCTTTGGCACTGAAGTAGTTAACGAAAGTGTTCCCGTAGTTAAACCTCTCTGAACTGTTGGAAGGCCAAGCTAAGGGGTTAGCTTTAGTGGTCCAGTCAGTAGAGTAGAGGGGGGAACTTAGTGCCCTTATCAAGCCTTGAGTGTTATAGAGCTTGTTCCTGGCATAATTCCTTGTGGGCTGCAGTACCTGTAATCAGCCACAAGATGCCAGTATCCTGGGTGCAGATGTCAGGTTGAGTCTGCTAGCAGTGTTACAGACAGTGACGATGTTAATGCTGTGTGATGACAGTCCACAGAGGGTGGGCACATTAGGAAAATCTCTGCTTAGTTTCCAGGAGCAGGAAGTGATGTTCAGTAAGAGATAGGACAGTGAACTGTATGGGCAGTCTGACTATATAGTGGCTGCTAGGGTAGACGGGAGCTCCATACCCTCAGACAGTGGGATCACCAGTGTAAAAGTCTCCCTACGCAAGAGTCCTGTTAGCCGGCTGGAGAAACTCAACAGAGGTATTGAGGACCCGGGGCACTTCTAGTCTGCAGGAGGCAGAGGAAGATAAGTAGGACTCCAGGCTAAGACGTGGGGGAGATATTGGATCTGGAAGACTGTTGGTATTGCAGAAGAGTCTCTTGGGCTAGAGATTAGAGTCACAGAGATGCTTCACTTAAAGAGGGAACCAGGGCTGAAGATGTTGCCAGCGCCTGTGAGAGAGATAATAACCTGTCGGGCCTTATCCATTATATCTGCCTGTAAATACTGTACATATTCCTCTTCCCCAAGTAAAGTCCAAGTTATGGTTAAGAATCTCGTGTCCTCTGAATTTATTGCTGCCCTGGTCCCAGAAGAGAAATGCCTGGAGACAGCCGCGATCGGATGGTTTGAAGTAAGTGGAGAGCACCACATACACAACCACACATCAGAGGGAGGACACTAACTGTCTGTAGGGTGCCAGAGCGAGAGGGGGCTACAGCTCGCCCACGACTACCTCGCTGGGGCACCTTACACATATACAGTGGGTATGGAAATTATTCAGACCCCTTTAAATTTTTCACTCTTTGTTTCATTGCAGCCATTTGGTAAATTCTAAAAAGTTATTTTTTTTCTCATTAAAGTACACTCTGCACTCCATATTGACTAAAAAAAAACCCAGAAATGTAGAAATTTTGGCAAATTTATTAAAAAAGAAAAACTGAAATATCATATGGTTATAAGTATTCAGACCCTTTGCTCAGAATTGAGTAGAAGCACCCTTTTGAGCTAGTACAGTCATGAGTCTTCTTGGGAATGATGCAACAAGTTTTTCACACCTGGATTTGGGGATCCTCTGCCATTCTTCCTTGCAGATACTCTCCAGTTCCGTCAGGTTTGATGGTGAACGTTGGTGGACAGCCATTTTCAGGTCTCTCCAGAGATGCTCAATTTGGTTTAGGTCAGGGCTCTGGCTGGGCCAGTCAAGAATGGTCACAGAGTTGTTCTGAAGCCACTTCTTTGTTATTTTAGCTGTGCGCTTAGGGTCATTGTCTTGTTTGAAGGTGAACCTTCGGCCAAGTCTGAGGTCCAGAGCACTCTGGAAGAGGTTTTCATCTAGGATATCTCTGTACTTGGTTGCATTCATGTTTCCTTCAATTGCAACCAGTCGTCCTGTCCCTGCAGATGAAAAACACCCCCATAGCATGATGCTGCCACCACCATGTTTCACTGTTGGGATTGTATTGGGAAAGTGAAGAGCAGTGCCTGGTTTTCTCCACACATATCGCTTAGAATTATGACCAAAAAGGTCTATCTTTGTCTCATCAGACCAGAGAATCTTATTTCTCATAATCTGGGAGTCCTTCATGTGTTTTTGAGCAAACTCTATGCGGGCTTTCATATGTCTTGCACTGAGGAGAGGCTTCCGTCGGGCCACTCTGCCATAAAGGCCCAACTGGTGGAGGGCTGCAGTGATAGTTGACTTTGTGGAACTTTCTCCTATCTCCCTACTGCATTTCTGGAGCTCAGCCACAGTGATCTTGGGGTTCTTCTTTACCTCTCTCACCAAGGCTCTTCTCCCATGATTGCTCAGGCCTAGGAAGACTTCTGGTGGTCCAAAACTTTTTCCATTTAAGGATTATGGAGGCCACTGTGTTCTTAGGAACCTTGAGTAATGCAGACATTCTTTTGTAACCTTGGCCAGATCTGTGCCTTGCCACAATTCTGTCTCTGAGCTCCTTGGGCAGTTCCTTTGACCTCATGATTCTCATTTGGTCTGACATGCACTGTGAAATGTGAGGTCTTATATAGACTGGTGTGTGCCTTTCCAAATCAAGTCCTATCAGTTTAATTAAACACAGCTGGACTCCAATGAAGGAGCAGAACCTTCTCAAGGAGGATCACAAGGAAATGGACAGCATGTGACTTAAATATGAGTGTCTGAGCAAAGGGTCTGATTACCATGTGATATTTCAGTTTTTCTTTTTTTAATAAATTTGCAAAAATTTCTACATTTCTGTTTTTATCAGTCAAGATGGGATGCAGAATGTACTTTAATGAGAAAACAGAATGACCTTTTTAGAATTTACCAACTGGCTGCAATGAAACAAAGAGTGAAAAATGTAAAGGGGTCTGAATACTTTCCGTACCCACTGTAACTGCATTCTAAAATCAGCCATTTCTGTCTGGCTTCCATTTTCATTTTGTTGCAGTGTGTCGGTTAAGCTATTCACAATAGGTTTCTGTGAAGAATAGTATTAGTAAACTACAAGCCTGCTATTTAAAACCGTGGTTCTCTGTCAGACGTATCACATATTACTGCGTTCCAAAATCAGCCATTTCTGGATTCCGTTTTCATTTTGTTGCAGTGTGTCAATCAAACTATTCACAATAGGTCTCTGTGAAGAATAGTATTAGCAAACTACAGGCCTGATATTTAAAACCATGGTTCTCTGTCAGATGTATGACATATAACTGCGTTCCAAAGTAAGCCTTTTCTTGTGAACTTGGAAAATATTGTCCTCCATTTAAAAAGGGGAAGGTGCATGGCAAAGGATGGGGAAGTGGACGTGATGGTGCATGCAGAAGCTGAGGCTGTGGCCGTGGGCAAGCTGAAATTGTGCCACAGCAAACACCCACATCTTGTCGCTTGAACTTCCTGTGCCAATTACTAGGGGACCGTACAACACCACTATTGAACACAGAGCAGTGTCGAAAGGTTGTTGGTTGGATAGCAGATAATGCGTCCTGTCACTTTGCCACCACCAGCATCCTGTCTTCCACACGGTTAAGTCTCAGTAGTCTGGATCGCATATTCCTCACCATCATCTCAACTGATCCCACACTTGGACACTCAGAAGAGCTGTTCACTTTACCACTTGTAGATCCGGGCCTCTTGCCTGGCCAGCTTCAAGGGAGTCAAGAGGAAAACACGTGTAGCGATGTTCAAATATTTCAGCAGCCACGGTCATAAGAAGGCAACAGTAATTGCACTTTCCCACCGTTGCCTTCTTCCAGAGGTGGATGATGAAGATGAGACACAATTGCCAGAAAGTCAATAGGAGGACCAGGGTGCGGAATTGGAAGATGAGGTGGTGGATGATAAATTAACTGACCCAACCTGGCAGGGGGACATGCAGAGCGAGGACAGCAGCACACAGGGGAGGGAGACGAAGCACCACAACAGGCGTTTCCCGTAACGCCAGCACGATGGAAGTTGCCAGTACAACTATTAGGTCTTTCCGAGTCTGTTTTTTTTTTTTCTTTAAAGACTCTGAAGATAACCCAAAAAAGGCAATTTGCACCACCTGTGAGGCCAGCATCAGCAGGGGTAGCAAAACTAGCAACCTGACCACCACCAGCATGATCAGGCACATGGCAGCAAAGCACCCTACTTAGTGGGCCGAACCCCAGGATCTAGAAACAGTGTCTGCGGGTGACACCACTGTTTGTTCCGCTGCTCTACTTGCACACCAATCCCCTGTCCATTGCACATGTGACGATGCCTCCTGCCCTGCATGTCTCGTTGTACACTCAACTAGCACCATCAGCAAGCATGTCCATGTCCTTGTCCCAGCGCAGCGCTCAGTTGTCGCTACTCCAGTACTTAGAACGCAAGGGCAAATACGCATTCAACAAGGCCACACTACTAAAATCACACATTTCGCGAATGCTTGCGCTCGAAATGTTGCCTTTTAGGCCTGTGGAGACGGAAGCTTTCCGCAACCTCATGGCGGTGGCCGTCCCTTGGTACTCGGTCCCCAGCCGCCACTATTTCTCCCGGTGTGTCGTTCCCCCATTACATGCGCACGTGTCCCACAACATTAGACATGCCCTCAACAATGCAGTTACTGGGAAAGTCCACCTAACCACGGACACATGGACAAGTGCTTGTGGGCAGGGACGGTACATCTCCTTGACGGCACACTGGGTGAATATAGTGGAAACCGGGACCCAGTCGGACCTTGGGACGGAACACGTCCTCCCGACGCCGAGGATTGCAGGCCCAGGGTCAATCAGGGTTGCCCTCACATTCTACAGCAACTCTTCAGCCTCCATCTCCAAAATGACAAAATCAGTCACTAACTGGAAGCACTGCAGCACTGCCTCGGCCAAGTGGCTGTGCTGAAGTTAATATGCTTAGGTGAAAAACCTCACAACTAGAGATGAGCGGTGTTCGACTAGAACTGTTCGCCAATCTCAAATTCGAGCTGTTTTGGGCGGTGTTCGAGTTGTTCGACGAACCCGAACGATTTGCAAAAAATTCGGCTGTTCGAGGTTATGTTCGATAACTGTTCGTGCACCAAAAGCGTGTCCTGCATGTCTGGTGCTATTTAGAGCACCAATCATGCAGGGATTGTCTGCCACTCACTGTAATGCCACAGCCATGGTGGTTGTGGCATTACAGTGATTGCCCAAATCGATGGGAACAGTGCCAACAGTGAAACATGAAAAGCCGGCAATTCAGCAGCGGCATACACCGGTACCCGACAATTTAGAACCGAAAGAATAGAGCTTCACACATAGATTAGATAGATATAAACATGTCAGCCACATATATACGAAGTACAGTGAAAGTGCTGCTTACTGTACTTGTCATTTAGCGTAAAGGATTTATCAAAAAAAATAATAGTGTTTTCATGCACCGTCTCTTTAAAAAAGCCGGCCGGCAATTCAGCAGCGGTACCCGACAATTTAGAATAGAAGGAATAGAGAATCACACATAGATTAGATAGATAGAAACATGTCAGTCACATATATATGAAGTACAGTGACAGTGTTGATTACTGTACTTGTCATTTAGTGTAAAGGATTTATCAAAAAAAATAATAGTGTTTTCATGCACCGTCTCTTTAAAAAAGCCGGCCGGCAATTCAGCATCTGTACCCAACAATTTAGAATAGAAGGAATAGAGAATCACACATAGATTAGATAGATAGAAACATGTCAGTCACATATATATGAAGTACAGTGACAGTGTTGGTTACTGTACTTGTCATTTAGTATTAAAATAAAGGATTTATTATTAAAAAAATTGGCGTGGGGTTCCCCTTAATTTTAGGCTCTAGCGGAGGTTAAGCAGACAGCTGGGGCAGATGTTTGAAGCCTGGGAAGGGGGTAATACCCACGGAGCTTCCCAGGCTACTAATATCAGCCCCCAGCTGAATACATAGCCTTTACTAGCTATTAAAATGGGGGACCCTGCAAAAAAAATGACGTGGGGTCCCCCCTAATTTAATAGCTAGCAAATGCTAGGCAGACAGCTGGGGGCTGATATTAATAGCCCAGGAAGGGTGCCATGAATATTGGCCCCCTCCCAGGCTAGAAACACCAGCCGTCAGCCGCCCCAGAAATGGCGCATTCATAGGATGCGCCAATTCTGGCACTTAGCCTCGCTCTTCCACGCTGCCCTGGTGCGGTGGCAGGGGGTAATAGGGCTGGGGTTGATGTCAGCTTATAATGCCAGCTGACATCAAGCCCAGGTTAGTAATGGAGAGGCGTCTATAAGACACCCCCATTACTAACCCCATAGTCAAAGTTAAAAAAAACACAAACACCCAGAATAAAGTCCTTTAATTGAAATAAAGACACAATTCTTTATTGTTCTAAATTAAACCATACTTACCATCACGCCCATTCCAGCTGAAGCCAACGATCTCCTGTAATAAAAATAAAATAATAAAGCAACCTCATCCTTACCTTTCCATGGTTCCCACGACAGCTTCAGCTCTGCTACATCGAGATGACAGGCTGGACCGCAGCAGAACGCCGCCATCCAGCCTGTCATCCCGCAGACACTGAGAAGCGCAGGCTTGCTTGCGCTCTGCAGTGTCTGGCTGTGACGGCATAAAGATGAGACGAGTTCATGTCCAATGAACTCGGCGCACCTCATGCACGTCACTTACAGCGTGGGAGAATTCTCACGCTGAAGCGCTGAGTGCAGGAGAATTTTCCCACGCTGTCAGTGAGGTGCATGAGGTGAGCTGAGTTCATTGGACATGAACTCGGCTCATCTGGATGCCGTCACAGCGAGACACTGAGGAGCGCAAGCATGCCTGCTCTTCTCAGTGTCTGCGGCATGACAGGCTGGATGGCAGCGTTCTGCTGTGGTCCAGCCTGTCATCTCGATGTAGCAGAGCTGAAGCTGTCGTGGGAACCATGGAAAGGTAAGGATGAGGTTGGTTTATTATTTTTCTTTTATTGCAGGAGATCGTTGGCTTCAGCTGGAATGGGCGTGATGGTAAGTATAGTTTAATTTAGAACAATAAAGAATTGTGTGTTTATTTCAATTAAAGGACTTTATTCTGGGTGTTGTGTTTTTTTTAAATACTTTACTAGAAATTCATGGCAGTCACGTCTAATACTGGCGTGACCCCATGAATTTTGGGCTTGGGGCCAGCTGATAATACCAAGCTGGCCCTAACCCCTTTATTACCCAGTGAGCCACCGCACCAGGGCCCTGGATGAGTTGGGTACAGCGCCAGAAGATGGCGCTTCTATGAACGCGCCATTTTCCGGGGTGGCTGCGGACTGCAATTTGCAGCGGGGGGGGCCCAGAAAGCTTGGGCCTCCCTGCGCTGCAGATTCCAGCCCCCAGCTGCCTAGTTGTACCTGGCTGGACACAAAAATAGGGCGAAGCCCCACGTATTTTTTTTTTAATTATTTCATGAAATTCATGAAATAATTAAGAAAAAAAGGCCTTCCCTATATTGTTGTGTCCGGCCAGGTACAAATAGTCAGCTGGTGGTTGGGGGCAGCCCGTTCCTGCCTGCTGTACCTGGCTGGACACAAATATAGTGCGAAGCCCCACTTCAATTTTTTTTAATTATTTCATGAAATTCATGAAATAATTAAGAAAAAAAGGCCTTCCCTATATTGTTGTGTCCGGCCAGGTACAAATAGGCAGCTGGTGGTTGGGGGCAGCCCATTCCTGCCTGCTGTACCTGGCTGGACACAAATATAGTGCGAAGCCCCACTTCAATTTTTTTAAATTATTTCAGGAAATTCATGAAATAATTAAAAAAAAATTGACGTGGGGCTTCGCACTATATTTGTGTCCAGTCAGGTGCAGCAGGCAGGAACGGGCTGCCCCCAACCACCAGCTGCCTATTTGTACCTGGCCGGACACAACAATATAGGGAAGCCCTTTTTTTCTTAATTATTTCATGAAATAATTTAAAGAAAATTGACGTGAGGCTTCGCCCTGTTTTTGTGTCCAGCCAGGTACAACTATGCAGCTGGGGGCTGGAATCCGCAGCGCAGGGAGGCCCAAGCTTTCTGGGCCACCCCCGCTGCAAATTGCAGTCCGCAGCCACCCCGGAAAATGGCGCGTTCATAGAAGCGCCATCTTCTGGCGCTGTACCCAACTCATCCAGGGCCCTGATGCGGTGGCTCACTGGGTAATAAAGGGGTTAGGGCCAGCTTGGCATTATCAGCTGGCCCTAAGCCCAAAATTCATGGGGTCACGCCAATATTAGACATGACCACCATGAATTTCTAGTAAAGTATTTAAAAAAAACACAACACCCAGAAAAAAGTCCTTTAATTGAAATAAACACACAATTCTTTATTGTTCTAAATTAAACCATACTTACCATCACACCCATTCCAGCTGAAGCCAACGATCTCCTGAAATAAAAGAAAAATAATAAAGCAACATCATCCTTACCTTTCCGTGGTTCCCATGACAGCTTCAGCTCTGCTACATCGAGATGACAGGCTGGACCGCAGCAGAACGCTGCCATCCAGCCTGCCATCCCGCAGACACTGAGAAGCGCAGGCTTGCTTGCGCTCCACAGTGTCTCTCTGTGAGGGCATCCAGATGAGCCGAGTTAATGTCCAATGAACTCGGCTCACCTCATGCACGTCACTAACAGCGTGGGAAAATTCTCCTGCACTCAGCGCTTCAGCGTGGGAGAATTCTCACGCTGAAGCGCTGAGTGCAGGAGAATTCTCCCACGCTGTCAGTGACGTGCAGGAGGTGAGCTGAGTTCATTGGACATGAGCTCACCTCATGCACGTCACTGACAGCGTGGGAAAATTCTCCTGCACTCAGCGCTTCAGCGTGGCAGAATTCTCACGCTGAAGCGCTGAGTGCAGGAGAATTCTCCCACGCTGTCAGTGACGTGCAGGAGGTGAGCTGAGTTCATTGGACATGAGCTCACCTCATGCACGTCACTGACAGCGTGGGAAAATTCTCCTGCACTCAGCGCTTCAGCGTGGGAGAATTCTCACGCTGAAGCGCTGAGTGCAGGAGAATTCTCCCACGCTGTCAGTGACGTGCAGGAGGTGAGCTGAGTTCATTGGACATGAGCTCACCTTATGCACGTCACTGACAGCGTGGGAGAATTCTCCTGCACTCAGCGCTTCAGCGTGAGAATTTTCCCACGCTGTCAGTGACGTGCATGAGGTGCGCCGAGTTCATTGGACATGAACTCGTCTCATCTTTATGCCGTCACAGCCAGACACTGCAGAGCGCAAGCAAGCCTGCGCTTCTCAGTGTCTGCGGGATGACAGGCTGGATGGCGGCGTTCTGCTGCGGTCCCGCCTGTCATCTCGATGTAGCAGAGCTGAAGCTGTCGTGGGAACCATGGAAAGGTAAGGATGATGTTGCTTTATTATTTTTCTTTTATTGCAGGAGATCGTTGGCTTCAGCTGGAATGGGCGTGATGGTAAGTATTTTTTAATTTAGAACAATAAAGGATTGTGTCTTTATTTCAATTAAAGGACTTTATTCTGGGTGTTTGTGTTTTCTTTTAACTTTGACTATGGGGTTAGTAATGGGGGTGTCTTATAGACGCCTCTCCATTACTAACCTGGGCTTGATGTCAGCTGGCATTATAAGCTGACATCAACCCCAGCCCTATTACCCCCTGCCACCGCACCAGGGCAGCGTGGAAGAGCGAGGCTAAGTGCCAGAATTGGCGCATCCTATGAATGCGCCATTTCTGGGGCGGCTGACGGCTGGTGTTTCTAGCCTGGGAGGGGGCCAATATTCATGGCACCCTTCCTGGGCTATTAATATCAGCCCCCAGCTGTCTGCCTAGCCTTTGCTAGCTATTAAATTAGTGGGGACCCCACGTCATTTTTTTGGGGGGGTCCCCCATTTTAATAGCTAGTAAAGGCTATGTATTCAGCTGGGGGCTCATATCAGTAGCTTGGGAAGCTCCGTGGGTATTACCCCCTTCCCAGGCTTCAAACATCTGCCCCAGCTGTCTGCTTAACCTCCGCTAGAGACTAAAATTAAGGGGAACCCCACGCCAATTTTTTTTAATAATAAATCCTTTATTTTAATACTAAATGACAAGTACAGTAACCAACACTATCACTGTACTTCATATATATGTGACTGACATGTTTCTATCTATCTAATCTATGTGTGAAGCTCTATTCTGTCTGTTATAAATTGTCGGGTACAGATGCTGAATTGCCGGCCGGCTTTTTTAAAGAGACGGTGCATGAAAACACTATTACTTTTTTTAATAAATCCTTTACACTAAATGACAAGTACAGTAAGCAACATTGTCACTGTACTTCATATATATGTGACTGACATGTTTCTATCTATCTAATCTATGTGTGAAGCTCTATTCTGTCTGTTATAAATTGTCGGGTACCGCTGCTGAATTGCCGGCCGGCTTTTTTAAAGAGACAGTGCATGAAAACACTATTATATTTTTTAATAAATCCTTTACACTAAATGACAAGTACAGTAAGCAACACTGTCACTGTACTTCATATATATGTGACTGACATGTTTCTATCTATCTAATCTATGTGTGAGGCTCTATTCCTTTTTGTCTAAATTGTCGGGTACCGGTGTATGCCGCTGCTGAATTGCCGGCCGGCTTTTTTAAAGAAAGCGTCTTCTGAGCAGTTTGTCAGCTTTTGGACACCTTTGAAGGTGTTTTCTATGTGTTTCTATGTGTTTTTGTTTGCCTGCCATTGGTTTTAACGGTGTTAGACGGTGTTCTAAGGTGTTCGACGAACAGTTCGACGAACAGTTCCTCGAACATCCCGGTGTTCGACGAACCGAACCGAACCCGAACACTACGGGGGTGGCTCAACACTACTCACAACGCTGAAGAGTTGTGGACAGCTCTGAAAGAGCAGGAAGATGTGTGGCTGACCCTACTGACCCTAAAACCAGCCATGGTCAAGTGTGACAATGGCTGGAACCTGGTAGTGAGGTGACTCACACACGTACCATGCCTGGCCCATGTGCTTAACTTTGTGGTTCAGAGGATTCTCAAAACCTACCCAGATCAGCTTGTCAAAGTATGCCGCCTGTGTGCCTATTTTAGAAACTCAGGTACAGCTTTCACCGCCCTTACCATGCTTCAGTAGCGTTTGCAACTTCCGGCTCACCGACTGGTGTGCGATGTCCCCACGTGTTGGAACTTTACACTGCAGATGGTGGGAAGGATTTGTGAGCAGAAGAGGGCAGTTGTTGAGTACCAGCATCAACAAGGCCATCGGAATTCAGGTCAGACTCCACACATAAGACTTCAGGAGTGGACATGGATGTCAGACATCCGTACCATCCTCCAAAAGTCAGGACAGAGAGGAGGAGGAGGAGAGCATGGTCACTACATAAGCATTAACACTATGGGAGACCCAGTTCTTTCTAGTGGGAACATGTCATTACTGTGGTTCAGCTCTATGTGTCTTTAAATTGTTATTGGGGTTTTTCCTAAATTTTGGTAGCCGTTGGACTCACTGCATACCCTACAACTGGATAGCAGACCCACTCCTTTCTAATGGGAACATGTCATTACTAAGACCCTGCTCTTTGTGTCTTTAAATTCTTAGTGGGGTTTTTCCCAAATTTTGGCAGCCGTTGGACTCATTGCATACCCTATAACTGTATAGCAGACCCTCTCCTTTGTAATGGGAACATGTCATTACTGTGGCCCAGCTCTATGTGTCTTTAAACTGTAAAGGTTTTTGTTGTTTCCAAGGAGAGCAAGGGGGTGGATTCTAGAGATATTCTGCAGGTGCAAGCTACAAGAGCGGGCAAGAGATTATATATGGGAGGTGATGGAAAGATTGGTGTCAAACACAACACCCAGACAGTGCACCTACTGGCTCTGCATTATTGTGGTGCTGCACATGGAGAGGGAGAAGTCAAATTTAGGGATGTGAGTAGACGTCGGGAGCAGAAGAAGTTCAATTTTGGAAAGGTTGAGTTTCAGATAGAGAACTGACATGATGTTGGAGCCTGCGGCCAAACAATCATGGGTGTTTTGTAGTACAGCGGTGGTAAGATCAGGGGATTAAGTGTAAAGTTGTGTGTCATCAGCATAAGGATGATACTGAAACCCAAATTTGCTGATGGTCTGTCCAATTAGGGTCATGTAGAGAGAAGAGGGCCAAGTACTGAACCCTGATTGGTATTGGGGTATTGGGGTTTTTCCTAAATTTTGGCAGCCCTATTACTGGATGGCAGACCCGCTCCTTTCTAATGGGAACATGTTATTACTGAGGCCCACCTCTATGTGTCTTTAAATTGTTATTGTGGTTTTTCCCAAATTTTGGCAGCCCTTGCAGTCACTGCATGGGCATTACCACTATATGAAACCCGCTTCTTTATAATGAGAACATTTTTTTTTACTGAGGCCCTCCTCTATGTCTCCTCAAAGGGGTATTGGGGTGCGTCCAAATTTTTGGCAGCCCTTCCAGTCACTGCATACCCAATAACAGTATTGGAGACACACTCTTTAATAATGGGAACAACAAAGCATTGCCGACTGCTGGGCCTTTAAGAATAGTAAGGGCCGCCTAATGGCCATATACAAATAGTGTTTGTGACTTTCAGAGTTCCTCCTTCTTAAATGAAATAGGATGTGTCTGATCATGTCTCACACACCACATGGCAAGATAAGGTAGTAAAATGTTAAAATCACATTTACCGGTGAATGTATTTTTCACCATTGAAAGCAACGCAAAAGTGCAAAAACGCATCAAAAACGCTACGTATGAACATAGCCCAAGATGTGGAGGAGCATTTTTGTTTTTGTATATTTATTTTGCCTTATATACAAGTCATTAACCTGGAAAGGATGTTCCTTAACATTTTTCCCAGGAAAATCCATTTTGGTTTTTGTATGTTTTATTGTGAATCCATAAAAGTGGCGTAATACCTCTGACAACATTCTTGACAGCAGTGACCTTGGAGTCAGCAATGCTTCCATGGGTCTTCCCTATGCTGTTCCAATGTCGTTTGAGCACTGTTTCCATCTATTTGGGCAATTTTTAGGCCCTCTTCAGACCGCTGTGGGGGCTGTCGGAAAAATGCTCAAGTTTCCCATAGACTTACATTGGGCTTGTTACTCGGACCGAGCAGTCGAGCATTCTAATTTGCTCGACCCAAGCAATGAGTGCCTGAGCATTTTAGTGCTCGCTCATCACTAATAAATACCCTTAAAATAATTATGTGGGTGTTGCATGATGTTCACCCTGTTGATATGATGGTTGAGGATGAGGAGAAGGATGACCTAAAATAGACAAAATCATGAAGTGTATATCCATGTCTGGGTGTGAAGAGGTGCATGGGAATAGATCCCCCAAAAAATAACCACTGGATTTGTGTTTATGTTCCGATGCAATCATCTGGTGGTGTCAAGAAGTCTGTCCCAATCCAGGCCTTGTTCATTTTGATAAGAGTAAGCCTGTCAGCATTTTCAGTTGACAGGTGGATGCGCTTATAAGTTATATCAGCGGCACTAAAAACCCGCTCTGATAAAACGCTAGCGACTGGGCAGGCCAGGACCTTCAAGGCATAGAGAGCGAGTTCATGTCACGTATCCAGCTTGGATACCCAATAGTTATAAGTCACAGAGGAATCACGGAGGACGCTGGTACGGTCGGCAAGGTACTCCTTCAGCATCTTTTTTCCAATACTTTTCCCTCCTTGTCTGAGTACCCCGCGCATCATGGCCTGGGCACTGGGAGGGGCTGAGAAAACTTTCCCAAATCTTTGACAGTGTTCCTCTGCCTCTGCTGCATCAGGTTTGTGTCTCCCTAGCCTGTACTCCTTGGTTGTCTAAGGAACTGTGACCTATGCCGCCAGAGTTGTCAGCTGTGAATTTTTTAAATAATTCTTCAACAAGGGCCTTCTGGTACTGCAAAATTTTTGTCATCTCCACCACAGGAAGGAGAGATAGAAATTTCTCCTTGTAGCACGGGTCCAGAAGTGTAACCAACCAGTAATTACAGTCGCCCAAAATGCGTACAACACGAGGGTCATGGGAAAGGCAGCGAAACATAAAGTCAGCCATGTGTGCCAGACTGCCAACAGCCAAAACTTCCCTGTCCCCACTAGTGTTGAGCCACCCCCGTAGTGTTCGAGTTTGGTTCGGTTCGGTTCGAACACCTGTATGTTCGCCGAACTGTTCGTCGAACTGTTCGTCGAACACCTTCGAACACTGTTAAAACCAATGTCAGGCAAACAAAAACACATAGAAACACATAGAAAACACCTTCAAAGGTGTCCAAAACCTGACAAACTGCTCAGAAGACACAACTAACACATGAAAAAGTGACAAGTACATATAGTCATGCGAAAAGAAAAGAGGTGGAGGAGTAAAAGGAGAGGGAGACACAGATATAGGCATGTCATGCCCTTCTAAAACCAAAAAAGTGTGAAGCCGACACGGCCAGTCCGTTAATGCCCGTGTGACCTCCGTGTCGCCGGGTTTGTGCCAGAGCTGCCGTGGACCCTGACGGCCAGCCCCCCTCTCCCAATACTGGTTCCTGTCCGCTGGTGGGTTGAGCGAGCCACCCTGTGGTGGAGGCAGGTCTAAGCTTTTCAATTTAAATTGTCTCTCTAATTTGAATGAATACACTTTAAATCCTTTTGCAAGGATCTATTGGAGGGCAAGTCTCATGCCAGCAGCCGCGTAATTCCAGCTCCAGTAGAGTCCACTAAAGCTGCTGCAGTTAAAAAGCTTTTATAAGGATCGAGCTCGGCGGTCCACCGCAAGGCGTCCTACCGCCAGTCCCAGCCCCTATGCCTTGGGGTGCCTCCTGATGCTCTTCACTGAGTGTCCCGGGGGCCCGAATCATTTCCTTTGAAAAAATTAAGTGTCCAAACTACAGGTGGTGTAGCTTGCTTAACAGCTGGGATAATCCGCTGACTAGCAGACACTGCTACTAGGCACAAAGTATTTCCTGGGCTAGATGCAGTTAAAAATTTGTAATTAGATACTCTCGTTGGATGCTGAGAAAGCATTCCATAGAGTCTCCTAGCACGCCATATATTATTCTCTTAAAAAACTTGGGGTAGGGGTCTAGGAGACCCTTTTATAGGCAAAATCACGGCCCTGTATCGCAATACGTCACCTAGGCTGAAGATAAATGGAACTGTAGCACCCCAAGGGCTCGGTTGCTACAGAGGTATTGCACCTCACCCAGAGGTGTGATATCTCACTCTCAGGTAAGGATGGAGTGTGGATCAGGACCCCGACACCTGCATGCATTGCACCACATTGCCATGGGGCAGGGCGACCAATATGCCCCTGAGATGGGCACGACAGTCCCTGTCCCTGGCTGGAGTGGGGGGAGGGAACACTGAGGAAGGGGAACCCTGTAGTGCAGGAGCAGGGAGGAAGCAGTTCCTGGGTGCATTGAGAAGGGAGTATAAAAGGTGGGCACCATCTTAGTTCAGTACAGAGAAGTCTGAGCAGAAGTGACAGCGAGCAGGGGCTCTGCATGAGCTCTGCTCCGGAAGCGGGCCTAGTTACAGAGGCCCAGGCCTGGAAGAGGGAGAAGAAAGGAAGAGGAGCGGAGAAGGCTCCAGGAACGAGGAATGAAGGGATCCCAGGGGTGCGGACGGGCGAGTCGCCACCGCACGCCAGAATCCACCTGCGTGGAGAGGTCAGGCCAAAGGGGGAGATCGGTCCCCGAAACTAGTGGAGGTCGGAAACGACCCTCAGCTAGAAACCGGAGGCTGTGACATTTTATGTGGCGCAGCCCCTCGCTACACCCGCTAGGAAGGCACCACATAGGGTCAGGGAAACTGGCGCCAAGTTTACCAAGAGGAGGCCCGAGGCAGCCGTACAGAAGTGTTGATAAGAAAGGCATGACAAAGGACACACAAAGGGGGTCCTGTGAAGTGCTCCAAAGTTATCTGGGAGTTGTCTGAGCCCCTCACCTGGTGAGCACAGTACGACGTGGGCAGCCGTTACCTGCAGAAGTGGTCTGGATAATAAGAACTGTGAGTAAAGGCCCTGGACTGCATCACTGACTCCGTGTCGTTACTGCTGCTGCCCTGCACCATCACCCCCATCCTCCGCATACACTGCCCTGAGGCTATACTCCTCCCGTGGGGAGTTATACTATGCTCTGCTGCACCCACAACACCAGCCTCAGCGGTCTGCCCTGCAGCGGCGGTTCACTCTGACAGCAATCCACGGGTGGCGTAGTCGGACATTTAAACATCAAAACCACATAAATAGTTCCGCCACTGGTATGACCGCCCTGAGCCACGGAACCGGGTCGCCACCACGGAGACTACAACCACCAGCATCCACCAAAAAGGGTCCGGCTCCGGGTGTCCCAAGGCCCAGGGGGCGCGTCAGAACATTTTCATCACCTTTCATAATCACCAATGGGACAAGGCAGGGATGTCCTCTGTCCCTTCTCTTATACATCCTAGTGACGGAGCACCTGCTCTCATCAATTCGCCATAACCCCAATATTAGGTGGATTGAGGTGGGAGGCACCGAGTACAAGTGCTCTGCATTTGCTGATGATGTCATAGTATATATGTCTCAATCACATATATGTATCCCTGCTGTTATGGCTGAAATAGATCACTTTGTTACATGGTCAAATTTTAAAAATCAATGCAGCGAAGTCTGAGGCCCTCGATGTCTCCCTCCCCAAATCCATACAGGATTCCATCCAGTCCAACTTTGCCTGGCCCTCACAGGTTATCAAATACTTAGGAATTCCTATTCATAGAGACCTCTCCCGTCTATGTCATCTTAATTTTGGGCCCTTTATTGAACAACTCCATACAGACCACGGTTGGCAAGTTAGAACTGTAAGATTCACTACGTGAACCACTGGTGTTTTGCCGAAAAGCACATGTACACTGTGTTCCAAATTATTATGCAAAAAGTGTTTAGGAGTGATAAGGGTAGAATTTGTTTATTTGTCAGTTAAACTCATTGATGGTGATGTGTGTCAGGGCTCTTTATATCACTGTAAGCAATTGCAGACACCTGTGCTAATTAGTTTGGCAGGTGTGTCCAATGAAAGGCAAGACTACTTAAGAAGGCTGTCCCACATTATTAAGCAGCCTACATTTTCAGCCAAAATGGGAAAGAAAAAGGATGTGTCGGCTGCTGAGAAGCAACAAATTGTGGAGTGTTTAGGTCAAGGCATGACTACAATCAACATTACCAAGACACTTCATCCTGATCATCGCACAATCAAGAAGTATGTAGCTGATTCACAGTACACATGTGTGCGTGCTGATAAGGGAAAATTGAGGACACTTTCCTCCAGGCAATTATGTCAGGTTAAAAGAGCAGCGGCAAAAAAGCCTTGTCATAGCAGCAGACAAGTTTTTGAAGCTGCTGGTGCCTCCAACGTCCCCCGAACAACAAGATGCAGAGTCCTTCAGAGGTTTGCAGCTGTGCGTAAGCCATCCTGTCGACCTCCTCTATCCACTTCACACAAGCAGAAAAGGCTTCAGTGGGCCAAGCAATACATGAAGACTGACTTCAAAACAGTTTTTTTCACGGATGAGTGCCGTGCAACGCTCTATGGTCCAAATGAATGGAGTGGAGGATGGCTGGTTGATGGACACCCCACGCAAACACGGCTAGAGCCAGCAAGGAGGAGGTGGAGTAATGTTTTGGGCTGGAATCATGGGGAGAGAAATTGTCGGCCCCTTTAGGATCCCTGAAGGGGTAAAGATGAACTCCATAATGTATGTGGAGTTTCTCAAACAGCACTTTCTGCCATGGTTCAAGAAGAAGAGCCGTGTATTCCACAGCAAGATCATTTTCATGCATGATAATGCACCGTCTCATGCTGCAAATAACACATCTGCATCTCTGGCTGATATGGGCATAAAAGTGGACAAACTTATGGTGTGACCCCCATGCTCCCCTGACCTCAACCCCATTCAGAACCTCTGGAGCATCATCAAAAGGAGTGTCTATGATGGCGGGAGGCAGTTCACATCTAAGCAACAGCTCTGGGAGGGTATTCTGTCCTCATGCAAAACAATTGAAGCAGAAACCATCCAAAACCTGACAAATTCAATGGACGAGACAGTTCAGAAGCTCCTTTCGAACAAGGGGTCCTATGTGCAAATGTAACATCACTTAGAATAAAGTTTTGAGTTGAAAACTGTTTGATTTCAGTTTCTAATAAACTGCTAATGCTTATAATTTCAAAAATGACCATTTTTTTGTTCTTTATTAAAATGAAAAGGTTGATCGAAGAGTGTGGTGGATCTAAGAGTGTGGCAACCCAGTAGTCAGGATTACTTCGAATTCTGACAATCTGAGGGTCATGTTGCATGTAGTGCAGCAAAAAGGCACTCATGTGTCTTGCGCATCTAGGAGACCCAAAATTATTTTCCGGGCTAGATGCAGCTAAATATTATTATTAATTTGAAAGCTGGTGGAGCTTAGTATAGATGGCCTAATAGAATCAGTACTGCACACTGCTACAAAGCCCAAATTATTTTCCAGCCAAGATACAGATAAACATGATTAGCAGTTTTAAAACTTAAAATGGTTGGTTCTGTAGAGATGTAAGTCGCTGAGCTGCGGGATGCGAACGGCGGAAGTGAGCACACAGCGACCGTGCCCTCTGCAGAAGGCCATCTAGTCAGGGATAGTGGGCTAAAAATTGCTGGACAACTAGGTTCAACACGTGAGCCATACAAGGCACATGTGTGACATTGCCCCGGCGAGGGGGCCGCATCCAGGTTTGCAGCATTGTCGCACATGGCCTTCCCTGGTTTCAGGTCCAGTGGAGACAAACATTCATGAAACTGGTTCTCCAGAGCTGACCACAACTCCTCAGCTGTGTGACTCACATTTCCCAGACATTTCAAAGTAAAAACCGCCTGATGACGTTGAGCCCTGCTGCCAGCATAGTAAGGAGGTGTGCAGGATCCCTTCAGCGCAGTTAGAAAGCTTGTGGCATGACCAGACAGGCTTTGGGTACAGGTGGAGGACCGAGAGGAGGTTGAGGAGGCAGAAGCAGTGGAGGAACTTTGAGATAAAGAGGATTGACGCACAACTCGTGGGGACGGCAAGACTTGGACAGCAGGCCCTTGTCCTGCTGTCACCATAGATACCCAGTGCCCAGTCAGCGACATGTAACGCCCCTGTCCATGCCTACTCATCCAAGTGTCTGTGGTGAAATGCACCCTGTCACACACTGAGTTTCTCAAAGAAGCGGTGATGTTGTGTGCGACATGCTGGTGGAGCGCAGGCACACCTTTCTTTGAGAAGTAGTGCCGACTGGGCATCTGGTACTGGGGCACTGCGACGGACATAAGGTCTCGAAAATCCTCTGTGTCCACCAGGCGGAAAGGAAGCATTTCTGCAGCCAAGAGCTTGCAGATGGTGAAATTCAACCTCTTAGCTTTCTGCGTCCCAAAACAGGTGTGACCGCTGTCCCCTCAGTCACAGAGGATGAAGAGGTCGCGGATGCACAAGATGTGGCAGATGGTGGTTGGCCCGGCCGGCTAGACCGCATTGTACCACAGTGAGCTTCCCACTGCAACTTATGCTTCATGTCCATGTGCCGGTTCATGCATGAAGTACTCAAACTATGTATTTTTTGGCCTCTACTTAGCTTTTGCTGACAAATGTTACAGATAACACGAGTTGGGTCATCTTTATCGATCTGAAAAAATGCCCAGGCTATGCAAGGCTTAGCACCCATGCGACCTGAAGAGCCACCACGACTTGTGGTCAGAGGCAGAGTTGTGTTTGAGGATGCAGTTGTTGACGTGCTTCCAGTACTACGTCTCTGTCCAGGAAGGCGCAACCTGACCTCGTCGTCACTAGCATCCTCCTCCACCTCCTCTGCTGACCTCATCTCTTGGCTGACTGTGGGTTGACAGTAAGTGGGATCTCCAACCTCATCATCATCACCCTGTGTGTTATCACACCCGTCGTCCTCAGAGCCAACCTGTTCCTGCCCTGACAAAAAACTAAAGTTGTCGCTCTAATCAGGTATTTGAGTCTCATCATCGTCTTCCTCATTGTCTCCACCAACAGGAGTTACAGTTTGGGAACGAGGGTCTACATTATGGTCAGAACCTTCTGCGTCTGGTCCTGGATCCGACTCATAAAGATTCTGGGCATCAGTGCAGATCATTTCCTCGTCTGGATTCACAGAAGCTCTGGAGCCGACCTCTGATTCCCAGGCTATAGTATGAGTAAACAGCTCAGCAGACTCAACCATCTGTTCAACCCCATACTCAGACAGGCAGCTGGAGACTTGGGAGCTGTAAGGAAGCAAGTGCGATTGGGGTGACACCTCTGAGGACTGGAGTATTTATGATGTTGAAGATGAGGTGGAGGAGAGCCCACTTAAAGGAGCACTTGATATCCGTTGAAGCACCAGCTGTTTTTGTGCCTCATCTGGAATTTGTAGCGATTGGCGTGGCCGTAAGAAAGGGATCTTATCACATTGTCCGCTAAAAGAAGTAGACATCTTAGTTTGGCTGGAAGATGGTCTTTCTTCTGCAGATGTTATTGTTGCTTTAACACCTACCCCACAGACACAACCTTTTTTCCCCTTCCCATCACGCCTATTCCCATATCCACCAGCAGCAGGCCTTTTTCCACTCATTTTGGTGGTTAACTAATTCACAACTTTGGAGTTGTTTGCACAAAAAAACAATGGATGGGAACCGAGCAGAGCTGAGTGGCCAAACTGTGGTATGAGGCCAAAAGTATTGGCTGGGTTAGATGCAGATAAAAATTATATTGAATTTTGCAACCTGATGGAGGTTAGTATAGATGGACAAATAGAACAAGTCCCACACACTGCTAGAAGCCTAAATATTTTTTCAGAGCTCGATGCAGAAAAAAATTATATTGAATTTGCAACCTGATGGAGGTCAGTATAGATGGACAAATAGATCAATTCCCACACACTGCTACAAGTGGAAATATTTTTTCAGAGCTAGATGCAGAAAAAAATTATATTGAATTTGCAACCTGATGGAGGTTAGTTTAGATGGACTAATAGAATGATGCTATGCTCAAAATGTTTTACTTCACTAGGTGCAGTAAAAAAATTTGTATTCTATACACAGGTGGTGTAGCTTGCAACACAGATAGGCTACTCGACTGACTAACACACTCTGCAATAGGCCAAAAAGGATTTGCTTTGCTAGATTTAGCCAAATGCTGTGAAAAAAACTTGCACAGCACTGGCACAGACCTGCCTGGCAAAAAGTGATAGGAACTGATGTATCCTAGCCCTGAGAAGGACTGCAATTACAATTAGTCTTTACTCCCAAGCTATCTATTTAAGAGCACTGACCTGCCTGATAAAAGTCGTATGAAATGATGTAACCTAGTCCTTAAAAGGACTGCAATCACAACTCTTCCCTACTCCCAAGCTATTTGTAGATTTGTGCGAAAATTGGCTTGAAATTAACAAAGTATAGCGCACACAGCAACAGCGGTGCCATCTAACACGCAGCTGCAGCAGTGAGAAAATGGTGGCGACGGGGAAAATGGCTGGGTCTTATAGGGCAAGGACATGTGACATACACTGCCAATGACACATGCCCTTGCTTGTGTGAAAAAAAGCACTTCGCTCCGTGTGTGCGCTGCTGATAGGCTGACAGACTGCACCTCCCCACTGTAAATGCGGGAAACAGAAAAAAAAATGGAGATCTTCATTATTCCTGCAGAGATCCATCCCCTGCCCCTCCCCCCGCCCCGCTGTACACTCAAACTGCGTATTAACATTAATTTTCAGCATTACTGAGAAAAAATCCAGTTATGATTTTGGTGCACGAACAGTTATCGAACATAACCTCGAACAGCCAAATTTTTTTCAAATCGTTCGTGTTCGCCGAACGGCTCGAACACCACCCATAACAGCTCGAATTTAAGATTGGCGAACAGTTCGAGTCGAACACCGCTCATCTCTAGTCCCCACCAAGAGGACAACTGTCCATGTTCTCCTCCTCATCCTCCTCATGGTCCTCCTCCTTGTTCTCTTCCTCCTCAGGCCATCCACGCTGAACAGACGAAATTAATGTTGTGTGAGTAGTACCATCTATAGCGCAGGAAACCAGCTCCTGCTCCTGCTCCTCTGCATTGCCACCCAATCCAAGTTGAGATGAGATGAGGCTGGGCTGTGTAGCATCACCCTGTATAGTTCCTTGCTCCATCTCATCATGTGCCAACTGTAATGCCTCCTCTTTAATTGTGAGCAGAGAGAGTTTTATTAGACAGAGAAGCAGGATGGTGACGCTAAGTTTGGTGTCATCTCCACTCATCATCTTGGTGGAGTCCTCAAATTTTTGTAGGATGGCACAGATGTCAGACATCCATGCCCACTCATCAGCTCTTATGTGTGGAGCCTGACTTGAATACCGATGGGCGTGTTGAAGCTGGTACTCAACAACTGCGCTCTGCTGCTCACAAATCCTTCCAACATATGCAACATTGACATCGCACACCAGTCGGTGAGCTGGAAGCTGCAAATGCTGCTGAAGCACAGCGATGGTGGCGGAAGCTGTATCTGAATTTCTTAAATGGGCACACAAGCAGCATAGTTTCACAAGCAATTCAGGCAGATCCAGGTAGGTTTTGAGAAACCGCTGAACCACTAGGTTGAGCACATGGACCAGGCATGGTATGTGTGCGATGTTGCCAAGCTTTAGAGCCGCCACCTGGTTCCTACCATTGTCACACATGACCATGCCTGGCTGTAGGTTCAATGATGACAGCCACTGATCTGCCTACTCTGTTAAAGCTTTCAACAGCTCTGCTGCAGTGTGTGGTTTGTCACCTATACATAGGCAGTGTCACCTAGGCAGTGCTGCAATACTTCCAGCTTTCAACTGATGTAGTCATTTCGGAGATGGAGGCTGAAGAGGAGGCGGAGGTGTAGGAGCTGTAGCATGTGGGGGCAACCCTGATTGACCCAGGGCCCGCAATCCTCGGCGTCGGGAGGATGTGTTCTGTCCCAGGGTCCAACTGGATCCCAGCTTCCACAATATTAACCCAGTGTGCCATCAGTGAGATGTACCATCCCTAGCCACAAGCACTTGTCCATGTGTCCATGGTTAGGTGGACCTTCCCAGTAACTGCATTGTTGAGGGCACTGGTAATGTTCTGGGACACGTGCTTGTGTAATACAGGGACGGCACACCGGGAGAAATAGTGGCGGCTGGAGACTGAATACCGAGGGACAGCAGCCGCCTTGAGGTTGCGGAAAGTTTGAGTCACCATGAGCCTAAAAGGCAACATTTCAAGTACAAGTAGTTGAGAAATGCGGCAGTTTAGTGCTGTGGACTGTGGGTGGTTGGCTGCGTTGGGATAATGCTGGGGACTGGGAAAGGGACAACTGAATGCTGCGCTGGGACAAGGATGTGGACGTGGTTGCTGATGGTGATGGTTGCAAGTGTGCAACGACAGGTGCAGGGTGGGAGGCATCTTTGCCTGCATAATGGACAGAGGCTTGGTGTGCACGTACAATAGGAGAAGAAGCAGTGGTGTCACCCACAGACACCATTTCTGGACCTTAGTATTTGGCCCACCTAGTCGGATACTTTGATGTCATGTGCCTGAGCATGCTGTTGGTGGTCAGGTTGGTAGTTTTGCTGCCACTTCTGATGCTGGCATAGCAGATGTTGCAAATGGCCTTTCTTGGGTTAACTGGATAGTCTTTAAAAAAGAGCCAGACTCGGGAAGATCTAGCAGTTGGACTTGCAAATTCTCTCATATTGGTGTATTGGGGAACAGTTGCCCGCCTTGTGTCTGAGGCCACCCTATTGCTTGTTCCTGCCTGTTGTGATGCTACACCTTCCTCCCCCTCTGTGCTGCTGTCCTCGCTATGCATGTCATCTTGCCAGGTTGGGTCACTGACTTCATCGTCCACCACCTCATCTTTCGCGTACACGCCCTGGGCCTCCTCCTGACTTTCTGCCAATTGTGTCTCATCATAATCATCCACCTCTTTCAACAGTAATTGCACTTTTCCCACCATCACCTTCATGTGACCGTGGCTGCTCAAATATTTGGGCATCGCTACATGCAATCTCTTCTTGCCCCGCTTGAAGCGGAATGAGCTAGAGGTCAGAATCTATAAATAGATATGTGAACAGCTCTTCAGAGTGTCCAAGTGTGAGATCACTTGTCTTCTGGTGCGTGAAATGGTGGGAGGAAGAAGGATCAGGGTGAGGAATATATGGTCCAGACTCATGGTTACTGAGACTTGACCGTGTGGAAGACAGGGTAGTAGTACTGGCAAACTGACTGGAAGCATTATCTGCTATCCAACCAACAAACTTTTCACACTTTTTTGGCTTCAAGAGTCGTGTTCCACGGCCCCCTAGAAATTGGGACAGGAAGATAGGTCGACATGATGTGGGTGTTTGTTGTGCTCCCTCCACAGGCACAGTTTCATCTTGCCCATGGCCTCGGCCTCTGCTTGCGCCATCAGCATCACGTCCACTTCCTCTCCCCTTTTCATGCACCTTGCCCATTTTAAATGGACTATAATATTTTACAGGATTCATACCGCAGTATTTGATTACGTCTGATGACCAATTCCTTTGCTCAGTGAGATTATAGCAATGCTATTGGTGAGCGGACAAGTGTGAATATATTTTTGACTCATAAGTATCAGACTTTAAATGCAGTATAATATTTTGCAGATTGCAAAAAAAAATCAGGATTAATACCACAGTATTTGATCACATCTGATGACCAATTCTTTTGCCCAGTGAGGGTATAGTGATGCTATTGGTCAGCGAAGAAGTGTGAATATATTTTGGACACACAAGTAGCAGACTTTAAATGCAGTATAATTTTTTGCAGCTTGCAAAAAAAACAGGATTAATGCTGCAGTAATATTTGACCACCTGAGATGATGGACAAGTTTCTATACTTTCACAATACATCAATGCTAGTCAAAACAACCAAATTTGGCTGTATGCTGCTAACAAGCAAATGAAGCCTTAAAAATTGTGTATTATATTGCTTTTCACCAAAATTAGAAGGATTAAGAGGAAAGAATATAATCAGCCCTGATATCTAGGGCTATTGATAGGAGTTCCAGCAGCAGAAAGAATGTGCAATGAACCCTATTCTGTACCATACTAGCTCTCCACAAACTTTGTCTAACTTGTGCTATCAGCAGGAATAATATTTTCTTCAGAATTAGTCCTTAGAAGGACTGATAGAGTAGATTTCTGATAGTGGTGTGGTATCTCTGTTTGAAATAATCGCCAATTCTCTCCCTCGCTCAGCTGCAGCTCTCCCTACTCTGTCTTTGACCAGTAGACTGTGATGGGCATAGGGTCCCAGGTCTGATATAGACCCGATGACACTATGCGGCCAGCCAATCACTGTAATGCCACAACAAACATGGCTACGACATTACAGTGACTGTCACGCAATCCCTACATACTAATTGGCTGCCTAAAATGCGCCCAACATGCAGGGTGGGGACTCGAGCTCCAGCCCGAGCATTTCAAAATCACTCGCCAAGCACCGAGCAACTCAAGCACTGTGATGCTCTGGCGAGTAATGAATAGTGGCGAGCATGCTCGCTCATCACTAATACTTATATATTTAATTAACGTACACTTGAAACCAGACGTTTACATACAGTATATGAAAAGACACATATGCATGTTTTTCTCAATATCTGAGGTGAAATCACAATAAACCTTTCCCGATTTAGGTCAATTAGGATTACCATAATTTTTAATATTTGCCAAATGCCAGAATAAGAAGAAAGAGAGAAAGTTTTAAGACATTTTAATTACTTACTGCAAAGTTAAAAGTTTACATACAGTAAAATTACTATGCCTTTAAATAATTCTGGACTGTCCATATGATGATGTTATGTTGTTATGTGTTTGGAAGCTTCTGATAGTTTTTTTGGCAACATCTGAGTTAATTAGAGACACACCTGTGGATGTATTTTAAAGCACACCTGAAACACACTGCTTCTTTGTGTAGCATCATGGGAAAGTCTAAAGAAATCATCCAAGATATCAGGAAGAGAATTGTGGACTTGCACAAGTCTGGCTTATACTTGGGTACAATTTCAAGATACCTGAAGTTGCCTCATTCATCTTTACAAACAATTATATGCAAGTACAAAGAAGATGGGAATGTCCAGCCATCATACCACTCAGAAAGGAGACGGGTTCTGTGTTCCAGAGATGAACGTGCTTTGGTCCGACATGTGCATATCAACACAAGGACAAAAGCAAAATACATTGCGAAGATGATGGCAGAAGCTGGTAAGATTGTGTCAATAATCACAGTTAAAAGAGTACTGTATCAACATGGGTTTAAAGACCACTCTGCCAGGAAGAAGCTGTTACTCCAAAAGAAACATAAAAAGCCAGATTAATGTTTGCAAATGCACACAGGAACAAAGACCTTAATTTTTGGAGACATGTCCTGTCGCCTGATGAAACTAAAATTTAACTTTTTGGGCATAATGACCATCATTACGTTTGGAGTAAAACGGGAGAAGCTTGAGAGCCTAAGAATACCATCCCAACTGTGAAACATGAAACATGGGGGTGGCAGCATCATGTTGTGAGGTTGTTTTTCTGCAGGAGGGAGGGGTTCACTTCACAAAATAGATAGCATCATGAGAAAAGAAGATTATGTGGCAATACTGAAGCAACATCTCAAGACATCAGCCAGGAAGGCGGAAATGGGTCTTCCAAATGGACAATGACCTTAAGCATACTGACAAAATGGTAACAAAGTGGCTTAAGAATAACAAAGTCAATGTGGTCTTCACAAAGCCCTAATTTCAATACTATTGAAAATTTATGAGCAAAGCTGAAAAGGCAGGTGCGAGCAAGGCGACCTACAAACCTGAATCAGTTACACCAGTTTTGTCAGGAGGAATGGGCCCAAATTCCGACCAACTAATTTGAGAAGCTTGTGGAAGGATATCCCAATTCAAAATGCATCCGGTTTTCACTAATCATGATTAAATTATTAATTTAATCATGATTAGTGATGAGCGAATATGTTCGAAATGCAATCTCAATAGTTAAATTCGACACGAATATGGCACATTCGGATTCGTGATCGGAAAGGTGAGAATTTTTACTTAAATTCGGGAAAATTGGTGACATTCGGCGAACAAGGGAGGGAAAATTATTGCGGTGCAACTACAGTGTTTTTAACAGTTTGGCTAGCATACTGCTTGTGTATGATGAGCGGGCGTACGTGTTTAATGAGTGGAGGGGCTGGGGACAGCTCCGAAGAGGTCAGAGGAGGGGCTCGCTTGTAATCTTTTCTTTTTTTTTTTCATCCTGTAACTTTAAGTGAGCAAATTGCGGCTTGCTAATCAGAGCACAGGAAGAATCCACACTGTTCAGATACAAGGGCTTCTGCCATTGGCTGCTGAATTCACATGTCTTCTCTATATAAAGAGCGGCCATATTCCATCAGCGACATTTTATGCATGTCACTGTTCACAGATGCTGCTGCTGAGTGTGCTCCTGTTTAATGAGAGATATTAGCTAGATAGATAGGGGGTTGTTTGAAAGTCAGATAGTTTCGATAAGTAGTCTGCTGTGTGCCTGTGAAATCGACCTTGCAGCACATTTTTTTTTCCTGTGCAATTACTGAGGTTCAGACAAAAACAGCAGGGCCCAATGTTAGTGAAAGCACTAGTGAACCAACACCGTCATGTCCTATCCAAAGACAACTGACAACTTCTGTTACTGGACGGGCTACTCCACTCCCTTTCTTTGGCAGCCACACAGCGATATGCCTTGTTGATAAGGACCACAAAGAGCATATGCTCCAGTGGATGGCAAGCGCTGCTACAAGTGGCCTCTCTTCTTCTTCCTCCACCTCAACATCACACACAGTACAGTCCACAGAGGCCCTTGCTTCCCCTCCGTAACAACTGTCCAACTGCCCACCTGACTGTAGAAAACCACAGATGGTTGAGTCTGTAGAATTGTTCACCCATTCTATACCATGGGCATCAGAAGCGTACTCCAAACATTCACAGAGTCAAGAAGAAGAGGAAAGCATCTGCACCGATGCCCAAATATTTTTTAGGTTGGATTCGGAGTAGGACGAAGTAGGGTCTGAGCAGGTTCTTGACCCTCATCACCATACATTAACCACAAGTGAGGGAGGTGATCCTGATGAGACTCAGATACCTGAGGCTCATGCAGACTGTAATGTGCTGTCAGGGCAACAAGAGGAGAAGGGTCACAGAGGGCAAGGAATGGGATAACTCATTGGATGATGTAGAACATACTACTTGGTGTGAACCCAGCGTCACGCAGCTGAGTAGCTCATCTGAGATGGTGGAGGAGGAAGATGACGAGGTTACGTTTCGCCCTATGGCGCAGGCACGGAGTGATGCAAGCACGAGGAGTACAAGTCTACCATGTGGTGAACGACTGGAGAGGATGGTGCAAGAGTATCTAGAATGCAATATGAATACCATCAGGGAGATTTTGGACCCTTTTACATTTTGGTCTTCAAAAATGGATGAATGGCCAGAGCTCACCTGTCACGCCTTAGAGGTTTTATCATGCCCGGCAGACAGCGTTTTCTCAGAACGTGTCTTCTGCGTTGCTGGTGGTGTCCTGATGAAAAAGCGCAGCTGGCTATCCCATGAAAGTGTAGACTCTCAAAGGACTTTTGCACCCCAATCGCAGACTGTACAGACTAGGTGATGTTGTAGTTTTTAGTGTGCTGCATTGATCTCGTGGAATTGCAGTCTGTGATATGCCTTCTGTGCCTGCTTTTGCTGCTGCTGCAGGTTTTAGGCCCTATTTTTTTTAAATGTGAACACTCCTGATTGTGTCTCCATCTGCTGGGTTGGTTGCAGTGGAAGAGGTGTCGGTCCCCATTACACTACTTATACTCTAGTGAAATTGATGCCACTTTGGTGGTTTTAAGCCCTCATTTTTTTTAAATGTGAGCACTCCTGATTGTGGCTCCATCTATTAGGTTGGCTGTAGTGAAAGACGTGTCGTTCCTAATTCTACGATTTTTACTGTAGTGATACTGATGCCACTTCGCTGGTGTCTGCCACCAATTTTTGGAAATGTGTAGAATCCTGATTAGGTCTCCATCTATTGTGTTGGCTGTAGTGCAAGAGATTTTTATCTCCACTAAACTACTTCTACTCTGGTGAAATTGAATTGATGGCACTTTGGTGGTGTTAGGCCCTAATTTAGGGAAATGTAAATACTCCTGCTTGAGTCTCCATCTACTGGGTTGGCTGTAGTGGAAGAAGTGTTGTTCATAATTCTACTATTTGTACTGTAGTGAAATTCATGCCACTTTGCTGGTGTCTGCAACAAATTTTTGGAAATGTGGAAGCTCCTGATTAGGTCTCCATTAGTGATAAATGAGCATGCTCACCACTGCTCGGTACTCGCCCGAGCATCTCACAGCTCGACATGCTCGGCGAGTATCTCCGGGATGCTTGAGCGGGAGCTCGGGTGCCCGCCCCCGCATATTTGGCACTCTTTAGACAGCCAATTAACATGCAGGTATTGCGCACCATGCACTGTAATGCCGTAGCCATGTTGGTTGTGGCATTACACTGATTGGCTGACGGCATAGTGACATTGGGTCTATAGAAGACCCGGTGACCCTATGCTTGTCACAGTCTACCCCAGAAACAGGCAGAGTAGGGAGAGGTGCTGCTCAGTGAGGGATAGAATTGGTGGTTTAATAGTTAGGTATAGGTATTCCACAGCAAAATATATATGCATCTGAAATAACAGTCCTTCTTGTAAAATACCTGGCGGCGTCCTTGCATAGTGGTCCATCTCCCACTGTGCAAGAGCGCGCACTTGATCTCCAATCCAGAATGTCTCTCTGGCTTCCCTCCATGCTGTCTGTTTGCTTCTGCTTCTGCTGCTTAAGGGCGGTGCCCGATCACTTCCTGCTTTTTGCACCTGCTGCAGGCACACCCCTTGTGCGTCCTCAGCCTATTGCTGTCTGTCACCTGCTATTTAAACCAGCTGCTCCAATTAACCCATGCCTGAGCATTGTGTTTCATTCAGTGTGCTCTTTCACTCTGAATGTGCCAGGTCCTTTTCTGTGTTTGCTTGCCTGCCTTTCCTGGAGGCTGTGTTTCCAGGCCTGTCTGAACACGCTCCTTGCCTGTTCGTTCCACCTTCTAGTGGCCGCATACCTAGACCCGCTCCTGTATCTTGTCTGTCCTGTCTGAACACGCTCCTAGCCTGTTCCTCCCGCCTTCTAGGGGCTGCATACCTAGACCCGCTCCTGTATCTTGCTACTGTTTCTGTTCTTGTCTGTATACTCTCCTAGCCTGTTTCCTGAGTTTCTCTTTGTCCGTACCTTTCCTTTTTCTGCAGAGTCTGAACTCGTACCTAACTCCTGCTCGTTGTCACTGTACTTCCGTTTGTGAGTTAGTGGTCCTCTCGCTACTTCACTGTAAGTACCCTGTGGGTATCTGGTTCTGCCTTTTCCTTCCTGCCTGTTCCGTGTGTACAGAGCCCTGTCCCCCCCAGCTCTGCCTTGCTCACTGCTCTGGCGGTTCTAGCCTGCTCTGCCTTGCTCACCGCTCCGGCGGTTCTAGCCTGCTCTGCCTTGCTCACCGCTCCGGCGGTTCTAGCCTGCTCTGCCTTACTCACCGCTCCGGTGGTTCTAGCCTGCTCTGCCTTTGCTCACCGCTCCGGCGGTTCTGGCCTGCTCTGACCCTTTGCTCACTGCTCCGGCAGTCTTGCTCCGCTCTGACCCCTTGCTCACTGCTCCGGCAGTGTTGCTCCACTCTGACCCTTTGCTCACCGCTCCGGCAGTCTTGCTCCGCTCTGGCCCTTTGCTCACTGCTCCGGCAGTCTTGCTCCGCTCTGACCCTTTGCTCACCGCTCCGGCAGTCTTGCTCCGCTCTGACCCTTTGCTCACTGCTCCGGCAGTCTTGCTCCGCTCTGACCCTTTGCTCACTGCTCCGGCAGTCTTGCTCCGCTCTGACCCTTTGCTCACTGCTCCGGCAGTCTTGCTCCGCTCTGACCCTTTTCTCCTGCTCCGGCAGTATCGCTCCGCTCTGACCCTTTGCTCACCGCTCCGGCAGTCTCGCTCACCGCTCTGACCCTTTGCTCACTGCTCCAGCAGTCTTGCTCCATTCTGACCCTTTGCTCACTGCTTCGGCAGTCTTGCTCCACTCTGACCCTTTGCTCACTGCTCCGGCAGTCTCGCTCCGCTCTGACCCTTTACTCACTGCTCCGGCAGTCTCGCTCTGCTCTGCTCCTTTGCTCACTGCTCCGGCAGTCTCGCTCTGCTCCTTTGCTCACTGCTCCGGCAGTCTCGCTCTGCTCTGACCCTTTGCTCACTGCTCCGGCAGTCTCGCTCTGCTCTGACCCTTTGCTCACTGCTCCGGCAGTCTTGCTCTGCTCTGACTCCTTTGCTCACTGCTCCGGCAGTCTCGCTCTGCTCTGACTCCTTGCTCACTGCTCCAGCAGTCTCGCTCAGCTGACCCTTTGGTCACCGCTCCAGGCGGCCTTGTCCTGCTCTACTCTCGCTCACCGCTCCAGGTGGCCTCGTCCTGCTCTACTCTCGCTCACCGCTCTAGGCGGTCTCGTCTTGCCCTGCTCTTGCTCACCACTCTGGGCGGCCTTACTCTGCTGTGTTTTTCCGCCACATCTGTGGCTCTGTTCCTGAGTCCCAGTGTGTACTGGGTCCTATCCCGCCTGTGTTCCTACCTGCTAGTGCCTCCCTGTCTGCACTCTAGCCGTGCTTGCCTGTACCCCCCTGCCTGCATACCCGCCTGCCTGCATACCAGTCGTGCCTGCCTATACCCACCAGTCTGTGTGCCAGCCTAACCTGTCTGATCCTGTATCCCCCTGTGTGGGTCAACAGCCGTGTCCGGGGTCTGTCCTGGAGTAGCACCTGGTCCCTCTGCTCGGTTCCTCCATGGTGCACTGGCGTCGTATGCCGTCGTGCGACCCTGGTCGGATCGAGTGAATACCTAGTTACGCCCCTCCAGGCATTCACTCTCCGGCATGGTCCAGTGGAATCACACGCACACGCCGCTCAGCCCGGGCGTGTGCATTACAGCATGCTCAGGCCATGGTTCCCGTTGAGCCCCACGGCCTTCGCTCTCTGAGACGTTTTCCAGTGAATACGTGCATTAAAAATAAATTAAAAAAAATATATATATATGTTTTTTTCTTTAGCTGAGTTCCAGGCGAATTACGCACCCGTCCAGATGGATCTTTCTGCACTCGTTCCTGCGGATCCACCACGGTACTATGGGGATCCAAGACAGAGTCGTGCATTTGTGGAGCAATGCATGCTACACTTCAAGTTCTACCCTCCTTGTTTTCCCACCGATCGGGCTAAGGTGGGATTCATGATGTTTTACCTAGCGGGTGATGCCTTGAAATGGATCACCCCCCTATGGGACGCACAGGATCCTATCGTCCTGGATATAATGGCCTTCCTGGTGGCCTTTCTAATGGTCTTCGATGATCCTAACCCGGAGGCTCCTGCTGAAGCTTCACTTCCCAATATCCCGGAGCAGCCCCGATGGGTAATGTGTGTGGGTAGCGCACTAGTCCTCCTGCCCGAAGAGATTACTGCCCATCCAGATTCCACACAGGATGACTACGCTCTTCGGAATACTTCTCCCAACCTCAAGAGGCAGTCCAGACGTGCTAGGCATAGAGGCAAGCCGTCACGCCTGGGTCTGTCCTCCCAAAGACCTTGTGATCCCAACCTTGAAGTCCCTGCTGAAGCTTCATTTCCCTGTATACCGGAGCAGCCCCTACAGGTAACATGCGTGGGTAGCGCACCAGTTCTCGTGCCCGAAGAGACTTCTGCCCACCTAGAATCCTCCGGGATACCACCTGATGACAAATGGAGAGAGACTTCCCTACACCCAGTACCCGATACCTCGTCCGCTCCGTCCTGTGAGCCTGACAATGGGTACCTCAAAGCGGTAGTTAACCCCGAGTCTCTACACCCCTCCGACCAGGCGGAGGACCTCCAGTTGTCTCCAGAACCCTTCGGGGTGCTACCTGGTAGCAAATGGACAGAGACTCTCCTATACTCGGTACCTGATACCTCGCCCGCTTCTTCCAGTGAGTCCGACCTAGTGTACTCCGAAGCAGAGGTTACCCCCGAGTCTCTGCACTCTTCTGACCCGGCGGAGGTCCCCCAGTTGTTTCCTGAATCCTCCGGGGTACCACCTGATAACAAAGAGACAGTGACTTTTCTACACCTTGTACTTGATACCTCGCCCATTTCATCCTGTGAGCTTGACAAGTTGCACCCCGATGCAGAGGAAACCCCCGAGTCTCTGCACCCCTCCAACCCGGCGGAGGGCTTCCAGTTGTCTCTTGAACCCTCTGGGGTGCTACCTGATAATAAGTGGAGAGAGACTTCCTTGTGTGCTGTTCCTGGTACTCCACCCGTTTCGTCTGTTGCTGAGGATGGCTGGATAGGAGGTAGCATCCTAGCTACCCAGATGAGACCAGTTTTTCCGGTGGACAGTGGAAGTGATCTCCTTGAAGTGAAGGATTGACCCTCGAATTCCCTGCGGAATATTCTGGCAGGCCTGAAGAAGAGGGGGCGTAAGGGGGGGTATTGTAACATACCTGGCGGTGTCCTTGCATAGTGGTCCATCTCCCACTGTGCAAGAGCGCGCACTTGATCTCCAATCCAGAATGTCTCTCTGGCTTCCCTCCATGCTGTCTGTTTGCTTCTGTTTCTGCTGCTTAAGGGTGGCGCCCGATCACTTCCTGCTTTTTGTACCTGCTGCAGGCACACCCCTTGTGCGTCCTCAGCCTATTGCTGTCTGTCACCTGATATTTAAACCAGCTGCTCCAATTAACCCATGCCTGAGCATTGTGTTTCATTCAGTGTGCTTTTTCACTCTGAATGTGCCAGGTCCTTTTCTGTGTTTGCTTGCCTGCCTTTCCTGAAGGCTGTGTTTCCAGGCCTGTCTGAACACGCTCCTTGCCTGTTCGTTCCGCCTTCTAGGGGCCGCATACCTAGAAACGCTCCTGTATCTTGTCTGTCCTGTCTGAACACGCTCCTAGCCTGTTCCTCCCGCCTTCTAGGGGCTGCATACCTAGACCCGCTCCTGTATCTTGCTACTGTGTCTGTTCTTGTCTGTATACTCTTCTAGCCTGTTTCCTGTGTTTCTCTTTGTCTGTACCTTTCCTTTTTCTGCAGAGTCTGAACTCGTACCTAACTCCTGCTCATTGTCACTGTACTTCCGTTTGTGAGTTAGTGGTCCTCTTGCTACTTCACTGTAAGTACCCTGTGGGTATCGGGTTCTGCCTTTCCCTTCCTGCCTGTTCCGTGTGTACAGAGCCCTGTCCCCCCCAGCTCTGCCTTGCTCACCACTCCGGCGGTTCTAGTCTGCTCTGCCTTACTCACTGCTCCGGCGGTTCTAGCCTGCTCTGCCTTGCTCACCGCTCCGGCGCTTCTAGCCTGCTCTGCCTTACTCACCGCTCCGGCGCTTCTAGCCAGCTTTGCCTTTGCTCACCGCTCCGGCAGTTCTGGCCTGCTCTGACCCTTTGATCACTGCTTCGGCAGTCTTGCTCCGCTCTGACCATTTGCTCACTGTTCCGGCAGTCTTGCTCCACTCTGACCCTTTGCTCACTGCTCCGGCAGTCTTTCTCCGCTCTGACCCTTTGCTCACTGCTCCGGCAGTCTTGCTCCGCTCTGAGCCTTTGCTCACTGCTCCGGCAGTCTTGCTCCGCTCTGACCCTTTGCTCACTGCTCCAGCAGTCTTGCTCCGCACTGACCCTTTGCTCACTGCTCCAGCAGTATCGCTCCGCTCTGACCCTTTGCTCACTGCTCCGGCAGTCTCGCTCCACTCTGACCATTTGCTCACTGCTCCGGCAGTCTTGCTCCGCTCTGACCATTTGGTCACTGCTCCGGCAGGCTCGCTCTGCTCTGACCCTTTGCTCACTGCTCCGGCAGTCTCGCTCTGCTCTGACTCCTTTGCTCACTGCTCCGGCAGTCTCGCTCCACTCTGACCATTTGCTCACTGCTCCGGCAGTCTTGCTCCGCTCTGACCATTTGGTCACTGCTCCGGCAGGCTCGCTCTGCTCTGACCCTTTGCTCACTGCTCCAGCAGTCTCGCTCAGCTCTGACCCTTTGCTCACCGCTCCAGGCGGCCTTGTCCTGCTCTACTCTTGCTCACTGCTCCAGGCGGCCTCGTCCTGCTCTACTCTCGCTCACCGCTCTAGGCGGTCTCGTCTTGCCCTGCTCTCGCTCACCACTCTGGGCGGCCTTACTCTGCTATGTTTTTCCGCCACATCTGTGGTTCTGTTCCTGAGTTCCAGTGTGTACTGGGTCCTATCCCGCCTGTGTTCCTACCTGCTAGTGCCTCCCTGTCTGCACTCTAGCCGTGCTTGCCTGTACCCCCCTGCCTGCATACCCGCCTGCCTGCATACCAGTCGTGCCTGCCTATACCCACCAGTCTGTGTGCCAGCCTAACCTGTCTGTTCCTGTATCCCCCTGTGTGGGTCAACAGCCGTGTCCGGGGTCTGTCCTGGAGTAGCACCTGGTCCCTCTGCTCGGTTCCTCCTTGGTGCACTGGCGTCGTATGCCGTCGTGCGACCCTGGTCGGATCGGGTGAATACCTAGTTACGCCCCTCCAGGCATTCACTCTCCGGCACGGTCCAGTGGAATCACACGCACACACCGCTCAGCCTGGGCGTGTGCATTACAGCATGCTCAGGCTATGGTTCCCGTTGAGGACTTCTGAGGACTGATACAGCTGCATATATAAATCCTGATGATAGCAGAAGTTAGGCAGGCAGAGTTTGTTAACACTGTATACAGCAGAATAGGGTCCATTGCATGTTCTGTCTACTGCTGCTCTTACAGATTTCCATAGCTTTAGATATCAGGGCTAATTTTTTTTTTTACTCTTAATCCTGATTATTTGCTTAAAAAAGCAATACAGTACACAATTTTACTTCTCCATTTGCTTTTTGGCAGAATACAGCCAGATTTTTGAATGGGGGGTTGCATGCACGTGTCTTCTTGCGCAAAGTGTCATCTGGAGCTAAGTGGCAGTTACTACATCGGCCATGGACTAACACCCGTCTGCATCTCTCTTCATACAGGTACAATTTCTGCTTGCTGCACAATTCCTCTGCTTACTGTATGTGTCATCTGCTGCTCTGTTCCACTGAATCAATTTAATGGAAAAATCTCTGCTTGCTGAACAATTCCCCTGCTTGCTGTATGTGTCATCTGCTGCTCTGTTCCCCGGAATCAATTTAATGGTACAATCTCTGATTGCTGCATAATTCCTCTACTTACTGTATGTGTCATCTGCTGCTCTGTTCCACTGAATCAATTTAATGGAACAATCTCTGCTTGTTGAACAATTCCCCTGCTTGCTGTATGTGTCATCTGCTGCTCTGTTCCCCTGAATCAATTTAATGGTACAATCTCTGCTTGCTGCACAATTCCTCTGCTTGCTGTATGTGTCATCTGCTGCTCTGTTCCCCTGAATCAATTTAATGGTACAATCTCTGCTTGCTGCACAATTCCTCTGCATGATATATTTCTGCTATATGTCATCTCTTACATTCCATTCAATACTTACTGATACTTACTCTCTTTAAGCTATGTTTCTGTTTGTTTTCACTCTCTCCCCAATAGTCCTCAACTTTCTACTAACCCCCCTAATCCCTGCACCTAGTAATAAACTCTTCATCTCTCCCTCCATCCTCCCCATCCATCTCACCTCCTCCTCAGAACTATTCCTCAATATTCACTCCTGTATCTCCAAACACAGACAGACACTTCATGCCCTCTCCTGCTCCCACCTGCTAACAATTTCCCTGCTACTTCTCACTGTTGGCTACATCCCTCCAAGTCCTGGTCCTCCTCACCACATCCCCACAGTCACTTCCACCTTCTATCTACGATCTATCACAAACTCTCGCAACCTTTCTAACCTCATAGCCATTCACCCAGTCCCCAATTCCCCAGTCGCACTAACAGGATCTCTATGGAACGCTTTCTCCGTCTGCAACAAACTTCCCTACATTCATGATCTTTTCATCACTAACAAACTTTCCTTCCTTGCCATCACCGAAACCTGGCTCACCTCCTCTGAAAAAGCCTCACCAGCTGCACTCTTGTACAGCAGATTCCACCTTTCCCATACCCTCTGCCCCCGCAGCAAACATGGTGGAGGCGTAGGTTTTCTCCTGTCCGATACTTGCACCTTCACCCAAATCCCACTGCCATCCTCCGTTACTCTCCCCTCTTTTGAGGTTCACTGTGTGCGCATCTACTCCCCCTCCAACCTCCAACTGGCTGTCATTTACCGCCCCCCAGGGCCAGCCACCACCTTCTTCAACCACTTCACCACCTGGCTGCTTCATTTCCTTTCCACTGACATTACCACTATCATCATGGGCGACTTCAACATCCCCATTGACACATCCCACTCATCTGTCTCTAAACTCCTATCCCTCACTTCCTCCTTCGGCCTTGCTCAATGGTCTTTCTCAGCCACTCACAAAGATGGCCACACACTGGACCTTGTCTTCACCCGCCTCTGTTCCCTATCAAACCTCTCTAACTCTCCTCTCCCTCTTTCTCACCACAACCTACTTACATTCTCTGCCCTCTCCTCTCCAGGTCCACAATCCCCACTTCACAAAATTGCCCACCCTCGCAGAAATCTCAAACACCTTGACCTATACTCACTCTCTGATTCCCTCCTCTCTCTTACAGATATAAATTCCTTACACAATTCAGATGTTGCTGTTGCTTTATATAACACCACAACAGCTGCAGTGTTAGAACCTTGCTGTTAGGTTTTTTTTCCTTTGCTGGTCACATGACCTTGTTGGCCTATTTAATCCTGCTCCGCCCTTCTGGCTTTGCTGGACTTCATTGTATATCTACTTTCTAGCTAGCCTGTGCTCTGTATCTAGCTCTGTTAGTTTGCTTGGTCTACGGACCTCTATGTTCTATCTATTTTGTTTGTTCGTCTGTCTGCTACTATTTCTGTTAGGAGGTGTCCCATATTCCTCCCAGTCCTTAGTACTTGTAGGGATTCCCTCCCCACATCTATAGGTCCCCGTACAGACTAGATTAGGACTTTAGCAGGTCTGATCGCAGGATCAGGTTCCCTGTTACATCGTAGGGATTCAGCTGAGTCCTATAGTAGGGACAGATCTCCTCTCTTTCCTTAGCTTTGGTAGCAGAACATAACATGCAGCTCTCGATTCAGTCGCCCCTCTCACACATACCAAAGCTTGCACAATCAAAAGGCAACCCTGCCACACCAACCTGACTAAAGAACTGGGATGGGCCTCCATGGTTGCTGAGTGAAGATGGAAAAGGTCCCATTCCAACGAGCACTTCATTGCATTCAAACAATTCCTCACTATTTTCAAGTCCAAATTCACTGCAGCAAAACAAACCTACTTCCTATCCTCCCTGTCTCACAACCCTAAACAGCTATTCAACACTTTCAATTCTCTCCTCCATCCCCCAGCGCCTCCTCCCTCTCCTCTCAGCTGAAGAATTTGCTTCATTCTTCAAGCAGAAGATTGACATCAGACAAAGCTTTTACCTAAAGTTCCCACAGCCCCTTCTCATATCTACTCAACCATCATCATCCAAAACCAACTTCTCCAACATTACAGAAGATAAAGTTTCCTCTTTACTCTCCAAATCACACCTCACCACCTGTGAACTTGACCCAATCCCATCCCACCTCATCTCTAACCTTACCAGTCTTCATCCCAACCCTAACCCACCTCTTCAACCTATCACTAACAACTGGTGTCTTCCCCTCATGTTTCAAACATGCCTCAATCACACCCATCCTCAAAAAGCCCACCTTGACCCATTCTCTCTGACTAGATATCGCTCCATATCACTTCTCCCCTGTGCCTCAAAACTACTGGAACAACACGTCCACCTTGAACTGTCCTCCCACCTCTACTCCTGCTCCCTCTTCGACCTTTTACAAGCTGGCTTCTGACAGCATCACTCCACTGAAACTGTCCTGACTAAAGTCACCAACGACCTACTAACCGCCAAATCCAAGTTACACTACTTTGACTTCCTCCTCCTGGACCTGTCATCTGCCCTCGACACAGTGGACCCAATTACTACAGACTCTCATCTCTTGGCATCACGGACTTGGCCCTATCTTGGATCTCTTCATACCTAACAGACAAGACATGCAGCATCTCCCACTCACACACCACCTCCTTATCTCACCCCATATCTGTCGGTGTTCCCCAAGGCTCAGTTCTATGGCCCCTTCTCTTCTCCATCTACACCTTTGGCCTGGGACAGCTCATAGAGTCTCATGGCTTTCAGTATCACTCCTATGCTGATGACACACAGATCTATATCTCTGGACCTGATATCAACTCCTTACTAACCAGAATCACACAATGCCTGTCTGCTATTTCATCCTTCTTCTCTGCTAGATTTCTAAAACTTATCATGGATAAAACAGAATTCATCAGCTTTCCCCCACCTCACTCAATGCCCCCATCTGACCTATCCATCAAAGTTAATGTCTGCCCACTATCCCCAGTCCCACAAGCTCTCTGCCTCAGGGTAACCCTGGACTCTGATCTCTCCTTCAAACCACAAATCCAAGCCCTTTCCACTTCCTGATGACTCCAACTCAAAAATATCTCCCAGATCTGCACATTCCTCAGCAAAGACTCTGCCAAAACGCTAGTGCACGCACTCATCATCTCTCGCCTCAACTACTGCAACCTCCTGCTCTGTCGCCTCCCTTCTAACACTCACGCACCCCTCCAATCTATCCTAAACTCCGCTGCCCGACTAATCCACCTGTCCCCCCACTATTCCCCAGCCTCTCCCCTCTGTCAGTCCCTTCACTAGCTCCCCATTGCCCAGAGACTTAAGTTCAAGACCCTAACCTTGACATACAAAGCCACCCACAACCTGTCTCTTCCATACATCTGTGACCTAGTCTCCGGGTACTTACCTTCACGCAACCTCCCATGCACCCCCCCTACTCTGGAACTCTATACCCCAAAATATCAGACTCTTGCCTACCATGGAAACCTTCAAAAGGAACCTGAAGACCTACCTCTTCCGACAAGCGTACAACCTGCAGTAACCACTGCTCCACCATACTGCTGCACAACCAGCTCCACCATCACCTATGGTATCCTAACCCATCCCTTGTAGATTGTGAGCCCTCACAGGCAGGGTCCTTTCTCCTCCTGTACTTTGCTGACTCATTTTGTTCAAGACTATTATAAGTGTTTTTTGCTTTGCATAACCCTTTTTTCACATGTAAATCGCCATGGACTAAATGGTGCTATAATAATAAATAATAATCTTTTTTTTTTCTTCTATTCACATTGCTGTATTGTGGAAACAGAGAAACTTTTCCATCATCGGATGTGACCCCATATTACTGCAGTAATAATACAGACATTTTGTGGAGCATGCCAAATATTACCCTCCATTTAAAGTCTGCCACTTGGGTGTTGTTCATCCTATTCACACTTGGCCACTGACCAATACCACATCTATAAGACCACTTCCTAAAACCATGGTCATCAGACATGATCCCATATTACTGCAGTAATAATCCTGAAATTTTTGGGAGCGTGTCAAATATTATACTCCATTTAAAGTCTGCCAGTTGTGTGTTCAAACCTATTCACAGTTGGTTGCTGACATACCATATCTGTGAACAATGTTGTCAGAGTATTACTCCACTTTCACGGACTGTGGTAAAATGGCTTGCTTGGCTGTATACGCAGGTAGACATGGAACACTGTCTCTCTAAGTTTTTTGGTTGGTTTATTAAAACGTCATAAACGAACCTAGAGTTCATAAAGGAAATACAACCCATTTGGCATAACGGCAAAAACAAAATACAAAGATGCAGCACAGTCCGTATATTGGCCGGGTTACGGCCACTCAGAGTTAACCACAAACGGTTCAGCACAATACATGCAAGCTCCTCCCTGGAGCAAGTCTCTCCAGATACTGTCCCCCAACACTTGATTCAAAAGGCTGGACATAACCAGACCACACCCTGAGGTGGAGATATGGAGAAAAACCTCCCGCCCGCTCTATGGTTGTTCTCATAAAACACGCCCTTTTAAACATGGCTGATTAACCCTCTCTACATCTATCATGCAGGGGAAAACTTCCATGTTTCATATCACAGATGGCAATAGCTCAGTGAAACATATCTCCCCTCCAGTATTCTGCCAGTGACTATGTCACAGGACTGACAATAAAACATTCCAAAACTAAGCTAAATTGAATTTTCCTGGAAGAAATGTCAAGAAACATTCTTTGAAGGGTCATGACTTGTATAGAAGGCCAAATAAATTAGAAAAAAAACTATAAAACACACAGCAGGATCTTTAGTATAAAAACCAGACTTGCCAATGTAACCACTTAATCCTTGCAAGCTTCAACACAATGTTCACAAGATAGACAGCAGCAGTGGTCGCTGTTATGTTCTGCTACCAAAGCTAAGGAAAGAGAGGAGATCTGTCCCTACTATAAGACTCAGCTGAATCCCTACGATGTAACAGGGAACCTGATCCTGCGATCAGACCTGCTAAAGTCCTAATCTAGTCTGTACGGAGACCTATAGATTTGGGGAGGGAATCCCTACAAGTACTAAGGACTGGGAGGTATATGGGACACCTCCTAACAGAAATAGTAGCAGACAGACGAACAAACAAAATAGATAGAACATAGAGGTCCGTAGACCAAGCAAACTAACAGAGTTAGATACAGAGCACAGGCTAGCTAGAAAGTAGATATACAATGAAGTCCAGCAAAGCCAGAAGGGCGGAGCAGGATTAAATAGGCCAACAAGGTCATGTGACCAGCAAAGGAAAAAAAACCTAACAGCAAGGTTCTAACAGTACCCCCCCTTCTAAGAGGATCCTCCGGATCCCCTAGGACCAGGCTTATCAGGAAATCTCCTGTGAAACGCTCTGATAAGTCTGGACGCGGAAACATCATCTGACCTCACCCAAGAGTTATCCTCGGGTCCGAAACCTTTCCAGGCCACAAGATACTGCAAACTACCTCTATACCGTCTAGAGTCAAGGATGCGAGAAATTTCATATTCCCCGTCCTCCACCACCGGAGGAACAGAGGCAGAGGCGTCACCATCCGACACAAGAGCTTTTTTTAACAGAGAGACATGAAAGACCGGATTAATTCTCCAGGAGGTAGGAACCTCCAACCTAACAGCAGATTGGTTGACAACCTGAAGCACCTTAAAGGGCCCTACAAACTTGGGACCCAATTTCTTAGAAGGAATCCTCAACCGCAGATTCCTAGAGGACAACCAAACCATGTCACCAACAGCGAACAAAACCTCCTGTCGTTTCCTATCAAAGTAGTCTTTAGATTTTCTGTTGGCCTCCTGAAGATTACCACGCACATCCGTCCAAACTCTTTCCAAATCACCGGCTATGGGAGAAAAACTGCGAGACAAGGCATCCGCCTTAACATTCTTAGTACCAGGGATGTAAGTAACGGAGAAATTAAACCGCGAGAAAAACAGTGCCCACCTAGCCTGACGGGCATTCAGGCGCTTGGCAGCGTCAAGATATATCAGATTTTTATGATCCGTAAGAACCTGAACGGGAAATTCCGCACCTTCCAAGAAGTGGCGCCAGTGTTCAAATGCGAGTTTAATAGCCAATAATTCCCGATTACCAATATCGTAATTCAATTCAGTCTCCGAAAATTTTTTTGAAAAAAATGCACAGGGATGTAATCCATCCCCGTTATCCTGAGACAATACTGCGCCAACCCCCACAGAGGAAGCATCAACCTCAACCAAAAACGGCCTAGTAACATCAGGCTGCATAAGGATGGGAGCAGAGGTGAACCTCTCCTTGAGATACACAAAAGCTTCAATGGCCTCAGAAGACCACTGAACCGCATCAGCACCTTTCCTGGTGAGATCAGTCAGAGGTTTGACAATACTAGAAAAATTTTTTATGAATTTTCTATAGTAATTGGCGAAACCCAAAAACCTCTGTATCGATTTCAAACCAATAGGCCTAGGCCATTCCTGCACAGCCCGAACCTTAACCGGATCCATCTCAAAACCTTTGCTGGAGATAATGTAGCCCAAAAAACTAATTCTCTGTACAGCGAACTCACATTTCTCCAGCTTAGCAAAAAGCGAATTGTCCATTAATAACTGTAATACCTCACGCACGCTCCGCCAATGAGACTCCAGATCTGGCGAATAAATCAAAATGTCATCCAAATACACAACCACATTTTTACCGATCAAAGGTCTAAGGATGTCATTAATCAGATTCTGAAAAAATGCAGGAGCATTAGTAAGACCAAAAGGCATAACCAGATTCTCAAAATGACCCACAGGAGTGTTAAAAGCAGTCTTCCATTCATCACCCTCCTTCATGCGCAACAGATTGTATGCCCCCTTAAGGTCAATTTTAGAGAACCACTTGGCCCCCAATAACTGGTTAAACAGATCAGGAATCAATGGCAGTGGGTAAGGATTGCGTACCGTAATTTTGTTAATCTCACGAAAATCCAGACAAGGACGTAAACCGCCGTCCTTTTTTTTTACAAAAAAAAATCCAACCGCCACAGGAGACTTAGAGGGCCTAATGTGACCGGCGGCCAAACTTGTCTGTATGTATTCCTCCAAAGCCTTCCTCTCAGGAATAGTAAGGTTAAATAAACGACTTTTAGGAAGAGTCGCTCCAGGGACAAATTCAATAGAACAATCATAGTCTCTATGAGGAGGCAAAACCTGCGATTCTTTCTCAGAAAAAACTCTCCAAAAATCCTGAATAGGAACAGGCAATTCTCCCCTATCCAAAGCTGCAATACGCCCGTTACAACACTTGTCATAACATTTATGGCTCCAGGATTTAATTTCACTGGTAGACCAATCCAGTACAGGATTGTGAAATTTTAACCAGGGCAAACCCAATATTACTGGAGAAGGCAAGTTATTCAACACTACCAAATCCAATTTCTCATGGTGAACACCATTAATAGTGAGAGGAAATTCACTGACCTTGAGAGTAATATTCTTCAAAGGGGAGCCATCCACAGAAACCACAGCAATGGGGGATGATAAAGGTTCAGGTTTTAAATTGAGTTTTTCCACAAATCCCCCATCAATAACATTCAGTGTAGACCCGCAATCAACAAACACCCGAAATTCCATTAATTTTTCCTGAGCAATCGTGGAAGCAGCTAAAAATATACCCTTGGAATTTAAACAGGCAATACGGGCGTGACTGACCATTTTTTTTTCTTTCTTCATACGAAGCTCACAGCCTTTAATCAAATGACCAGATTTCCCGCAATAGAAACACAAGCCTTCTGAAAAACGACGGTGTTTTTCTTGAGAGCGAGGTGCCACCGATCCAATCTCCATCGGTTCACCACTGTTAGTACACACATTATCATAACCAGAAACTGACATAGCAGAGGATTTGCTCTCATTAACCCTAGCACGCAGTCTTCTATCCACCCGTATAGCTAATTGCATAGCCTGTTGCAAATCCTCAGGTGTAGGATAAGCAATTAGCAGGTCTTTAACCTTTTCACTGAGCCCAGCAAGAAATAGACTTTTCAGAGCAGAATCGTTCCACCCTGTTTGAGTGGACCAACGACGAAAATGTGTACAATATTTTTCCATATTACCTGATCCTTGTTTTAAACGTCTCAACTCAGTCTCAGCTGATGCCACACGGTCAGGATCATCATATAATAGTCCTAAAGCAGAAAAAAAACTATCCACTGATCTGAAGCATGTATCACTAGGTTGCAAAGAAAAGGCCCACTCCTGAGGCTCTTTGCGCAAAAGTGACATTATGAACCCTACGCGCTGGGATTCATCCCCAGAGGACTTGGGTCTCAAACGAAAATACAATAAGCAAGCATTTTTAAATGAAAAAAATTCTCGATGTTCACCAAAAAATAAATCCGGCAAACATACCTTAGGCTCCAAGAAATATGCTCCAGGACAGTTACTCACGTGCTGACGGAGCTCGGCCACTTCCAGAGAGAGTCCCTGCAGGTGTTTAGCCAAATCCTGAACCGACACCATGATGGAACAAAAAAAATCTTTCCTTAGAGAATTTACAGGCTGGACTTACTGTTATGTTCTGCTACCAAAGCTAAGGAAAGAGAGGAGATCTGTCCCTACTATAAGACTCAGCTGAATCCCTACGATGTAACAGGGAACCTGATCCTGCGATCAGACCTGCTAAAGTCCTAATCTAGTCTGTACGGAGACCTATAGATTTGGGGAGGGAATCCCTACAAGTACTAAGGACTGGGAGGTATATGGGACACCTCCTAACAGAAATAGTAGCAGACAGACGAACAAACAAAATAGATAGAACATAGAGGTCCGTAGACCAAGCAAACTAACAGAGTTAGATACAGAGCACAGGCTAGCTAGAAAGTAGATATACAATGAAGTCCAGCAAAGCCAGAAGGGCGGAGCAGGATTAAATAGGCCAACAAGGTCATGTGACCAGCAAAGGAAAAAAAACCTAACAGCAAGGTTCTAACAGTCGCTTCCCTAGACACGGCACATCATGGTTTGATATGAGCACCCAGTGCCAGAGGCGAAGCCATCCACAATTTCCATATCTCAGGAATTGTATTTGGTAGACTGGCTGCTGTGGGGATTCCTACTAACTTGAGAGCATCGTCGTCAATGTTCACAAGGTAGACAGCAGCAGTGGTTGCTCCCCTAGACAACGAGCAAACTTCTTCGTGATGGTAGAAGCCACCATCTCCTTAGCTTGCTGCTTGGTACTTTTCTGTGGGAATGAGCTTGGCTCCAAGCAGCCAGGCATATGCAGCGAATTGCACGTCATGGTTTGGTATGAGTACCCAGTACCAGAGGCGAAGCCATCCACAATTTCCATGTCTCAAGAATTTTATTTGGTAGACTGGCTGCTGTGGGGTTTCTACTCACTTGGGAGCATCGGTAGTCAAAACAGGAAGCGTTTCCATTTAAAGGTCCATTCTGGTTTATTGCAGTGTCATGAACTAGCCATAAGCAATGGAAAATAAACAGCCTTCTGTTCAGGCAAACAAAGTAAACAGTTCTTTAGGCAAAGTCTATTGAGAACCAGTCCTAGTCACACGGCTGTAAAGCATCCAGTACACCGGCTCAGTTTGCAGATACCACACAGAAGGACCTCTTCCTCCTCACACAGAGACCATGTGTCAAACAATGGACTCCATTTTACCTAGCTAACCACACCCAGAGGTGATGTATGTGGGTAACCAGACCCGCCCATCTCTTTGGCTACCTGTAAAACCTGGGCCTAGATGCACCAAACAATCCTCTTATTGCTTATCTGCTGTAGACCAATATTCCAGGATTATATCACAGGCAACAGCCATCTTTGTGACACATACCTACCATCCACTATGTGTCCATTAGCCACCTTACATTGCCAAAACATTAGTTTCTCACAAAGGAGCTGAAGACACTGAGTGGCAGTAGGTGCAAGTTTCTCCAGCATGAGCTGTTTGTTAAATATCAGAGGGAGAACAGAATTGGGCTTTGTTATTTTATTATTATTATTTATTATTATTATATTATTATAGTCCTAATTGGAATATTTCTACTCTGGTGAAATTGTTGCCACTTTGGTGGTGTCAGCTTTTAATTTTTAGACATGGGGAGACTCCTGGTTGGGTCTCCTTCATGTGTGTTGCCTGTAGTAGTAGACTTCCCAGACGAGCAGGCCTCCACTTACTTTCAGTCAACTACCCGTGTTACTATCGTTACATTTTTGTACCTATACTAATCTATGAAGCTGATTTTTATGCCATCTGAGTGTGGCTGACCATAAAAGCAGGTTGAGCTGTTGCATGTGGTATCAGGGCTCCCAGCACAGCAGACCTACACCGATCCCTCACCCACCTCATCTTAATTTGAAGTTCAATTCAAAGCTGTAAATGCTGGCCCAGACCCTGATACCTCATACATGGCTCATGTCTGATTGCTGCTGTGACATTATAAAATTTGTACACTGGGTCAATCGAGGCCACTTTCCTGGTGTCTGTCCCTAATTTGATGTGTTTTGTCAGCTTTTGGGCCCATTTGAAGGTGTTGTGTATGCATTTGTTTTTGACCCCTTTGAATCCTATGGCGTTCGGCAATGTTCGGCGAATATTCGACTAATAAATCGGCGAATATTGCAGATTTGAAGATCGATCGATCCGAACCGAATATTGAAACATTCGCTCATCTCTAATCATGATAAGGTGGGTAATTTCATTATTACTGTATATAGTAAATACAAAGCTCATGTATGAACAGACGAAAAACTTTAAATCTGCCAAATAAAGAATGTAAAAAAATATCTGCTCACAGTTTTCCTGTTGATTCAGTCTAATAACATCCTGGAAATATTACATTGACAGATCAGTAAAAAAAAAAACACATTCTCAATGGAATGGAACAGAGAAAGTAATTTAGGTTTAGAAAGTAGTACAGGATTTAGAGGAAGCTTTTGTTTATATCTTGACCTTCTCACCTTCACTGTCAATGACACTGAATCTGGCAGAGCTTACCTGAATTTGGACTCACTTGTACTCAGCTGTTGATTTATAGCAAACATAATGAAAATAGCTAAGTTTCACCAAAGGACTTTAAAGAAAAGAACATTGACCAGTAAGCAGATGGAATCCTTGAGAACCAATTAGTGAGATTAATTCCCTTTGTCTGTTTGAATAAACTGCCTTAAAATGTTTAGAGAAAAATCAATATTCTGTTAGTTTCAGAATGGACCTGTGTAAATGGGGAGAAATAACATCCGAAATAACAAATAATTTTAAAACTTTTTTTGTAAAGCTACGTGGAATTTCAATATTAACAGATAACTGTTTTTCCAAAAAGAGACTATAGACAGAACTTTTATTAACCCCTTTCCAGAGTCTGTTCTCTTTAATAGGTTAAGCTATATTATGTAGAAATTCAGCTGTTTGAATGATTATGCGGCTGTGCATCATATGTAGATACACTAGATAGAAGGCAGAACCCTTTTTAACTGCATTTTAACATTACCATATAAACAGTGTTCAGAAAGTTCCATATATACACTGTGTGCAGAATTATTAGGCAAATTAGTATTTTGATCACATGATACTTTTTATACATCTTGTCCTACTCCAAGCTGCATAGGCTTGAGAGCCAACAACTACCAATTAAGTAAATCTGGTGATGTGCAACTCTGTAATGAGGAGTGGTGTTGACTAATGACATCAACACCCTACACTGTGTTCCAAATTATTATGCAAATAATATTTTCTCAGATTTTCCCAAATTACCTATATGAATTGGAGTCATTGTAATTTTCCAGTCAAATAACTATTAGAGTACAATTGAAAGGTTTTTGTACAAACTGCCTATGATAACAGTATATTTTTTAAAAAATAAAAAACTCAAACTGCACTCAAAATGCATGTTCCAAATTATTATGCACAGCAGAGTTTTCAACCTTTTCATTTTAATAAAGAACAAAAAAATGGTCATTTTTGAAATTATAAGCATTAGCAGGTTATTACAAACTGAAATCAAACAGTTTTCAACTCAAAACTTTATTCTAGGTGATGTTACATTTGCACATAGGACCCCTTGTTCGAAAGGAGCTTCTGAACTCTCTCGTCCATTGAATTTGTCAGGTTTGGATGGTTTCTGCTTCAATCGTTTTGCATGAGGACAGAATACCCTCCCAGAGCTGTTGCTTAGATGTGAACTGCCTCCCGCCATCATAGACACTCCTTTTGATGATGCTCCAGAGGTTCTCAATGGGGTTGAGGTCAGGGGAGCATGGGTGCCACACCATAAGTTTGTCCCCTTTTATGCCCATAGCAGCCAGAGATGCAGATGTGTCTCATGCTGCACATAACACATCTGCATCTCTGGCTGCTATGGGCATAAAAGGGGACAAACTTATGGTGTGGCACCCATGCTCCCCTGACCTCAACCCCATTGAGAACCTCTGGAGCATCATCAAAAGGAGTGTCTATGATGGCGGGAGGCAGTTCACATCTAAGCAACAGCTCTGGGAGGGTATTCTGTCCTCATGCAAAACAATTGAAGCAGAAACCATCCAAAACCTGACAAATTCAATGGACGAGAGAGTTCAGAAGCTCCTTTCGAACAAGGGGTCCTATGTGCAAATGTAACATCACCTAGAATAAAGTTTTGAGTTGAAAACTGTTTGATTTCAGTTTGTAATAACCTGCTAATGCTTATAATTTCAAAAATGACCATTTTTTTGTTCTTTATTAAAATGAAAAGGTTGAAAAATCTGCTGTGCATAATAATTTGGAACATGCATTTTGAGTGCAGTTTGAGTTTTTTATTTTTTAAAAAATATACTGTTATCATAGGCAGTTTGTACAAAAACCTTTCAATTGTACTCTAATAGTTATTTGACTGGAAAATTACAATGACTGCAATTCATATAGGTAATTTGGGAAAATCTGAGAAAATATTATTTGCATAATAATTTGGAACACAGTGTATATAAGGTGTGTTTAATTATTAGGCAACTTCCTTTCCTTTGGCAAAATGGGTCAGATGAGAGATTTGACAGGCTCTGAAAAGTCCAAAATTGTGAGATGTCTTGCAGAGGGATGCAGCAGTCTTGAAATTTCCAAACTTTTGAAGCGTGATCACCGAACAATCAAGCGTTTCATGGCAAATAGCCAACAGGGTCACAAGAAGCGTGTTGGCCAAAAAAGGTGCAAAATAACTGCCCATGAATTAAGGAAAATCAAGCGTGAAGCTGCCAAGATGCCATTCGCCAGCAGTTTTGCCATATTTCAGAGCTGCAACGTTACTGGAGTATCAAAAAGCACAAGGTGTGCAATACTCAGGGACATGACCAAGGTAAGGAAGGCTGAAAAACGACCACCTTTGAACAAGAGACATAAGATAAAACATCAAGAATGGGCCAAGAAATATCTTAAGACTGATTTTTCAAAGGTTTTATGGACTGATGAAATGAGAGTGACTCTTGATGGGCCAGATGGATGGACTAGAGGCTGGATCAGTAAAGGGCAGAGAGCTCCACTCCGACTCAGACGCCAGCAAGGTGGAGGTGGGGTACTGGTATGGGCTGGTATCATCAAAGATGAACTTTTGGGACCTATTCGGGTTGAGGATGGAGTGAAGCTCAACTCACAGACCTACTGCCAGTTATGGAAGGCAACTTCTTCAAGCAGTGGTACAGGAAGAAGTAGGTATCGTTCAAGAAAAACATGATTTTCATGCAGGACAATGCTCCATCACATGCATCTAGCTACTCCACAGCGTGGCTGGCTAGTAAAGGTCTAAAAGAAGAAAAAATAATGACATGGCCCCCTTGTTCACCTGATCTGAACCCCATAGGAAACCTGTGGTCCATCATAAAATGTGAGATCTACAGGGAGGGAAAACAGTAAACCTCTCGGAACAGTGTCTGGGAGGCTGTGGTGGCTGCTGCACGCAATGTTGATCGAAAACAGATCAAGCAACTTACAGAATCTATGGATGGCAGGCTGTTGAGTGTCATCATAAAGAAAGGTGGCTTTATTGATCACTAATTTTTTTTGTTTTTGTTTTTACATGTCAAAAATGTTTATTTCTAAATTTTGGGCACTGATATTGGTTTACCTGATGAAAATAAACAAGTGAGATGGGATTATATTTGGTTTTTATTAAGTTGCCTAATAATTCTGCACAGTAATAGTTACCTGCACAAACAGATATTGTTATGTTCTGCTACCAAAGCTAAGGAAAGAGAGGAGATCTGTCCCTACTATAAGACTCAGCTGAATCCCTACGATGTAACAGGGAACCTGATCCTGCGATCAGACCTGCTAAAGTCCTAATCTAGTCTGTACGAAGACCTATAGATGTGGGGAGGGAATCCCTACAAGTACTAAGGACTGGGAGGAATATGGGACACCTCCTAACAGAAATAGTAGCAGACAGACGAACAAACAAAATAGATAGAACATAGAGGTCCGTAGACCAAGCAAACTAACAGAGCTAGATACAGAGCAAAGGCTAGCTAGAAAGTAGATATACAATGAAGTCCAGCAAAGCCAGAAGGGCGGAGCAGGATTAAATAGGCCAACAAGGTCATGTGACCAGCAAAGGAAAAAAAACCTAACAGCAAGGTTCTAACAGATATCCTCATAAGATAGCCAAATCTAAAAACCCCACTCCAACTTCCAAAAATATTAAGCTTGGATATTTATGAGTATTTTGGGTTGATTGAGAACATAGTTTTTGATCAATAATAAAAATACTCCTCTAAAATACAACTTGCCTAATAATTCTGCACATAGTGTATATAAAACAAGATGAATAAGGCTGCTACTTGTACTTGTTTTATACATCATATGAAAGTTCATGGTGTCACTTGGTGTGCCTCTGTTTCTGACCAGCTGGGTGTTACTGGTTTTATCACTAAAGGTATTTTCTAGGCTTTTGAAGTAATGTTGAATGAAAACGCACAAACACACACACACATGCAAATAATGATAATAAAAGAGAGAAAAATAAAAGCGTATGAAAAACTATCCTCATTGTAAAGTTTAAAATAGAAAGCATATTTGAAAACTATGTGTCCTTGGAAAATCCTTCCAGTTCTGTGAGATTCCTGGGTCGTCTTGTATGCACTGCTATTTTGAGGTCTAGCCACAGATTTTCAATGATGTTGAGATCAGGGGACTGTGAGGGTCATTGTAAAACTTTCAGCTTGCGCCTTTTGATGTAGTCTATTGTGGATTTTGATGTGTGTTTAGGATCATTATACATCTTTAGAAGCCATCCTCTTTTCAACTTCAGCTTTTTTTGCAGATGTAAACATCAAGAATTTGCTGAAATTTCATTGAATCCAATCTTCCCCCTACCTGTGAAATGTTCCTCGTGCCATTGGCTTCAACACAACCCCAAAGAATGATTGCTCCACTCCCATGCCTAATGGTTGGCGAGATGTTCTTTTCCTGAAATTCTGTGCACTTTTTTCTCCACACATACCTTTGATCATTGTGGCCAAAGAGTTCTATTTTAACCTCATCTGTCCACAGGACTTGTTTCCAAAATGCATCAGGCTTGTTCAGATGTACTTTTGCATACTTCTGATGCTGAATTTTATGGTGAGGATGCAGGAAAGGTTTTTTCTGATGACTCATCCATGAAAGCCATATTTGTGCAAGTGTCTCTGAACAGTAGAACAATGTACCACAACTCCAGAGTCTTCTAAATCTTTCTAAATGTCTTTTGCAGTAAAGCAGGAGTTCTGATTTGCCCCTCTAACAATCTTACGAGCAACTCTCACTGAAATTTTGCTTTTGTCTTCCAGACCTTATTTTGACCTCCACTCTTCCAATTAACTGTCATTTCATAATTACATTTCGAACTGAGGAAAGGGCAACTTGAAAACGCTTTGCTATCTTCTTATAACCTTCTCCTGCTTTGTGGGCCTCCACCATTTTCATTTTCACAGTACTAGGCAGCAGCTTAGAAGAATCCATGGTTGCAGTTTTTTGGCACAAGTTAAAAGTGGCTGGGTTTTTATAAAGCTGGGAAATTTGCATCACCTGGCCTTTCCTAACAATAGTGAACAAACCATAATCCTAACAGGCTACTTAAGGTCTGAAACCTTGGTCATAGTTATCTGAGCACACAAATCTCCAAGGGCGCCCAAACTTTTGCATTGGCCCATTTTCCTTTTTGTAATTTTTAAAATTTAAAAAGTGACCATATATATGTATTTTTTGCCTAAAATACAAAGGAAATGTGTCATCTTTATCTTTAGCCCTTTTAGATATCATTTCATTTTCATCTTGCTTAACTATTCACGAGTCATTTGGATCAGGGGTGCCCAAACTTTTTCATGTCACTGTATATTATTTGAATTTATTCATTGCTATGAAATCTGGGTAATTTATAAGTTGTCTGATCTGTAGACCATAGAAAATTCCTGCATTTAATTTTTCCATGGTAAGGGCAGATAACTTATGCGCTATTCATAGCCAGGTGAAAGACCATCTTTTTTCAAAGCCTTTACAAATTCTTCCATTGGTCCTAGCTATATTTACAGTGATGGCAGCAGTGCTGCCACTAGGAATTTCGGGGCCACATACTGGTAACATTTTTGGGCCCCCTTGAGACTCCGCCCAGGCTCCACCCCAGCTCCGCCTTCAATTCAACTCCGCCTCCGCCCCTCAAACTTTTCACAGTCCCACCACTCATTCTTGGAAAAACTCCTCTTTTGCACCACGTTCTCAACCAAATCACACATGAACAGTTCCCTTTGAACACCATGTCACATATATAGCCAGTAGCTTTTGTTTTGGCCAAAATGTTTTTTAAGCCACCACTGCGACAAGAAGACTCTTCTGGCCGGGCCTATTCTACTCTAACCTATTAAACATTTCTTAAAATATCCAATACTCTTTTTTACTGATGTGAAATACTGACTAAATACTGACCGTGTAAATGTATAGGTGATTACTTGTTTTCATTGAAGAACCTCTGTAAGTGTATAATTGCCACTGTATAATAGTCACAGGACACGGAGGGGTTAAATGTCCAAGTAATAATCTCAATTTGAAATAAAGAATCTTCCCCATGTTGATGTCAGAGAGAACAAGTGACCTCCATACACAACACAATCCACTATACAAAGACCGATAATACCACAAACAAGGGACGAATGCTGCCACATCGTGACCAGACCACATAGTGACCGAATAATACCACATACAAGGGACAAATACCACCACACCATGATCAGACCACATATTACCACCACATAATGACTGAATAATGCCACATACAAGGGACAAATATCGCCACACCATGACCAGATCAAGTCTATGAGAGCATTGTTCAGGCTTTCAGACTTGCATTGAGAGATTGTGATGTAGCTTTTTACTTCCAGCCAGTCTGAAGCAGCGCTCACTAGATGGCGCCGCAAGACCGGAGCGATGCTGAAAATTGTTGAAGACGCCTGAAGGTAAGTATGACTTAGGTTTAAAGGGACCCTGTCAGCACAGGATGACTGTTCAAACAAAGTCCCACCACTCGGGGTTTCACGGCTGAGCCAATCATTTAAATTCACCTGCCCATCTGTTTTTTTTCCCTCTATCTCCACCCCCCCTTCTGGTTGGGAGTCTGCATTTCACATCCTTGAAGCCAAGAAGTGACCGCCGTTCCTGGCTCTGATACTGGCGAATCCTCACAGCGCACAGTGCATACGATACGAGGATTCACAAGTCTGCAGTCAGTGACACAGAGGGACTGTAGGCTTGTGGATTTAGACCGGACAACCCTTTTAAAGCTCATTCAGCCGTCGGTGAATATCGGTTTGTGCTCAGACCGCAGTGCATGGACAAGCCGCAGGTCTCCAGACAGCAGCCTCACAGCATGTATGAGGCTGGGGGTCAGGATATCGGCGCCCAGTCCATGCACTGCAGCCAGAGCACAAACCAATTTCTCTCTTCCAATAATTACACTGTCTTAATATTAAAGATGTTTCCCAATCATATATACCCACTTATATCAATCATTCCCTCTCCCCTTCAAGTAGGGGAGGGAATGATTGTATCATACAATCACGTACTGAGATGGTGGACAAATTAATACATGGGCTTAAGTCAGCTACTCACACAGCCAGTGGCACCCCCGCCGCACCCGCCGCCCAGTCAAGAAGAATCTAATGGGCACTTCAGCCTGTCCACCGCCTCCGCCTGCGATCATCGAGTTAATAAATGTTAACAGTGCATATTATTGCATATATATTCACCGATTATACAGTACTAGAAATATCTTTATTAGTATTCATTAAAAACCTATAAATTCTAGATTACAAAAAAAACTTAAAACATAACTTGAAAAGTAATAATATAAAAACATATATAAAAAAAATCAAGTAGTGAAGACTAGTGATGAGCGAGCATGCTCGCTACTGCTCGGTGCTCGCCTGAGCATCTGACTGCTCGAGATGCTCGGCACTCGCCGAGAATTTCCGGGGTTGCTCGGCGGGAGCTCGGGTCCCCTCCCTGCATGTTTGGCGCGCTTTAGTGCCACACACTGTATTGCCGCAGCCATGTTGGTTGTGGCATTACAGTGATTGGCTGGCCGCACAGCGTCATCAGGTCTATATCAGACTTGGCGCCGCCGTGCTCGTCAGTCTACTCTCAATTAGGCAGTGTAGGGAGAGGTGCTGCAGAGCTAGGGAGGGATATGGTAGTTTATTAGTTAGTGTAGGTATTCCACAAGATTCTCTACACATATACATCTCAACTAGCAGTCCTTCTGAGGACTAATCCAGCTGTATAGATATCAGTGCTAGGCAGGCAGGCAGGGTATATAGCAGACTGCAGTGCATATAGCAAGAGGGTCCATTCCAGTTCTGTCTGCTGGTGCTTTAACAGATATTATATTTGTAAAAATAGCCCCAGGTATCAGGGACCAGGGAATTTTTTTTTTATCTTAATCCTGATTATTAGCTTAAAAAGCAATCCAGAGAACACCGTTTTTCTGCGCCGTTTGCTTGTTGGCACTGCAGAATACAGCCAGGTCCTTTCCATATTACAGCACTAAAAATCCAGCTATTTAAAACTGTAGTTTGTCCATCACACGGATCACATATAATTGCGCTGAAAATATTGCCGTTTCTGGCCTCCATTGAAATTTTGTTGCAGTGTATCAGTGAACTTATTGACACCTACACTACAGTTACCTACAGGCCAGCTATTTAAAACTGTTGTTTCTCCGTCACACGGATCACATATAAGTTCGCTCCAAATTCAGCCATTTGCAGTGAGCATGGAAGATATAGTCCTCCATTTAAAAATATGCCACAACAAACACCCACATCTTCTCGCTCGACCTTTCTGTCCCAATTAATAGGGGACAGCAGAACACCACTATTGAACACAGAGCAGTGAGAAAAAGTTATTGGTTGGATAGCAGATAATGCTTCCAGTCACTTAGCCACCACCATCACCACCCTGTCTTCCACACGGTCAAGTCTCAGTAGCCTTGATCTTGGACTGCATATTCCTCACCCTGATCCTCCTTCCTCACACCATGCCGAGTGCCCAGAGACAACTGTTCTCACACTTGGATACTTCGAAGAGCTGTTCACTTTTCCATTTATAGATTCGGGCCTCTCGCCCGGTCCACTTGAAGCAGGGGCAAGAGGAGATCGCATGTAGCAATGCCCAAGTGTCACAAGAGGTGGACGATGATGAGACACAATTGCCAGAAAGTCAGGAGGAGGACCAGGGTGCGGAACGAGATGGAAGTTGCCAGTACAACTGTTAGGTCTTCCCGAGTCTGGTTGTTTATTAAAGACTCTGCCGATAACCCCAAAAAGGCCATTTGCACCACCTGCCAGGCCAGCATCAGCAGGGGTAGCAAAACTACCAGCCTGACCACCACCAGCATGATCAGGCACATGGCAGCAAAACACCCGACTTTGTGGGACATACCCCAGGGTCCAGGAACAATGTCTGCGGGTGGCACCACTGCTTCTTCCGCTGTTGTGCATGCAAGCCAATCCCCTGTACATGGTGCATGCGAAGATGCCTCCTGCCTTGCACCTGTCAATGCACACTCTCAAGTAGCAGCATCAGGAAGCACGTCCACGTCCTTGTTTCAGCGTAGCATTCAGTTGTCCATATTCCAGTCCTTGGAATGCAAGCACAAATACGCAGCCAACGCCCCACAGGCCACAGTACTAAATTCTCACATTTTGCGACTGCTTGCGCTCGAAATGTTGCCTTTTAGGCTCATGGAGACGGAAACTTTCTGCAACCTGATGGCGGCGGCCATCCCTCGGTACTCATTCTCCAGCGGCCACTATTTCTCCCGGTGTGCCGTCCCCGCATTGCACAAGCACGTGTCCCACAACATTAGCCATGCCCTCAACAATGCACTTAAAGGGAAAGTCCTCCAAACCACCGACATGTAGACAAGTGCTTGTGGGCAAGGATGGTACATCTCACTGATGGCACACTGGGTTAACATAGTGAAAGTCGGGACCCAGTCGGACCTTGGGACGGAACACATCCTCCCGATGCCAAGGATTGCTGGCCCTAGGTCAATCAGGGTTGCCCTCACAGTCTACAGCTCCTGCATCTCATCCTCCTCAGCCTTCTCCTCATCTTCAGCCTCCATCTCTGAAATTACCACATCAGTCACAAGCTGGAAGCTCTGCAGCAATGCCTCAGCTAAGCGGCAACAGTCTGTGCTGAAGCTAATATGCTTAGGTGAAAAAACGCACAATGCTGAAGAGTTGTGGACAGCTCTGAAAGAGCAGGCAAATCTGTGGCTCATATCGCTGAACCTGCAGCCTGGCATGGTCATGTGTGACCAAAACTTACCTGGAGCTGCTGGATCTGCTTGACAAAGAACGCCACCTGTGTGCCCATTTTAGAAAGTCACCCACAGCTTCCGCCGCCCTTGCCGTGCTTTTGCAGCTTCCAGCTCACTGACTGGTGTGTAATGTCCCCACGCATTGGAACTCTACACTGCAGATGTTGGGAAGGATTTGTGAGCAGAAGAGGGCAGTTGTTGACAACCAGCATCAACAAGGCCGTCAATATTCAGTTCAGACTGCACACATAAGACCTCAGGAGTGGACATGGATGTCAGATATCTGTACCATCCTCCAAAACTTTGAGGACTCCACCAAGATGGTGAGTGGCGATGATGCCATAATTAGCATCACCATCCCACTTCTCTGTCTTCTGAAATGCTCTCTGCTCACAATCAAAGAGGTTGCATTGCAAGCGGAGCACAATGAGAAGGAGCAAGGAACCATACAGGCTGATTACACACTGCCCAGCCTCATCTCATCCCAACGTGGATTGGGTGACACTAAGGAGGAGGAGGAAGAACAGGAGCTAGTTTTCTGCACTATAGACGGTACTACCTACACAACTGTCATACCGTCTGTTCAGCGTGGATGGCCTGAGGACAGGGAGAAGGAGGAGAGCATGGTCAGTCATCCTCTTGATGAGGACATGGACGTCTTGCCTGTTAGCAGTCTGGCATGCATGGCTGAGCTTATGTTACGCTGACTTTCCCGTGACCCTCGCGTTCTCAAAATTTTGGGTGACATCTATTTCTAGTTTGTGATACTTGTAGACCCACGCTACAAGGAGAACTTTATATCTCTTATTCCTGAGGTGGACAGGTCTACAAAAATGGGGCAGCACCAAAAGGCCCTTGTTGTGGAACTATTAAAAAAATTCCCATCTGAAAACGCTGGCGGCAGAGGTCACAGTTTGTTGGACAACCAAGGAGTACAGCCGAGAGAGACGCAACTCCAATCCAGCAGAGGCAGGGAAACACTGTCAAATTTCTGGGAGAGTTTTCTCAGCCTCTCTCATCAAACAGGCCCTGAGGCGCGGGGTACTCTCACAAGGAGTGCAAAGTTTGGGAAGATGCTGAGGGAGTACCTTACCAACCGTACCAACGTCCTCTGTGATTCTTCTGTGCCTTATAATTATTAGGTATCCAAGCTGGACATGTGGAATGAACTGACTCTCTATGCCTTGGAGGTCCTGGCCTGCCCTGCCGCTAGCGTTTTATCAGAGTGGGTTTTTAGTGCCGCTGGTGGAATTATAACTGATAAGCGCATCCACCTGTCAGCTGAAAATGCTGACAGGCTGACTCTTATAAAAATGAACAAGGGCTGGATTGGGCCAGACTTCTCAACAAAACTGAATGATAGCAGCGTAACAAACTCAAATCTAGCGTCTTTTTTTGGGAGGTGTATTCCCATGCACCTTTTCACACCCACACATGGGTATACGCTTCCTGATTTTGGCTATTTGCTTTTGTCCTCCTCCTTCTCCTCATCCTCATCCTCCACGACTATACCAGGGTGACCGTGGTCCGTGATGCAACACCCACATAATTTTTTTAAACGGTGTTTATGATGCCCGTAAAAAAATGTTTTTATACAGTATGTTCATGTATACCCCTCAGGGGTAAATGTTTGTCAGCCCACGCACTTAGTGCATGGGCATTATAAGTATAGGAGACCCGCTCCTTTCTAATGGGAACATTTTTTTATAAGGCCCTCCTCCATGTCTTTTCCAAGGTGCATTGCAGTGCCTCCCAATTTTTGGCAGCCCTTGCATTCACTGCATAGGCCAAGACAATGGGTGACCCACTTCCTAATAATGGGAACATTTTTTCATGAGGCCCTCTACGTCTCTTTCAAGGGGCATTTGAGTGCCTCCCAATTTTTGGCAACCCTTGCATTCACTGCATAGGTAAACACAATGGGAAACCCACTTCCTAATAATGGGAACATTTTTTTTCATGAGGCCCTCTACGTCTCTTCCAAGGGGCATTTGAGTGCCTCCCAATTTTTGGCAACCCTTGCATTCACTGCATAGGCAAACACAATGGGAAACCCACTTCCTAATAATGGGAACATTTTTTTTCATGAGGCCCTCTACGTCTCTTCCAAGGGGCATTGGAGTGCCTCCCAATTTTTGGCAGCCCTTGCATTCACTGCATAGGCAAACAGTATGGGAGACCCACTTCCTAATGATCGGAACATTGCTTTCAGGAGGCCCTCCTCTAAGTCTCTTCAAAAGTGTATTGGGGTGCATCCAAATTTTCAAAGGGGTATTGGGGTGCATCCAAATTTTCAAAGGGGTATTGGGGTGCGTCCAAATTTTGGGCAGCCCTGCCACTCACTGCATACGCAATAACAGTATAGGAGACCCACTCTTTAGTAATGGGAACAACAAAACATAGCTGGCTGATGGCTCTCTAACAATAGTGAGGGCCGACTGCTGACCCTTTAAGAATTGTAAAGGCCACCTGATGGCCCTATAAAAATAGGCTTTGTGACTTTCAGAGTCCCTCCTTCATAAATGAAACAGGATGTGTCTGATTATGTCTCACACCACATGGCCAGATAAGGTTGTAAAATGTTAAAATGACATCTCACGGTGAATGCATTTGTCATGTTTGAAAGCAAAGCTAAAGTGCAAAATGCTACGTGTGAACACAGCCCAAGGTGTGGATGAGTATTTTGGGTTTTGGTTATTTATTTTGCTTTATATACCAGTCATTACCCTGGAAAGGATGTTCCTTAACATATTTCCTAGGAAAATCCATTTTGGTTTTGTTTTTGTATGTTTTATTGTGAGTCTGTAAAAGTGGCGTAATACCTCTGACAACATTGTTCACAGAAGTGACCTGGGAGTCAGAAATGCTTCCAGGGGTCTTCCCCATGCTGTTCCCATGTCATTTTAGCACTGTTCCCATCGATTTGGGCAATTTTTAGGCCTCTGCAGACCGCCGGGGGGGAGCTGCCTGAAAAATGCTCGAGTTTCCCATAGACTTACATTGGGCTCGTTGCTCGGGTCGAGCACCCGAGCATTCCAATTTGCTCAACCCGAGCATCGAGCACCCAAGCATTTTAGTGCTCGCCCATCACTATTGAAGACTAAGTGGTAGGGATCACCCTATTTGTCAACTACTCTTTTTGCTCCTACCTGTCCCGGAGGTTGGCATCCTCTTGAAATGCATTTGGCATCCCCACTACTCGTCAACTAGCCCTGGTCGTCCTCGCCACAGCCTCCTCAGCCTCACCCTGCCAACACAGCCTCCCCTCAGCACCATCCTCACCTTATTAGCACCAACAGCCTCCCCTCACCACCACCAGCCTCCCCTCACCACTACCAGCCTCCCCTCAGCACCACAAGGGCCCCCATCAGCACCACAAGGGCCCCCCTCAGCACCACAACATTTATTTGTATATTTAAGAGGTAATTGTGACACAGAAGAAAATCCTTAAAAAAAACAAAGTTTGACTCATTTTTAAAGGACTATTAATCTTTAAGCTTCAATACAATTCATGTAAGCCTATAAGATTGAATTAGAAAAATGTATTGTTACAGCAGTAAAGACATTCATTGTGTAAATTGCTGGTTTGATACAATTTAAAATAACTGTAGAAGACATTTGTTTATAATAAATTAACACATCTAAAGCCATTTCTGCTTAGTAGCAGATGTGCAGTTTTCATTGTTCAATTACTTGCATAATTAAAATAATTTAGAACAAGCAATGCATAACATAGGGATATTTTCTGAGAAGCTAAGTAAACACTGGTTAAAGATACAAACAGGGTTATAATACTTTGAATGAAAAAAATACATTTTTAGAGGGATTCTTGCTTTACTGCACACATAGTTTAGAGCCTGAAATTAATAAAGAACAATGCATTATATTGGTAATATAGAATTACAATGATATAATATACCATATAAATATGAACATAGGTTTAATTGTCCATGAACTAATGTAAATAACACATTGCATTCTAAATTCTCTTCATATGTACAGTACAGAACAAAAGTTTGGACACACCGTCTCATTTAAAGATTTTTCTGTATTTTCATGACTATGAAAATTGTACATTCACACTGAAGGCATCAAAACTATGAATTAACACATGTGGAATTATATACTTAACAAAAAAGTGTGAAACAACTGAAAAAATGTCTTATATTCTAGGTTCTTCAAAGTAGCCACCTTTTGCTTTGATGACTGCTTTGCACACTCTTGGCATTCTCTTGATGAGCTTCAAGAGGTAGTCACCGGAAATTGTTTTCACTTCACAGGTGTGCCCTGTCAGGTTTAATAAGTGAGATTTCTTGCCTTATAAATGGGGTTGGGACCATCAGTTGTGTTGTGAAGAAGTCTGGTGGATACACAGCTGATAGTCCTACTGAATAGACTGTTAGTATTTGTATTATGGCAAAAAAAAAGCAGCTAAGTAAAGAAAAACAAGTGCCCATCATTACTTTAAGAAATGAAGTTCAGTCAGTCTGAAAAATTGGGCAAACTTTGAAAGTGTCCCCAAGTGCAGTTGCAAAAACCATCAAGCGCTGAAAAGAAACTGGCTCACATGAGGACCGCCCCAGGAAAGGAAGACCAAGAGTCACCTCTGCTTCTGAGGATAAGTTTATCCGAGTCACCAGCCTCAGAAATCGCAGGTTAACAGCAGCTCAGATTAGAGACCAAGTCAATGCCACACAGAGTTCTAGCAGCAGACACATCTCTACAACAACTGTTAAGAGGAGACTTTGTGCAGCAGGCCTTCATGGTAAAATAGCTGCTAGGAAACCACTGTTAAGGACAGGCAACAAGCAGAAGAGACTTGTTTGGGCTAAAGAACACAAGGAATGGACATTAGACCAGTGGAAATCTGTGCTTTGGTCTGATGAGTCCAAATTTGAGATCCTTGGTTCCAAACACCGTGTCTTTGTGCGACGCAGAAAAGGTGAACGGATGGACTCTACATGCCTGGTTCCCACCGTGAAGCATGGAGGAGGAGGTGTGATGGTGTGGGGGTGCTTTGCTGGTGACACTGTTGAGGATTTATTCAAAATTGAAGGCATATTGAACCAGCATGGCTACCACAGCATCTTGCAGCGGTATGCTATTCCATCCGGTTTGCATTTAGTTGGACCATCATTTATTTTTCAACAGGACAAATGACCCCAAACACGCTTCCAGGCTGTGTAAGAGCTATTTGACCAAGAAGGAGAGTGATGGGGTGCAACGCCAGATGACCTGGCCTCCAGAGTCACCAGACCTGAACCCAATCGAGATGGTTTGGGGTGAACTAGACCGCAAAGTGAAGGCAAAAGGGCCAACAAGTGCTAAGCATCTCTGGGAACTCCTTCAAGATTGTTTGAAGACCATTTCCGGTGACTACCCCTTGAAGCTCATCAAGAGAATGCCAAGAGTGTGCAAAGCAGTCATCAAAGCAAAAGGTGGCTACTTTGAAGAACCTAGAATATAAGACATTTTTTCAGCTGCTTCACACTTTTTTGTTAAGTATATAATTCCACATGTGTTAATTCATAGTTTTGATGCCTTCAGTGTGAATGTACAATTTTCATAGTCATGAAAATACAGAAAAATCTTTAAATGAGAAGGTGTGTCCAAACTTTTGGTCTGTACTGTATATAAAAAAAACAAATTAAACATTGTAATAAGAGTATTCTAAAATATTATTTATGTATACAAACATACATCATACCTACATATTCTCATAAGATCAAGAACTTCTGTAAAAGAGGAGATTTTCTAGACAGAAATTGTTTCCTGCAGGCCTTTCACAGCCACACTTCTTTGCATTACAATGAATGTGACTTTCTTGCCTTATCATTAACCATGACAATGGAGGACAATCTCTTTAAATTTTTACAGGACATGAACCATTTTCTATGTCTCGATATTGGTCACACCAGACAAAATGTTCCAGATACTTTGTTTTTTGGACATTTGTGTTCAGTTTTTAAGGAACATACATTTTTTGGATGTGTCTTGAATTTTTTGTTACTATATACACTCATGGTCAAAATTGTTGGTACCCCTCGTTTAATGAACGAAAAAAACACAATGGTCACAGAAATAACTTGAATCTGACAAAAGTAATAAATTAAAAATCTATGAAAATGAACAAATGAAAATCAGTCATTGCTTTTCAACCCTGCTTCCACAAAATTCTTTAAAAAAATTAGTCTCATGAAATAGGCCTGGACAGAAATGATGGTACTCTTAACTTAATTTTTTGTTGAACAAACTTTTGAGGCAGTGGCCCCATAGCAGATAACGCCACTGCTATGGGGCCCGTGGCCGGAGGGGGCCCGTGAGGGCCCCAAGCAGCGTGGGAACGAGGAGGATAGGTGAGTAGGAGGTTGCGGTGGCAGAGGAGCGGGTTGCGGCAGTGGAGGAGCGGGGCACACGCTGTAGCCGCTGCTGCAGCTATCACGTGTGCCCGCTGCTAAAGGTACATGAATATTCCCTCTTCTCCACTCCCATGGGTGTGGAGAAGACGGAATATTCATTCTCTTTAGTAGCGGGCACGGAGGAGCGCTGAGCCCCGGCTCCTGCTGTCAGTGCAGAGGAGTGAATGTGCCGGCAGCAGCTCACCTCGTCTTCTGAGAGCGCACGCAGCGCTGGAGCAGAGGGGAGGAAGGAAGGTGAGTATAAGTGTTTATTGTTTTATGTGTGCAGTGATTGTGAGGATGAGGAAGCCACACATACCAGGATACTTGGATTAAGGAGGCCACACATACCAGGAATGGGGGATTGAGGAGGCCACACATACCAGGAATGGGGGATTGAAGAGGCCACACATACCAGGAATAGGGGACTGAGGAGGCTACACATACCAGGATACTTGGATTAAGGAGGCCACACATACCAGGAATGGGGGATTGAGGAGGCCACACATACCAGGAATGGGGGATTGAGGAGGCCACACATACCAGGAATGGGGGATTGAGGAGGCCACACATACCAGGATTTGGGGATTGAGGAGGCCACACATACCAGGATTTGGGGATTGAGGAGGCCACACGTACCAGGATTTGGGGATTGAGGAGGCCACACGTACCAGGATTTGGGGATTGAGGAGGCCACACGTACCAGGATTTGGGGATTGAGGAGGCCACACGTACCAGGATTTGGGGATTGAGGAGGCCACACATACCAGGATTGGGGGGTTGAGGAGGCCACACGTACCAGGATTGGGGGATTGAGGAGGCCACACATACCAGGAATGGGGGATTGAGGAGGCCACACATACCAGGATTTGGGGATTGAGGAGGCCACACATACCAGGATTTGGGGATTGAGGAGGCCACACGTACCAGGATTTGGGGATTGAGGAGGCCACACGTACCAGGATTTGGGGATTGAGGAGGCCACACGTACCAGGATTTGGGGATTGAGGAGGCCACACGTACCAGGATTTGGGGATTGAGGAGGCCACACATACCAGGATTGGGGGGTTGAGGAGGCCACACGTACCAGGATTGGGGTGTTGAGGAGGCCACACGTACCAGGATTGGGGGGTTGAGGAGGCCACATGTACCAGGATTGGGGGATTGAGGGGGCCATACATACCAGGGATTGTGGGATTGAGGGGGCCATACATACCAGGGATTGTGGGATTGAGGGTGCCACACATATCAGGGATTGGGGGATTGAGGAGGCTACACATACCAGAGATTGTGGGGGCCACACATACCAGGGATTGTGGGATTGAGGGGCCACACCTACGAGGATGGGGAAATTTACCAGTAGCTGCTGCATTTCCCACCCTAGGCTTATACTCAAGTCAATAGGTTTCCCCATTTTTATGTGGTTAAAATTAGGGGCCTCGGCTTATATTCGCTTCGGCTTTTTTAAAATATACAGTATTTTAAAATCAGTGAGTACGTGGTGCCCATAATACTGCACAACTGTGGCGTGCATTATACTATATGGGGGCTGCATTTTACCCTATGGGGTGTGTAATATACTGTATGGAGGACTATGGGGAGTGCATTATATTCTATGGAGGACCATAGGAAGTTCATTATACTATATGGAGGATTATGGGGGGCGCATTATACTATATGGAGGTTTATGGGGGAGCATTATACTATATGGAGGATTATGGGGGCGCATTATACTATATGGAAGATTATTGGTGGTGCATTATACTATATGGAAGGCTATGTGGGGCCATTATAATATTTTGAGGGCTATGTGGGGGGCCATTATACTGTATGAAAGCAATTATACAGTGTGAAGGTTTGTGTGGGGTCCATTATACTGTTTGGAGGGCTGTGTGGGGGCCATTATACTGTTTGGAGCGCTGTGTGGGGGCCATGAGAGTGTATGGAGGGCTCTGTGGGGTTCACAGTTGCAGGATTATACTGTGCTAAGGTCACCATGGGAGTTGAAGTGGGGTACAATAGGGTCATTATACTGTGCATGTGGAGGAATGCACCATAGGGGTATCATACTGTTTGGGGGGCACTTTGGTTGGCATCATACTTTATGGGGGCAATGAAAGAGGAATCTACGACTTCAGAGAGAGGTAAATTACTATGTAAAGGCTGGAAAGTTATGAGATCTGCTCTTCTGTGACACAGACAAATATTTATTTTTTGTAGGGGGGGGGGCCAATTAGAGCTTCTGCTATGGGGCCCCATGACTTCTATGTACGCCCCTGTTTTGAGGCAATCACTGCAAACGATCAATGAGACTTCTGCACCTCTTGACAAGTATTTTGACCCACTCCTCATGAGCAAACTGCTCCAGCTGTCTCGTGTTTGAAGGTTGCCTTTTCCAGACAGCATGTTTCAGCTCTTTCCAAAGATGCTCAATATGATTTAGGCCAGGGCAAATAGAAGGCCACTTCAGAATAGTCCAATATTTTCATCTTAGCCATTCTTGGGTGCTTTTAGCTGCGTGTTTTGGGTCATTATCCTGTTGCAAGACCCATGACCTGCAACTGAGAACAAGCTTCTGACACTGGGCAGAACATTTCTCTCTAGAATCCCTTGATAGTCTAGAGATTTCATTATACCCTGCACAGATTCAAGACATCCTGTGCCAGATGCAGCAAAACGACCCCAGAACATAACAGAGCCTCCTCCATGTTTCACAGTAGGGACAGTGTTCTTTTCTTGATATGCTTAATTTTTCCATCTGTGAACATAGAGATGATGTGCCAGTCTGTCTTTTTTATGATTTTTTTTCAACAATAGTGCTCTCCAATGAAGTCCACTTTGGATCAAACAACGACAGATGGTGCGATCTGACACTAATGTTCCTTGAGGTTGAAGTTCACCTTTAATCTCTTTAGAAGTTTTCCTGGGTTCTTTTGTTATCATTCATATTAATTATCTCTTTGATTTGTCATAAATTTTCCTCCTGCGGCCATGTTCAGGGAGGTTGGCTACAGTCCCATGGATCTTAAATTTCTGAATAATATGTGCAACTGTAGTCACAGGAAGATCAAGCTGCTTGGAGTTGGTCTTATAACCTTTACCTTTAACATGCTTGTCTATAATTTTCTTTCTAATCTCCTGAGACAACTCTTTCCTTTGCTTCCTCTGGTCCATGTTGAGTGTGGTACACACCATGTCACCAAACAGCACAGTGAGTATCTGTAGCCCTGTATACAGGCCCACTGACTGATTACAAGATTGTAGACACCTGTGATGGTAATTAGTGGACACAACTTGATTCAACATGTCCCTTTTGTCACATTATTTTCAGGGGTACCATCATTTCTGTCCAGGTCTATTTCATGAGTTTAATTTTTTTTTAAAATTCTGTGGAAGCAGGGTTGAAAAGCAATGTCTGACTTTCATTTGTTCATTTTCATATATTTTTCATGTATTATTACTTTTGTCAGTTTCTAGCTATTTCTGTGACCATTGTGGGTTTTTCTTTTATTAAACGAGGGGTACCAACAATTTTGACCACGTGTGTAAACTGTAAACATGAGTAGGATTAGTATATTTATAACATGGCTGGAAATGTTAGGGCCTGTTATAAATATAATTGCAGAATCTGTAGAGTTCTCATATTACCATTGAAGCATGAATTACATGGATTAAAATCTAGCTCTTTGACCCCCAGGTGACCCTTAACTGCGGTCCAGATATCTAACCCCCCCTACCCATGAACAGGTAATTAAAGTTGATCATCTGAAAGATCACAAACAAAATTCCTTCTTCCTCAGCTTGCAGAAGAATGGAGGAGGTGACAGATTTATGTCTGGTGGAGATAACCTATCACCTTTAGCATCAGCTAGAAATGAAAGGCAAGCAGATTATTTTAAAATCCTTTGTCCTCATTTGCAAATTATAAATGGAGATTTTTATGAACGGCATAGATTTGACAGATATAAAATTCATATTTTAGGAGTCATGACAAAATGGCGAACGTAATGCATTGTCTTACATCACTAGACGATTGTGACAACACCTCCAAATTAAAATCAGTAAGATGGATGATGCCATCTATGCCATGTCTCTTATCTATAGAAAGGTAAAATTGTGATAGGAAACATGACAGTAATATCTCCCACCTGGGACCTCCAGGGGGGAAGATATCGTGGAAATTGGGGATCTCATAATTTTCTAAAAAGAACTAGCCACATCACTGACCAGCCCTGCTATGAGTCACCAGAGGGGAGGTATGTGGGCATGACCTGTGTTAATAAAAGCAAATGCCAAACTATGGTCATTGTCAGTCCTGGGAGACACAGTGAACTGTGCTACTGTGCCGTTACCCCCCAAAAACAAAGAGATCCACTTCATAGGAGACAGAGCCAACCACGCGACATCAGGTTTAATACATTTGTTTTGTTTATACTTTTTATTTTATGTAATTATATATACTGCATTGTTTTGCTCCCATTTTGTAACAACTGGTATATTTTTATAAGCATGCCTAATTTTTATATTAAATATATAAAAATTGAATAGCTCTGTTGCTCTTGCTCTATAAACCGCACCCTTGAAACAATACACTATGTGTAACAGCTGTCCAATTGGCCTGTATAAATGATTGGTTATTGTGGAGTGAGCAGTGACCATACTGGGTTATATATTTAATGTATTTGAATTGTATGTGTATATACTATACTCTCACTGTTAGTTCCCCAATAACTGGCCTAGTAATGGACATACCCGCAACCTCGTCTATCACTCATCTGTCAATTGTGTAATTGTCCTGACAATTGGAGGCGGAGGAGTGGCAGCGGTGGGATCTGCTTGATACCCCTGTTGGTCCAATAGACAAAGTGGTGGCAGTGGTATGATCTCCGTGATCTCTGTCGGCTGTGTTGCTTGACAGGGCCCGATTAATAAAAACTGGTGTTTTACATGCCAGTCTTAAAGGGAACCATGTGTCATCATGAAAATGCAGTCCAATCTGATGGCTTTAGGAGTAGCTGAGCAGATTGATACAGGTGCATCTCACTAAATTAGAATATCATCAAAAAGATAATTTATTTCAGTTCTTCAATACAAAAAGTGAAACTCATATTATATAGAGTCATTAAAAACAGAGTGATCTATTTCAAGTGTTTATTTCTGTTAATGTTAATGATTATGGCTTACAACCAATGAAAACACAAAAAGTCATTATCTCAGTAAATTAGAATAATTAACAAAAAACACCTACAAAGGCTTCCTAAGTGATTAAAAAGGTCCCTTAGTCTGTTTCAGTAGGCTCCTCAATCATGGGGAAGACTGCTGACTTGACATATTTCCAGAAGGCAGTCATTGACACCAAGTAAATGAAAGTATTTCATTTGGAAATCATGGTCCCAGAGTCTGGAGGAAGAGTGGAGAGGCACACAATCCAAGCTGCTTGAGGTCTAGTGTGAAGTTTCCACAATCAGTGATGGTTTGGGGAGCCATGTCATCTGCTGGTGTAGGTCCACTGTGTTTTATCAAGAACAAAGTCAGCGCAGCCGTCTACCAGGAAATTTTAGAGCACTTCATGCTTCCCTCTGCCGACAAGCTTTTTGGAGATGGAAATTTCATTCTCCAGCACGACTTGGCGCCTGTCCACACTGTCAAAAGTACCTATACCTGGTTTAAAAACAACAGTATCACTGTGCTTGATTGGCCAGCAAACCCACCTGACCTTAACCCCATAGAGAATCTATGGGGTATTGTCAAGAGGAAGATGAGACACCAGACCCAACAATGCAGACGAGCTGAGGGCTGCTATCAAAGCAACCTGGGCTTCCATAACACGTCAGCAGTGCCACAGGCTGATCGCCTCCAAGCCATGCCGCATTGATGCAGTAATTGATGCAAAAGGAGCCCCGGCCAAGTATTGAGTGCATTTACTGAGCATACATTTCAGTAGGCCAACATTTCGGATTTTAAACCATTTTTCAAGCTGTTGTTATAAAGTATTCTAATTTACTGAGATAATGATTTTTGTATTTTCATTGGCTGTAAGCCATAATCATCAACATTAACAGACAAACACTTGAAATAGATCACTCTGTTTGTATTGACTCTATATAATATATGAGTTTCACTTTTTGTATTGAAGAACTGATATAAATTAATTTTTTGATGATCTTCTAATTTAGGGGGATGCACCTGTATATAGTTTTGTGAGAAATTATTCAGTATAACCTGTATTTCCATCATTTTAACTTCTGCACTCTCTGGGATTTTTGGTCCAGTGGACGGTCCTATCATTAACTGACAGCTTTTTTTGCATAAGAATGCATGCAGAGATAGCTATCAATCACTAATAGAGCCACCAACTGGACCAAAAATTACAAAGGTTTAAATGATTAAAACACAGTTTCTACTGATTTTTTTGCCACAAAACTATATATCAATCTACTTCCTGCTCTATAACATTGTGCTTGCAGATTGGACTGTATTTTTCAAGGTGGCAAGGTTCCTTTTCATGAATGGAACTGCTGGTGTAAGATGTGCCTAATTCATTAAGAAGCGCACACCTATTAATGAATTATGCGCATCCTACAACTTGTGGGCGCCTTGCAGTAATGTTATGCTTGGAGCTGCAAATATTTTAATGCCATTTTGGCAAAGCTAGCTGAGACTGACATAAAAGCGACAAAACTGTATTTGGCAGAATAAAAATAAGATTTTTTACTTCACTCAAATTTGGATGCTGTCCTTCTATACTATTAATAAACGTGACAAAAGTAAAAAAAAAATGTGTAACTTGATTTTTTGCAAAAAAATTTGTGATATTTAAAGGTGTTTTACACCAGGAAACTGGTGAAAACTCCTTTATGAAGCTGTTTCTAAGACAAATCCAGTAATACCTTTAACTAGATAGTCTATTTCTCCATTACCGAGAAATCATGGATATGAAAATGTGAATGAGGCTGAAGTGCTTTCAGTAGGTGGAAGCTCTTCTTAAGCCCCTTTGACATCGGGTCTATTCCCTGTCCAGTGCCGCCTCCTCCATGTGTGACAGCTTTTTTGCTTGAAGTCACACAGGTAAAGGTATTGCTGGATGGGCAGCCTTGCATTGCTGTGGTCCTGGTTTCAAATCCCACCAATAACAACATCTCCAAGGAGTTTGTATGTTCTCCTTGTGCTTGATGCAGAGATTTACTGATAGGGAATTTAGATTGTGAGCCCAATTATGATTATTCTGTCTGTAAATTTCGACAGAACTAATAGCACTATGTAAGTTAGTAAAATAAATCAGTTTGTCTTTTAAAGAGCTGCATGCACATATCAAAAGTTTGAGGATGAAAAATCCTGCTGACTGCTTCTCTTTTAAATAAAGTATTACACTTGAAAGCTGAAAAAAAAAACAAAGCAAATTTAAATCAGTTAAATACATACAATACTCTTATTATGTCTTCCTTGCTTTCAACTGTGTTGCTAATCTCACACCATGCTGACAAATTCCACCACTTATTAAAGGGGTTGTCCTGTCTAAAACGACAAGTCTGCAGTCACTATGTGTGACTGCAGACCTATCAATAGAGATGAGCGTTGTTCTACTCGAACTGTTCGCCAATCTCAAATTCGAGCTGTTTTGGGCGGTGTTCGAGCCGGTCGGCGAACACGAACAATTTGAGAAAAATTCGGCTGTTCGAGGTTATGTTCGATAACTGTTCGTGCACCAAAATCATAACTGGATTTTTTCTCAGTAATGATGAAAATTAATGTTAATACGCAGTTTGAGTGTACAGCGGGGCGGGGGGAGGGGCAGGGGATGGATCTCTGCAGGAACAATGAAGATCTCCATTTTTTTTTCTCTTTCCCGCATTTGCAGTGGGGAGGTGCAATCTGTCAGCCTATCAGCAGCGCACACACGGAGCGAAGTGCTTTTTTTCACACAAGCAAGGGCATGTGTGATTGGCAGTGTATGTCACATGTCCTTGCCCTATAAGACCAAGCCATTTTCCCCATCGCCACCATTTTCTCACTGCTGCAGCTGCGTGTTAGACGGCACCGCTGTTGCTGTGTGCGCTATACCTTGTTAATTTCAAGCCAATTTTCGCACAAATATACAGATAGCTTGGGAGTAGGGAATAGTTGTGATTGCAGTCCTTTTAAGGACTAGGTTACAGCATTTCCTACGACTTTTATCAGGCAGGTCTGTGCTCTTAAATAGATAGATTGTGGGAGTAAAGACTAATTGTAATTGGAGTCCTTTTCAGGACTAGGTTACATCAGTTCCTATCAGTTTTTGCCAGGCAGGTCTGTGCCAGTGCTGTGCAAGTTTTTTTCACAGCATTTGGCTGAATCTAGCAAAGCTAATCCTTTTTGGCCTATTGCAGAGTGTGTTAGTCAGTGGAGTAGCCTATCTGTGTTGCAAGATATACCACCTGTGTATAGAATACCAATTTTTTTACTGCACCTAGTGAAGTAAAATCTTTTGGGCATAGCATCATTCTATTAGTCCATCTATACTGACCTCCATCAGGTTGCAAACTGAATATAATTTTTTTCTGCATCTAGCTCTGAAAAAATATTTGGGCTTCTAGCGGTGTGTGGGACTTGGTCTATTAGTCCATCTATACTGACCTCCATCAGGTTGCAAATTAAAAATAATTTTTTTCTGCATCTAGCTCTGAAAAAATATTTGGGCTTCTAGCAGTGTGTGGGACTTGGTCTATTAGTCCATCTATACTGACCTCCATCAGGTTGCAAATTAAAAATAATTTTTTTCTTCATTTATCTCTGAAAAAATATTTGGGCTTCTAGCAGCGTGTGGGACTTGTTCTATTAGTCCATCTATACTGACCTCCATCAGGTTGCAAATTAAAAATAATTTTTTTCTGCATCTAGCTCTGAAAAAATATTTGGGCTTCTAGCAGTGTGTGGGACTTGGTCTATTAGTCCATCTATACTGACCTCCATCAGGTTGCAAATTGAATAAAAAAATTTTCTGCATCTAGCTCTGAAAAAATATTTGGGCTTCTAGCGGTGTGTGGGACTTGGTCTATTAGTCCATCTATACTGACCTCCATCAGGTTGCAAATTAAAAATAATTTTTTTCTGCATCTAGCTCTGAAAAAATATTTGGGCTTCTAGCAGTGTGTGGGACTTGGTCTATTAGTCCATCTATACTGACCTCCATCAGGTTGCAAATTAAAAATAATTTTTTTCTTCATTTAGCTCTGAAAAAATATTTGGGCTTCTAGCAGTGTGTGGGACTTGTTCTATTAGTCCTTCTATACTGACGTCCAGCAGGTTGCAAATTGAATATAATTTTTTTCTGCATCTAGCTCTGAAAAAATATTTGGGCTTCTAGCGGTGTGTGGGACTTGGTCTATTAGTCCATCTATACTGACCTCCATCAGGTTGCAAATTAAAAATAATTTTTTTCTGCATCTAGCTCTGAAAAAATATTTGGGCTTCTAGCAGTGTGTGGGACTTGGTCTATTAGTCCATCTATACTGACCTCCATCAGGTTGCAAATTGAAAATAATTTTTTTCTGCATCTAGCTCTGAAAAAATATTTGGGCTTCTAGCAGTGTGTGGGACTTGGTCTATTAGTCCATCTATACTGACCTCCATCAGGTTGCAAATTGAATAAAAAAATTTTCTGCATCTAGCTCTGAAAAAATATTTGGGCTTCTAGCGGTGTGTGGGACTTGGTCTATTAGTCCATCTATACTGACCTCCATCAGGTTGCAAATTAAAAATAATTTTTTTCTGCATCTAACCCAGCCAATAGTTTTGGCCTAATACCACAGTTTGGCCACTCAGCTCTGCTCGGTTACCATCCATTGTTTTTTTGTGCAAACAACTCCAGAGTTGTGAATTAGTTAACCACCAAAATGAATGGAAAAAGGCCTGCTGCTGGTGGAAAGGGGAATAGGCGTGTTGGGAAGGGGAAAAAAGGTTGTGTCCGTGGGGTAGGTGCAGAAGAAAGACCATCTTCCAGCCAAACTAAAATGTCTACTTCTTTTAGCGGACAATGTGATAAGATCCCTTTCTTACGGCCACGCCAATCGCTACAAATTCCAGATGAGGCACAAAAACAGCAGGTGCTTCAACGGATATCAAGTGCTCCTTTAAGTGGGCTCTCCTCCACATCAACTTCAACATCACAAATACTCCAGTCCTCAAAGGTGTCACCCAAATCGCACTTGCTTCCTCACAGCTCCCAAATCTCCAGCTGCCCGTCTGAGTATGAGGTAGAACAGATGGTTGAGTCTGCAGAGCTGTTTACTCATACTATAGCCTGGGAATCAGAGGTCGACTCCAGCGCTTCTGTGAATCCAGACGAGGAAATGATCTGCACTGATGCCCAGAATCTTTATGAGTCGGATCCAGGACCAGACGCAGAAGGTTCTGACCATAATGTAGACCCTCATTCCCAAACTGTAACTCCTGTTGGTGGAGACAATGAGGAAGACGATGATAAGACTCAAATACCTGATTGGAGCGACAACTTTGTTTTTTTGTCAGGGCAGGAACAGGTTGGCTCTGAGGACGACGGGTGTGATAACGCACAGGGTGATGATGATGAGGTCGGAGATCCCACTTACTGTCAACCCACAGTCAGCCAAGAGATGAGGTCAGCAGAGGAGGTGGAGGAAGATGCTAGTGACGACGAGGTCAGGTTGCGCCTTCCTGGACAGAGACGTAGTACTGGAAGCACGTCAACAACTGCATCCTCAAACACAACTCTGCCTCTCACCACAAGTCGTGGTGGCTCTTCAGGTCGCATGGGTGCTAAGCCTTGCATAGCCTGGGCATTTTTTCAGATCGATAAAGATGACCCAACTCGTGTTATCTGTAACATTTGTCAGCAAAAGCTAAGTAGAGGCCAAAAATACATAGTTTGAGTACTTCATGCATGAACCGGCACATGGACATGAAGCATAAGTTGCAGTGGGAAGCTCAGTGTGCTACAATGCGGTCTAGCCGGCCGGGCCAACCACCGTCTGCCATATCTTGTGCATCCGCGGCCTCTTCATCCTCTGTGACTGGGGGGACAGCAGTCACACCTGTTTTGGGGCGCAGACCTGCCACCTCTTTACCCGCAACAGCCAGCGTGATTGGCAGGTCATCATTTTCTTTGGAGGTGGTAACACCAGCTGGTCTTGAGCGCTGTCCGACATCGATAGCACCACCTTTGGATCAAGGCAACCTAACATGTCCGCCTGCATCTTCCTCACAGACCGGCAGTTTGCCGGGGACACCCTTATCAACCCCGTCTAAGCACAATAGCCAGCCCTCGGTCCCTCAGATATGGACAAGTAAAAGACCATTTCCTCCTAGCCATGAGAAAGCTAAGAGGTTGAATTTCACCATCTGCAAGCTCTTGGCTACAGAAATGCTGCCTTTCCGCCTGGTGGACACAGAGGATTTTCGAGACCTTATGTCCGTCGCAGTGCCCCAGTACCAGATGCCCAGTCGGCACTACTTCTCAAAGAAAGGTGTGCCTGCGCTCCACCAGCATGTCGCACACAACATCACCGCTTCTTTGAGAAACTCTGTGTGTGACAGGGTGCATTTCACCACAGACACTTGGACGAGTAGGCATGGACAGGGGCGTTACATGTCGCTGACTGGGCACTGGGTAACTATGGTGACAGCAGGACAAGGGGCTGCTGTCCGAGTCTTGCCGTCCCCACGAGTTGTGCGTCAATCCTCTTTATGTCATTTTTCCTCCACTGCTTCTGCCTCCTCAACCTCCTCTCGGTCTTCCACCTGCACATAAAGCCTGTCTGGTCATGCCACAAGCTTTCTAACTGCGCAGAAGGGATCCTGCACACCTCCTTACTATGCTGGCAGTAGGGCTCAACGTCATCAGGCGGTTTTTACATTGAAATGTCTGGGAAATATGAGTCACACAGCTGAGGAGTTGTGGTCAGCTCTGGAGAACCAATTTCATGAATGGTTGTCTCCACTGGACCTGAAACCAGGGAAGGCCGTGTGCGACAATGCTGCAAACCTGGGTGCGGCCCTTCGCCGGGGCAATGTCACACATGTGCCTTGTATGGCTCACGTGTTGAACCTGGTTGTCCAGCAATTTTTAGCCCACTATCCCAGACTAGATGGCCTTCTGCAGAGGGCACGGTCGCTGTGTGCTCACTTCCGCCGTTCGCATCCCGCAGCTCAGCGACTTACATCTCTACAGAAGTCGTTGGGCCTGCCACTTCACCGGCTAAAATGCGATGTGCCTACCCGGTGGAATTCAACTCTGCACATGTTGCAGCGACTGTGGCAGCACCGACAAGCCCTGGTGCAATACGTTCTGACGTATAGCCTGGGCCAACGAGATTCAGAGGTGGGGCAAATCACGCTGGAGGAGTGGTCTCAGATCAGGGACTGATGCACCCTTCTGCACAGTTTTGAAATGGCGACGAAGATGTTTAGTGCTGACGATGCCATTATCAGCATGACTATTCCGGTGATTTACATGCTGGAGCACATGTTAAACAGAATTCGGAGTCAGGTGGTGGCACAAGAGGAGGTGGAGGAAGTAGAGGAGGAGGAGTTGTATGCGGAAGGGCTAACATCTGCAAGGTCCAGACGGTCGGCAGCACCAAGGCGGCAGGCATGTGAGGGTGGGGGAGATGGTTTAACCAGGGCGCATGGTAGCAGCCAAACTAGTGAGGAAGGTGCAGGAGCCCAGGAAGAAGTGGAGGACGAACTGATGGAAGACTCATCAGATGAGGGAGACCTTGATCACATTTCTGTTGTGCGAGGTTGGGGGGAGAGGACAGAGGAAGGAAGCATGATTGTTACCTCGCCACCAACACAACAGGGACTTGGTGCTCCTGGATGCGCAACACACATGAGTGCCTTCTTGCTGCACTACCTGCAACATGACCCTCGAATTGTGAGAATTAGAAATAATCCTGACTACTGGGTTGCCACACTGTTAGATCCCCGGTACAAAAGTAAATTTGCTGAAATTATTCCTGCCATAGAAAGGGATGCACGCATGCAGGAGTATCAGCAGAGACTGTTGCAGAATCTTACATGTGCTTTTCCACAAAATACCAGTGGTGCACGTAGTGAATCTCACAGTTCCAACTTGCCAACCGTGGACCGTCAAGTGTTCAGCACTCAAACCGTAACAGAACCACAGTATCTGCAGGTAACATCAATTTTGCGGAATCATTTCACCACTTTTTTAGCCCATCCTTTGCAAGGCCACAGGAGACAAGAAGTCTGACACATAGTCAACGCCTAGAGACGATGGTACAGGAGTATCTCCAAGTAAACATTGAAGCCACGACTGTGTCACTGGACCCTTGCTCTTTTTGGGCTTCCAATCTGGATAAATGGCCGGAGCTAGCCACTTACGCCTTGGAGATCTTGTCATGCCCCGCAGCCAGCGTTCTGTCTGAACGTGTGTTCAGCGCTGCTGGTGGTGTGCTGACAGATAAGCGCACGCGGCTCTCCACTGATAATGTAGACAGACTCACGTTCATAAAGATGAACAAATCATGGATCCGAAACGACTTTTCTACCCCTGTGTCATCCTGGGGAGAGTAAAAGCTTGATGATTGGTTAAAATCACCCTACCAACCGTTTTAAGCTTTCAAATTACTAATCATGTTTATCTGTATCTTGACTGGAAAATAATTTGGGCTTTGTAGCAGTGTGCAGCACTGATCCTATTAGGCCATCTATAATAAGCTTCACCAGATTTAAAATTAAAAATAATTTTTAGCTGCATCTAGCCCGGAAAATAATTTTGGGGCTCCGAGATGCGCAAGACACATAAGTGCCTTCTTGCTGCACTACCTGCAGCATGACCCTCATATTGTCAGAATTCGAAGTAATCATGACTACTGGGTTGCCACACTCTTAGATCCCCCAAACTTTTCGATCAACCTTTTCATTTTAATAAAGACCAAAAAAATGGTCATTTTTGAAATTATAAGCATTAGCAGGTTGTTAGAAACTGAAATCAAACAGTTTTCAACTCAAAACTTTATTCTAGGTGATGTTACATTTTCACATAGGACCCCTTGTTCGAAAGGAGCTTCTGAACTCTCTCGTCCATTGAATTTGTCAGGTTTTGGATGGTTTCTGCTTCAATTGTTTTGCATGAGGACAGAATACCCTCCCAGAGCTGTTGCTTAGATGTGAACTGCCTCCCGCCATCATAGACACTCCTTTTAATGATGCTCCAAAGGTTCTGAATGGGGTAGAGGTCAGGGGAGCATGGGGGTCACACCATAAGTTTGTCCCCTTTTATGCCCATATCAGCCAGAGATGCAGATGTTTTATGTGCAGCATGAGATGGTGCATTATCATGCAGAAAAATGATCTTGCTGTGAAATACACGGTTCTTCTTCTTGAACCATGGCAGGAAGTGCTGTTTGAGAAAATCCACATACATTATGGAGTTCATCTTTAGCGCCTTCAGGGATCCTAAAGGGGCCGACAATCTCTCTCCCCATGATTCCAGCCCAAAACATTACTCCACCTCCTCCTTGTTGGCGCTGTAGCCGTGTTTGCGTGGGGTGTCCATCAACCAGCCATCCTCCACTCCATTCATCTGGACCATCGAGCGCTGCACGGCACTCATCCGTGAACAAAACAGTTTTGAAATCAGTCTTCATGTAATGTTTGGCCCACTGGAGCCGTTTCTGCTTGTGTGAAGTGGATAGAGGAGGTCGACAGGATGGCGTATGCACAGCTGCAAACCTCTGAAGGACCCTGCATCTTGTTGTTCGGGGGACGTTGGAGGCACAAGCAGCTTCAAAAACTTGTCTGCTGCTATGACAAGGCTTTTTTGCCGCTGCTCTTTCAACCTGACGTAATTGCCTGTAGGAAAGAGTCCTCAATTTGCCCTTATCAGCACGCACACGTGTGTACTGTGAATCAGCTACATACTTCTTGATTGCCAAGACACTTCATCCTGATCATCGCACAATGTTGATTGTAGTCATGCCTTGACCTAAACACTCCACAATTTGTTGCTTCTCAGCAGCCGACACATCCTTTTTCTTTCCCATTTTGGCAGAAAATGTAGGCTGCTTAATAATGTGAGAGAGCCTTCTTAAGTAGTCTTGCCTTTCATTGGACACACCTGCCAAACTAATTAGCACAGGTGTCTGCAATTGCTTACAGTGATATAAAGAGCCCTGACACACATCACCATCAATGAGTTTAACTGACAAACAAACAAATTCTTCCCTTATCACTCCTAAACACTTTTTGCATAATAATTTGGAACGCGGTGTACATGTGCTTTTCCACAAAACACCAGTGGTTCACGTAGTGAATCTTACAGTTCTAACTTGCCAACCGTGGTCTGTATGGAATTGTTCAATAAAGGGCCCAAAATTAAGATAACATAGATGGGAGAGGTCTCTATGAATAGGAATTCCTAAGTATTTGATACCCTGTGAGGACCAGGCAAAGGGAAAGTTGGACTGGATGGAATCCTATATGGATTTAGGGAGGGAGACATCGAGGGCCTCAGACTTCGCTGCATTGATTTTAAAATTTTACCATGTAACAAAGTGATCTATTTCAGCCATAACAGCAGGGATGGATATATGTGATTGAGTGATATATACTAGGACATCATCAGCAAATAGAGAGCACTTGTACTCGGTGCCTCCCACCTCAATCCACCTAATATTGGGGTTATGGCGAATTGATGAGAGCAGGTGCTCCGTCACTAGGATGTATAAGAGAGGGGACAGAGGACATCCCTGCCTTGTCCCATTGGTGATTGTGAAAGGTGATGAAAATGTTCTGACGCACCCCCTGGGCCTTGGGACACCCGGAGCCGGACCCTTTTTGGTGGATGCTGGTGGTTGTAGTCTTCGTGGCGGCGATCCGGTTCCGTGGCTCAGGGCGGTCAAACCAGTGGCGGAACTATTTATGTGGTTTTGATGTTTAAATGTCCGACTACGCCACCCGTGGATTGCGGTCAGAGTGAACCGCCGCTACAGGGCAGACCGCTAAGGCTGGTGTTGTGGGTGCAGCAGAGCGTAGCATAACTCACCACGGGAGGAGTATAGCCTCAGGGCAGTGTATGCGGAGGATGGGGGTGATGGTGCAGGGCAGCAGCAGTAACGACACGGAGTCAGTGATGCAGTTCAGGGCCTTTACTCACAGTTCTTATTATCCAGACCACGTCTGCAGGTAACGGCTGCCCACGTCGTACTGTGCTCACCAGGTGAGGGGCTCAGACAACTCCCAGATAACTTTGGAGCGCTTCACAGGACCCCCTTTGTGTGTCCTTTGTCTGGCCTTTCTTACCAACACTTCTGTCCGGCTGCCTCGGGCCTCCTCTTGGTAAACTTGGTGCCAGTTTCCCTGACCCTATGTGGTGCCTTCCTAGCGGGTGGAGCAAGGGGCTGCGCCACATAAAATGTCAGAGCCTCCGGTTTCTAGCTGAGGGTCGTTTCCTGCCTCCACTAGTTCGGGGACCGGTCTCCCCCTTTGGCCTGACCCCTCCACGCAGGTGGATTCGGGCGTGCGGTGGCGACTCGCCCGTCCGCACCCCTGGGATCCCTTCATTCCTCGTTCCTGGAGCCTTCTCCGCTCCTCTTCCTTCCTTCTCCCTCTTGCAGGCCTGGGCCTCTGTTACTAGGCCCGCCTCCGGAGCAGAGCTCATGCAGAGCCCCTGCTCCCTGCCACTTCTGCTCAGACTTTTCTGCACTGAACTAAGATGGTGCCCACCTTTTATACTCCCTTCTCAATGCACCCAGGAACTGCTTCCTCCCTGCTCCTGCACTGCAGGGTTCCCCTTCCTCAGTGTTCCCTCCCCCCACTCCAGCCAGGGACAGGGACTGTCGTGCCCATCTCAGGGGCATATTGGTCGCCCTGCCCCACGGCAATGTGGTGTAATGCATGCAGGTGTCGGGTCCTGATCCACACTCCATCCTTATCTGAGAGTGAGATATCACACCTCTGGGTGAGGTGCAATACGTCTGTAGCAACCGAGCCCTCGGTGCTACAGTTCCATTTATCTTCAGCCTAGGTGACGTATTGTGATACAGGGCCGTGATTTTGGCTATAAAAGGGTCCCCTAGACCCCTACCCCAAGCTTTTTAAGAGAATCATATATGGCGTGCCAGGAGACTCTATGGAATGCTTTCTCAGCATCCAACGAGAGTATCTACTTACAAATTTTTAACTGCATCTAGCCCAGGAAATACTTTGTGCCTAGTAGCAGTGTCTGCTAGTCAGCGGATTATCCCGGCTGTTAAGCAAGCTACACCACCTGTAGTTTGGACACTTAATTTTTTCAAAGGAAATGCTTCGGGACCACGGGATACTCAGTGAAGAGCATCAGGAGGCACCCCAAGGCATAGGGGCTGGGACTGGCACTAGGATGCCTTGCGGTGGACAGCCGAGCTCGATCCTTATAAAAGCTTTTTAACTGCAGCAGCTTTAGTGGACGCTACTGGAGCTGGAATTACGCGGCTGCTGGCATGAGACTTGCCCTCCAATAGATCCTTGTAAATGGATTTAAAGTGTATTCATTCAAATTAGAGGGACAATTTAAATTAAAAAGCTTAGAGCTGCCTCCACCACAGGGGGGCTCTCTCGACCCACCAGCGGACAGGCACCAGTATTGGGAGAGGGGGGCTGGCCGTCAGGGTTCACCGCGGCTCTGGCACAAACCCGGCGACACGGAGGTGGCACGGGCAGGAGCGGACTGGCCGTGTCGGCTTCTCACTTTTTGGATTTTAGAAGGGCATGACATGCCTATATCTGTGTCTCCCCCTCCTTTTACTCCTCCACCTCTTTTCTTTTCGCATGACTATATGTACTTGTCACTTTTCCATGTGTTAGTTGTGTCTTCTGAGCAGTTTGTCAGCTTTTGGACACCTTTGAAGGTGTTTTCTATGTGTTTCTATGTGTTTTTGTTTGCCTGCCATTGGTTTTAACGGTGTTCGAAGGTGTTCGACGAACAGTTCGGCGAACACACGGGTGTTCGACGAACCGAACCGAACTCGAACACTACGGGGGTGGCTCAACACTACTTATCAATCCTCACAGAACTCAGCAATATGCACACTCCTGGCCAGAATCCAACTAGACTGTTTCAGGTGTGCTCATTGCAAGTGTATTGCACAAGGCCGGAAATGCTCTAGTCGGATTTTGGCCAGGAGTATTCCTACTGCATACTTGTGGTCACATGTCTGCTGTTCCCGGCGCTGACATGGGAGAATCCTCATAGTGTGCAGTGTGTGCGCTGTGCGGATTCACAAGTCTGCAGTCACAGAGTCACTGCAGGCTTGTCGTTTTAGATCGGACAACCCCATTAAATGCACTCTACACTTAGTCCATTGTCTCTATGCTGCCAGACTCTGTACCCTAGGTTCTTGTCACTCCCTGATTGCCTCAGCTCAAAGATTCAGTCTATAAGGGCTTACTGCTTATGTCACAGTTCTCTCTTTACGTTTCTTTCTAACCACCAATATGTGAAGGGTTAAACATTGATGGTCTGTGTTCTCACCGATTCTCGTAGTTTTGACAGTTGCCAACTATGTGTGCCCTGGCTGATGCCTCCAATCTTGCAAGTTCAGCAACAGTATCAACAAGAGCCACAACATTAATTATAGGCCAAAAATGTTCACCTTTGCAAAAACAAGGGAAATATTTCCCCAACTGCTAAATATGTTATCTTTTTTAGTACCCATACAATTTACAATATATACACAATCCAATCCAAACATTACGCAAGAGAATCAATAAGCACCGCTCCAATGTGCTTAATGGATTTTTTCAACACATTGTGTCCAGACACTGCTCAGTTCCACAACTCAGACTTCAGTAAACTTTGTGCAGTACCAAATGAACAGATGCCTGAGGACGTCTTCAATAGCCTATAAAGTTAAAACAACGATAGCCTTCTGGATATACAAACTCTCATGCTTGTGGCCTAAATGAGAAAATAGAAACTTCCTTTTAAACATCATGTTTTTTTTATAATTATTTTAACATTGCCTTAGGGCCCCTCCTATGATACTCTTGGATTATAATTATTTATAGTTAATTTATTACCTTTCATACATTTGATCCAATGTAAATTATTAGTTACTAATTGTATTATTTTAGTTTTATTCTTTATTTATATTTCACAGTGGGTCATTTTCAGTCGCAGCATTTCAGAGACAAACATATATGGCTGTGATCGTACAGCCAGTGGCTGATACATGCTGCCCACGGATTTGGCAGCATGTATCATCTGATAGGTTATCTTTAAATAAATTATAACATGAAGGGGCATAAAATAACTGAAAAATTGAAAAAATATATATTTATATACAGTATTTACATATGGAGTATGTGGACTAAAAATGGTCCACTGTGAAATATGAATAATGTATAAAACTAATATAATACAAGGAGTGACTAATAATTTACATTGGACAAACATATATGGCTGTGATCATACAACCAGTGGCTGATACTTGCCGCCCACTTTGTGGGAACAGTTTGTGTGGGAATGGAGATTGCTAGCCAGGCACTCTCATTCAACATCATTATCTGACCTCACAAATATTCTTCCCTATAAATGGGGAAATATTTCCACAGATACACTACAAAATCTTATAGAAAGTACTCCCAGAAGATTGGGAGTTGGTATAGTTATATATAAAAAAGTATTTACTGTAAATATACATGAAAACTAAAAAAAAAAGATAGCTAAACAAGGTGATGACATTTTATTTTACACCCACTATATCTCACAAAAAGTAATCTATATGGAACCATTTTGCTGAAAAAGATGCATTAATAAATCAACTTTTCCGTAAAGATGCGATTTGATTTTGGCAAAACATTTTACAAATGAGCAGATCTGACAAAATTCGAATTTGCTAAATCTCGCACATTTTCCCACAAAATGCAATTTGCAGTTATTCTCCATGAACTGAATGTCCCTTATTGTGCTCTGGGACCTCTTCTTTCCCCTGTCGTGAGCTGCATCTCCTGGACTATTCACTCTAGGCCGGGACTTCTGGCAGTGACCAGGTCTCGGAGATCAATACTTGTACATTCTGAGATCACGCATGTGAGACGGACAGTGAACTCTGAGGCTTGGTCACTCCCAGAAGTCTAGGCCATGAGTGAACAGGCTGGAGCTACAGGCCAGGACTTCCAGGCCTCAAATGTCATTACATGTCACACGCCCATGATGTTGTGATTTGCTTCATGCAGTGACTTCAGAGGACTAGAGTGTACAGGCTTGGAGATGCTGCTTGCAATAAGGGAATGAAGAGATAGCTGTGAGGACTAGTTGGAGGGCAATGTGCAGCAGAAGGTCTGGACAGGTGAATGGTGAGTATAATTACTTTTTTAAACTTTTGTTGTCTGTCTATAGTTCAGCAAAATCACAGCCATCCACTATTATGCTGAATCCATGTAAAGCGAATTTTCAAACACCATATTTTCAAAAATGTGCACTTTTTTAATATTCAAGTACAATTTAATTACAATCAAATAAATTGGCTCATCTCTAGAATTGAGAAAACCTAGCCACCCACAAGTCAATCAATAATTATTGCATATTGGCCCAAGCTCACAAAGGTTACAAGGTTTATTGTAATATCAAACTCATTTAGATATTCATTACAGAAAATCTACATTTGAAGAAGCCGAGCGCTGTGCTAATGATTTTTAAAGTCTGAAGACAATAAATGCTAATTTCATACTAATGAGGCCTTAAAATGTCTATTTATAATGATTTCATAATTCCTCAACTCCATAAATCACTAAAAGAATCTTCAATAATTCATTAGGAAAATTACAAAAAAAATTTGTATAATTCTGTTTATTTAGTTAAAAGACACAAAGTGTCTTTTAACTAAACAGAATTAAATGAACTGAAAAATGCCTGCTATATGTAAAAAAAAAAGAAAAAAAGCCATATGACAATTATGTAGTAACATATCATGTGACTTTTTATTATAATGCCCATTGTAACGGGTCCGGGAGGCGGAACCTCTGAGCTACTATACAAGGGGGCGGCCCTTGTAAGGGAGCGGGTGGCAGTCTCTGGATGAATGGACAGGGAGATACGGCAAGTGATCAGGGCAGTCTCTGGGTGAACGGACAGGGAGATACGGCAAGTGATCAGGGCAGTCTCTGGGTAAGGGGTAGGTACGACCTGTGATGGCAGAGCCTCCGGGTAGGCTAGCAGGCAGATGGTAGATGGGTGCTCCCAGGTGAGCAAGCGAGAGTCTCTGGAATAGCAGGTGGTCACGGCACGTGACGGCGGGGCCTCCGGGCTGGCAGGCAGGCAGGTAACGGAGAAGCGCTCCCAGGTGAGCGGGCAAGAGTCTCTGGAATAGCTGGTGGTCACCGCACGTGACAACGGGACCTCCGGGCTGGCAAGCAGGCAGGTAACGGAGATGCGCTCCCAGGTGAGCGGGCAAGAGTCTCTGAGATAGCTGGTGGTCACAGCACGTGACAACGGAGCCTCCGGGCTGGCAAGCAGGCAGGTAACGGAGAAGCGCTCCCAGGTGAGCGGGCAAGCTGGTCCATAGACAGACTGACCGGAGTAGTAAAGCAGACCGTCGGACCTCAGGCAAGCAGGCAGGTAGCTGATATGCGCTCCCAGGTGAGCGGGCAGGCTGGTCCTTAGACAGACTGACAGGAGTAGTAAGGCAGACCGTCGGACCTCAGACTGGCAGACAGGTAACAAGTATTCAGGCAGGAATCAGGCAGGTAACTGGCAGGTAACTGGCAGGTAACTGGCAACGGGACCTGAGGGCTGAAGCACAGGTGAGACACAGGTGCAAACAACATTGCTCGGGCACCTCCATTTTGGAGGAGGTGCCTTTTATATGATGAAGTCCTCCGGCCATTGGCCGGGGACTCTTTAGGGCGGCGCGCGCGGCCCCTTTAAGAGGAGGGGAGCACGCGCGCGCGCGCCCTAAGCACAGGGGCCGGGAAGGAGCGCGCGCCGAGAGCAGAGCAGGAGGAGGACGCCGGGACGGAGCGCGCGCTGACAGCAGAGCGGGGAGAGGACGCCGGGCAGGAGCGCGCGCTGACAGCAGAGCGGGGAGAGGACGCCGGGCACGGAGCAGAGCGGTGAGGGGAGCAGCGTCCCTGCCTAGCAGAGGGCAGGGACGCCAGCGCTACAGTACCCCCCCCTTTAGGCCCCCCCTTTTTTAGGCCAGACAGAAATTTAGCTAGGATGAGAGGGGCATGGATGTTCTCCCGGGGCTCCCACGTTCTCTCCTCAGGACCAAACCCCCTCCAATCTACCAGAAAAAAGGTCTTTCCTCTTACCCTTTTGCTGGCAAGAATGTTCTCTACCTCAAACTTGTCCTCAGCAGAAACCAGAGCAGGAGGCGTACCTGTAGACTTAGAAAAAGAGTTAAGTACCACAGGTTTGAGGAGAGATACATGGAAGGAGTTAGGGATCCGTAAGTTGGCCGGGAGTTTCAATTTATAGGTTACCGGGTTGATCTGACCGATGACCACCAGTGGGCCGATGAACCGAGACCCTAACTTATAGGAAGGGATCTTGAGTCGGACATATTTGGACGAGAGCCAGACTTTATCCCCAGGACGGAATTGAGGAGGGTCCATCGCTAAATGCTGCCAGGGGGCAGCAGGTACTGGCAGAGGAAGAAGGCGGCCGGCCGACAGGTGTCTCGGAACTTTGTTGCGGGCGCAGGACACACAGGCAGAAACAAAGTCCATAACATCCTTGTGCAGGTTAGGCCACCAGTAGTGTCGGGTAATAAGCTGGAGGGTCTTTTTCCGACCGGCGTGGTCAGCTAGTTTAGACGAATGACCCCAGTGTAGGATTCTCTCCCGATCAGGTACCGATACGAACGTCTTACCAGGAGGGAGACAATTTAGACTCACGGGAGCCACCTGCATTACTCTGGCGGGATCGATGGGGCAGTCACATGGTCTATGAGGTGGTGATGTCTCTGCCTCCTCCTTAACAAAGACATCAGCACTAGACCAATAAGGAATCGGAAGTCCAGGTAGATTAGCTGGGATAGGAGAGGGACGGACGGAATGGACGGGAACCAGGCAGGTTTTATGACAGGCCTGTCCCCAGTGAAGGACTTCTCCGGTTTGCCAGTCAAGCACGGGTGCATGTCTCTGGAGCCAAGGCAGACCTAGCAAGAGGGCGTGAGGGAGACCAGGCAGAACGTGAAAGGAGATACTCTCTGAATGCAGCATTCCCACCTGCAGAGTAATGGATTCGGTGATGAATTGGATGGGGCGAGGTAAGAGGCCCCCATCCACGGCAACAACAGACAAGGGTACAGCCAGAGGTTTGGTGGGGATGCGGAATTTCTCCACCAGGGACTGTGAAATAAGATTTCCGGCTGCTCCAGAGTCAAGTTGGGCTAGTTCGGAATAACGATTCTCCCCGCAGATGATTGAGACTGACAACAGCAGGGATGGAGAGGATTTATTTTTGTCTAGATCGACCCCTCTGAGTGAACCTAGATACAGGCGTTCTCCCGACCTCTCCGGGCAGGCACGGATCAGATGCTCCTTACTGCCACAGTAGAAGCAGCTCCCCTCGGCACGGCGGAAATCCTGACGGGATTTGACCATCTTGGTCTGGTCGACCTGCATAGGCTCAGGAGAGTGTACCTGTGGAGAAACGGAAGGAATGACGGGTTCCTGGAAAGTAGGAGCTAGACGTGGAATCCTTCTCTCACGGGTGACCTCTTTGGCACGCTCCTGGAACCGTAGGTCAATCCGGGTGGCAAGGGTTATTAGATCATCGAGAGTGGTAGGAATGTCCCGACCAGCAAGTTCATCTTTAATACGGCCGGACAGACCCTCCCAGAAGACGGATACCAGGGCTTCGTTATCCCAGGCCAGCTCCGAGGCAAGGGTACGGAACCGTATGGCATATTGGCCCACGGTGAGGCTTCCCTGACGGAGGCGAAGCAGAGAAGATGCGGATGAGGTCCTCCGTCCGGGTTCGTCGAAGGCTTTCCGGAAAGCCATGAGAAAGGCAGGCAAGTCGGACACCAGGGGATCTCCTCTCTCCCATAGAGGATTTAGCCAGGCCAGGGCCTCCCCGGTGAGATGGGACATGATAAAGGCAATTTTGGCTCGGTCGGAGTTAAACTGGTGGGATAATAGTTCAAAATGCAGGGTGCACTGATTTATGAAGCCCCGAGCCAGGACGGAGTCGCCTCCGAAGCGAGGAGGTGCAGAGAGCCGGGGTCCGGAAAAGGATACCATGGTACTGGCGGAGGTTGTTGGTGGATCAGACAGAGTGTTCAGGCGAGTATTAACATTCCGCAGGTGACCCAGGATGGTCTCCTGTTGGGACCTCTGACGGGACAGTTCAAGACAGAGGTCCGAGAGCGAGGGAGCTTGGGTGCCACCGGGTTCCATGGCCCGAGCAAACTGTAACGGGTCCGGGAGGCGGAACCTCTGAGCTACTATACAAGGGGGCGGCCCTTGTAAGGGAGCGGGTGGCAGTCTCTGGATGAATGGACAGGGAGATACGGCAAGTGATCAGGGCAGTCTCTGGGTGAACGGACAGGGAGATACGGCAAGTGATCAGGGCAGTCTCTGGGTAAGGGGTAGGTACGACCTGTGATGGCAGAGCCTCCGGGTAGGCTAGCAGGCAGATGGTAGATGGGTGCTCCCAGGTGAGCAAGCGAGAGTCTCTGGAATAGCAGGTGGTCACGGCACGTGACGGCGGGGCCTCCGGGCTGGCAGGCAGGCAGGTAACGGAGAAGCGCTCCCAGGTGAGCGGGCAAGAGTCTCTGGAATAGCTGGTGGTCACCGCACGTGACAACGGGACCTCCGGGCTGGCAAGCAGGCAGGTAACGGAGATGCGCTCCCAGGTGAGCGGGCAAGAGTCTCTGAGATAGCTGGTGGTCACAGCACGTGACAACGGAGCCTCCGGGCTGGCAAGCAGGCAGGTAACGGAGAAGCGCTCCCAGGTGAGCGGGCAAGCTGGTCCATAGACAGACTGACCGGAGTAGTAAAGCAGACCGTCGGACCTCAGGCAAGCAGGCAGGTAGCTGATATGCGCTCCCAGGTGAGCGGGCAGGCTGGTCCTTAGACAGACTGACAGGAGTAGTAAGGCAGACCGTCGGACCTCAGACTGGCAGACAGGTAACAAGTATTCAGGCAGGAATCAGGCAGGTAACTGGCAGGTAACTGGCAACGGGACCTGAGGGCTGAAGCACAGGTGAGACACAGGTGCAAACAACATTGCTCGGGCACCTCCATTTTGGAGGAGGTGCCTTTTATATGATGAAGTCCTCCGGCCATTGGCCGGGGACTCTTTAGGGCGGCGCGCGCGGCCCCTTTAAGAGGAGGGCAGCGCGCGCGCGCGCGCCCTAAGCACAGGGGCCGGGAAGGAGCGCGCGCCGAGAGCAGAGCAGGAGGAGGACGCCGGGACGGAGCGCGCGCTGACAGCAGAGCGGGGAGAGGACGCCGGGCAGGAGCGCGCGCTGACAGCAGAGCGGGGAGAGGACGCCGGGCACGGAGCAGAGCGGTGAGGGGAGCAGCGTCCCTGCCTAGCAGAGGGCAGGGACGCCAGCGCTACACCCATTGTAGGGATTTGCACTCACTCAGCCATGTTAGAGGTAGGCACAGGTTCACACAGTGATGCAGTCCACAGGTTCAAACAAACTTGTGGTTTATTTAGTGTCCATAAACCCGTCAGGAAACAAAATATAACTGCCTCTTCCCGGCACAAAAACATATAACAAAACAAAACTCAAAATAACCAGTCCATATAGCACGGCCTCAGCCATTTAAATGAAGTTCTTTGCTCTGCCTTCAGCAAGGTCTGAGCAGTACCTGCAAACCTGCTCACTTTGCACAACACACTGAGAGACTGACACAGGCGCAGCTGTCTTAAATCAGGCCTTCCAAGACCTGGACTGGAGGTAAGTTAGCAGCTGATCCCCCCCCCCCCCCCGCTCTTTCAGCTGCTCGTAAAACCTGACCCTATAATCCAGGCCCATTAATCTCCTCTCAGCACTATGTCTGCTGGAGCCTGCTTTCCGAATCCTACATCACCAAGGCTTGGCACCTTGGGGACACATATCTCCCGTCCACGACCTGTCCGCTGCAACCTTACACCACTCTTTTTTGTTTTTCTGATATCCTGTGACTGTACTACAGTTTAGCTCTGATACCATAGTAGGCTTATACCATTTGAAGGGTTTGACCCAACTTTGCATGTTATCAATGACCCACAGAGTTTTATAGCGGGTTCAAGCCTTAACCCCTTCTGGAATGTCCAATTTTTCATTTTTGCTCTTTTGTTTTTCCTCCTCGTCTTCCAAGAGCCATTACTTTTTATCTTTCTATCAATATAGTCATACGAGGGCTTATTTTTTTGGAGGAATCAGTTGTAGTTTTGAATAACACCATTCATTTTATTTTACTGTATAGTGTACTGAAAAACAGGAAGCAATTCAAAATGGGATGCAATTGTGAAAAAATACAATTCTGCCATTGTTTTTCAAGTTTTGTTTTTACAGCATTCACAGTATTACAGTCCACAGTATAGCCATATATATTATAACTGCAGTTTGCCTTGAAGCTCAACCTATAACTGAGCATCACAGGAGCATCACTGAGCATCACTGGAGTACCTAGATGGCAACAAAGGTGGCCTTCAGCAGGCCCCCTGTCTGCCATGGTAATCTTTATGTATTACAGCCAGTATGAGCCCTGTATGGAGTAGGTACAGCTCATGAGCCCATTTCATACGTGCGCACACTGCCGTACATATATGTTTTCTTCTAAATGCAATCATTTTTTTTATTTTTCCATATGAGGGCTTGTTTTTTGAGGACAAGTTTTAATTTTGAATTGCATCATTCATTTTACTATATAATATTCTAACAGAGGGAAGAAATTCCAAGTGGGATGAAATGGTGTTCATTGTTCAGTAAAAATGACCAAGCAACATGATTCTACAGATCAGTACAATTATGTTGATCAGAGATGAGTGGACTGATCTGCAGATGCAGCCATGACAACAGCAGTAGGACAGTATAGATATAACAAGATGGACAGGAAGGAGATGCCCACCTCGGTTGGGTGCATTGGCACCAGCAGCACCTGGAGAACATTGTAGAACATAGTGGCCAAACAGACATAGGCTATGTCTGATTTTGATGAATGTAAGGTACAATTTGGTCCCCTTATGTTTAACAAAGTTACCAGCCTTGCTGAATACCCTCTCTGAATGTATACTGGTAAGCTGGACAAGACATGACCGATGATGCCATTGTTTCACTTTCCACATCCTGTTGTGACCATTTCCCCAAAGTGTCTTAGGAGCCATTTTTCAAAGCACCAGCAAGCCACATGTTGCTGGTGCTACTGGGAGCAACTTGTGTGGCTGAAACATGCTACCATGGCTTGCAATTTCTCCAGACTTGTCTACCATCAAGCACATTTGGAACATCATTGGTTGTCAATTGCAAATTGGAACACCAGCTGCAGATCTTCCTAATTTGTGCGTCCAGGTGCATTCAGTGTGGTAGAACATTCCTCTGACAACCATTATTAACTCCAGTTATATTGAATAAATTGAGATGTTATGAAAATTTAGTTTCAACTTTTTCATAATTTTCATATTATTAACAAGCTTTTTGACCCCTTTTTACATAAATCCACAACTTTTCCTACTGGGTATGCAATTTCAATGTTGAGAAGTATATATGTACTTTTATAAGTTTTAGACAATTAATATTGTTTGGTTCATGCATTGCTTCTTTTTACTTGTTCTGTTTCTTTGATTTTTTTTTTTCCTGTTAAATGCCGCTGTCAGAGATTAACAGTAGCATTTAACTAGTTAACAGCTGCTAGTGGATCGCGATTCCATCCGCAGCTATTGCGGGCACATGTCAGCTGTATAAATCAGCTGACATGTTCCCGCTTCAGTGTGGGTTCAGCGCCGGAGCCCGCACTGAACCGGTGGTTACGACGTGGTGCATACTATTATGTACCACGTCGAAAGGGGTTAAATTACATAATACAAATACAGAGAAATATACGTTGTTTCCACAATACTTTTTTTGGACATAGGTTTGAGTACAAATATAGCATGTTCCAAGAATGTGATAATTTGAAAGAAATGTGACTTTACTCAGTCAGTAGAACGTAAGTGATGTATATATTTTTTAATTAATTCTGTTACTATTCTCCAATATTTATAATTCAGCTGTCATTACTTTATTTAGTTATTCCTTTTTATCTGAAAATTAACGGTATCCTTCTCTTCAGTTAGATCAAGTGAGCTCATGGTGACTTCCTGGACAGTGCATGGATTTATGTTTTCTGAAGGGGGTCACCACCTCAGCCACGTATGATGAAATTATATGGACAGTATCACTGAAGTTTTCCTTTCACAGATAATAATGATGACTACTAAGCTCCTGTCTCAGAATTATAATCTAGGAGAGGACTTTTCAGCCTCCATGATTGAATCCTTATAATATATAAGTTCATTTAGAAGAATATAGAAGTATGAATGGAAAATATATATATTCTTGTACCGTGTTAGCCAGTAGATAGAAAAATATTTAGATTTGAGAGTCCTCAGTGGTTGATACCTTTTAATGGCTAACTGAAAAGATGGTAACAAATTGCAAGCTTTCGAGACTACTCAGGTCTCTTCATCAGGTATAGTATACCACAAAATCTGAACAGTCACATATTTATACACAATAAGACACACAAAAATGCCATAGGTAAGACAGGTGATGAAAAGCAGAGTTATTATGGAAGAGATAAACAGTTCTGGCTATAAATATTTTAGCAGTTAATAGATAAGGAGTGTGAAGGTTTTATTGCCCTGTGACTAGGTCCAGTGTTGTGATGGCCTCACACGTTTGAGGAGCACATTCCTTAGTTGATGTAGAATGACATAAATCCATGCGACATATTCATTCCTGCTCTGAAAGTGTTAAAGGTCACCATCAGTTTATATTCTGAGATTCTTCTTTCTCTTTGAGATTTGAAGTTACCTTTTAATACCAGTAATTTCATGTCTTTTATGCTGTGATCAGGGGACAAAAATGCTTGGCTACAGGTAGATCTATTCTTTTTTCTTTTATTTTGTGGCGATGATGATTCATCCTTGTTCTAAGTTTTTGCCCTGTCTCCCCTACATAAAGACCCCCAGCTGGACATTTGGTACATATAATTAAGTACACTACATTAGATGCGATGCAGCTGAACGTACCTGGGATCTTATAGTCCTGATGTGAATTGGGAATCTTTATCTTGTCTGTGGTCGTTATAAACGGACAGGTTTTACATTTTTTCTGGTTGCAAGGAAAGGTACCTGTAGCTTGTGGAGATGACAGGGAGCTTCTGACAATGATGCTTCTTAGATTTGGGTGCTGCCTGAAACACAGAAGTGGGGGTCTGGAAATATGGATTGTAATCGGGCATCTTTTTGTAGTAAGGGTTGTAGTTTCCGTGCAGCTCTTCTTAGCGCCTCCAGATTTGGATTGTAGGTGACTACTAGAGGCACCCGGTTGTTTTCTTGTTTGGTATTGTAATGTAGGAGATGATTCCTTGATATTCTGGTGGCTCTTGTAATCTGGTTCTCAATTGTTCTTGGATGGTAGCCCTGTTTCAAAAAGGTCTTTCTGAGGCCATCAAGGTATTTGTCTCTATCCATCTGGTTGGAACATATCCGATTGTATCTGATGGCTAGGCTGTAAACAATAGAGTTTTTTATGTGTTTTGGATGGAAACTGTCCCATTTAAGGTATGTAGGACGGTCGATTGGTTTCCGGTACAAGGATGTCTCTATTTCATTGTTCTGGAGCTTGATGATGGTGTCCAAAAAGTTAATTTCAGTACAGGAGTAATTGAGTGTTAGGTTGATGGTGGGATGAAATCGATTAAAGTGTTCATGGAACGTCTTCAGCTGTTGCTCAGACCCCTTCCAGATAATTAAAATATCGTCAATGAAACGATAGTAGGCCAGAGGCCTGATGGGACATGAGGACAAAAAGTCACTTTCAAGCTTGGCCATGAAAAGATTTGCGTACTGTGGAGCCATTTTACTTCACATCACTATATCAGTTTCCTGTAGATATACAGTACAGACCAAAAGTTTGGACACACCTTCTCATTTAAAGATTTTTCTGTATTTTCATGACTTTGAAAATTGTACATTCACACTGAAGGCATCAAAACTATGAATTAACACATGTGGAATTATATACTTAACAAAAAAGTGTGAAACAACTGAAAATATGTCTTATATTCTAGGTTCTTCAAAGCCACCTTTTGCTTTGATGACTGCTTTGCACACTCTTGGCATTCTCTTGATGAGCTTCAAGAGGTAGTTACCGGAAATGGTATTCCAACAATCTTGAAGGAGTTCCCAGAGATGAAAATACAGAAAAATCTTTAAATGAGAAGTTGTGTCCAAACTTTTGGTCTGTACTGTATGTTGTTATCAAATTCAAAGTAATTGTGGGTGAGGATGAACTCTGTAAGTTTGAAGTATGAATGAAAATTCAGAAACAGCAGAGCTGGGTAGACAATCAGGCACCTTTTTGTAGCAGAGCTGTATGTGCAAATAGCACTCAGGAACTGCAGATCTGAGTGGACAATTAGGTACCTAGATACATCAGATTTGAGTGTTCAAACAGAATCTTGAATCAACAGATGCAAATAGGCAATCAGCAGGCAGAAATGCCCTAGTTACTCATGTGATATACGGATGTATTAAAAGATTGAAAACCAGGCGTAGAGGAAAAAAACACTGTGAAATGTGGGAATCAGGATGGATGTCGTCCAAAAAACAAAGAGGAGGAAGATGTAAGTACACCAAATATAAAAGAACTGCACATGGAGTGACAGACGGTCAGGTGAGGGGATTGAAAAAAAATGCAAACCTGCTTCTTTAAACAAATAGTTAGGATTTATTTTGAATTATTTCAATGTCAGAACTCATAGATCTTTTCAAAGATAGTCTATTTAGATAGACGCAATTCAATACATTTGTCTGACCCTACAAATTTTGGATTTTTTTCTAGAGGCTGAATAGAAGATATCGAGACAATCTCAATATATCAATAATGCACTTAACATTTTGCTGTAGATTGCTTCTATAAATTGAATCAAAAGAGATTGCCAAAGGTCATCAGAAATGTCTGCCCCAGGTTACATTTAGAATTGACATTTTAAGGTTTTTCTGAAATCCTATGTTTTTCAACTGTCTTTTTCTCAGAAGACATATAATTAGATTGTGGCGTCGGACAGTAATGTCTTTGAAAGACTTTATCCAACAATACATTTGCCTTACTTCCAATTACCAGCATTCTCCTGCTCTCATGCATTGTAAGGTTTATGATGGACAGCAACAAAAAAAAAACTCAATGAATAGAAATTATTAAATATATTAGTAAAAAGATAAATACTAATTAGCTTTCTTGATGTTCCTAAATGCCAATTTCCAGAAAGGAACACAGATTTTAGACAAGATCATGGAAAAGCTGACTGATGTCAAGGGTACAAAAATTTGAAATATGATGAAGATGTAAAACATGGTAATAAATCTATTTAAAGCTGCCTCCATGCATGTTGTTTTGCTAAATTATTTAGTGACAGCATAGCGTGGATACAAAAGAGAGTAAAATATAAAAGAATAACTCATGGGGCAAGGGCACAATACTTGGCGATTGCACATGTGTCCCAGCAGGCATCAGTACACATGGCATCATTTACCTCACTTACCTTTTAACTGAATAGGTCACCTTTTGCTGCAAAAAAGACTGGAGCAGGACTAACTCATCCACGCAGTGGAGCTGCTGTTAACCCCTTAAATGCTGCTGTCAATCTGTGACATCAGAATTTAAGGTGCCTACACCCATCCACCCCTCGAGATGTTATCAACGAGTTGCCACTGCAATAAGGGGCCTACTCATGGTCCCCATGACTGCTATGTTGGACCACAGGCTGTGCTTCTTATGAAACTGGGATTTTACCTATACATTACAGTGGTATTACAATATTTAGAACAAGCAATCAGATGATCACAGTATCAAGTCCCCTCAATGGACTAAAACAGAAAAGTAAAAAATAATTTAAAAAATAAAATAACATAATGTAAAATTTGTATCACCCACCATCTCACTATTTACTCCTTTAACCATTTACCAGCATCTGCTCTACATGTATGGCACAGGGGATAGTGTGTTCTCGCAAACCACTGTACACATAAGACGCAATAATAAAGCCAGTTCACAAGCAGAGCCGGCTTCATCAGCAGTGGCGGTCAGCTACAGTGGCTTTCAAAAGTATTCACCCCCCTTGACTTTTTACTTATTTTGTTTCATTAACCTGTGTTTAAATGTTGTTGTAATCCGATTTGTGTGTGATGCATCAGCACAAAATAGTTTAAGTTGGTGAAGTGAGAAAAATATAGGCATAAATTAAATTTATGGCATCAAATAACTAAAAATTGGCATGTGCATATGTATTCACCCACTCTGTGATAAAGCCCCTAAAAATTTCTGGTGGAAGCAATTACCTTCATAAGGCACACGCTTAGTGAAAGGAAATCCACCTGTGTGCAATATAAGTGTCTCATGGTCAGTATGTACACACCTTTTTTGAAAGGCCACAGAGGCTGCAACACCATTAAACAAGAGACACCACTAACCAAACAACACCATGAAGACCAAGGAGCTCTCCAAACAAGTCAGGTACAAAGTTGTTGAGAAGGGTTGGGTTAGAAAAAAATATCCCAATCAATCTCTAATGATCCCCCGGAGCATCATCAAATCCATTTTCATCAAATGGAAAAAACATGGTACCATAACAAACCTGCCAAGAGAGGGACGCCCACCAAAATTCTCAGAGCGGGTAAGTAGAGCATTAATGAGCAAGGCAGCATTGAGACCAAAGGTAACCCTGAAGGAGCTGCAGAGTTCACAAGCAGAGACTGGAGTATTTGTCCATACAACTGCAATAAGCAGTACACTCCATAGAGGTGACCTTTATGAAAGAGTGGGCAGAAAAAAGCCTTTACTTACAAATAAAAATTGTAAGGCACATTTTGAGTTTGCCAAAAGACATGTGGTAGACTACCCAAATATATGGAGAAAGGTGCTGTGGTCAGATTAAACCAAAATTGAACTTATTGGCAACCAAGGTAAGTGCTGCCTCTGGCGCCAAACCAATACAGCTCATCACCCCAAGAATACTATCCCCACAGTGAAACATGGTGGTGGCAGCATAATGCTTTCGAAATATTTTTTGGCTCCATGGAAAGGGAAAATGGTCCGAGGTTGAGGCGAAAATGGATTGTCAAAAATACAAGGATAGTCTTGAGCAAAACCTGTTTCAGTTTGTCAGTGATTTGAGACTGGGATGGCGGTTCACCTTCTAACAAGACAATGACCCAAAGCATACTGCTAAAGCAACACTGGAGTGGTTTAAAGGGAAATGTGTAAATGTTTTGGAGTGGCCTAGTCAAAGCTCAGACCTTAATACAGTTAAGAATCTGTGTTCAGACTTGAAGATTGCTGTTCACCAGAGGAAACCATCTAACTTGAAGGAGCTGGAGCAGTTTTGCTTTGAGGAATTGGCAAAAATCCCATTGGCAAGATGTGAAAAGCTCATCGAGACTTATCCAAAGCGACTTGCAGCTGTAATTGCTGCAAAAGGAGGCTCTACAAAGTACTGACTTTAGGGGGGTGTAGTTTTCAGTTATTTTGTCCTTTTGTTGTTTGCTTCACAATAAAAAGAAAGCCAAATGTTCACAGTTGTAAGCATGTTCCTTACATTAACTAATGCAAACCCTCAAAAAAACCCTGATATTCCAAGTTGTCAGTAGAGATGAGCGGTGTTCGACTCGAACTGTTCGCCAATCTCAAATTCGAGCTGTTTTGAGCTGTGTTCGAGCCGTTCGGCGAACACGAACGATTTGAAAAAAATCCGGCTGTTCGAGGTTATGTTCGATAGCTGTTCGTGCACCAAAGTAATGCTGATAATCAATGTTAATACGCAGTTTGAGTGTACAGCGGGGCGGGGGAAGGGGCAGGGGATGGATCTCTGCAGAAATAATGAAGATCTCCATTTTTTTTTCTCTTTACCGCATTTACAGTGGGGAGGTGCAATCTGTCAGCCTATCAGCAGCGCACACACGGAGCGAACTGCTTTTTTTCACACAAGCAAGGGCATGTGTCATTGGCAGTGTATGTCACATGTCCTTGCCCTATAAGACCCAGCCATTTTCCCCGTCGCCACCATTTTCTCACTGCTGCAGCTGCGTGTTAGACGGCACCGCAGATGCTGTGTGAGCTATACTTTCACTGTTAATTTCAAGCCAATTTTCTCTGAAATATACAGATAGCTTGGGAGTAGGGAATAGTTGTGATTGCAGTCCCTTTGAGGACTAGGTTACAGCATTTCCTACAACTCTTATCAGGCAGGTCTGTGCTCTTAAATAGATAGGTTGGGAGTAGGGATTAATTGTAATTGCAGTCCTTTTGAGGACTATTTTACAGCATTTCCTAGGAATTTTTGCCAGGCTGGTCTGTGCCAGTGCTGTGCAAGTGTTTTTCACAGCATTTGGCTAAATCTAGCTAAGCAAATCCTTTTTGGCCTCTTGCAGTGTGTGTTAGTCAGTGGAGTAGCGTATCTGTGTTGCAAGCTACACCACCTGTGTATAGAATACAATTTTTTTTACTGCACCTAGCCAAGTAAAACTTTTGGGCATAGAATCATTCTATTAGGCCATCTATACTAAGCTCCACCAGCTTGCAAATTACAAATAATTTTTATCTGCATCTAGCTCGGAAAATAATTTTGGGCTTGTAGCAGTGTGTGGGACTTATTCTTAGTCCATCTCTACTAAGCTCCTCCAGCTTGCAAATTACAAATAATTTTTATCTGCATCTAGCTCGGAAAGTAATTTTGGGCTTGTAGCAGTGTGTGGGACTTATTCTTAGTCCATCTATACTAAGCTCCTCCAGCTTGCAAATTACAAATAATTTTTATCTGCATCTAGCTCGGAAAATAATTTTGGGCTTGTAGCAGTGTGTGGGACTTATTTTTAGTCCATCTATACTAAGCTCCATCAGCTTGCAAATTACAAATAATTTTTATCTGCACCTAGCTCGGAAAATAATTTTGGGCTTGTAGCAGTGTGTGGGACTTATTCTTAGTCCATCTATACTAAGCTCCTCCAGCTTGCAAATTACAAATAATTTTTATCTGCATCTAGCTGGGAAAATAATTTTGGGCTTGTAGCAGTGTGTGGGACTTATTCTTAGTCCATCTATACTGAGCTCCACCAGCTTGCAAATTACAAATAATTTTTATCTGCACCTAGCTCGGAAAATAATTTTGGGCTTGTAGCAGTGTGTGGGACTTATTCTTAGTCCATCTATACTAAGCTCCACCAGCTTATAAATTACAAATAATTTTTATCTGCATCTATCTCGGAAAATAATTTTGGGCTTGTAGCAGTGTGTGGGACTTATTCTTAGTCCATCTATACTAAGCTCCTCCAGCTTGCAAATTACAAATAATTTTTATCTGCATCTAGCTCGGAAAATAATTTTGGGCTTGTAGCAGTGTGTGGGACTTATTCTAAGTCCATCTATACTAAGCTCCACCAGCTTGCAAATTTCAAATAATTTTTATCTGCATCTAGCTCAGAAAATAATTTTGGGCTTGTAGCAGTGTGTGGGACTTATTCTTAGTCCATCTATACTAAGCTCCTCCAGCTTGCAAATTACAAATAATTTTTATCTGCATCTAGCTCGGAAAATAATTTTGGGCTTCTAGCAGTGTGTGGAACTTATTCTTAGTCCATCTATACTAAGCTACTTCAGCTTACAAATTACAAATAATTTTTATCTGCATCTAGCTCGGAAATTAATTTTGGACTTGTAGCAGTGTGTGGGACTTATCCTTAGTCCATCTATACTAAGCTCCTCCAGCTTGCAAATTACAAATAATTTTTATCTGCATCTAGCTCGGAAAATAATTTTGGGCTTGTAGCAGTGTGTGGGACTTATTCTTAGTCCATCTATACTAAGCTCCTCCAGCTTGCAAATTACAAATAATTTTTATCTGCATCTAGCTCGGAAAATAATTTTGGGCTTGTTGCAGTGTGTGGGACTTATTCTTTGTCCATCTATACTAAGATCCTCCAGCTTGCAAATTACAAATAATTTTTATCTGCATCTAGCTCGGAAAATAATTTTGGGCTTGTAGCAGTGTGTGGGACTTATTCTTAGTCCATCTATACTAAGCTCCTCCAGCTTGCAAATTACAAATAATTTTTATCTGCATCTAGCTCGGAAAATAATTTTGGGCTTGTAGCAGTGTGTGGGACTTATTCTTAGTCCATCTATACTAAGCTCCTCGAGCTTGCAAATTACAAATAATTTTTATCTGCATCTAGCTTGGAAAATAATTTTGGGCTTGTAGCAGTGTGTGGGACTTATTCTTAGTCCATCTATACTAAGCTCCTCCAGCTTGCAAATTACAAATAATTTTTATCTGCATCTAGCTGGGAAAATAATTTCGGGCTTGTAGCAGTGTGTGGGACTCATTCTATTAGTCCATCTATACTAAGCTCCACCACCTGTGTATGTAATAAAATTGTTTTACTGCATCTAACCCAGCCAATCCTTTTGGGCTAATACCACAATTTGGTCACTTAGCTCTTCTCAGTTCCCATCCATCGTTTTTTGTGCAAACAACTCCAGAGTTGACAATTAGTTAACCAAGAAAATGAGTGGAAAAAGGCCTGCTGCTGGTGGAAAGGGGAATAGGCGTGTTGGGAAGGGAAAAAAAGGTTGTGTCCGTGGGGTAGGTGTTAAAGCAACAGTAACATCTGCAGAAGAAAGACCATCTTCCAGACATACTAAGATGTCTACTTCTTTTAGCGGACAATGTGATACGATTCCTTTCTTACGGCCATGCCAATCGCTACAAATTCCTGATAAGGCACAAAAACAGCAGGTGCTTCAACGGATATCAAGTGCTCCTTTAAGTGGGCTCTCCTCCACCTCAACTTCAACATCACAAATACTCCAGTCCTCAGAGGTGTCACCCCAATCGCACTTGCTTCCTCACAGTTCCCAAGTCTCCAGCTGCCCGTCTGAGTATGGGGTAGAACAGATTGTTGAGTCTGCAGAGCTGTTTACTCATACTATAGCATGGGAATCAGAGGTCGGCTCCAGAGCTTCTGTGAATCCAGACGAGGAAATGATCTGCACTGATGCCCAGAATCTTTATGAGTCGGATCCAGGACCAGACGCAGAAGGTTCTGACCATAATGAAGACCCTTGTTCCCAAACTGTAACTCCTGTTGGTGGAGACAATGAGGAAGACAATGATGAGACTCAAATACCTGATTGGAGCGACAACTTGAGTTTTTTGTCAGGGCAGGAAGAGGTTGACTCTGAGGACAACGGGTGTGAGAACACACAGGGTGATGATGACGAGGTTGCAGATCCCACTTACTGTCAACCCACAGTCAGCCAGTCGATGAGGTCAGCAGAGGAGGAGGAGGAGGATGCTAGTGATGACGAGGTCAGGTTGTGCCTTCCTGGTCAGAGACATAGTACTGGAAGCACGTCAACAACTGCATCCTCAAACACAACTCTGCCTCTCACCACAAGTCGTGGTGGCTCTTCAGGTCGCATGGGTGCTAAGCCTTGCATAGCCTGGGCATTTTTTCAGATCGATATCTGTAACATTTGTCACCAAAAGCTAAGTAGAGGCCAAAAAATCCATAGTTTGAGTACTTCATGCATGAACCGTCACATGGATATGAAGCATAAGTTGCAGTGGGAAGCTCACTGTGCTACAATGCGGCCTAGCGGGCCGGGCCAACCACCGTCTTCTCCATCTTGTGCATCCTCTTCATCCTCTGTGACTGGGGGGACAGCAGTCACACCTGTTTTGGGATGCAGACCTGCCACCTCTTTACCCGCAACAGCCAGCGTGATTGGCAGGTCATTTTCTTTGGAGGTGGAAACACCAGCTGGTGTTCAGCGCTCTCCGACATTGAGAGCACCACCTTTGGATCAAGGCAACCTAACATGTCCACCTGCATCTTCCTCACAGACCGGCACTTTGCCGGGGACACCCTTCTCAACCCCGTCTAAGCACAACAGCCAGCCCTCGGTCCCTCAGATGTGGACAAGTAAAAGACCATTTCCTCCTAGCCATGAGAAAGCTAAGAGGTTGAATTTCACCATCTGCAAGCTATTGGCTGCAGAAATGCTGCCTTTCCGCCTGGTGGACACAGAGGATTTTCGAGACCTCATGTCCGTCGCAGTGCCCCAGTACCAGATGCCCAGTCGGCCCTACTTCTCAAAGAAAGGTGTGTCTGCGCTCCACCAGCATGTCGCACACAACATCACCGCTTCTTTGAGAAACTCTGTGTGTGACAGGGTGCATTTCACCACAGACACTTGGACGAGTAGGCATGGACAGGGGCATTACATGTCGCTGACTGGGCACTGGGTAACTATGGTGACAGCAGGACAAGGGGCTGCTGTCCAAGTCTTGCCGTCCCCATGAGTTGTGCGTCAATCCTCTTTATCTCGAAGTTCCTCCACTGCTTCTGCCTCCTCAACCTCCTCTCGGTCCTCCACCTGCACCCAAAGCCTGTCTGGTCATGCCACACGCTTTCTAACTGCGCAGAAGGGATCCTGCACCTCCTTACTATGCTGGCAGCAGGGCTCAACGTCATCAGGCGTTTTTACTTTGAAATGTCTGGGAAATGTGAGTCACACAGCTGAGGAGTTGTGGTCAGCTCTGGAGAACCAGTTTCATGAATGGTTGTCTCCACTGGACCTGAAACCAGGGAAGGCCGCGTGCGACAATGCTGCAAACCTCGGTGCGGCCCTTCGCCGGGGCAATGTCACACACATGCCTTGTATGGCTCACGTGTTGAACCTGGTTGTCCAGCAATTTTTAGCCCACTATCCCGGACTAGATGGCCTTCTGCAGAGGGCACGGTCACTGTGTGCTCACTTCCGCCGTTCGCATGCCGCAGCTCAGCGACTTACATCTCTACAGAATTCGTTGGGCCTGCCACATCACCGGCTAAAATGCGATGTACCTACCCGGTGGAATTCAACTCTGCACATGTTGCAGCAACTGTGGCAGCACCGACAAGCCCTGGTGCAATACGTTCTGATGTATAGCTTGGGCCAACGGGAACCAGAGGTGGGGCAAATCACGCTGGAAGAGTTGTCTCAGATCAGGGACCTATGCACCCTTCTGCACAGTTTTGAAATGGCGACGAAGATGTTTAGTGCTGACGATGCCATTATCAGCATAACTATTCCGGTGATTTACATGCTGGAGCACATGTTAAACAGAATTCGGAGTCAGGTGGTGGCACAAGAGGAGGTGGAGGAAGTAGAGGAGGAGGAGTTGTATGCGGAAGGGCTAACATCTGCAAGGTCCAGACGGTCGGCAGCACCAAGGCGGCAGGCATGTGAGGGTGGGGGAGATGGATTTCCCAGGTCGCATGGTAGCAGCCAAACTAGTGAGGAAGGTGCAGGACCGCAGGAAGAAGTGGAGGACGAACTGATGGAAAACTCATCAGATGAGGGAGACCTTGATCACATTTCTGTTGTGCGAGGTTGGGGGGAGAGGGCAGAGGAAGGAAGAATGATTGTTACCTCGCCACCAACACAACAGGGACTTGGTGCTCCTGGATGCGCAAGACACATGAGTGCCTTCTTGCTGCACTACCTGCAACATTACCCTCGAATTGTCAGAATTCGAAATAATCCTGACTACTGGGTTGCCACACTCTTAGATCCCCGGTACAAAAGTAAATTTGCCCAAATAATTCCTGCCATAGAAAGGGATTCACGCATGCAGGAGTATCAGCAGAGATTGTTGCAGAATCTTACATGTGCTTTTCCACAAAACACCAGTGGTGCATGTAGTTAATCTCACAGTTCTAACTTGCCAACCGTGGGACTGTCGAGTGTTCAGCACTCAAACCGTAACAGAAACACAGTATCTGCTGGTAACAGCAATTTTGCGGAATCATTTCACCACTTTTTTAGCCCATCCTTTGCAAGGCCACAGGAGACAAGAAGTCTGACACATAGTCAATGCCTAGAGACGATGGTACAGGAGTATCTACAAGTAAACATCGAAGCCATGACTGTGTCACTGGACCCTTGCTCTTTTTGGGCTTCCAATCTGGATAAATGGCCGGAGCTCGCCACTTATGCCTTGGAGATCTTGTCATGCCCCGCAGCCAGCGTTCTCTCTGAACGTGTGTTCAGTGCTGCTGGTGGTGTGCTGACAGATAAACGCACGCGGCTGAGAATGTAGACAGACTCACGTTCATAAAGATGAACAAATCTTGGATCCGCAAGGACTTTTCTACCCCTGTGTCATCCTGAGGAGAGTAAAAGCTTGAGGATTTCATAAAATCACCTCACCAACCGTTTTAAGCTTTCAAATTACTAATAATTTTTAGCTGCATCTTGTCTGGAAAATAATTTTGGGCCTGTAGCAGTGTGCGGTACTCATTCTATTATGCCATCTATACTAAGCTCCACCAGCTTGCAAATTACTAATAATTTTTAGCTGCATCTTGTCTGGAAAATAATTTTGGGCATAGTAGCAGTGTGTGGTACTCATTCTAACCAACCATTTTAAGCAACTCTGGGGCAATTGATGCCACTTAAGTGATGTCTGTGCCACAAATGTTTGGAAAAAATGGAGATTCTTTTTGGAGTCCCCTTGCTTTGTTTTACGTGACGTTGCCATCGTCAATTAGAGGTGGGTTGGGTCCCCCCCCCTTTTAACCATAAGAAAATACATACACTATGGCTTGGGGTAACACAGATGGTTGAGTCTGAAGAGCTGTTTACTCAGAGGTCTGCTCCAAAGCTTCAGTGTCTGCTAGTCAGCGTAGTAACCCAGCTGCGAAGCAAGCTGCACCGCTTGTGTATCTAATAATGATTTTTAAATGCATCTAGCCTAGGCAGACTGTGGGGACCCCTAACCAAACCCAGATGCTCAGCCCCCTAACGCCCCTCATTCATTGACAATACAATCATGTAACTCTTACAACTGGATGGGTGAGGATCGGTCACAGCTTTATTAACTCTTTATACTCATTACATTAGAAAGGCATTTTATTTCTAAAATAATTCAGCTTGTTGCAGCATGCCCTGTGTCTCCAGTCTCCACAACGGCAAGTTGGCCAACAAGTGTAACTCTCCAACATGTCCTTTCTATTTCCAGGCCACGGAGGATCCTGCTTACTCATATGCAGGACTCCGACCCCCATCCATCACTCTTAACGCTTGTTCCACTCCGTCCTGGAGTCCTGACAGGAATATGTCCAGTCCAATATCCATTAAGTGAACACCGTCGGGCCGTATGAGGCCTGCTTTATCTCCTTCCAGTTGTCGGTGTCGTATCACTACACAGCCTCTGTCTCTTAAAAATTTTGCCATCCGAATATTTATTACCTGCCTTGTCCGTTCGATGGCCGTGATTTCTCACGCACCTTGCCATACCGTTCTCGGCACAATCTCTGACCATACTATAGTTAGTTTTGTGAAAAATTCTCTGAAGCGCTCAGTGTCTAGTTTCATTATTGCCATTAGTTAGGCGCTCTTGCGATAAGCTATGTCGTTTCGTCCGGCCTGTATAACTAAGATGACTGGACCTCTTGCCTCTCTCCCTACCTTGATTACCTCCATTAGTACCTGTGGCCATTGCAGGCCTCTAATACCTCTCCACTTCAAATATGTGTTATGAAACTCCAATTTCCTCCCGCCTGGGCGGACTTTCACCCTTCTTTCTGCACAATATATATATGAGTTCTTAATCATTGCATAGCAAAAAAACAGCAAGGAAGTGGTATTTATATGTCATGTCCTGCTATGCACCTGTTCAAGGCTGAGTTAATCATAAATTTAAACACACATAACATGTTAAAATCGTATAGTATAGAAACAATGCATATAAATGTAAATAATCAAAAAGAAAAAGAAAAGAAGAAAAAAGGAACATATGTATAATACTAATCTATAAATGATCACTCATAATGATACATCAAATCATGTCTGATGTTTAAACCCGCTGAAACACGTGTTTTTAAAGTATAAATCCACCAACTTTCTCTATTAAGGAGCTTTCTCCTATAATCATCCACCAAATCTCCACCAATCGCCACGGCCCACGGAGGGGCCACCACAGTCAATGAATCCTTCCTTATTTAGTATAGAGTCTACCAATACTTTGGGCGTATTAGCCCAGCTGCGAAGCAAGCTGCACCACCTGTGTATCTAATGAGAATTTTTAACTGCATCTAGCCTAGGCAGACTGTGGGGACCCCCAACCAAGCCCAGACGCTCTGCATCTAACCAAGCCAATCATTTGATAGTATTGCTAGTAGCAGAGTCGCATGGGCTCTAAACCTTGTATAGCCTGTGCATTTTTTCAGATCGCTAAGGATGACCTAACTCGTGTTATCTGTAACATTTGTCACCAAAAGCTAAGTAGAGGCCAAAAAATCCATAGTTTGAGCACTTCATGCATGAACTGTCACATGGATATGAAGCATAAGTTGCAGTGCGAAGCTTACTGTGCTACTGTGCGGCCTGGCGGGCCGGGACAACCACCATCTGCCCCACCTGTGTCATCTTGGGGAGACTAAAAGCTACTGCGTAGTCTTTTCCAAAAATTTGAGGGAATTACCACGGGAATGGTTTGGAAGAGGTATAAGAGTTTAGGTAGGACGTTCATTTTTAGTATACTTATTCTGCCGAACCAGGAAAAATCCTTCACCGTCCAAGAAGTAAGATCTTTATGGAGTTGTTCAATAAAGGGCCCAAATTAAGATAAAATAGATGGGAGAGGTCTCTATGAATACGAATTCCTAAGTATTTGATACCCTGTGAGGGCCAGGCAAAGGGAAAGTTAGACTGGATGGAATCCTGAATGGATTTGGGGAGGGAGACATCGAGGGCCTCAGACTTCGCTGCATTGATTTTAAAATTTGACCATGTAACAAAGTGATCTATTTCAGCCATAACAGCAGTGATGGATATATGTGATTGAGTGATATATACTAGGACATCATCAGCAAATGCAGAGCACTTGTACTCGGTGTCTCCCACCTCAATCCACCTAATATTGGGGTTATCGTGAATTGATGAGAGCAGGTGCTCCATCACTAGGATGTATAAGAGAGGGGACAAAGGACATCCCTGCCTTGTCCCATTGGTGATTATGAAAAGTGATGAAAATGTTCCATTTATCTTCAGCCTAGCTGACGGATTGCGATACAGGGCCATGATTTTGGCTATAAAAGGGTCCCCTAGATCCCTACCCCAAGCTTTTTAAGGGAATAATATATGGCGTGCCAGGAGACTCTATGGAATGCTTTCTCAGCATCCAATGAGAGTATCTAATTACAAATTTTTAACTGCATCTAGCCCAGGCAATATTTTGGGCCTAGTAGCAGTGTCTACTAGTCAGCGGAGTAGCCACTGCCTGTAGATCTAATTACTAATTTTTAACTGCATCTAGCCCAGGACATACTTTGGACCTAGTAGCAGTGTCTGCTAGTCAGCGGATAATCCCACCTGTTAAGCAAGCTACACCACCTGCAGTTTGGACACTTAATTTTTTCAAAGGAAATGCTTCGGGCCCCTCACTCAGTGAAGAGCATCGGGGAGGCACCCCAAGGCACAGGGGCTGGGACTGGCGGTAGGACGCCTTGCGGTGGACCGCCAAGCTCGATCCTTATAAAAGCTTTTTAACTGCAGCAGCTTTAGTGGATGCTACTGGAGCTGGAATTCCCACGGCTGCTGGCATGAGACTTGCCCTCCAATAGATCCTTGTAAATGGATTTAAAGTGTATTCATTCAAATTAGAGAGACAATTTAAATTAAAAAGCTTAGAGCTGCCTCCACCACAGGGGGGCTCGCTCGACCCACCAGCGGACAGGCACCAGTATTGGGAGAGGGGGGCTGGCCGTCAGGGTTCACCGCGGCTCGGGCACAAACCCGGCGACACAGAGGTGGCACGGGCAGGAGCGGACTGGCCGTGTCGGCTTCTCACTTTTTGGATTTTAGAAGGGCATGACATGCCTATATCTGTGTCTCCCCCTCCTTTTACTCCTCCACCTCTTTTCTTTTCGCATGACTATATGTACTTGTCACTTTTCCATGTGTTAGTTGTGTCTTCTGAGCAGTTTGTCAGCTTTTGGACACCTTTGAAGGTGTTTTCTATGTGTTTCTATGTTTTTTGTTTGCCTGCCATTGGTTTTAACAGTGTTCGAAGGTGTTCGACGAACAGTTCGACGAACATACGGGTGTTCGACGAACCGAAACGAACTCTAACACTACGGGGGTGGCTCAACTCTAGTTGTCAGGTAGCAAAACACAAAAAATGCCAAGGGGCTTAATATTTTTGCATTCCACTGTACTGTATATATCAGAGCTCTTACCCTGCTGCAATGGCTGCGATCCTGGTCATTTAACTGCTTAGATGCCACTGTCAATAGGTAGGGTGCTCACAATTTAACCTCTTCAGTTACAATTGTGATCACAAGGCATCAATGGTTGCCATAGCAATACCAACCTAAGTATTGTTCTAGATTTCAGCCACCTACTGTGGCCAGTTAGGCCCCATGATAAGAACACACCAAAACATAGGTTTTCATCATACTGACACACAAATAAATGGAAAAAAAAGTTAGTTATATCTTGGATAAAAAAGTTATATCACTAAAAACATAATCTAGCTAGCAAAAATTACAAGCCCTTATACGTCTCCGTCACCGAAAAATAAAAAATCAATAAAAAATATTTTTGCGTCTCAGAATATGTTGACACAAAAATAAATTATTCGTTGTAAAAAATAGTTTTTAGTATGCAAAAACATTAAAACATAAAAAAACTATATAAATACTACGCTTTTCAGAGGCAACGTTCTCCTTCATCAAGGATTACACTTCCCGGGCACTATGTCATGTTTATAGGTAGGTATGATTGGCCTAAACCAATTCCAGAAGGAACTGCCCTTTAGACTCACCCTTATGTGTCTCTGAAACGTGCAGGATTTCTAGGACTTCCTTTCTTGCCCATGGGTGCACCCGTAGCTAGTTTGCAGTAAGCGGCACTTTTTCTCTATCAGTGTTTGCAGAAGCGGTACTGGCTGGAGGGCTACGAACACTGCACTACAGATCATCTGACCGAACTGGTTCCGGAACGCTGAACGCAGTTCCAGGTGAGGACTACATCGCGGACTTTAACATAGCACTCATCTTTCGGTGTTGGAAGAATCATCCAACAGCCTGGAACTCAACTATAGAGAGATCTACCCTATCCCCATTAAGTAGGTGTAATTAAATCACACTTTTGCTCTCATTTAATTAATACCGACATATGCACTACATATCATATTGTCATATACAGATATATGAACTGGGCTAACTGCGCATATTAGAGCAATTCTATATTTGAATATATAAAAACAATTAATAAATTGCTGGTTTTTATTCACTTTGCCACCCAAAAAATTTAAGAAAAAGCGATCATAAAAGTGTAATGTAATTCAAAATGGTAGCAATAAAAACTTCAAAACATTGACAAAAATAAAGCTCCTACACAGTGCTTTTGGTAGAAAAATTAAAACGTTATAGCTCACAGAATATGATGCTGCAAAAACATTGTTGTAAAAAAGTGTTTTTAGTGTGCAAAAATATAAAAATACTATTTAACACTGGTGTCGCTCTAATTGTATCACTTTTGCCACAGTGAACAGTGTAAAATAGCATAAATACTGTAAAATTGAAGTTCCTGAATTGATGTTTATTTGTTCATTTTGTTTCCCAAAAATTAGCATACAAAGAGATTAAAAAATAAAAACTTTAAATCATTCTGAAAATAACAAGTATGCTCACAGATCTGTTGTCTGTCATATGAAAAATTAAAGGTTTTCCACCAATTGCTCTCAGATGCAGGAAAAGCGACATGGCTTACAAAAAACAATCCAGTAAAATCCATGCTCTTAAAGCCAAATGGCCCTCTTTTTGAGCACTGTAGTGTGCCCAAATCACAGTTAACGTGTACTGTATGGCATTACTGCAAAGTGGAGAATACACATAAAGGGGTTCTTTGGGATCGAACGATAGATGACCTATCTGTTGGAATAATAACCTGGGTACTATGTATTGGGCACTGAAATGGCATATTTTTAATTTTCACTCCACATCATCCAAAGTGCACTAATTTCAAGAAAACATAAGTGGGGTCAAAATGATCACTATACCAAAACCAATAGATTATTTTGCTGAGTGGAATTTGTAAAATAGGGTCACTTTTGGGGATTTTTGCTGTTTTAACACTTTAGGGGTACAGCAAATGGTTGTCACGTGTGTGTCAGATGTGACAGACAGTCGTCCTGCAGTTGGTTGCAGAAGATCTCTTCGTTTGGCATTACAGACCAAGCCGCTACCTCTCTCCTGCTAATTGACACCCAGGTCTGGATGTTTAAATACTTTCTGTTTGCTACAGGGAGGTGTCGGTGATATTCGCATGTTACCTTGTGAAGGCTTGGAGGCTTGGTATAATCTCTCTGAAGTCGGCTCAAGTTAAGTTACTTTCCCCTGTGTTTGTCTTCCTTGTTGTCTTTAGTTGTTAGTGGGGAATGACAAGTGCTCATCCCCCCCTTCCATATCCAGGGCCAAGCTCTAGGGAAATTCAAGGTTTAGGTTCCTGTGCGGCGTTGGTGAGGAACCAATATAGGGACGTTAGGGGAGACAGGGTGATATCAGATCAGCCTAGGAGGTCTCCAATCCCCCTTTCCCTAGTGTCTGGGCTCCCTTCCCCTCTTCCTGTCGTGTTGCACTTAGTCTTTCCTACACCTTGTGTGACAATAGTGCCCAGATATTACTCCAAGAAACTCTGTGCCCCAAAGGACAAATGGCACTCCTTCTCTACTGAGACCAGCCTTGTGCCCTAACAGTTGTGTATGACCGTAGAGTATTTTTTATTTGGGGAAATAGCAAAGTAATTAAAAAGGTACTTGTTCTCTTATTAGTTATGATAAAGATGAAACCTTTTGAGTTAAATCTACTTATTTTTTAAACAAATTAAATTTTTCATTTTTACACAGACCAATGGAAAATAAATCAGTGAAACATAGGTGGGCTGAAAATACTCATTACACCACTAAAATAACAATGAGGGGTGTAGTTTCTGAAAAGGGATCGCTTACAGGGTTTCCAGCTGTTCTAGAACCTCAATGGCTATGCAAGTGACACCCACAAACTATTACTGCTAAAGTAGTGCTCCAAAAAACAAATAGCGATTCTTCCCTTTTGAGCCTCACCATGTGTGCAAACAGTAGTTTTTAACCAAAAATAGGGTATGGCCTCATTTGAGAGAAATTGCTTTACATCCATTTTATCCTTTTACCGCTTGTGAAAATGAAAAATGTGTGGCTAAAGCATAATTTCAGTGGAAAAAAATATATAATTTTTCATTTTTGTTTTTGTCAGTCACCTTTCGGTTCAAAAAGGTCACTGCAACAGAAATTAAATGAACTCCTTGAGGGTTATACTTTCAAAAATGGTGTCACTTTAAGAGGGTTTCTGCTGTTTTGACACATTGCTGCACTGCAAATGCACCATAGTGTCAAAATAGTGTCCACAATCTACTCCATCAAAACACAAATTAGCTGCTGTGCTTAAACAATAGTATCCAGACATATATGGAGTAGCTGCATACTCAGGAGAAATTGTTTTAAACATTATGGGCCCATTTTTTTTACACTTTTGCAAAAAGGAAAAAATTGGGTCTAAAACAGAACGTGGAATGCCTGAGAATGTTGCGAGTGTGATATTTCGGTGCATACAACTGTGCCTCTGCTAGTGTTGAGCGATTCCTTCCGATATCGAGAAATATCGGATCGGATTGTATCGGACCGATACCCAAAAAATATCGGATATCGCCAATTCCGATACCGGAAACCAATGCAAGTCAATGGGACACAAATATCGGAATGAAAATAAACTCTTTCTTTCCTTGTAGGTTAATTCTACATGAAGGAAAACAACTAAGAATAATGTAGAATGTATTGGGGGAGGTGTGGGAGACAATAAAGGCATAGAGGTTTAGCCCAATCAAATGGAATAGCAGGAATTAATATTTTTTTTAAGTTACAAAACTTTTCTGAGTTACAAAAATATTGACTATGTTAAGTTTTTTTATATTTTGTCAGATATTTATGTTTCACTACTTCCATGCTCTTCACCTTCTTTTTTACTTCTCCCACACTTTCTCCTTCATCATCCTCAGCATCAGCATCTTTTTCATCAACTTCTTCTTCACCTTCTTCATCTTCTTCTTCTTCACCTTCTTCGTATTATTCTTTTTTTAACATTCTTCATATTCTTCTTATTCAACTATTATTCTTCTTCATATTCTACTTCATCTTCTTCATATTCTTCTTCTTCATCATATTCTTATTTGTGACAGGCATTCCTGTAGTTGTTATCTATAAAAGTTTGAAGGTTACCCCTTTTGTTCTGCCCGTCACAAAAGATTTACAACAGGATTTGTCTGCGTTCTGTTTGGCCTGCAGCAGCAGGTCTTTTCCAGGGGCACCACGAGGAGGAATGGACCCACCCCCATACACTGCTTAGTCTTCTTCTGCTTATAATTTAGATAATGTCTTTTGCTCTGATTTTTAGCCTTATGCTTAATGTTCTTCTGCTTTTTGTTCTGCAGCTTCTTGTTCTTCTGCTTCTTGGTTTTCTGTCTCTTGTTCTTCTGTATCTTGGTGGTTGTCTTCTTGTTCTTTGTCCTCTTGGTCATCTTCTTCAGGGTCATCTTCTTGGTCTTCTTCAGGGTGGTCTTCAGGGTCGTCATCTTCAGGGTCGTCATCTTCGGGGTCCTCGTCTTCTTCGGGATGGTCTTCAGGGTCTTCGTCTTCAGGGTCGTCGTCTTCGGGGTCCTCGTCTTCTTCGGGGTGGTCTTCAGGGTCCTCGTCTTCAGGGTCGTCTTCTTCGGGGTCCTAGTCTTCTTTGGGGTGGTCTTCAGGGTCGTCGTCTTCGGGGTCCTCGTCTTCTTCGGGGTGGTCTTCAGGGTCCTCGTCTTCAGAGTCCTCGTCTTCGGGGTCGTCGTCTTCGGGGTCGTCGTCTTCTTCGGGGTGGTCTTCAGGGTCCTCGTCTTCAGGGTCCTCGTCTTCGGGGTCCTCATCTTCTTTGGGGTGGTCTTCAGGGTCCTTGTCTTCAGGGTCGTCGTCAGGGAGATCCAGAGTTATTTCCAAGAACCATTTCAAAAAGCTTGAACTTGGAAATGTAGCAGAAGGTACAAGAAGGTTGAGGAACTGCCAAGAACCAGCTGACGGTACTGGAACCCGGATGGGTAGCAGAAGGCAATAGAGCCAATGGAACTACCGAGGACCAGCTGATGGTACTGGAACCCGGTTACTAAGCAGGAGGTACCTGTGCCAGAAAGCACTACCAAGGACCAGCAGACGTTGGTGGAACTTGGATACTGAGAAGGAGGCATCTAAGCCAAAGGCACTGCCGAGAACAAGCTGACGGTACTGGAACCCGGATGGGTAGCAGAAGGTACAAGAGCAAAAGGAACTACCGAGAACCAGCTGACGGTACTGGAACCCGGATGGGTAACAGAAGGTACAAGAGCCAATGGAACTACCGAGGACCAGCTGACGGTACTGGAACTCGGTAACTAAGTAGGAGGTACCTGTGCCAGAAAGCACTACCATGGACCAGCAGACGTTGGTGGAACTAGGATACCGAGATGGAGGCACCTAAACAAAAGGCACTGCCGAGAACTAGCTGACGGTACTGGAACTCGGATGGGTAGCAGAAGGTACCCATAAAAAAAAAAGTTGCAAGGCCACTAGCCGGCCTGAGTTACCAAAACCCACAGTCCTACAGGGGGTGCTTCTCTAATTGGCACTATGAAACCAGCCTTCATTGCCAGATCCCACAGCCTACATAGGAGTCACCTAAGCTGCAGGCACCATAGAGTCGGCTAACCCGACCGCAACACGACAGGACAACGTATTGGAGGCAAAGTGACGTTGACACTACCCGGAAACAGCTGGCGTGCTGGAACCAGGCTGGGCAGGAGAGAGTACCCATGCCAAAGACACTGCCGGGATATAGCTGATGGCACTGGAACCCGGATGGGTGGCAGAAGGTACAAGAGCCAATGGAACTACCGAGGACCAGCTGACGGTACTGGAACTCGGTTACTAGTGTTGATCGAGCACTAAAATGCTCGTGTGCTCGAAGCTCGGACCGAGCTCGCTGTGATACTTGGGTGCTCGACCCGAGCAACGAGCCCAATGTTAGCCTATGGCAGACCCGAGCATTTTTGCGGTGGCACTCCCGGCAGTCTTTTAAAAGCCTAACAAGTGCCCAAAACGATAGTGACAGTGCTCAAATGACATGCGGACAGCATGGGGATCGCCCCAGGAAGCATTTCTGACCCCCAGGTCACTGCTGTCAACAACGTGGTCAGAGGTATTAAGCCACTTTTACGGGCTCACAATAAAACGTTCAAAAACGAAACTGAAACTTTTTTCCTGTAAAATATGTTAAGGAATTTCTTTTCCAGGGTAAAAACTTGTGTATAAGGTAAAATAAATAACCAAAAACAAAAATACTCCTCCACACCTTGGGATATGTTCACAAGTAGCATTTTTTATGCGTTTTTGCACTTTTGTATTGCTTTCAACTGTGACAAATGCATTCACCGGGAAATGTCATTTTAACATTTTACAACCTTATCTGGCCATGTGCTGTGTGACACATGCATAAAGTGCTGAAAAGACATGGGAACAGCATGGGGAAGACCCCTGGAAGCATCTCTGACACCTAGGTCACTGTCTAAAAGTGTGCCCATCATAAGTGATCCTTGCCGCATCAGAAGATGCAGACTTGCAACTATCCCCGTGCAAGTTCTAGTCCCAGGGCAGTGTTCAATTGTACCTCCCCCATTCCTTGCAATACAAGCGCAAGTATGCAGCCTGCCACCCACCCACCCCAGGCTGCAATACTATACTGCTTGCTTGCACTTTAAATTGGGCCTTTTAGGCATGTGGAGGCGAAATCTGGCCACCACGTCATGGCTGCGTTGGCGGCCTGGAAACCATACTCAGTCCCCAGCCGCCCGGCGGCCGGGTGTCCATGCTCGGTCCCCAGCCGCCCTGCGGCCGGGTGTCCACACATGGTTCTCAGCCGCCTGGGGGCAGCCGGGTGTCCATAAATGGTCCCCAGCCGCCCCTATTTCTCCTTGGAACATCCCCCCCACACACTTTTCTTAGCCCGGCCTGCTTTAGGGCAGCATTGGACGAGCCCACCAGAGAACCAGACTCCTCCGTTTGGCCCTGGCTTCTCCATCTGTGGAGTTGAGAGTGCCAAGGTGAGGAGCATGATGATGATGACAGAAGTTAGCATCTGCTTTGTTTTCTTTTAATGCAAGTGTAAGTGTGCAGCCTGCCACCCACCCACCCCAGACTGCAATGCCATACTGCTAGCTTGCACTTGAAATGGGGCCTTTTAGTTTGGAGGAGGCCGAAGCTGGCAGCGAGGTATCCATACTCAGTCCCCAGCCGCCCCTATTTGTCCGGGTGTGCCTTATACATAAGATTAAGCGCGTATACCAAAACATTACCTGTACCCTCCAAAGTGCATTTAGTGGGAAGGAGAGCCTATTCCGCTGTAGTGTGTGCATGCCAAACCCCTGTTCATGGTACATGCGAAGATGCCTCCCACCCTGCACCTGTCATTGCAGACTTGCAACTATCCCCGTTCAAGTCCTTGTCCCAGGGCAGTGTTCAATTGTACCTCTCCCATTCCTTGCAATGCAAGCGCAAGTATGCGGCCTGCCACCCACCCACCTCCAGGCTGCAATACCATACTGCTTGCTTGCTTTCACTTTAAATTGGGCCTTTTAGGCATGTGGAGGCGGAATCTGGCCACCATGCCATGGCTGCGTCGGCGGCCTGGTGTCCATACTCGGTCCCCAGCCACCCCTATTTGTCCCGGTAACCTTTCCCACACTTTTCTTAGCCTGGCCTGCTTTAGGGCAGCATTGGCCGAGCCCACCAGACAACCAGACTCCTCCGGTGGGCCCTGGCTTCTCCATCAAGGGAGTTGAGAGTGCCAAGGTGAGGAGCATGATGAGGATGATAGACGTTAGCATCTGCTTTGTTTTGTTGGAATGCAAGCGCATGTATGTAGTAGCGACTAGGCCTGAGGTGGTCAGCGTTTTGGCGCATATCCTACTTCCTCCGAGGATTGCTGGATGTTTTCCTGCTACTATCCAAGTTCTATGACTCCCGTTAAAACAAAGCTTCAGGTGATAAATGATGGATGAAGTAGTGGCAAAGGAGAAAGAGCAGGAAGAACAGGTACCGTTCACATCAATATCAGGCCAGTCAACCAGATATGTCTTGTAGGATATGTTTCTGTAACAAAAGGAGCGGTTCGGCTACACAGTTATAGGGCATACAGTGAGTGTAATGCCTACCAAAAATTTCGAGGCACTCCAATGTAGTGTTAAGCCACCCCCGTAGTGTTCGCCGAACTGTTCGTCGAACTGTTCGTCGAACACCTTCGAACACCGTTAAAACCAATGGCAGGCAAACAAAAACACATAGAAACACATAGAAAACACCTTCAAAGGTGTCCAAAAGCTGACAAACTGCTCAGAAGACACAACTAACACATGGAAAAGTGACAAGTACATATAGTCATGCGAAAAAAAAAGAGGTGGAGGAGTAAAAGAAGGGGGAGACACAGATATAGGCATGTCATGCCCTTCTAAAATCCAAAAAGTGAGAAGCCGAAATGACCAGTCCGCTCCTGCCCGTGCCACCTCCGTGTCGCCGGGTTTGTGCCCGAGCCGCGGTGAACCCTGACGGCCAGCCCCCCTCTCCCAATACTGGTGCCTGTCCGCTGGTGGGTCGAGCGAGCCCCCCTGTGGTGGAGGCAGCTCTAAGCTTTTTAATTTAAATTGTCTCTCTAATTTGAATGAATACACTTTAAATCCATTTACAAGGATCTATTGGAGGGCAAGTCTCATGCCAGCAGCTGCGTAATTCCAGCTCCAGTAGCGTCCACTAAAGCTGCTGCAGTTAAAAAGCTTTTATAAGGATCGCGCTCGGCTGTCCACTGCAAGGCATCCTACTGCCAGTCCCAGCCCCTATGCCTTGGGGTGCCTCCTGATGCTCTTCACTGAGTATCCCGTGGTCCCGAAGCATTTCCTTTGAAAAAATTAAGTGTCCAAACTACAGGTGGTGTAGCTTGCTTAACAGCCGGGATAATCCGCTGACTAGCAGACACTGCTACTAGGCACAAAGTATTTCCTGGGCTAGATGCAGTTAAAAATTTGTAATTAGATACTCTCGTTGGATGCTGAGAAAGCATTCCATCGAGTCTCCTGGCACGCCATATATGATTCTCTTAAAAAGCTTGGGGTAGAGGTCTAGGGGACCCTTTTATAGCCAAAATCACCGCCCTGTATCGCAATATGTCACCTAGGCTGAAGATAAATGGAACTGTAGCACCCTGAGGGCAGGGTTGCTACAGAGGTATTGCACCTCACCCAGAGGTGTGATATCTCACTCTCAGGTAAGGATGGAGTGTGGATCAGGACCCGACACCTGCATGCATTACACCACAATGCCGTGGGGCAGGGCGACCAATATGCCCCTGAGATGGGCACGACAGTCCCTGTCCCTGGCTGGAGTGGGGGGAGGGAACACTGAGGAAGGGGAACCCTGTAGTGCAGGAGCAGGGAGAAAGCAGTTCCTGGGTGCATTGAGAAGGGAGTATAAAAGGTGGGCACCATCTTAGTTCAGTGCAGAGAAGTCTGAGCAGAAGTGACAGGGAGCAGGGGCTCTGCATGAGCTCTGCTCCGGAGGCGGGCCTAGTAACAGAGGCCCAGGCCTGGAAGAGGGAGAAGGAAGGAAGAGGAGCAGAGAAGGCTCCAGGAACGAGGAATGAAGGGATCCCAGGGGTGCGGACGGGCGAGTCACCACGGCACGCCCGAATCCACCTGCGTGGAGGGGTCAGGCCAAAGGGGGAGACCGGTCCCCGAAACTAGTGGAGGCAGGAAACGACCCTCAGCTAGATACCGGAGGCTGTGTCATTTTTTGTGGTGCAGCCCCTCGCTACACCCGCTAGGAAGGCACCACATAGGGTCAGGGAAACTGGCGCCAAGTTTACCAAGAGGAGGCCCGAGGCAGCCGGACAGAAGGGTTGGTAAGAAAGGCCAGACAAAGGACAAACAAAGGGGGTCCTGTGAAGCGTTCCAAAGTTATCTGGGAGTTGTCTGAGCCCCTCACCTGGTGAGCACAGTACGACGTGGGCAGCCGTTACCTGCAGAAGTGGTCTGGATAATAAGAACTGTGAGTAAAGGCCCTGGACTGCATCACTGACTCCGTGTCATTACTGCTGCTGCCCTGCACCATCACCCCCATCCTCCGCATACACTGCCCTGAGGTTATACTCCTCCCGTGGGGAGTTATGCTACGCTCTGCTGCACCCACAACACCAGCCTCAGCGGTCTGCCCTGCAGCGGCGGTTCACTCTGACCGCAATCCACGGGTGGCGTAGTCGGACATTTAAACATCAAAACCACATAAATAGTTCCGCCACTGGTTTGACCGCCCTGAGCCACGGAAACGGGTCGCCGCCACGGAGACTACAACCACCAGCATCCACCAAAAAAGGTCCGGCTCCGGGTGTCCCAAGGCCCAGGGGGTGCATCAGAACATTTTCATCACCTTTCACAATCACCAATGGGACAAGGGAGGGATGTCCTCTGTCCCCTCTCTTATACATCCTAGTGACGGAGCACCTGCTCTCATCAATTCGCCATAACCCCAATATTAGGTGGATTGAGGTGGGAGGCACCGAGTACAAGTGCTCTCTATTTGCTGATGATGTCCTAGTATATATCACTCAATCACATATATCCATCCCTGCTGTTATGGCTGAAATAGATCACTTTGTTACATGGTCAAATTTTAAAATCAATGCAGCAAAGTCTGAGGCCCTCGATGTCTCCCTCCCCAAATCCATATAGGATTCCATCCAGTCCAACTTTCCCTTTGCCTGGTCCTCACAGGGTATCAAATACTTAGGGATTCCTATTCATAGAGACCTCTCCCATCTATGTTATCTTAATTTTGGGCCCTTTATTGAACAACTCCATACAGACCACGGTTGGCAAGTTAGAACTGTAAGATTCACTACGTGAACCACTGGTGTTTTGTGGAAAAGCACATGTACACTGTGTTCCAAATTATTATGCAAAAAGTGTTTAGGAGTGATAAGGGAAGAATTTGTTTGTCAGTTAAACTCATTGATGGTGATGTGTGTCAGGGCTCTTTATATCACTGTAAGCAATTGCAGACACCTGTGCTAATTAGTTTGGCAGGTGTGTCCAATGAAAGGCAAGACTACTTAAGAAGGCTGTCCCACATTATTAAGCAGCCTACATTTTCTGCCAAAATGGGAAAGAAAAAGGATGTGTCGGCTGCTGAGAAGCAACAAATTGTGGAGTGTTTAAGTCAAGGCATGACTACAATCAACATTGTGCAATGATCAGGATGAAGTGTCTTGGCAATCAAGTAGTGTGTAGCTGATTCACAGTACACACGTGTGCGTGCTGATAAGGGCAAATTGAGGACTCTTTCCTACAGGCAATTACGTCAGGTTAAAAGAGCAGCGGCAAAAAAGCCTTGTCATAGCAGCAGACAAGTTTTTGAAGCTGCTGATGCCTCCAACGTCCCCCGAACAACAAGATGCAGGGTCCTTCAGAGGTTTACAGCTGTGCATACGCCATCCTGTCGACCTCCTCTATCCACTTCACACAAGCAGAAATGGCTCCAGTGGGCCAAACATTACATGAAGACTGATTTCAAAACTGTTTTGTTCACGGATGAGTGCCGTGCAACGCTCGATGGTCCAGATGGATGGAGTGGAGGATGGCTGGTTGATGGACACCCCACGCAAACACGGCTACAGCGCCAACAAGGAGGAGGTGGAGTAATGTTTTGGGCTGGAATCATGGGGAGAGAGATTGTCAGCCCCTTTAGGATCCCTGAAGGGGTAAAGATGAGCGCCATAATGTATGTGGAGTTTCTCAAACAGCACTTCCTGCCATGGTTCAAGAAGAAGAACCGTGTATTCCACAGCAAGATCATTTTTATGCATGATAATGCACCATCTCATGCTGCACATAAAACATCTGCATCTCTGGCTGATATGGGCATAAAAGGGGACAAACTTATGGTGTGACCCCCATGCTCCCCTGACCTCTACCCCATTCAGAACCTCTGGAGCATCATCAAAAGAAGTGTCTATGATGGCGGGAGGCAGTTCACATCTAAGCAACAGCTCTGGGAGGGTATTCTGTCCTCATGCAAAACAATTGAAGCAGAAACCATCCAAAACCTGACAAATTCAATGGACGAGAGAGTTCAGAAGCTCCTTTCGAACAAGGGGTCCTATGTGAAAATGTAACATCACCTAGAATAAAGTTTTCAGTTGAAAACTGTTTGATTTCAGTTTCTAATAACCTGCTAATGCTTATAATTTCAAAAATGAACATTTTTTTGGTCTTTATTAAAATGAAAAGGTTGATCGAAAAGTTTGGGGGATCTAAGAGTGTGGCAACCCAGTAGTCATGATTACTTCGAATTCTGACAATATGAGGGTCATGTTGCAGGTAGTGCAGCAAGAAGGCACTTATGTGTCTTGCGCATCTCGGAGCCCCAAAATTATTTTCCGGGCTAGATGCAGCTAAAAATTATTATTAATTTTAAATCTGGTGGAGCTTAGTATAGATGGCATAATAGAATCAGTGCTGCACACTGCTACAAAGCTCAAATTATTTTCCAGCCAAGATACAGATAAACATGATTAGTAATTTGAAAGCTTAAAACGGTTGGTGAGGTGATTTTAACCAACCATCAAGCTTTTACTCTCCCCAGGATGACACAGGGGTAGAAAAGTCATTTCGGAGCAAGGGTCCAGTGACACAGTCATGGCTTCAATGTTTACTTGGAGATACTCCTGTACCATCGTCTCTAGGCGTTGACTATGTGTCAGACTTCTTGTCTCCTGTGGCCTTGCAAAGGATGGGCTAAAAAAGTGGTGAAATGATTCCGCAAAACTGATGTTACCAGCAGATACTGTGGTTCTGTTACGGTTTGAGTGCTGAACACTCGACGGTCCCACGGTTGGCAAGTTGGAACTGTGAGATTCACTACGTGCACCACTGGTGTTTTGTGGAAAAGCACATGTAAGATTCTGCAACAGTCTCTGCTGATACTCCTGCATGCGTGCATCCCTTTCTATGGCAGGAATAATTTCTGTAAATTTACTTTTGTACCAGGGATCTAACAGTGTGGCAACCCAGTAGTCAGGATTATTTCTAATTCTCACAATTCGAGGGTCATGTTGCAGGTAGTGCAGCAAGAAGGCACTCATGTGTGTTGCGCATCCAGGAGCACCAAGTCCCTGTTGTGTTGGTGGCGAGGTAACAATCATGCTTCCTTCCTCTGTCCTCTCCCCCCAACCTCGCACAACAGAAATGTGATCAAGGTCTCCCTCATCTGATGAGTCTTCCATCAGTTCGTCCTCCACTTCTTCCTGGGGACCTGCACCTTCCTCACTAGTTTGGCTGCTACCATGCGCCCTGGTAAAACCATCTCCCCCACCCTCACATGCCTGCCGCCTTGGTGCTGCCGACCGTCTGGACCTTGCAGATGTTAGCCCTTCCGCATACAACTCCTCCTCCTCTACTTCCTCCACCTCCTCTTGTGCCACCACCTGACTCCGAATTCTGTTTAACATGTGCTCCAGCATGTAAATCACCGGAATAGTCATGCTGATAATGGCATCGTCAGCACTAAACATCTTCGTCGCCATTTCAAAACTGTGCAGAAGGGTGCATAGGTCCCTGATCTGAGACCACTCCTCCAGCGTGATTTGCCCCACCTCTGGATCTCGTTGGCCCAGGCTATACGTCAGAACGTATTGCACCAGGGCTTGTCGGTGCTGCCACAGTCGCTGCAACATGTGCAGAGTTGAATTCCACCAGGTAGGCACATCGCATTTTAGCCGGTGAAGTGGCAGGCCCAGCGACTTCTGTAGAGATGTAAGTCGCTGAGCTGCGGGATGCGAACGGCGGAATTGAGCACACAACGACCGTGCCCTCTGCAGAAGGCCATCTAGTCCGGGATAGTGGGCTAAAAATTGCTGGACAACCAGGTTCAACACGTGAGCCATACAAGGCACGTGTGTGACATTGCCCCGGCGAAGGGCCGCACCCAGGTTTGCAGCATTGTCGCACACGGCCTTCCCTGGTTCCAGGTCCAGTGGAGACAACCATTCATGAAATTGGTTCTCCAGAGCTGACCACAACTCCTCAGCTGTGTGACTCACATTTCCCAGACATTTCAAAGTAAAAACTGCCTGATGACGTTGAGACCTACTGCCAGCATAGTAAGGAGGTGTGCAGGATCCCTTCTGCGCAGTTAGAAAGCTTGTTGCATGACCAGACAGGCTTTGGGTGCAGGTGGAGGACCGAGAGGAGGTTGAGGAGGCAGAAGCAGTGGAGGAACTTTGAGATAAAGAGGATTGATGCGCAACTCGTGGGGACGGCAAGACTTGGACAGCAGCCCCTTGTCCTGCTGTCACCATAGTTACCCAGTGCCCAGTCAGCGACATGTAACGCCCCTGTCCATGCCTACTCGTCCAAGTGTCTGTGGTGAAATGCACCCTGTCACACGCAGAGTTTCTCAAAGAAGCGGCGATGTTGTGTGCGACATGCTGGTGGAGCGCAGGCACACCTTTCTTTGAGAAGTAGTGCCGACTGGGCATCTGGAACAGGGGCACTGCGACGGACATAAGGTCTCGAAAATCCTCTGTGTCCACCAGGCGGAAAGGCAGCATTTCTGTAGCCAAGAGCTTGCAGATGGTGAAATTCAACCTCTTAGCTTTCTCATGGCTAGGAGGAAATGGTCTTTTACTTGTTCACATCTGAGGGACCGAGGGCTGGCTATTGTGCTTAGACGGGGTTGATAAGGGTGTCCCCGGCAAACTGCCGGTCTGTGAGGAAGATGCAGGCGGACATGTTAGGTTGCCTTGATCCAAAGGTGGTGCTATCGATGTCGGACAGCGCTCAACACCAGCTGGTGTTACCACCTCCAAAGAAAATGATGACCTGCCAATCACGCTGGCTGTTGCGGGTAAAGAGGTGGCAGGTCTGCGCCCCAAAACAGGTGTGACTGCTGTCCCCCCAGTCACAGAGGATGAAGAGGCCGTGGATGCACAAGATATGGCAGACGGTGGTTGGCCTGTCTGGCTAGGCCGCATTGTAGCACAGTGAGCTTCCCACTGCAACTTATGCTTCATGTCCATGTGCCGGTTCATGCATGAAATACTCAAACTATGTATTTTTTGGCCTCTACTTAGCTTTTGCTGACAAATATTACAGATAACACGAGTCGGGTCATCTTTATCGATCTGAAAAAATGCCCAGGCTATGCAAGGCTTAGCACCCATGCGACCTGAAGAGCCACCACGACTTGTGGTGAGAGGCAGAGTTGTGCTAGAGGATGCAGTTGTTGACGTACTTCCAGTACTACGTCTCTGTCCAGGAAGGCGCAACCTGACCTCGTCGTCACTAGCATCCTCCTCCACCTCCTCTGCTGACCTCATCTTTTGGCTGACTGTGGGTTGACAGTAAGTGGGATCTCCAACCTCATCATCATCACCCTGTGCGTTATCACACCCGTCGTCCTCAGAGCCAACCTGTTCCTGCCCTGACAAAAAACTAAAGTTGTCGCTCCAATCAGGTATTTGAGTCTCATCATCGTCTTCCTCATTGTCTCCACCAACAGGAGTTACAATTTGGGAATGAGGGTCTACATTATGGTCAGAACCTTCTGCGTCTGGTCCTGGATCCGACTCATAAAGATTCTGGGCATCAGTGCAGATCATTTCCTCGTCTGGATTCACAGAAGCGCTGGAGTCGACATCTGATTCCCAGGCTATAGTATGAGTAAACAGCTCTGCAGACTCAACCATCTGTTCTACCTCATACTCAGATGGGCAGCTGGAGATTTGGGAGCTGTGAGGAAGCAAGTGCGATTGGGGTGACACCTTTGAGGACTGGAGTATTTGTGATGTTGAAGTTGATGTGGAGGAGAGCCCACTTAAAGGAACACTTGATATCCGTTGAAGCACCTGCTGTTTTTGTGCCTCATCTGGAATTTGTAGCGATTGGCGTGGCCGTAAGAAAGGGATCTTATCACATTGTCCGCTAAAAGAAGTAGACATTTTAGTTTGGCTGGAAGATGGTCTTTCTTCTGCAGATGTCACTGTTGCTATAACACCTACCCCACGGACACAACCTTTTTTCCCCTTCCCAACACGCCTATTCCCCTTTCCACCAGCAGCAGGCCTTTTTCCACTCATTTTGGTGGTTAACTAATTCACAACTCTGGAGTTGTTTGCACAAAAAAACAATGGATGGGAACCGAGCAGAGCTGAGTGGCCAAACTGTGGTATTAGGCCAAAACTATTGGCTGGGTTAGATGCAGAAAAAAATTATATCCAATTTGCAACCTGATGGAGGTCAGTATAGATGGACTAATAGAACAAGTCCCACACACAGCTAGAAGCATAAATATTTTTTCAGAGGTAGATGCAGAAAAAAATTATATTCAGTTTGCAACCTGATGGAGGTCAGTATAGATGGACTAATAGAACAAGTCCCACACACTGCTAGAAGGCCAAATATTTTTTCAGAGCTAGATGCAGAAAAAAATATATATTCAGTTTGCAACCTGATGGAGCTCAGTATAGATGGACTAATAGAGAAAGTCCCACACACTGCTAGAAGGCCAAATATTTTTTCAGAGCTAGATGCAGACAAAAAATTATTTTTAATTTGCAACCTGATGGAGGTCAGTATAGATGGACTAATAGAGAAAGTCCCACACACTGCTAGAAGGCCAAATATTTTTTCAGAGGTAGATGCAGATAAAAATTATTTTTCATTTGCAACCTGATGGATGTCAGTATAGATGGACTAATAGAGAAAGTCCCACACACTGCTAGAAGGCCAAATATTTTTTCAGAGCTAGATGCAGATAAAAATTATTTTTAATTTGCAACCTGATGGAGGTCAGTATAGATGGACTAATAGAGAAAGTCCCACACACTGCTAGAAGGCCAAATATTTTTTCAGAGCTAGATGCAGAAAAAAATTATATTCAGTTTGCAACCTGATGGAGGTCAGTAGAGATGGACTAATAGAACAAGTCCCACACACTGCTAGAAGGCCAAATATTTTTTCAGAGCTAGATGCAGACAAAAAATTATTTTGAATTTGCAACGTGATGGAGGTCAGTATAGATGGACTAATAGAACAAGTTCCACACACTGCTAGAAGTCCAAATATTTTTTCAGAGCTAGATGCAGAAAAAAATTATATTCAGTTTGCAACCTGATGGAGGTCAGTATAGATGGACTAATAGAACAAGTCCCACACACTGCTAGAAGCCCAAATATTTTTTCAGAGCTAGATGCAGAAAAAAATTATATTCAATTTGCAACCTGATGGAGGTCAGTATAGATGGACTAATAGAATGATGCCCAAAAGATTTTACTTCACTAGGTGCAGTAAAACAATTGGTATTCTATACACAGGTGGTATATCTTGCAACACAGATAGGCTACTCCACTGACTAACACACTCTGCAATAGGCCAAAAAGGATTAGCTTTGCTAGATTCAGCCAAATGCTGTGAAAAAAACTTGCACAGCACTGGCACAGACCTGCCTGGCAAAAACTGATAGGAACTGATGTAACCTAGTCCTGAAAAGGACTGCAATTACAATTAATCTTTACTCCCACAACCTATCTATTTAAGAGCACAGACCTGCCTGATAAAAGTCATAGGAAATGCTGTAACCTAGTCCTTAAAAGGACTGCAATCACAACTATTCCCTACTCCCAAGCTATCTGTAGATTTGTGCGAAAATTGGCTTGAAATTAACAAGGTATAGCGCACACAGCAACAGCGGTGCCGTCTAACACGCAGCTGCAGCAGTGAGAAAATGGTGGTGACGGGGAAAATGGCTTGGTCTTATAGGGCAAGGACATGTGACATACACTGCCAATGACACATGCCCTTGCTTGTGTGAAAAAAAGCACTTCACTCCGTGTGTGCGCTGCTGATAGGCTGACAGATTGCACCTCCCCACTGTAAATGCGGGAAAGAGAAAAAAAAATGGAGATCTTCATTATTCCTGCAGAGATCCATCCCCTGCCCCTCCCCCTGCCCAGCTGTACACTCAAACTGCGTATTAACATTAATTTTCATCATTACTGAGAAAAAATCCAGTTATGATTTTGGTGCACGAACAGTTATCGAACATAACCTCGAACAGCCGAATTTTTCTCAAATCGTTCGTGTTCGCCGAACGGCTCGAACACCGCCCAAAACAGCTCGAATTTGAGATTGGCGAACAGTTCGAGTCGAACAACGATCATCTCTACTCCAATGCCCCTTGGAAATGACATGGAGATCAGAGGGCCTTAACTAAACCTTTTTTTCCATTTATAGCAACTGGGTCTCCTGTGCACTGTTGGCCTAAGCAGTGAATGGAAGGCTTTCAAAAATTATGAGGAACTGCAATGCCCCTTACTAGAGCCATGCAGTACAGCATATTACAAACATAAGTCCCATTATTGGGGAGTGGGTCTCCCATAGGATTTGCTTATGCCTTCCAAGGAAAAGCTTCCAAAAATTAGGACGGAGCAACTTGCAATGCCCCTTACAAGAGCCATGCAGTACAGCATATTACAAACATAAGTCCCATTATTGGGGAGTGGGTCTCCCATAGTATTTGCTTATGCCTTCCAAGCAAAAGCTTCCAAAAATTAGGACGGGGCAACTTGCAATGCCCCTTACAAGAGCCATGCAGTACAGCATATTACAAACATAAGTCCCATTATTGGGGAGTGGGTCTCCCATAGGATTTGCTTATGCCTTCCAAGCAAAAGCTTCCAAAAATTAGGACGGAGCAACTTGCAATGCCCCTTACAAGAGCCATGCAGTACAGCATATTACAAACATAAGTCTCATTATTGGGGAGTGGGTCTCCCACAGTTTTTGCTTATGCCTTTCAAGCAAAAGCTGAAAAAAATAAGGACGGAGGAACTTGCAATGCTGGCACCCTGGTGGTATAGTGGTGGTGGAGGCTGAGGATAAGGAGAAGAAAATAAAACAGCCGAAATGAGGAAGCGTATACCCATGTGTGGGTGTGAAGCGGTGCATGTGAATACACCTCCCGAAATAACACAATGGATTTGACTTTATGTTACTCTGCTGTCATTTGGTGGTGATGAGAAGTCTGGCCCAATCCAGCCCTTGTTCATTTTGATAAGGGTCAGCTTGTCAGCATTGTCAGTTGACAGACGAGTACACTTATCAGTTATAATTCCCCCAGCTGCACAAAAAACACGCTCCGATAACACGCTAGCGACAGGGCAGGCCAGGACCTCCAAGGCATACAGAGCGAGTTCATTCCAAGTGTCCAGCTTGGATACCCAATAATTAAAAGGCACAGAGGAATCACGGAGGATGCTGGTACGGTCGGCAAGGTACTCCCTCACCATCTTTTGAAACTTTCCACTCCTTGTGAGAGTACCCCGCGCCTCAGGGCCTGTAAGCAGGGCGGGTGTCAGAAATCTGTCCCAGAACGATGACAGTGTTCCCCTGCCTCTGCTGGATTGGAGTTGCATCTCTCTCGCCTGTACGCCTTGGTTGGGCAACAAACTGTGACCTCTGCCGCTAGCGTGTTAAGATGGGCATTTTTTTAAGAGTTCTGCAGAAAGGGCCTTCTGGTACTGCCCCATTTTTGTAGACCTCTCCACCTCAGGAATAAGAGAGTGAAAGTTCTCCTTGTAGCGGGGGTCTAAAAGTGTCACCAACCAGTAATGACTGTCACCCAACATTTTGACAATGCGAGGGTCACGGTTAAGGCAGCGTAACATAAAGTCAGCCATGCGTGCCAGACTGGTAATGGGCAAGATTTCCGTGTCCTCACCAAGATGATGACTGACCATGCTCTCCTCCTCCTCCTCCTCCTCTTCCCCCCTGTCCTCAGGCCACCCACGCTGAACCGACGGTATGACACTTGTACAGGTACTACCGTCTACAGCGCATGATAGCAGCTCCTGTTCTTCCTCCTCCTCCTCTCCCTCATTGTCCCCCAATGCACGTTGGGATGAGATGAGGCTGGGCTGTGTGTAATCGCCCACTACGGCTTCTTGATCCATCTCATCATACTCTGGCTGCAATGCCTCCTCTTTAATTCTCTGCAGAGAGCGTTGCAAAAGACAGACAAATGGGATGCTGACACTAATGATGGCGTCATCGCCACTCACCATCTTGGTGGCCTCCTCAAAGTTTGTCAGGATGGTACATATGTCAGACATCCAGGTCCACTCCTGAGGTCTTATGTGTGGAGTCTGACCTGAAAATCGACGGCCTTGTTGCATCTGGTACTCCACAACAGCTCTCTTCTGCTCACAAATCCTTTGCAACATGTGAAGGGTAGAGTTCCAACGTGTAGGGACATCACACACCAGTCGGTGTGCCGGAAGCTGCAAACGCTGCTGCAACACAGCAAGGGCGGCGGAAGCTGCAGCCGACTTGCGAAAATGAGCTGACAGGCAGCGTACTTTCACGAGCAGATCTGGCAACTCGGGGTACAATTTAAGAAACCGGTGAACCACGAGGTTAAGCACATGAGCCAGGCATGGTACGTGTGTGATCTCATCTCGCCTCAGAGCCACCACCAGGTTACGGCCATTGTCACACATGACCATGCCGGGATGTAGGTTCAGCGGTCTCAGCCACAGATCTGCCTGCTCTTTCACAGCTGTCCACAACTCATAAGCAGTGTGAGGTTTATCACCTAAGCTTATGAGTTTCAGCACAGCCTGTTGCCGCTTGGCGGAGTCAGTACTGCAGTGCTTCCAGCATGTAACTGATGTGGTGATATCTGAGATGGAGGCTGAACATGAGGAGGAGGAGGAGGAGGAGGATGCGCAGGAGCTGTACACTGTGGGGGCAACTCTGACTGACATAGGGCCCGCAATCCTCGGTGTGGGGAGGACGTCCTCCGTCTCAAGGTCTGACTGGGTCCCGGCTTCCACTATGTTTACCCAGTGTGCCGTCAGAGAGATATACTGTCCCTGGCCACAAGCACTTGTCCACGTGTCCGTTGTCAGGTGGACTCTCCCAGTAACTGCGTTGTTGAGGGCACGGCAGATGCTTTGGGACACGTGCTTGTGTAGTGCGGAGATGGCACACCGGGCAAAATAGTGTCGGCTGGGGACCGAGTACCGAGGGACGGCCACCGCCATAAGATTGCGGAAGGATTCCGTCTCCACCAGCCTAAAAGGCAGCATTTCCAACGCAAGCAGTTGTGAAATGTGCGAATTTAGGCCTGTGGCCTGTGGGGCGTTAGCTGCGAATTTCCGCTTTCGTTCAAAGGTCTAGGATATGGACAATTGAACGCTGCGGTGGGACGTGGACGTGGACGTTGATGCTGTTTCTTGAGAAACTGCCATAACAAGTGAAGACTGAGAGGAGGGGGCATCTTTACTTGCAGTATGGACAGGGGATTGCCTTGCACACACAACATGGGGGTCTATTGCACGCACAACAGTAGAAGAAGCAGTGGTGACACCTGCTGACACTGGTCGTGGACCCTGGGTTTCGCCCCACAAAGTCAGGTGCTTTGCTGCCATGTGCCTGATCATGTAGGTGGTGGTCAGGCTGATAGTTTTGTCACCCCTGCTGATGCTGGCATGGCAGGTGGAACATATGGCCTTTTTGGGGTTAACAGCAGAGTCTTTAAAAAAATTCCAGACTCTGGAAGACCTACCGCTTGTACTGGCAACATCCCTCGTGTTGGTGTTACGGGGAATGGTTGCCCGCCTTCTGTCTGCGGCCACCACACTGCATCTTCCTGCCTGTTGGGGTACTCTGCCTCCCTCCCCCTGTGTGCTGCTGGCCTCACTCTGCATGTCCTCCTGCCACGTTGGGTCAGTTACTAGATCATCCACCACCTCCTCCTCTTCCACTTGCGCACCACGATGCTCCTCCTCACTTCCTGGCAATTGTGTCTCGTCATCGTCCACCTCTTGTGACAAATTGCCAGCGTCGACTTCCTGTGGCCGTGGCTGTTCAAATATTTGGGCATCGCTACATAGGATCTCCTCTTCCACCACTTCAAGCGGTGCAGGCGAGGGGCACAAATATGGAAATGGACCAGTGAACAGCTCTTCAGAGTGTCCAAGTGTGGGATCAATTGCTGTCTGACGACACTCAGCATGGTGGGAGGAAGTAGCATCAGGGTGAGGAGGAGTATGTGGTCGAGACTCACGGCTACAAAGAGTTGACCGTGTGGAAGACAGACCGGAGGTGGTGGTTCCCAGGTAACTGGAAGTATTATCTGCTATCCAATTAATAACCTGTTCACACTGATCAGTTCTCAAAACTGATGTTGTTCTGTGCTTCCCTAGTAATTTGGTCAAGAAGTAGGAGCGAGAAGATGTGGCTGTTGGTTGTGGCACATTTACACCTTGGCCACGGCCCCGTCCCCTGCCCGAACCATCACCAGAACGTCCACTTCTACGTCCCTTGCCACGTGCCTTGCCCTTTGTAAATTAAGTAAAATAGCTTACACTTGCACTATCAATGGAAAAAGGGTGATAGAAAAAGAAGATTAGAACCGTGGAAGAGGAAAACCACAGTTCTATTTCTCTGGCCTACACCCGACTCTTTTAAACAATCTGAACAATCAGGGAGAAACTATTATTGTTTTTCTTTACGTAAAATATACCAAAACCTGAATAATAGAGATTTTTTACCGTGGGATGACAAAACCATAGTTATTGTTTACTGGGGTATACCAGACTTTTTTAAATATATAGATTTGCGGCTGAACAGTGAGCGACACACTCAAACTGTGTTTTTTTAGATACCCAAGGCCCAAAACTGGATAGTACAGAGATTTGACCCGTGGAGCAGCAAAACCACACTGGGATTTGTCGGGCCTACACCAGACTATTTTCAACAGATATATTTTTGTGTCACAACAGTCAGGAGACACTACTATTTTTCTTTACGTAAAAAATCCCAAAACCTGAATAATAGAGATTTTTTTACCGTGGGATGGCAAAACCACAGTTATTGTTTACTGGGGAATACCAGACTTTTTTAAATATATAGATTTGCGGCTGAACAGTGAGCAACACACTTAAACTGTTTTTTTTTTAGATACCAAAGGCCCAAAACTGGATAGTACAGAGATTTGACCCATGGAACTGCAAAACCACACTGGGATTTGTCGAGCCTACACCAGACTATTTTCAACAGATATATTTTTGTGTCACAACAGTCAGGAGACACTACTGTTTTTCTTTACAGAAAATATACCAAAACCTGAATAATAGAGATTTTTTACCGTGGGATGGCAAAACCAAAGTTATTGTTTACTGGGGTATACCAGACTTTTTTAAATATATAGATTTGCGGCTGAACAGTGAGTGTAACGGGTCTGGGAGGTGGAACCTCTGAGCTAGTATACAAAGGGGCAGTCCTTGTAAGGAAGCGGGTGGCTCCCAGGGAAGGCGGGCAGGTAGTCACGGCATGTGACAGGAACAGTCTCTGGGAAGAAGGGCAGGAGGTCACGGCAAGTAACTGGAACAGTCTCTTGACAGGCGGGTAGTCACGGCAAGTGACAGCAGGGTAAGAGTCTCTAGACAGGCAGGTGGTCACGGCAAGTGACAGCAGGGTAAGAGTCTCTAGACAGGCAGGTGGTCACGGCAAGTGACGGCAGAGCTTCCAGGTAGGCTAGCAGGCGTGTAGCAGGTGAGCGCTCCCAGGTGAGTGGGTAAGAGTCTCTCGGCTGGCTGGAAGGTGGTCACGGCAGGTGACGGCAGAGCCTCCAGGTAGGCTAGCTGGCAGGTAGCAGGAGAGCGCTCCCAGGTGAGCGGGTAAGAGTCTCTCGGCTGGCTGGCAGGTGATCTCCGGCAGGTATCAGGCAGGTATCAGGCAGGAGCTTCCTGATCAGCAGGCGGACTGGTCCATAGACAGACTGGCGGATGCAGGTAGACAGACTGTCGGACCGCCGGAATGCAAGCAGGTAGACAGAGCTGGTAAGCAGACTGGCAACGGGACCTGAGGGCTGAAGAGGTGAAAGGCTTTGCAACAACTATGCTCGGGCACCTCCATTTTGGAGGAAGCGCCATATATATGGGAGCTCCACCGGCAATTGGCCGGGGACTCCTTAGGACGGCGCGCGCTGCCCCTTTAAGAGAGAGGGAGTGCGCGCCCTAAGCATAGTGCCTTGGAAGCGGCGAACGCTGCCAGCAGCACGGGAAAAGGACGCCAAGGACGGAGCAGGGAGGTGAGAGGAACGGCGTCTCTGCCTAGCAGGAGGCAGGGACGCCGACGCTACAGTGAACGACACACTCAAACTGTTTTTTTTTTTAGATACCAAAGGCCCAAAACTGGATAGTACAGAGATTTGACCCGTGGAACTGCAAAACCACACTGGGATTTGTCGAGCCTACACCAGACTATTTTCAACAGATATATTTTTGTGTCGCAACAGTCAGGAGACACTACTTTTTTCTTTACGGAAAATATACCAAAACCTGAATAATAGAGAATTTTTACCGTGGGATGGCAAAACCACAGTTATTGTTTACTGGGGAATACCAGACTTTTTTAAATATATAGATTTGCGGCTGAACAGTGAGCGACACACTCAAACTGTTTTTTTTTAGATACCAAAGGCCCAAAACTGGATATTACAGAGATTTGACCCGTGGAACTACAAAACCACACTGGGATTTGTCGAGCCTACACCAGACTATTTTCAACAAATATATTTTTGTGTCACAACAGTCAGGAGACACTACTGTTTTTCTTTACGGAAAACATACCAAAACCTGAATAATAGAGATTTTTTACCGTGGGATGGCAAAACCACAGTTATTGTTTACTGGGGTATACCAGACTTTTTTAAATAGATATATTTGCAGCTGAACAGTGAGCGACACACTCAAACTGTTTTTTTTTTAGATACAAATGGCCCAAAAGTGGATAATATTGAGGTATGAACCGTGGAAGTGCAAAACAACACTTCTGTTTCTCTAGCCTACACCTGACTATTTTCAACAGATATATTTGTGTTTGAAAAATCAGAGACAAGCTTTTTTTTTGGGGGGGGGGGGCACCAAAAGGTTAATAAGATGGGTATTTATACAGTGTGAAGGAGGAAAAAAAAAGAGGATTTAGATTGAAAAAAAAAGGATTTTTCCTGTCCCCTGAGACCTGGAGCTAAGTCCAGCAATTTCAGCAACAGGAGCAGCACACACGACTGTAATGCAGTATTTGCTGGTATAACCACTGCGTCTCCTATACAGCCTGCCTGCCTGGTATCTGGGATGGATATTAGTCCTGAGAAGGACTGTTTGTTTGATCTGGCAGCCTTTACAGACCCTACACTAACTATTTTGCAGTTTATATCTCTCCCTAAATCAGCAGCGCTGTCCCTACACTGTCTGATCCAGAGCGGCTGTGTCCAAGATGGCGGTGCCCGGTTTTAAATACTCGAGGTGACGCTGTGCAGCCAGCCAATCACTGTAATGCCCACAACTAACATGGCTGCGGCATTACAGTGACTGGCTGACAATCCCTGCATATTCATTGGCTCTGTAAAGAGCGGCAAACATGCAGGGAGGAGACCCGAGCTCCCGCCCGAGTAACCCGGAAATGCTCGGTGCTCACCGAACATCCCGAGTAGCGTGATGCTCGGGCGAGAACCGAGCAGTGTCGAGCATGTTCGCTCAACACTATCGGTTACTAAGCAGGAGGTACCTGTGCCAGAAAGCACTACCAAGGACCAGCAGACGTTGGTGGAACTTGGATACCTTGAAGGAGGCACCTAAGCCAAAGGCACTGCCGAGAGCCAGCTGACGGTACTGGAACTCGGATGGGTAGCAGAAGGTACAAGAGCAAATAGAACTACCGAGAACCAGCTGACGGTACTGGAACCCGGATGGGTAGCAGAAGGTACAAGAGCAAATAGAACTACCGAGGACCAGCTGACGGTGCTGGAACTCGGTTACGAAGCAGGAGGTACCTGTGCCAGAAAGCACTACCAAGGACTGGCTGACGTTGGTGGAACTTGGATACCGAGAAGGAGGCACCTAAGCCAAAGGCACTGCCGAGAACCAGCTGACGGTACTGGAACTCGGATGGGTAGCAGAAGGTACCCATGAAAAAAAAAGTTGCAAGGCCGCTAGCCGGCCTGAGTTACCAAAACCCACAGTCCTTCAGGGGGTGCTTGTCCTATTGGCACTATCGAACCAGCCTTCTTTGCCAGATCCCGCAGTCCACATAGGAGTCACCTAAGCTGCAAGCACCACAGAGTCGGCTAACCCGACCGCAACACGACAGGACAACGTATTGTAGGCAAAGTGATGTTGACACTACCCGGAAACAGCTGGCGTGCTGGAACCACGCTGGGCAGGAGGGAGTACCCATGCCAAAGACTCTGCCGGGATACAGCTGGCGGGGCTGTAACCCAGGGTAAATACGGAAAAAAGAGTGGATCCAGAGGTGTAATTGGAGCAAGTTTTAAATCTAGCAGTAGTGAGAATGTGGACAGAACAGGAGAATTTGCTGGACACAGAGCTACGGATCAGCTGACGTTACTGAACCCCAATAACACGGCAGCAATTGTTTACTGTGTAGACGGCACTTCTGAGCAGCAACTGGCAGTGTTGGAGCTCAGGGATAATACTGAAAACAGAGAGGAGCTAGAGGTGTAATTGGAGCAAGTTTTAAATCTGCAGTAGTAGTGAGAATGTGGACAGAGCAGGAGAATTTGCCGGACACACAGCAGGGGACCAGCTGACGTTACTGAATCCCAATAACACGGCAGCAGGTGTTGACTGTGCAGACGGCACTTATGAGCAGCAACTGGCGGTGTTGGAGCTCAGGGTAAATACTCAAAAAAGATTGGAGCCAGAGGTGTAATTGGAGCAAGTTTTAAATCTGTAGTAGTAGTGAGAAAGTGGACAGAGCAGGAGAATTTGCCGGACACACAGCTGGGGATCAGCTGACGTTACTGAACCCCAATAACATGGCAGCAAGTGTTGACTGTGCAGACGGCACTTCTGAGCAGCAACTGGTGGTGTTGGCGCTCAGGGATAATACTGAAAACAGAGGAGCCAGAGGTGTAATTGGAGCAAGTTTTAAATCTGTAGTACAGTGGATGTGGACAGAGCAGGAGAATTTGCCGGACACACAGCAGGGGATCATCTGACGTTACTGAACCCCAATAACACTGGACCAAGTGTTGACTGTGCAGACGGCACTTCTGAGCAGCAACTAGCGGTGTTGGAGCCCAGGGTAAATACTGAAAACAGAGGAGCCAGAGGTGTAATTGGAGCAAGTTTTAAATTAGTAGTAGAGTGGATGTGGACAGAGCAGGAGAATTTGCCGGACACACAGCAGGGGATCAGCTGACGTTACTGAGCCCCAATTACACGGCAGCAAGCGTTGACTGTGCAGACGGCACTTATGAGCAGCAACTGGCGGTGTTGGAGCTCAGGGTAAATACTGAAAACAGAGGAGCCAGAGGTGTAATTGGAGTAAGTTTTAAATTAGTAGTAGAGTGGATGTGGACAGAGCAGGAGAATTTGCCGGACACACAGCAGGGGAACAGCTGACGTTACTGAACCCCAATAACACTGGACCAAGCATTGACTGTGTAGACGGCACTTCTGAGCAACAACTGGCATTGTTGGAGCTCAGGGTAAATACTGAAAACAGAGGAGCCAGAGGCCTAATTGGAGCAACTTTAAAATCTGTAGTAGTGTGAATGTGGACAGAGCAGGAGAAATTGCCATACACACAGCAGGGGAACAGCTGACGTTCCTGATCCCCAATAACACTGGAGCAAGCGTTGACTGTGCAGACGGCACTTCTGAGCAGCAACTAGCGGTGTTGGAGCCCAGGGTAAATACTGAAAACAGAGGAGCTAGAGGTGTAATTGGAGCAAGTTTTAAATTAGTAGTAGAGTGGATGTTTACAGAGCAGGAGAATTTAACGGACACACAGCAGGGGATCAGCTGACGTTACTGAACCCCAATAACACTGGAGCAAGTGTTGACTGTGCAGACAGCACTTCTGAGCAGCAACTGGCAGTATTGGAGCTCAGGGATTACAGTTCATGCGGTAGAAACATGAACACAACAGGAGACCTGGATACTGTTGCCAACCAATTATTTATTCTGGAAGGGGACTGGCAAATTCTTGCGAGATCCAGGCCCCGCTTTTTTTAGAAAAGTAAGCCGCTCAACGTTATCGGAGGATAGGCGCATGCGAGGGTCTGTTAGTACACCACCTGCTGCACTAAAGACGCGTTCCGATAATACACTAGCAGCAGGGCAAGCCAGCACCTCCAATGCATACTGGCTAAGCTCTGGCCATGTATCCAGCTTAGAGACCCAAAACTTGAAGGGGGAAGATCCGTCTGGGAGTACACTGAGAGGGCAAGACATGTAGTCTGTCACCATCTGACGGAAACGTTGCCTCCTGCTGACTGGAGCCGTCTTTGATGGTGTAGACATTTGTGGCAGCGGAGACACAAAACTTTGCCACATTTGGGCCATACAGGTCTTGCCTTGTGCTGAGGTGCTGCTTCTGCTCCCTCTTTGTGCAGAGCTTCCTCCACTACCTCGACGCACTGAGCTGCTTTGTAAAGCACTAGCAGCACTGCTCTTGGTTGGAATGGAGAACATGATGGAATGCACCAGTGCATCTTGGTACTCCCGCATTTTACGCTCCTGGTTCAACGGCGTTATGAGGCTTTGTAAGTTGTCCTGGTAGCGAGGATCTAGGAGGGTGGATACCTAATAATCAGCCGTGTTGAGAATGTGGGCGATGCGGCGGTCGTTTCTCAGGCACTGCAGCTTGAAATCAACCATGTGCTGCAGACTGCCAACTGGCCAAGAAATTCTGTCCCCTGCTTGAGGCGTGGTCTCTGCCTGCTCTGCATCACCCCACCCTCGCTCTAGATACTGACTACTAGAGCATTGTGTACCTCCCTCCTCTGGACAGATGTCTTCCTCCTCCATTGACTCCTCCTCATCCTCCTCACAAAGTGTCCCCTGCCTAGGCCTTTGTGAGGAACCACGTTGCACAGATTGTACAGAAGCAGATGGCATTTGTGACTCCTCATCCTCCACCTCTTCCAAAACCTCCTCCCTTAGTGCTTGCAGTGTTTTTTCAAGCAGGCAGATAAGGGGGATAGTCATGCTGACTAGTGCATCATCTGCACTCGCCATCCGCGTGGAATAATCGAAGGCATGCAAAACGTGGCAAATGTCCTTCATAGAGGCCCACTCAGTGGTGGTGAAGTGTGAACGGCGAGCACTGCGACTTGTTTGCGCCTGCTGCAGCTGGTACTCCATTACTGCTGCCTGCTGCTCACACAACCTCTCCAACATATGTAACGTTGAATTCCACCTGGTGGGTAGGTCACATATGATGCGATGTTCCGGAAGACGTAATCGGCGCTGCAGAGCTGCAATGTGCGATCTTGCGTTGCTGGAACGCCGCAAGTGAGCGCACTCTATGCGGACCTTGTGCAGCAGTGCATCAAGATCCGGATAGTCCCTCAAAAAACTCTGCATGACCAAGTTGAGCACATGTGCCAGACATGGGATGTGAGTGAGGTTGCCTAGGCCCAGAGCTGCCACCAGATTTCGGCCACTGTCACACACTACCATGCCTGGCTGGAGATTCGCTGGCACAAACCACAAGTCGCTCTGCTGCTTGATGGCATTCCAGAGCTCCTGCGCTGTGTGGCTTCGATTCCCCAAAGAAATTAATTTTAATACGGCATTTTGACGTTTGGCCACGGCTGTGCTCATATCGGTCATCATAACAGGTAACCGTTCACGGGTCGATGTGGAGGTAGACCGTGACGGCTCCTGCAGCGCTGATTCAGAGGAACTGGAGTATGAGGAGGAGTCAATGTGTACAGACTGGATTTCTGCAATCCTTGGAGTTGGCAGAACACGTACAGCACCACTCTCAAGATCTGTACCCGGCTCCACAACATTTACCCAATGGGCAGTGAGGGAAAGGTATCGTTCCTGTCCATGCTTACTGGTCCACGCATCGGTGGTCAGGTGGACCTTGCTACTGACGGCGTTTTGTAGCGCATGTTTAATTTTTCCCTCCACATGCTGTTGCAGGGCAGGGACGGCTTGCCTGCTGAAATAAAAGCGGCTGGGCACGTTGTATTGTGGGACTGCCAATGCCATAAAGTTACGGAAGGTGTCAGTCTCCACCAGCCTGAATGATAGCATTTCAAGGGCCAGTAGTTTTGCAATGCCAGTGTGAGTGTGAGGATGACAGGGAACGTGGTGCTGTTGGTGGAATGACACTGTGTCTCTGTACAACAGTGCCAGAGGTTCTTCCATGGTGATCCTGTGAGGAAGCCGAACCAGCTGTGTGTGAGCTGGAGGAAGAGGCTGCAACATGAGCTGAAGAGGTGGTAGGGGGCGCTGTAGGTTGGCCTTGGTCTTCAGTGTGTCTTTGTAACTCCACCACGTGCTTGGTCCGCACATGTTTCCACATATTTGTGGTATGGAGGTTGCTAACACTTTTCCCTCTTTTCACCTTCTGATTACACAGCTTGCATTTGACAAAGCAAATGTCATCTGCAACTGTGTCAAAAAAAGGACCAGGCACTGCAAGTCTTGGGAGCGCCCGCTTTGGTGTTTGGAAGAGCCATGCTCCTAATAGGTGCCGAAGTGAAGGCTACAGGCAACCAAGTCTGCCCCCTCCCTCTCCCTCCTTTTTGGGCCGTTCGGGGAATCTCTTCCTCAGAGCTGCACCCACCACCTTCCTGTCCCTCACGCCAAGATGGGTCAAGGATCTCATCATCTACACCACCCTCTTCAAGCAACTGCTTCTCCTGGGTAGTCTCGACAGCACAGTATGCACCAGAAAGTGGCACCTGAGTCTCATCATCAGATGCGTACTGAGGTGTGCTGCTGACCATAGGCACTGGCCCACCTGCCTCTTCAGAATCAGAGAGACAAAATGGTTGCGCATCACTGCCTACTACCTCTTCTTCAAATTCTTGAATTCTGCTTGGCTGGCCCCCTCTTTCCAAGCCAAGAGATTCAGAGAACAGAAGTAGAGATGGCTCATGTCCAGGGCTCTCTGACTGCCAGGGCAATTTGGCAGGTGGTGAAGAGACAGATGGGTGCCCTTCAGTGCTCAGGACCTGAGAGCATCTGGAACTAATTGAAGTTGATGCGTTAGCTGGCATCCATCCGACAATGGCTTCAATTTGGTCCTCCCGCAGCAGTGGGGTACGACTAGCTCCTACAAAGCTGCGCATAAAGGACTGTTCACTGGTAAAACTGGGGGATGCTGAGTCACTGGTGCCCGCAGCAGGCACAGAATCCCCACGTCCTCTCCCTGCAGACACAGAATCCTCACGTCCTCTCCCTGCAGAAACTCCCTGCCTTCTTCATCTTGGTTGACTGATAAAGATAGGCAGAAATGTACTAATGGCTTGGTGTGCTTATTCCTGAACAGTTGTTAACAGGTATAAGAAACACTAATTTTATAAAGTGTGGACTAGACTTTAATATGAGCTAATGTGGCCTACACAACTGTAAAGTGGAGTGTTTGGTCAACTTTATTTAGTTTTTTTTTTGTCACAAAAAGGCACTGGGTGTGCCCAAAATGTAATACCGATAGTATCACAAACTTTTTGTAGCTATTACAATGCAGGAAGGTAACCTACAATGCAAAAGATGAGGCTACAAAAAATAGGCTAATACTAATCTGGCTGGGGCTGCAGGACACAAGGCTGCAGAAAGGCTCCTCTATCTTCTCCTATATAGTGTGTTTGGAACCAATCTAGCTGGATACGGATGGAACCACCACACTAATAGGAGAAATCAGGAAAAATGATCAATTAGCAAAAAAGGACAATGCATGAGGCAGTGACGCACGCTGAGCGCACTACAACCAGACGTGGCTGAAGCACACACTACAGCGTGAGCTGCACTCACACACAGAGACCATGCAGACAGCCGTGAACAGTGCAGATGCAGAGCACTGTTCACTAGCACTGCAAGACAAAATAAAACTTCTCTATCTACTCCTATATAGTGTGTTTGGAACCAATGTAGCTGGATACGGATGGAACCACCATACTAATAGGAGAAATCAGGAAAAATGATCAGTTAGCAAAAAAGGACAATGTATGAGGCAATGATGCACGCTGAGCGCACAACAACCAGACGTGGCTGAAGCACACACTACAGCGTGAGCTGCACTCACACACAGAGACCTTGCAGACAGCCGTGAACAGTGCAGATGCAGAGCACTGTGCACTAGAGCTGCAAGACAAAATAAAACTTCTCTTTCTACTCCTATATAGTGTGTTTGGAACCAATCTAGCTGGATACGGATGGAACCACCACACTAATAGGAGAAATCAGGAAAAATGATCAATTAGCAAAAAAGGACAATGTATGAGGCAGTGACGCACGCTGAGCGCACTACTACCAGATGTGGCTGAAGCACACACTACAGCGTGAGCTGCACTCACACACAGAGACCTTGCAGACAGCCGTGAACAGTGCAGATGCAGAGCACTGTGCACTAGCGCTGCAAGATAAAATAAAACTTCTCTATCTACTCCTATATAGTGTGTTTGAAACCAATGTAGCTGGATACAGATGGAACCACCACACTAATAGGAGAAATCAGTAAAAATTATCAATTAGCAAAAAAGGACAATGTATGAGGCAGTGACGCATGCTGAGCGCACTACATCCAGACGTGGCTGAAGCACACACTACAGCGTGAGTTGCACTCACACACAGAGACCTTGCAGACAGCCGTGAACAGTGCAGATGCAGAGCACTGTGCACTAGCGCTGCAAGACAAAATAAAACTTCTCTATCTACTCCTATATAGTGTGTTTGGAACCAATGTAGCTGGATACGGATGGAACCATCACACTAATAGGAGAAATCAGGAAAAATGATCAATTAGCAAAAAAGGACAATGTATGAGGCAGTGAAGAACGCTGAGCGCACTACAACCAGACATGGCTGAAGCACACACTACAGCGTGAGCTGCACTCACACACAGAGACCTTGCAGACAGCGGTGAACAGCACAGAGAACTGTGCACTAGCGCTGCAAGGCACAGCGGTTTATAAAGTAGCTTGGGTAAAGTAGAATAGAGCAAATAGGTAGCTAAATCTGTCCCTCAGAACAACAGCGTCCTATTCCTAACTGAATTCACAGCAGTGAGCTCAAAATGGCGGCGGTAGCTTTTATAGTGCATCATGACATCATTTCAGCAGCCAATCACAGCCATGCCATTAGTTAACATGCCTACATGCCTAACAGGATGTGCCCACACTTCTTAGGATCCTCATTGGCTGAATAAAATGAAACTGGCTCATTGCATTATGGGAACTTCCGATTCCGGTATCCGATATTCTAAAAGTATCGGAATTAAGTATCGGAATTCCGATACTGAAATATCGGGTATCGGACGATATTCGCGGTATCAGAATGCTCAACATTAGCCTCTGCTTATGCCAATATCTCAGTGAAGCCTTTTGTAGCGACTTCTAAAGAAGAACTTTCTGATCCATAATGACTAATATTTAAGTATATCGTCTGTCGCTATTGCATCATTATATTTGATGCATTTAAGAAATAATGAACAATATATGTCATTGCATTGTGAAGTACTACTTCCTTGCATTTTTTCATTTTTTTTTCATGCATATGGGATGGAAAAGGATCACATGTTGCAAGGACTTTCAAAGCTGCTAGCAAAACCACACAGTCGCTGCTGATTTTTCATTTATGGACCCAAACAGAAGTATACAAACACATACAGAGTATCAGCATACTCAGGAGAAATTGCTTTCCAAAATATGGGGTTCATTTTCTTTTGCCACTCTTGTGAACAGGAAAAAATTTGTAGAAAAAAATATTCTTTCATTTTCACTTCCAAATGTAATAAGTACATTTTGTGAAGCACCTGTGGATCCAAAAAGGCAATTGCCCCCCTAAATGAATTGCCTGAGAGTTTTAGTCTCCAAAATGATGTAATTTGCGGTTGTTTCTGCTTTTTTAACACCTCGGTAACCTTCGAATGTGATATATATCATCCACAATCTACTCCAGCCAAAATTGTGCATCAAAAGTAAAATAGCATACCTTCCATGCCATGCCGTGTGCCCAAACAGTAATATTCAACCATGTATGTGGAAATTGGTGTACTCAGGAGAAATTGCTTCTCAATTTGTGGGGTCCATTTTCTTTTGCTAGCCTTGTGAAGAAGAAAAATGTGGGGCTAAGACAACATTTTCATGGAAAAAAAGTAATTTTCAATTTTCACTTCCCAATGAGGTCACCTATGCCTCTTACACCATGTGCAGAGTATTGCAGTAGCTTAGGTATCCATGGTTATGAGCACTAACAGCTAACTACCACTAAATGAGTGGTCGTACTCTTGGATACCCAAACCACTGCAATGCTCTGCACATGCGGCATTTTTTTACTATTGATGCTGCATTTGCAGCATCGTAACTTGGTCATACTGTATAAATCTATGCCGGTTGCATGGTTTTAGATAGTGTGACCAAGTTGTCAAGCACTTTTCCAAGTGATGCTAAAATTGCTTGGAAAAGTGCTTGACAAAACGCATGCGAAATCTCATGTTAAAAATGCTTCACAAACGCTTCTACAACCCCGGGCAAAAATTATGGAATCACCGGGCTCGGAGGATGTTCATTCAGTCGTTTAATGTTGTTGGAAAAAGCAGATCACAGACACGGCACAAAACTAAAGTAATTTCAAATGGCAACTTTAGGGCTTTAAGAAACACTAAAAGAAATCAAGATTAAAAATGTGGTACTCAGCAAGGGTAATTTTTTTTCAAGCCAAGCAGAGGGAAAAAATTATGGAATCACTCAATTCTGAGGAAAAAATTATGGAATCATCCTGTAAATTTTCATTTCCAAAACTTGTTGTTGGACCTGGCACATCCTCTTCTTCAAATATGGGATTCACCAATTTATTTATAACTATAACCCCTATGGGCAGTAGAATAGTTGGTGGGGCAAAGGGGGCAATTGACCCAGACCCCTCACTCAAAGTAATCTACTCGGAAAGATTACTCTTAATTGTATTGGTAAAGGAAGACATCATCTTCCTGCCCTATTGCTATCCATTTCGCTGGCCGCAGATCGCTGCAAACCTGCTTCCTATAGAATAACAGTGTGACGTACTGGATGGGTCATGGAAGGGGTAAAAGCAATGTGATCACATCATTACTTCTGAACTGTGATGTCCTGTGCATGCTCCAGCAAGATGACATTACCGCATTAGTCTGCCGGACCTTGCTGCTGTCTGCTGGTGGACTCACCAGGATCTGGGTTTAGGTGAGTACAGTTGCATCTCACTAAATTAGAATATTATCAAAAAATTTATTTATTTCAGTTCTTCAATGCAAAAAGTGAAACTCATTTATTATATAGAGTCATTACAAACAGAATGATTTATTTCAAGTGTTTATTTCTGTTAATGTTGATGATTATGATATAGGAGGCTTTGAGGTCATTATACTGTGTGAGAAGAGGTGTGGGTGGCTATCATACAATGTGGGTACATCAAACAGTATGGAGTCATTATACTATGTATAGTGGAGCTGATGGGGCATTATACTATGTAAGGAGAGCTATGCAGATATCATACTATATAGGGAGGCATTATACTGTGTATAGAAGAGCATTGTACTTTGTATAGGGGCTTTGGGGTATTATACTATGTATAGGGGGCATTATATTGTGTAAGTTGTATTGTTGGGGCCATCATACTATGTTGGGGATGGCATTATACTGTGCGGACATCATAGAAGAGCTGTGGTGAGTGGGGACATCATACTGTATATAGGGAGCTGTGAGGCCATCATGCTATATATCTGGAGTTATGGGGACATCATACTGTCTATAGGGGAACAGTAGTGACATAATACTGTATATAGGGAGCTGTGGGGGCCATTATGCTGTGTATAGGGGTGCCTATCATACTATGTGTTGAGGTGCTGTACATGGGTAAACTTAGGAGAAATTAATACTGTATGTGAAGGGAACTCAGGGGACATTATTACTGTAAGAGGGGGACTCACGGACATTATATGTTAACTGGGCATTTAAGGAGCATTATTGTTTAGGGGCTGTGACAGAGTCACTGGTATGATATATGAGGGGAGGTATGTGTCACTCAGGTTGCTAGCCTGTGTGAACTGAAACCAATAAACTTTCTGCCAGCATGTTATATGCTGGGGGTTAACTCTTTTAAAGGGTGTGGTTTTATGGGAATGACATAGAGGTGGGAGGGAAGTCATTCCCCATACCTCCACCTCAGGGTATGGCTGAGTAACGTTTAAATGTTCAGTCCTGTTTTTTCTTTCTGTTGTGGTTTGGAAAGTCAAGGTCTCCAAACTGGGAGAGCTTCAGATCAGGACAGAGCTGAAGGCTGGGACTGCAACCTGTGTGGGCGAATGCTATACTCATATGGACTCTGCTATCGTTTATTCTTTTGTTTTGTCGTTTTGCAAGTAAGGCCATGTTTATTTGCTGGAGTGCAGAGTTTTATGCTGTTTAATAAAGCAGAGAAAACCCAGGTTCCTGAGTTTACTTCCGGAAGCGGCCAAGTGTGTCGTCTTGCCACAATTGGTGGAGAATGCGGGCAAGATTCCAGGAACACGTGTACCTGCCACAGAGACTGGATGATGTCCTGGGTAAAGGCCGCCAGCCAGAGAAGTCCGGCACCCAGCTAGAGAAGTACGGCAGCATGGAGGAACTCATTTAGCACCCGGTGCATAGCCAAGAACAGATGCACCAGCAGCATTTGCAGAGCCAGCAGCAGCACCAGAAGACGACCAAACTGTTGCTTCAACAGATCCAGTTGCAGCAAAAGGCGCAGCAGCAGCACCAGCAGGAGCAGCAACAGCAGATACAGCTTCTGGCGGACGTCATCCAGGGCAGGGCAACCGCCCCACCCCCAGGGCCGACTGATGACTCCCACGTTAGGAAGGCGGTAAGATAGGCCATGCAGAAGATGATGCAGAAGCATTTCTGACAGTCTTTGAGAGGGTGGCTAATCAGGAAAGACTTCCACCAGAACAGTGGTCAGAGGTTCTGGCGCCATATTTGTCGGTTGAACCCAAAAAGGCATATTACGACTTGCCACTGCAGGATGCAAAGGAGTACGCCAAGCTAAAGACCGAGATCTTGGCATGCCTGTGAGTGAATATGGAGGTGAGAGCCCAACAAGTTCACCACTGGAAGTATGTCAGTAACAAACCCCCTCGCTCGCAGATGTTTGACCTACTGCACCTCATTCAGAAGTGGTTGCAGCCAGAGTCCTCCACTCCGGCCCAGATGGTCGAGCGGGTGGTCATTGCAGAGTGCAGATTTGTGCCCTCTCTTTCCAAGTCGGTACAGACCTGGGTTGCCCAGGGCGATCCCCAGAACACAGATGGCCTCATCGGCCTGGTAGAGCAGTACCAGGTGGTTGAGAAATCCCTCGGGAAACCGGATATAGTCACTTCTCCGTATTGGGATACCTAAAAGGGGGCAGGTTTATCACAGAAGGGGTCTAGAGCCAACACTGGGGTTCGTCCCACTCCCACTGAAGGTCCCACAAGGATTGTTATTAAAGATATAGCTTGTTGGTGGTGTCATATGTCCCCTGAGCCAATGAACTGCAGCCTAGGCAGACGGGTCTCCTATTATGCTTATCTAGCCTGCAGTGGACTTTCGACCCAGCAAGGGGCTGCAGGCGTGTGCAGTATCCATTAATGGAGTAAAAGTGCTTGGACTGTTGGACTCTGGGAGTCTGGTGACCATAATCAGAGCTACCTTTCCCCACCAGTTGATCCCTTCCAAAACTGTGGGCATTCGGTGCATCCATGGCAACGCCAAGGACTATCCTGTGGCCACAGTGACAGTGAGAACAGACTGTAGTGCTCAGTCCCACGAGGTTGGGGTGATTAAGGACCTGATACATCCCATCATACTGGGCATGATTTTTCTTTATTTTGGGATTTGTGGGGGAAGGGAACTGGACTAAGTACTGTGGGCAAAAGCCAGGACCCTGGAGAAGAATCCCCGATGATGCCTCAAGTGGATGAGTTTCCACTTTCCTTGCCGGCGATGAGGGTGAGATGGTGAGAGAGGTGGCTGACCTCCCTGCGTTACATATGTCCAGAGAGAACTTTGAGACTGCTCAAGTTCGGGACCTGACCTAAAAGGGGGCATTTGACCAGGTTACTGTATTTAATAGGGTTGCCCAAGAGCCAGGAGCCGATACCAGGTTCCCCCACTTTGCAGTTCAAGGGGAGATGGGTGGCTAAACTAAGGGGCGGTGAGACAGTGGAACAGCTGTTAGTGCCGGGGCCATACAGAAGGACAGTACTGGATATGGCCCATTCACATGTTCTGGGGGGACACCTAGGGGTCAAGAAAACTCGAGAGGATTTTAAGAAGATTTTATTGGCCTGGGTGTTACCGAGAAATTCTCAACTATTGTAAGTCCTGCCCCACCTGCCAAATAACCGCTCTCTCTCCCCACTTCCGTAGTCCATTAGTGCCACTGCCAGTGATAGAGAACTCCTTTGAGAGGATTGCTATGGACCTAGTAGGGTCCTTAGTCAAGTCAGCCCGAGGCCATCAATATATTCTGGTGATCATGGACTATGCGACCCAGTATCTAGAAGTAGTACCGCTAAGAAATTCATCAAGTAAATGCATAGCCGGGGAACTTGTCCACATCTTTGCCAAGACCAGCCTGCCAAAGGAAATCCTAATGGACCAAGGAATCCTATTCATGAGCAAGGTGATGAAGGAGCTGTGTAAAGTGCTTCAAATTACCCAGCTGAGAACCTCCGTTTACCATCTGCAGACCGATGGCCTGGTGGAGTGCTTTAATAAGACCCTGAAAGCGATGCTCACAAAGGTCATCGAGAAGGATGGTCGAGACTGGGACTACCTGCTTCCGTTTCTACTTTTTTCCATCAGGAAAGTTCCCCAAACCTCCACTGGCTTCTCTCCGTTTGAGCCTCTGTATGGACGACATCCGCGAGGGCTCCTGGATATCGCTAAAGAAACCCGGGGAGCCGAGATTACGCCACAAAAGAGCATTGTTGAATATGTCGCCCAGATGCAGGAAAGAATAGCGAAAGTGATGCTGATTGTGAAAGCGCATCTCCTCCAGGCGCAGGAAGCCCAGGCCAGGGCCTACAACCGATCGGCGAGGCTGAGGCAGTTCCAGCCCGGGGATCGTGTTTTGGTGCTAATCTCTACAGTCGAGAGCAAGTTCCTGGCCAAATGGCAAGGTCCGTATGAGGTGGTGGAGAAAGTCAGCGAGGTTAATTATAAAGTCCACCAGCCTGGCCGAAGAAAGCCGCACCAAATATACCATGTGAACTTGCTCAAGCCCTGGCGAAACTGGGAGGCGGTGAAAACTCCTTGCCTGGGAGCCGCTCCCAAAGGCAAGGTGGAAGAGGTCACTACAGCAGAGACTCTATCGCCAGCCCAGAAGCAACAGTGTCGAGAACTACTACAGCGAAATCGGGAGTTGTTCTCAGAGTAGCCGGGGCATACTCAGGTGGTAGAGCATGACGTGCTGACAGAGCCACATGTAAGAGTGAATCTGAAGCCCTACTGGATTCCGGAAGCCTGCCAGGAGGTGATCTCCGACGACGTGAAGAGGATGCTAGACCTCGGGGTGATAGAGGAGTCAAAGAGTGGGTAGTCGAGCCCAATCGTCCTCGTGCCAAAACCCAACGGAGAGTGGAGGTTTTGTAATGACTACCACCAGCTGAATGAGGTGTTCAATTGTGACGTGTACCCGATGCCCGTGTCAACGAACTCATCGAGAGGCTTGGACCAGCAAGGTACATCACCACTCTTGACCTGATGAAGGGCTACTGGCAGATCCCCATGTCCCAGGCAGCCAAGGAGAAGACGGCTTTTTCAACAGCTGATGGGTGCTTTCAATACACTTGGATGCTGTTCGGACTAAAGGGGGCCCCAGCCACCTTCCAGATGGCTATGGATCGGATCTTAGCCCCAAAAAAGAAGTATGCCGCAGCCTACCTTGACGACATTGTAGTCTTTAGCCCAGACTGGGGTAGTCATCTACCTAAACTACAGACCATTCTGGATGCTCTAAGGAAGGTAGAATTTACGATAAATCTGAAAAAATGCGCTGTTGGAAAAAAAGGGTCCAAGTACTTGGGCTACGTCATCGGGAGAGGCAAAATAAAGCCGCAAGTCAATAAAGTGGAGGTAATCCAGACCTGACTGCAACCGCTTTCCAAGAAGCAAGTAAGAGCGTTCCTGGGAATGGTGTAATATTACCGACGTTTTTATCCCAAATTTTGCCATGATGGCCGCGCCACTGATGGATCTCCTAAAAAGCACGAAGTCAACCATGGTGAAGTGAACGGAGGAAACAGAGACCGCATTTCAAATGTTAAAGTCAGCACTGTGTAAACAGCCGGTCATGGTCGCACCAGACTTTAAGAAAGAGTTTGTGGTCCAGACAGACGCTTCTGAGGTTGGTCTAGGAGCTGTACTCTCTCAAGGGATAAATGGAGAAGAACATCCCATTCTCAATCTGAGCCAGAAGCTTTCCTCCTGCGAGAAAAACTACGCAATAGTAGAAAAGGAGTGTTTAGCCATAAAGTGGGCCATAGATACACTAAGATACTACCTACTAGGCCGAAAGTTTAAGTTGGTGTCTGACCATGCCACGTTGAGATGGTTAAAGGAAAAGAGGGGTAAAAATGCCAGGGTAGCTAGATGGTTCCTAGCTCTTCAGGACTTCAACTTTCACATAGAGCATAGGCCAGGGAAGTTACATGCTGATGCCCTTTTTAGAATTCCCTGTCTGGTATCGGAAGGTGCCCAAACCCCCAGCTTTGGGAAGAGGGGGGGATTATGTGACAGAGTCACTGGTATGATATATGAGGGGAGGTATGTGTTATGCAGGCTGATAGCCTGTGTGAACTGAAACCAATAAACTTTCTGCCAGCATGTTATATGCTGGGGGTTAACTCTTTTAAAGGGTGTGGTTTTATGAGAATGACATAGAGATGGAAGGGAAGTCATTCCCCATACCTCCACCTCAGGGTATGGCTGAGCAACGTTTAAATGTTCAGTCCTTTTTTTTTTCTCTGTTGTGGTTTGGAGAGGCAAGGTCTCCAGACTGGGAGAGCTTCAGCAAAGGACAGAGATGAAGGCTCGGACTACAACCTGTGTGGGTGAATCTCATACTCATATGGACTCTGGTATCGTTTATTCTTTTGTTTTGTCGTTTTGCCAGTAAGTCTGTGTTAATTTTGCTGGAGTGCAGAGCTTTATGCTGTTTAATAAAGCCTGCAGAGAAAACCCGGGTTCCTGAGTCTACTTCTGGAAGCGGCCGAGCGAGTCGTCTTGCCACAGGGCACTTGGGGTATTTTGACCATTAAAGGGGCACACAGGGGGCATTATTACCCTCTAGGGGGGCAAAATATTGGCAATACTTTTTAGGGCACTTGCAAAGGGCATTAATATTTTCTAAGGGCAATTTTACCACCTAGAAGGCACAGAGGAGGCATTTTACTTTGTAAGGGGCATGATGGTGGGCATTATTATGTGGGGCACGAAGAGGAGCCCTGCTTTCGTGCCACAAAGCAGGTCCTGTGACAGTAATAAATGCGGCAGCAGAAGGCTCAGTTTTGGTGTGACAGCAGAATGGAGCTTTTGTGTAGTTTGGGAATTGATGAGGAGGGTGCTGGAAATGTGAGAAGTCAAATATGTTTTTGTTGTAAACTTAGCAGATGAGTCACAGCTGGAAGAAATTGTCCTATCGGTCTGGACCAGATGGAAAAGATAGGAAAAGTACTGTATTTTTCGGACTATAAGACACACTGGACCATAAGACGCACCTAGGTTTTAGAGGTGGAAAATAGAAAAAAACTGAAGCGAAAAATGTGGTCATGATGTACTGTTAAGGGAGAGGTGATCTGCTCCTGACACTGTTATAGGGGTAATGTCCCCAATTCTGTTAATATCCTCCATCCTGGTATATATGGCCCCCTCCTTCCTGTTATACGTGGCCCCCACCCCAATCCTGGTATGCATGGCACCCCAATTCCCCAACCTGGTATGCATGGCACCCCTCATCCTGGTATGCATGGCACCTCCATCTCCTCCATCACTGGGACTATGTACATGGGGAGCAGTGACTATTCACTCTCCTTAATAGCGCGCATAGTGTAGCTGCAGCATGGCTCCTGCTGCGGCTCGACGGTCGCTTGTGCCTGCTATTAAAGAGCATAAATATTCACTACTCCCCACAAGTGGGTTGTATTGAATATTCATGATCTTTAATAGCGGGCACACGTGACCGCCTGCTCTGCTGCAGGAAGTCGTGCTGCGGCTACACTGTGCGCGCTCTTAAGGAAAATGAATATTCAACGCTCCCCACACCATGGGGCTCCTGCCTTCTGTGCCCCACTCCTCCGCCGATGCCGCTTCCCCCACAACCCGCACCATCCACAGCCACAGTATATAGTATATAGTACATTTGGACTATAAGACGCACCCCCCACTTTCCTCCAGAATTTTGGAGGAAAAAAGTGCGTGTTATTGTCCGAAAAATATCATAAATGACTCAATCAGAAAGAATGTCAGCTGTAAACCACTATATTTGACTATCCTGCAATTTTTTATATGCCATGCAGGGCTGGAATCTACCACTATATAGTCACAGTATGGCAGTAATATCAGTGTTGGTCCTTCTATAGTTATTTATTTTGAGTACAGCATGGTCATCTGCTGAGGTTCTCCTACACCCATGATTAGGATGTGTCACTGTAGTTGCTAACATGGTCACCTGGTTAGGGGTCCACTCTGATGTTTTTCGTCCCCCGCATATACTGTGCTGCATCCCTGGCTACACCTTTGATTACTGTACTTTTAGAACTGTGCTGTCTGTGAAATGTCTTATTACCAATTCATTTCCTGACATGTTTAACTTTATCTGCTCTATTTTTCTGATTTCAATTAGGTTTCATGCACTACAGGTACATCCCCAAAACATGTAAAAAGCTGTAGTATAAGTTTGTCAGGTATTGAAGTCTGTGAGCCCATTCTATAACCCGTTGATTTTCACACAGCTAATTGTATATTTTTTTAAACCAATTTTATAACTTTGTATTTCCAATGTACTATTCTGCATTGACTAGTGATACTTAGTATAAATTTACATACAGCTGTGATTTTATAAAATAAGTATTCCAACAAATCTGCATGTAATAAAGAATGGAATCAATGAAGATCATTTTTTAAATACAGTAATTCGTCATTTTTATAAAAACAGGATTGGGTGGAATAAAATGTCCATAATATTTTCAATTGAAATGTTCACCTGTGTCATAATAACTATATGTGTTACAGTAAATGTCATGACATTATTAACATACGTCATTATATTTTTTACTTCCAGACGTCATCTCTTCTTTATTAGCACAACTGCCATTGTATGAGGAAAAGTGCTTTGTTGTATTGTTTTTTTTTGTACTCATTATCTTGACATGAAGAAATTCGATTAAAATTGATGAAAGCAATGCCTTCATCCATCAAAGACATCTTGGTGCCAAAGAATAAAAGATGCACCCACAGATAAGATAATTTTGTAGTCAAAGATCAACGTCAAACTGGTCGTGAAATCCTGTACTTTCCTTTCTTTCATAGTAGGATTATGTGTATAGATAGATTCAGATATAGGATTGTGTGTATTTGAATAGTATTTGTAACGCTAATGAATTTTGTGATATATGTTAAACATGAAGGAGAAACTTTGGAATATTGAAACTTGCTAAACAGAACGCAGTTTTACATTGATGAGGTCAAAAGGAATCTGTCACCACTAGTGTTGAGCATTCCGATACTGAAATATCGGGTATCGGCCGATATTCGCGGTATCGGAATTCCGATACTTAATTCCGATACTTTTACAATATCGAATACCGGAATCGGAAGTTCCCATAATGCCTGCGCTCTGCAGTGTCTCTGAACGATGACAAGCTGGGTGGCAGCGCTCAGCTGCGATCCAGCCTGTCATCAGAATGCCATCCCAGCGTGGGAGAATTCTCCTGATTGTTTAAAAGCCGGCGGGCGGTAAAAAGCCGCCGGCTTTTAAACAATCACACAGCCCCATACTGCTTCCCCGAAGCCTCCCACCCCGATCCTCCGCTCCCCTCGCCACCTCCCATCCCGATCGTAAGTTAGGACCGGGCGGGGAGCGCAGCACCAAGGAGCGGGGAGCGAAGGACCTGGGCGGGGAAGCCGGCAGTGAAAAGACTTCACCGCCGGCTTTCCCGTTCTGTGCTGCGCTTTCCCGCCGGTTATTTCAAATGAACAGCTGAGGTATCAGGTGACGCCGATCAGCTGTTCATTTGAAGTCGCCGCGGTGCCCTCAGAGGGTTCATGTGAGTTCATGCTTGACTGCATTGCATGATCTCACATGAACTTTCCCACGGTCGCACAGGTCAGCCTCACCTCCCAGACCCGTCATGATTGGTGTGTGTGGGTGTCTGTGCGATGTGTGCGTGTGTGCGCGGTGTCTGCGGATGTGTGCGGGTGAAAGCGGTGTGTGTGCGGTGTCTGCGGGTGTGTGCGCGGTGTCTGTGCGATGTGTGCTGGTGTGCGCGTGCAGGCAGACATAGGCCGATGTGACACTACTACTCCCATCGGCCTATGTCTGTCCCCGTTCCATTCGTGCTAGCAGGATCAGCTCGATGGGAGCAGTAGTTCCCATCAGCCTGATCCTGCTATATAAATTGCCCTACTGTGTCCCCAATAAATGTTAAATACATGTCATTGGTGGCCAGTGGTTACCTACAATAAATTAGTTCATACATTACCTGTCCCCGCCGATCGCCACCTAAAATAAAGTAAAAAATAAAAAACTACACCTATACTCACCTAGACACCTAATTCCCCGAAGCCATTGATCACCTGTAATAAAATATAAAATAATAAACCACAACCTTATCCTTACCCCTCCGTAGTAGTCCACGAGTGTCCCACGATGATCTCCAGTTCAGAGCAGCCACATAGAATGTGACCGCTCTGAACCACTGCAGCCGCTAGAATGACGGGACCGTAAAGCAGCCCCGTCATTGCATAAGCGGGTTCTCCGGAGTTCAGGCAGCGCTGCTCCGGTTAGCTGCTTTATGGCCCCGCTGTATCGTGAGAAATTCCCACGGTACAGCAGTGCCGTAAAGGAGGTCTCCGGAGCTGCGCTGCCTGAATGCACTCCGGTGACCTCAGTCAGTGGCTCCGGCTGCCGGGAGCGGACGTGTTCCCGGCAGTGTGAGCTTACAGCAGCCATGCACAGCTGTCACCATCTCCAGATGTGACAGCTGTGCATGGGAGATCAGCGCAGGAACGTGGACAGGTAACTATTTTTTTTTAGTAAACTAAGAATTAAATAAAATTGTGTGTTTTATTTCAAATAAATTATTTTTTTCTGGGTGTAGTGTGTTTTTTCTTTTTAACACTTTGTAGGTTAGTAATGGGGGTGTCTTATAGACGCCCATCATTACTAACCTGGGCTTCATGGCAGCTGGCGCTGACATGAACCCCAGCCCTATTACCCCCTGCCACCGCACCAGGGCAGCGTGGAAGAGCGAGGCTAAGTGCCAGAATTGGCGCATCCTATGGATGCGCCATTTCTGGGGCGGCTGACGGCTGGTGTTTCTAGCCTGGGAGGGGGCCAATATTCATGGTGACGCGCCCCCTGGGCCAGTGCTGTTTGGGGGATACCCGGAGCCGGATCAGATGGGGGTTGTAGTCTCCGAGTGGCGGCGACCCGGTCCGTGCCCAGGGTGTCAAGCTCAGTGTGTGGCAGTCTTTACAGATGTTATTAGTTGTTCTTAGTGTCGACTACGCCACCCGTTGATTTGCGGTCAAAAGGCCGCCGCTGCAGCAGGGTCCGCTGAGGCTGGTGGTATGTGTGCAGCTGTGATAGTATAACCCCCAACGGGAGGGGTATAGCCTCAGGGGGTCAGGTGTAGAGGATGGTGGTAGTGGTGGTGCAGTGTGGATGGTAAGAAGACTCAGAGTCGGGCTGTGCAGTTCAGGGTTTTTACTTACTGCTGTTCTGTTGGTCACTCTGGCCTTGAGTGACCGCCCGAGCTGTGCTGCGTCCACCAGGTCCGACTCGGCCAACCCCCAAGCAATTCTGGAGCGTGGTCCTGAGCTCCCTTTCAGACTGTCCTCTCTACTGGCCTTTCTCACCAGGGGTCCACTTATATCCGGCTCCCTCGGGTCTCTTGGTGGGTGCACCTCTTCGGGGTTCCCTGACCCTATACCTGGTGTGCCTTCTTAGTGGACTTGGTGAGGGGCTGCTCCACATGTAATGACGCAGCCTCCGGTTCTTAGCTGAGGGTTGTTTCTCTCCTCCACTAATTTGGGATCCGGTTCCCTTGCGTGCCAACCCTTCACCCTTCTGGTTGTATACTAGGTTCTTGGGGTTCCTTCTTCTCCCCCTCTGGGTCCTTCTCTTCTCCTCTCTCTCTTCTCTCTGCAGGCGCTCCTGGACCTCCCTCAGGACTGACTAACCCTCTACAGAAGACTGACCCTGATCTAAGATGGTTCCCACCTTATATACTCCCTCTATGTGTGAGCTCAGGTGACCAGCACCCAATGAGCTCCTAGCTTTACACAGGCTGCTCCCCCTATCTGCCCCTACACTACTGGGATGTTCCACCCCCCTCCCACTCCAGCCAGGAACAGACACTGTCGTACCTGCACATAAACTGGTGGGAGTACCGTCGGTCTGTTCCTCGGAAATGGGATGTGTGTAGTGCATGCAGCTAACTGAGCTCAGTTCCACACTCCATCCTTACCCGGGAGTGGAATATCACACCTCTGGGTTGAGGTGTAATACCCCTGTAGCAGCCGAATCCTCAGGGTGCTACATTCCCCCCTGGTAAATCACAGCACGTCCTCGGGCTGTAAAATAACAAAACATCCAAAAACATACAATTTTTTTTCATAAGCATCATAAACATATAAAACAATATATATATATCATAAAACTTTTCATATAAAACTCCTCATTAGAAACATTCTTGTTCCTCCGGCCACGGTGCAAATTGTGACCGGGTAAGTGCCACAGTCTCTTCTGGAAGAAAAAAACAGTTTCCTATAAAACCGGTAGGGGGCGCCTTAGAAAGCGCAACTATGTACAAGGGTAATATGGCCGCTCTCAGTCCTCGGCCAGTGGGGAAAAGGAATGACCGCTCTCAGTCCTCGGTCAGTGGGACTAGGGACACACAGGTTAAAGTTCAATTTGCTGGTCCCAACGGGGACTATAATGGTAACAGTTCCTGTACCCCGACGGGTAACTATTTACAGTCTCTTTACCGTACTTTAACGACGGCGTCCTCCTGCTCCTTCTTTGTCTTCAGACCCGTCCGGGTCCTCTTGCTCCTCCTCACACCGCAGCTCCTCCTCCGTCAGGCGATGTACATGGAGGGCGTAGGGTCCTTTGGCACACTTGTGTCGGGTGAACGTGACCTCGTCCTCTACGTACAGGTCACGACCTCTGTGTCCCTCCGGCAGATGGCTTTCTACGTCTCTGCGGGTTACAAAGACGTCGCCGGGGGTATGATGGTCTCTTATGAAGCCCCACCCATGCTGCAGGTTGAATTTAATCACAGTCCCGGTGGTACGGAGACCATGAGCTGCACGGGGGTTCCTCCTGGTCCGGCTCTTCTGCCCTGCGCTCTGTTCCTGCAGCCGCTGCTCACGGATCCGCCTCTCTTTCCGCTCTTGCTCGAAGGCTGCCAACTGCTGGCGGCAGCACTCCACTCGCTCTGCTGCGGCTGCCCGCGTTTCTTGAGTGAACCCCATGAGGTCTCCTCCGGTGGGGTCCCACTCGAATTGTGCTTCTTCTAGCGGGAGCGGGGTTCTCCTGACGGGCTTCGGAGCCGGAATCAGGGGCTCGCACAGGGGCCTTGCTCTTTGGAGTTCCAGTTGGTAGTACTCCTGGGGCCATACAAAGGGCTGCCCATCCGGGCACGTGTGCTGGGCAAATAGATCTTCGCCCAGGTGCGGCACTCGAGATGTTGAGGGCGCGTTGATGGTAGCGGCGCCCGGGTCGACCAGGCCTTGCGACCAGGCTTGGGGCACCCTAAAGGTAAAGGGCACCGTAAAGACGGCGGCGCCCGGGGGTACTCGGCCCTGCGACCAGGCCGGTGGCTCCGCGGAGGTAGGGGGCGCTATTGGAATTGCGGCGCCCGGAGGTACTAGACCTTGCGACCAGGCTGATGGTATTTCCTGCTTCGCCGGGCTCAGGGTTGAGGCGCGTGACGTCACAGGGGTCGCGGCCGCGGCTTCTGCTTGAGGCCTAGTCTGGCACGGTGACGATGCAGCGACGGACACGGCAGGGGGAATTTCGGGCTCTGCGACGGGGAGCTGGGACAGGTACACGGTTTCTCGGCTCGGGGTAGAGACGTCCCCTTTACCTGCCTCCGTCCGTTCAGCTCCCTTCTCGGCGCCGTCTCCTGACTTCATTCCTCCTGCGCCATCCTCAGAGGCGGTCTGTCTCCTCGTCTCGGGTGGCGTGCTCCGCTGACGGGTTCCGGTCTGCTGGGCCATCTCACGGCTCCACTCCGTCAGCGTGTCTTGCTGCACCTGGGCCATCCTCCGTGCGAGGCCCTCCAGCGCGGTCTGTGCACACTCCCGGTCTCGGGGGAGCTGTGCTAGGATCTCCACTAAGCCTAGTGGGGTTGTTGCTTGCAGCAGGCTCCTGACCACTGGGTCGGTGCTGCCTGTCTCTCCCTCCATCTCCGGGTACGCTCTCTCTGGACTCTCCTCCAGACGTCTTGTCTCCGGGTGCGCTCTCTCCAGACTCCTCCAGGCTGCACCCATCTTCGTTCTCCTGTTCTGTCTCCGCCCACATTGAGGGTGGTCCCGGGGCAACTTAGTGATTGTCAGTTCCAGGGGCAGTTCTCTCACGCTGATGGACACTTCCAGCATCACAGTCTCTGTTGGTGGGCGCGGTTTCCGCTTTTGGCGCCATTCTTCGACCTGGCCCACGATGGGAGGTGGCCTTTTGCCACCCTCTGGCACGCCCATAATGGCGTCCGCTCTTCCAAGGCGGGAAATCTTCGGAAATGGCGGGAATCGTCTCCCAGTGGCGGGAAACTCCATGGACGGCGGGAAAAAGCTGCAAACGGCGGACAACCGGCGGGAAACGACCCGCGATGGGGTCCGCCGGCGGGGACCCCCCGGAACCGGCAGGAGACCTCCCCCTGAGGTAACGGTGAACTTTTCTTCAGGCACGCAGTACCCGGTTGTTGCGGGCACGTTATCCTGCCGACTACGCCAAAGTTGACGCGCCCCCTGGGCCAGTGCTGTTTGGGGGATACCCGGAGCCGGATCAGATGGGGGTTGTAGTCTCCGAGTGGCGGCGACCCGGTCCGTGCCCAGGGTGTCAAGCTCAGTGTGTGGCAGTCTTTACAGATGTTATTAGTTGTTCTTAGTGTCGACTACGCCACCCGTTGATTTGCGGTCAAAAGGCCGCCGCTGCAGCAGGGTCCGCTGAGGCTGGTGGTATGTGTGCAGCTGTGATAGTATAACCCCCAACGGGAGGGGTATAGCCTCAGGGGGTCAGGTGTAGAGGATGGTGGTAGTGGTGGTGCAGTGTGGATGGTAAGAAGACTCAGAGTCGGGCTGTGCAGTTCAGGGTTTTTACTTACTGCTGTTCTGTTGGTCACCCTGGCCTTGAGTGACCGCCCGAGCCGTGCTGCGTCCACCAGGTCCTGGACTCGGCCAACCCCCAAGCAATTCTGGAGCGTGGTCCTGAGCTCCCTTTCTGACTGTCCTCTCTACTGGCCTTTCTCACCAGGGGTCCACTTATATCCGGCTCCCTCGGGTCTCTTGGTGGGTGCACCTCTTCGGGGTTCCCTGACCCTATACCTGGTGTGCCTTCTTAGTGGACTTGGTGAGGGGCTGCTCCACATGTAATGACGCAGCCTCCGGTTCTTAGCTGAGGGTTGTTTCTCTCCTCCACTAATTTGGGATCCGGTTCCCTTGCGTGCCAACCCTTCACCCTTCTGGTTGTATACTAGGTTCTTGGGGTTCCTTCTTCTCCCCCTCTGGGTCCTTCTCTTCTCCTCTCTCTCTTCTCTCTGCAGGCGCTCCTGGACCTCCCTCAGGACTGACTAACCCTCTACAGAAGACTGACCCTGATCTAAGATGGTTCCCACCTTATATACTCCCTCTATGTGTGAGCTCAGGTGACCAGCACCCAATGAGCTCCTAGCTTTACCCAGGCTGCTCCCCCTATCTGCCCCTACACTACTGGGATGTTCCACCCCCCTCCCACTCCAGCCAGGAACAGACACTGTCGTACCTGCACATAAACTGGTGGGAGTACCGTCGGTCTGTTCCTCGGAAATGGGATGTGTGTAGTGCATGCAGCTAACTGAGCTCAGTTCCACACTCCATCCTTACCCGGGAGTGGAATATCACACCTCTGGGTTGAGGTGCAATACCCCTGTAGCAGCCGAATCCTCAGGGTGCTACAATGGCACCCTTCCTGGGCTATTAATATCAGCCCCCAGCTGTCTGCCTAGCCTTTGCTAGCTATTAAAATAGGTGGGACCCCACGTCATTTTTTGGGGGGGGTCCCCCATTTTAATAGCTAGTAAAGGCTAGGTATTCAGCTGGGGGCTGATATTAGTAGTCTGGGAAGCTCCGTGGGTATTACTCAATTCCCAGGCTTCAAACATCTGCCCCAGCCGTCTGCTTAACCTCCGCTAGAGACTAAAATTATGGGGGATCCCACGCCAATTTTTTTTTTAAATAAATCCTTTATTTTAACACTAAATGACATTTGAGGAGTTAATAAAGATGCAGTCCCTAAATTATTATTTATTTTTTAATTAATTTTTCCCAAAAATTTTGACGTGGGCTTTGCCATATTTTTGTATGCCAGCCAGGTACAGCATCCAGCTTCTATGAACGCGCCATTTTCCGGGGTGGCTGCGGACTGCAATTTGCAGCGGGGGGGGGGGGCCCAGAAAGCTTGGGTCTCCCTGCACTGCAGATTCCATCCCCCAGCTGCCTAGTTGTACCTGGCTGGACACAAAAATAGGGAGAAGCCCCACGTATTTTTTTTTTTAATTATTTCATGAAATTCATGAAATAATAAAGAAAAAAAGGGCTTCCCTATATTGTTGTGTCCGGCCAGGTACAAATAGGCATCTGGTGGTTGGGGGCAGCCCGTTCCTGCCGGCTGTACCTGGCTGGACACAAATATAATGCGAAGCCCCACATCAATTTTTTTTTAATTATTTCAGGAAATTCATGAAATAATTAAAAAAAAATTGATGTGGGGCTTCGCCCTATATTTGTGTCCAGCCAGGTACGGAGGGCAGGAACGGGCTGCCCCCAACCACCAGCTGCCTATTTGTATCCTATGGATGTGACATTTCTGGGGCGGCTAACGGCTGGTGTTTCTAGCCTGGGAGGGGGCCAATATTCATGGCACCCTTCCTGGGCTATTAATATCAGCCCCCAGCTGTCTGCCTAGCCTTTGCTAGCTATTAAATTAGAGGGGACCCACGTCATTTTTTTGGGGGGGTGGTCCCTCATTTTAATAGCTAGTAAAGGCTAGGTGTTCAGCTGGGGGCTGATATTAGTAGCCTGGGAAGCTCCGTGGGTATTAACCCCTTCCCAGGCTTCAAACATCTGCCCCAGCTGTCTGCTTAACCTCCGCTAGAGACTAAAATTAAGGGGAACCCCACGCCAATTTTTTTTTAAATACAGTAAATCCTTTATTTTAACACTAAATGACAAGTACAGTAATCAACACTGTCACTGTACTTCATATATATGTGACTGACATGTTTCTATCTATCTTATCTATGTATGATTCTCTATTCCTTCTATTCTAAATTGTCGGGTACAGATGCTGAATTGCCGTCCTGCTTTTTTAAAGAGACGGTGCATGAAAACACTATTATTTTTTTAAATAAATCCTTTACACTAAATGACAAGTACAGTAACCAACACTGTCACTGTACTTCATATATATGTGACTGACTTGTTCCTATCTATCTAATCTATGTGTGAAGCTCTATTCTGTCTGTTATAAATTGTCGGGTACCGCTGCTGAATTGCCGGCCGGCTTTTTTAAAGAGACGGTGCATGAAAACACTATTATTTTTTTTAATAAATCCTTTACACTAAATGACAAGTACAGTAAGCAACACTGTCACTGTACTTCATATATATGTGACTGACATGTTTCTATCTATCTAATCTATGTGTGAAGCTCTATTCTTTCTGTTGTAAATTGTCGGGGACCGGTGTATGCGCTGATGAATTGCCGGCTTTTCGCATAATACATTCTACATTATTCTTAGTTGTTTTACTTCATGTAGAATTAACCTACAAGGAAAGAAAGGGTTTATTTTCATTCCGATATTAGTGTCCCATTGACTTGCATTGGTTTCCGGTATCGGAATCGGCGATATCCGATACTTTTTGAGTATCGGTCCGATCCAATCCGATACGATATTTCCTGATATCGGAAGGTATCGCTCAACACTAGTCACCACACTTAACCTGTCTAAACTATTGATATGGGCTTTCAGGTTATAGAATGCTGAAAAAAGTGAAAACTGTATGTCTCATATCAGATGCTTTGTTGTTCATAAATCCTCTTTTATCACTTTATGTAAATGACTTCTTCCAGGCAATGGGGAGGACATTGCCTGGAAGATAACTCTGACTCCAGAGCTTATTTTAGATGAAGTGGTAGTTACCAGTGTGATGTGTAATGACCGCGCTCTGCTCTCCTGATTAGTGATGACTTGTGAAAGTCACTGACTAAGTGCGGACTGAGGAAATTGGCTGCTGCAGATCCACAGCAAAGGATATTTTGTGTGAGCCACTGAATATTTTTCAATGGAGGAGGAAAGAAAAGAGAGAGACAGAATGCACAGAGCCAACGAAAAGGAGAAAAAAGAGGAAAAAATTAGAAAAAGAAAAAAAAAAGAGAAAAAACAAAAAAGATAAAAGGGGGGAGAAGAAAAAAGGGAGAGGGAGGGAAAAAGGAAGGAAAAAAGAGGAAAAGAAAAGTCTAAAATGATAAGCGAGCACTAAAATGCTCAGGTGCTCGTGCTCCGGTCGAACACATTAGAATACTCAGGTGTTCGATCTGAGCAACGAGCCCACTGTAAGTCTATGGGAAACTCAAGCATTTTTCAGGTGGCTCCCCCGGTGATCTGCAGAGGGCCTAAAAATTGCCCAAATCGATGGGAACAGTGCTCAAATGGCATGGGAACAGTATGGGGAGGACCCCTGGAAGCATTTCTGACTCCCAGGTCACTGTTGTCAACAACGTTGTCAGAGGTATTACGCCACTTTTACGGACTCACAATAAAACATGTAAAAACGAAACCAAAATGGATTTTCCTGGGAAATATGTTAAAGAACATCCTTTCCAGGGTAATGACGTGAATATAAGGCAAAATAAATAACCAAAACCAAAAATACTCCTCCACACCTTGGGCTATGTTCACAAGTAGCGTTTGTGATGTGTTTTTGCACTTTTGAATTGCATTCAACCGTGACAAATGAATTCACCGGGTCATGTCATTTTAACATTTTACAACCTTACCTGACCATGAGTTGTGTGAGACATGATCGGACACATCCTGTTTCATTTATGAAGGAGGGACTCTGAAAGTCACAAAGCATATTTTAATATGGCCATCAGGCGGCCTTTAGTATTCTTAAAGGGCCAGCAGTCGGCCTTCATTATTCTTAGAGAGCCATCAGCCGCTATGCTTAGTTGTTCCCATCACTAAAGAGTGGATCTCCTATACTGTTATTGCGTATGCAGTGAGTGACACGGCTGCCCAAAATTTGGACGCACCCCAATACCACTTTGAAAATTTGGATGCACTCCAATGCCCCTTGGAAGAGACTTAGAGGAGGGCCTCCTGAAAACAATGTTTCCATTATTAGGAAGTGGATCTCCCATAGTGTTGGCCTATGCAGTGAATGCAAGGGTTGCGAAAAATTTGTAGGCACTCTAATGCCCCTTGGAAGAGACGTGGAGGTCAGAGCACCTCCTGAAAACAATGTTCCCATTATTAGGAAGTGGGTTTCCCAATGTGTTTGCCTATGCAGTGAATGCAAGGGTTGCCAAAAATTGGGAGGCATTCCAATGCCCCTTGGAAGAGATGTAGAGGGCCTCATGAAATTTTTTTCCCATTATTAGCAAATGGGTCTACCATAGTGTTTGCCTATGCAGTGAATGCAAGGGCTGCCAAAAAATGGGAGGCACTCCAATGCCCCTTGGAAAAGACTTGGAGGAAGGTCTCATAAAAAAATGTTCCCATTAGAAAGGAGCGGGTCTCCTATACTTGTAATGCCCATGCACTAAGTGCTTGGGCTGACAAACATTTACCCCTGGGGGGTATACATGAACATACTGTATAAAAAATGTTTTTTACGGGCATCATAAACACTCTTTAAAAAAAATTATGTGGGTGTTGCATTACAGACCACGGTCACCCTGGTGATATGGTGGTGGAGGATGAGGATGAGGAGAAGGAGGAGGACAAGATCAAATAGCCAAATTCAGGAAGCGTATACCCATGTGTGGGTGTGAAAAAGTGCATGGGAATACACATCTGTAGTGCTAATAAAAATATGGATATCTTATAGCCTACATATTGTAACATATTGTTTATATGCTTTGATAAAGTGTGGTCATTAGACCAAGTGTGGAATATATTGCAATATACTGCAGTGTAATATCATTGATATACTCTGATACTGATAAAGTAGTTCTTTCACATGAACTGTCCTTGATGCATGCTATCCACAAAGTGTTTACTAGGTGTCAATGCAGTAAGACAATGTTAATTGTTCTATGGTCTATGAAGTTGTGTGTTTCAAAGATTCATTATCCTGATTTGTACACAAGTGACCAGTGTTATATTTGCTTTGACAAATAGTGTTATTGTAACCAAAATACTGATTCAGATAATGTGTGTACACTTACCATTATGTTCCATAAGAAATACACAGATCTATTGTCTAAAACAATGTTTATAGGTAAACTTCTCGAGATTACAGAACCTGGCCAATTCTGTATTATCGACGACTCATACTTATAAACATTAACCAGTTTTATGCTTCCATTGTCTAAGCCTTATAAAAGTCACTGGAATCATGATACAGACAGAAGCCATAAGTTATACCTGCACTGATGTGTAGTGTTGTATGTACCTGCCCATGCAGTGTTGTGAAGACTTCCAGGGGTCTCTCTGTCTTGGTGAAATTGCTTCTCTGATGTTCCAGACGGATGATGTTTAAAAGCTCCTTGGTGACGAAGTGAGTATATATATATATATATGTACTTAAGCTTTGTATTATAACATATACAAAAGTGTATGCAATATCATCATATCATACTATTCCTTTAATTATGAATTTTACCTTTTAAATCAACTATTATAAATAAAATTGTGTTATATCGCAAAGGGTTGCCTTCTTTAAAGCTGTATCCGAACCTTATTGCTAAAAACTTGGCATAACAACATCCCAAAAAAAAGACACTGGATTTGAGTTTATGCTACGCTGCTATCATTCGGTGTTGTTGAGAAGTCTGGCCCAATCCAGCCCTTGTTCATTTTAATAAGAGTCAGTCTGTCAGCATTTTCAGTTGAGAGGCGGATGAGCTTATCAGTTGTAATTAGTGATGAGCGAGCATACTCGTAAGTACTCGCCCGAGCATCTCAGTACTCAAGATGCTTGGAGCTCGCCAAGTACTTGTGAGATGCTATGGCGGATGCTCGGGTCCCCTTCCTGCATGTTTGGCGCTCTTTAGAGTGCCAATCGACATGCAGGGATTGCCTGCCACTCATTGTAATGCTGCAGCCATGGTGGTTGTGGCATTACAGTGATTGGCTGGCCGCACAGCGTCATCAGGTCTATAACAGACCTGGCGCTGCTGTGCTCGTCACAGTCACTCCGGAATCAGGCAGAGTAGGGAGAGGTGCTGCTGAGCTAGGGAGAGATTTGGTTGTGTATTAGGTAGTGCAGGGAGAAAACCCGTACATTACTAATCCATCTGCAGGGATATCAGGCAGGCAGTGTATATAGGCAGGCAGACATAGCAGACTGCAGTGCATATAGCACTAGAGGCTCCATTCCAGTTCTACCCTTTTTTTTGGATCTTAATCCTCATTATTTGTTTAAAAAGCAATCCAAAGAACACTGTTTTTCTGCACCATTTGCTTGTTGGCACTGCAGAATACAGCCAGGTCCTTTCCATATTACAGCGCTAAAAATCCAGCTATTTAAAACTGTCTTTTCGCCATCATACGGATCACATATATGTTTTCAGAAAATACTGCCATTTTTGGCCTCCATTAAATTTTTTTTCCACTGTGTCAGCGAAGTTTTTGACACTGGTTTGCTGTTCAAAATACACTGTGTTCCAAATTATTATGCAAATAATATTTTCTCAGATTTTCCCAAATTACCTATATGAATTGCAGTCATTGTAATTTTCCAGTCAAATAATTATTAAAGTACAATTGAAAGGTTTTTGTACAAACTGCCTATGATAACAGTATATTTTAAAAAAATATATAACACTCAAACTGCACTCAAAATGCATGTTCCAAATTTTTATGCAAAGCAGAGTTTTCAACCTTTCCATTTTAATAAAGAACAAAAAAAATGGTAATTTTTGAAATTATAAGCATTAGCATGTTATTACAAACTGAAATCAAACAGTTTTCAACTCAAAACTTTATTCTAGGTGATGTAACATTTGCACATAGGACCCCTTGTTCGAAAGGAGCTTCTGAACTCTCTCATTCATTGAATTTGTCAGGTTTTGGATGGTTTCTGCTTCAATTGTTTTGCATGAGGACAGAATACCCTCCCAGAGCTGTTGCTTAGATGTGAACTGCCTCCCGCCATCATAGACACTCCTTTTGATGATGCTCCAGCGGTTCTCAATGGGGTTGAGGTCAGGGGAGCATGGGTGCCACACCATAAGTTTGTCCCCTTTTATGCCTATAGCAGCCAGAGATGCAGATGTGTTATGTGCAGCATGAGACGGGGCATTATCATGCATGAAAATGATCTTGCTGCGGAATGCACGGTTCTTCTTCTTGAACCATGGCAGGAAGTGCTGTTTGAGAAACTCAACATACATTATGGAGTTCATCTTTACCCCTTCAGGGATCCTAAAAGGGCCGACAATCTCTCTCCCCATGATTCCAGCCCAAAACATTACTCCACCTCCTCCTTGTTTGGGCCATAGCCGTGTTTGCATGGGGTGTCCATCAACCAGCCTTCCTCCACTCCATCCATCTGGACCATCAAAATCATTTCATGCACGATAATGCCCCGTCTCAGGCTGCACATAACACATCTGCATCTCTGGCTGCTGTGGGCATAAAAGGGGACAAACTTATGGTGTGGACCCCATGCTCCCCTGACCTCAACCCCATTGAGAACCTCTGGAGCATCATCAAAAGGAGTGTCTATGATGGCGGGAGGCAGTTCACATCTAAGCAACAGCTCTGGGAGGGTATTCTGTCCTCATGCAAAACAATTGAAGCAGAAACCATCCAAAACCTGACAAATTCAATGAATGAGAGAGTTCAGAAGCTCCTTTCGAACAAGGGGTCCTATGTGCAAATGTTACATCACCTAGAATAAAGTTTTGAGTTGAAAACTGTTTGATTTCAGTTTGTAATAACCTGCTAATGCTTATAATTTCAAAGATGACCATTTTTTTGTTCTTTATTAAAATGAAAAGGTTGAAAACTCTGCTGTGCATAATAATTTGGAACATGCATTTTGAGTGCAGTTTGAGTGTTAAATTTTTTTTTAAATATACTGTTATCATAGGCAGTTTGTACAAAAACCTTTCAATTGTACTCTAATAGTTATTTGATTGGAAAATTACAATGACTGCAATTCATATAGGTAATTTGGGAAAATCTGAGCAAATATTATTTGCATAATAATTTGGAACACAGTGTAGTTACCTACAGGCCAGGTATTTAAAACTGTGCTTTCTCCGTTACACGGATCACAAATACGTTTTCAGAAAATACTCCCATTTCTGGCCTCCATTAACAATTTGTTTCAGTGTGTCAGTGAAGCAAGTGACACCAGATTGCTGTTCAAAATAGTTACCTACAGGCCAAATATGTAAAACTGTATTTTCTGCATCACACGGATCACATATAGGTTTTCAGAAAATACTGCCATTTCTGACCTCCATTAAAAATTTGTTTCAGTGTGTCAGTGAAGCAATTGACACCAGTTTGCTGTTCAAAATAGTTACCTTCAGGCCAGGTATTTAAAACTGTGTTTTCTCCGTCACACGGATGACATATACGTTTTCAGAAAATGCTGCCATTTCTGGCCTCCATTAAAAATTTGTTTCAGTGTGTCAGTGCAGCAATTAACACCAGATTGCTGTTCAAAATAGTTACCTACAGACCAGTTAATTAAAACTGTGTTTTATCCGACACACGGATCACATATACCTTTTCAGAAAATACTCCCATTTCTGGCCTCCATTAACAATTTGTTTCAGTGTGTCAGTGAAGCAATTGACAGCAGTTTGCTGTTCAAAATAGTTACCTACAGGCCAGTTATTTAAAACTGTGGTTTCTCCGTCACATGTATCACATATAAGTTTGCTCCAATTCAGTCATTTGTCGTAAGCGTGGAAGATATTGTCCTCCATTTAAAATGGGCAAGGCACGTGGCAAGGGACGGGAAACTGGACGTGATGGTGATGGTGCATGCAGAGGCCAAGGACAAGGCCGTGGGCATGCTGAAATTGTGCCACAACAAACATCCACATCTTCTTGCCCGACCTTCCTGTCCCAGTGCCTAGGGGACCGCAGCACACCACTATTGAACACAGAGCAGTGTCAAAAAGTTGTTAGTTGGATAGCGGATAATGCTTCCAGTCACTTAGCCACCACCACCACCCTGTCTTCCACACGGTCAAGTCTCAGTAGCCGTGAGTCTGGACAACATATTCCTCACCCTGATCCTCCTTCCTCCCACCATGCCGAGTGGCAGGAGACAAATGATGCCACACTTAGACACTCTGAAGAGCTGCTCACTTTTCCATTTATAGATTTGGGCCTCTCGCCCGGTCCACTTGAAGCGGGGCAAGAGGAGATCGCATGTAGCGATGCCCAAATATTTGAGCAGCCACGGTCACACAAAGGCGATGGTGGGAAAGTGTCACAAGAGGTGGACGATGATGACACACAATTGCCAGAAAATCAGAGTGCGGAAGTGGAAGACGAGGTGATGGATGATATAGTAACTGACCCAACCTGGCAGGAGGACATGCAGAGCGAGGACAGCAGCACACAGGGGGAGGGAGGCAGAGCACCCCAACAGGCAGGAAGAAGCAGTGTGGTGGCCACAGACAGAAGGCAGGCAACCATTCATTCTGCTAGTTTTGCCATCCCTGCTGATGCTGGCCTGGCAGATGGTGCAAATAGCCTTTTTGGGGATATCGGCAGAGTCTTTAAAAAACAACCAGACTCGGGAAGACCTAACAGTTGTACTGGCAACTTCCTTTGTGTTGGTGTTACGGGGAATGGTTGCCTGCCTTCTGTCTGTGGCCACCACACTGCTTCTTCCTGCCTGTTTGGGTGCTCTGCCTCCCTCCCCCTGTGTGCTGCTCTCCTTGCTCTGCATGTCCTCCTGCCAGGTTGGGTCAGTTACTATATCATCCATCACCTCGTCTTCCACTTTCGCACCCTGGTCCTCCTCCTGACTTTCTGGCAATTGTGTCTCATCATCGTCCACCTCTTGTGACACTTTCCCACCGTCGCCTTTGTGTGACCGTGGCTGCTCAAATATTTGGGCATCGCTACATGCGATCTCCTCTTGCCCCACTTCAAGTGGACTGGTGAGAGGCCCGAATCTATAAATGGAAAAGTGAACAGCTCTTCAGAGTGTGTAAGTGTGGGATCAGTTGTCTCTGGGCACTCGGCATGGTGGGAGATAGAAGGTTGAGGGTGAGGACAGAAGGCTAAGTGACTGGAAGCATTATCTGCTATCCAACCAATAACCTTTTCACACTGCTCTGTGATCAACAGTGGTGTTCTGTGGTCCCCTAATAATTGGGACAGGAAAGTCGAGTGAGAAGATGTGGGTGTTTGTTGTGGCACAATTTCAACTTGCCCATGGCCTCGGCCTCAGCATGCACCATCACCATCACATCCAGTTCCCCCGTCCCTTGACACGTGCCTTGCCCATTTTAAATGGAGGACAATATCTTCCACGCTCATTACAAATGGCTGAATTTGGAGTGAACTTATATGTGATCCGTGTGACGGACAAATCACAGTTTTAAATACCTGGCCTGTAGGTAACTATTTTGAACAGCAAACCGGTGTCAAAAACTTCGCTGACACACTGAAACAAATTTTTAATGGAGGCCAGAAATGTCAGTATTTTCTGAAAACGCATTTGTGATCTGTGTGACGGAGAAAACACAGTTTCAAATAGCTGGCTTGTAGGTAACTATTTTGAACAGCAAACTGGTGTCAATAGCTTCACTGACACACTGAAACAAATTTTAATGGAAGTTAGAAATAGCAGTATTTTCTGAAAACCTATATGTGATCCGTGTGACTGAGAAAACACAGTTTTAAAAAGCTAGCCTGTAGGTAACTATTTTTAACAGTATACTGGTGTCAATAGCTTCGCTGTCACACTGAAACAAATTTTTAATGGAGGCAAGAAATGGCTGTATTTTCTGAAAACGTATATGTGATCCGTGTGACAGCGAAAACACAGTTTTAAATAGCTGGCCTGTAGATAACTATTTTTAACAGCAAACTGGTGTCAATAGCTTCACTGACACACTGAAACAAATTCTTAATGAAGGCCAGAAATGGCAGTATTTTCTAAAAACATATATGTGATCCGTGTGACAGAGAAAACACAGTTTTAAATACCTGGCCTGTAGGTAACTATTTTTATCAGCAAACTGGTGACAATAGCTTCATTGACACGCTGAAACAAAATTTCAATGGAGGCCAGAAGTGGCAATATTTTCAGCGCAATTATATGTGATCCATGTGACGAACAAACCACAGTTTTAAATACCTGGCCTGCAGATAACTATTTTTAACAGCGCCGACCTCGTGTCAATCAGTTCACTGACACACTACAACAAAATTTAAATGGAGGCCAGAAATGGCAATATTGTCAGTGCAATTATATGTGATTTGTGTGATGGACATACCACAGTTTTAACCCCTTTCTGACCCAGGGCGTATTAGTACGTATCTGTGCCTTATGGGTCTGATACGTATTAATACGGCCTGGCGATTTCGCCCCCACACAAGCGGTGCGGGCGAGATCGCCGCCGGGTGTCAGCTGATTGTCACAGCTGAAACCCTGTGCTATGTGCAGGGAGTGGTCCCGCACCGCTCCCGGCACATTAACCCACGAAATGCTGCAAACGAAATCGATTGCAGCATTCCGGTGGCAAGAGGAGGTAAGCGCGATACTTACTTTCTCTGCCGGCATCCAGCGGCGTCTAAATCTGGTCCCGGATGTTGCCATGGTGACCCGACATCATCATGACAACATCCGGGTCACCAGGAGGCAGGAAGTTGCTTTGGTCATGTGCAGTGCACGACCAAAGTAACTTCTCCCTGTGCAGCGCTGACAGGCTGCATGGTTCTCTATGCCATGCAGGCGATCAGGCTGCAAAAAGTGAATGTCCCATAGTGGGACAATGTGAACAAGTAGTAAAAATGTCAGAAAGTGAAAAAAAAACTAAAAAAAATTGTAAAAATATTTTTTTAAAAATTAATAATAAATATATATATATATTGTACCCAAAAATAAATAATCTTATGAAAAAAAAAATAAACCAATAAAAGTACACATATTTGGTATCACCGCATCTGGAACGACCTGACCTATAAAACTGTCCCACTAGTTAACCCCTTTAGTGAACACGGTAAAAAAAAAAAAAAACGAAACATAAAACGATGTTTTATCATCATACCGCCAAACAAAAAATGGAATAAAACGCGATCAAAAAACGAATGTAAATAAAAATGGTACCGCTGAAAACGTCATCTTGTCCCGCAAAAAAAAAGCCACCATACAGCTCCAACAACAGAAAAATAAAAAAGTTATAGCTCTCAGAATAAAGCGATGCAAAAACAATTATTTTTTCTATAAAATAGTTTTTATTGTGTAAAAGCGCCAAAATATAAAAAAAAATAAAAAATGCGGTACCGCTGTAAACGTACTGACCCAAAGAATAAATCTACCTTATCAATTTTACCACACGCAGAACGCCATAAGAAAAAAACAAAAAAACAATTCCTGGATTGTTGGCTTTTGTTTATTCTGCCTCCCAAAAATCGGAATAGAAAGCGATCAAAAAATGTAATTTGCCCAAAAATGATATCAATAAAAACAACAACTTGTACTGCAAAAAACAAGCCATCACATGACTCTGTCGGCTGAAATATGGGAAAATTATAGCTCTCAAAATATGGCGATGCAAAAACTAGTCTTTGCAAAAAAATGCATCTTTTAGTGTGTGACAGCTGTCAATCATAAAAAAACTATATGAATCTGGCATCACTGTAATTGCACCGACATGAAGAATAACGTCGTCTAATCACTTATTCCACACGAGGAATGGCGTAAAAAATAAACTTTAGGGTTGTGCTAGGGTTAGGGTTGTGCTAGGGTTTGGGTTAACGTTGGACTAGGGTTAGGGTTGGGCTAGGGTTGGGGTTAAGGTTGGGGTTAGGGTTGGGCTAGGGTTGGGCTAGGGTTGGGGTTTGGGTTGGGCTAGGGTTGGGGTTAGGGTTGGGCTTGGGTTGGGGTTTGGGTTGGGCTAGGGTTGGGGTTAGGGTTGGGCTTGGGTTGGGGCTAGGGTTAGGGTCGGGCTAGGGTTAGGGTTGGGCTAGGGTTAGGGTTGTGCTAGTTTTAGGGTTGTGCTAGGGTTGTGCTAGGGTTTGGGTTAATGTTGGGCTAGGGTTAGGGTTGGGCTAGGGTTAGGGTTAGGGTTGGGGTTAGGGTTGGGGTTAGGGTTGGGCTAGATTTAGGGTTGGGCTAGGGTTAGGGTTGGGCTAGAGTTAGGGTTAGGCTAGGGTTAGGCTAGTGTTAGAGTTGGGCTAAGGTTCGGGTTGGGGTTGGGTTTCTTCAGAAGTAAAGAAAAAAAATGACTACGATATTGCGACTAGTGAGCGCAAGTACTTGCTACTTGAGTTTGCATCGGGTGCATGAGCATGCACCGAGTATGGCGGGTGCTCGAGTGACATGCTCGAGTCTCCTCCCCAAATGTTTTGCAGCTGTTATACAGCCAAAAAAACCTTGCGGGGATTGCCTCCCATGCACGAGCGATCCCTACATGGTTTTTTTTGGGTGTCTAATAAAAAAAACATGCGGGGCAGGGACTCGAGCATGTCACTTGAGCACCTGCGATACTTGGCGCATACCCTAGTACCTGATGCAAACTCAAATAGCGAGCACTTGCACTCAAGACTAATGACAACTTATTCAATATGATGACCTAATGTTATCAAATTCTGTGTCATACCTCTGGGTTCAAAATGTTCACTATACCCCTTGATAAAATCCTGGAGGGGTGTAGCTTCCAAAATGGAGTCACTGGGGGAGGGTGGGGTGTTTTCCACTATTTAGGCACATCAGGGACTCCCCAAACGCAACATGGTGTCCGCTAATTATTTTATTCAAGCAAATTTTACATTCAAAAAGTCAAATGGCGCTCCTTCCCTTCCAAACCCTGCCGTGCGCCCAAACAGTGTTTTTTCCTCACATATGGGGTATCTGCATGCTCAGGGGAAATTGCACAACAAATTTTGGGGTCCATTTTTCCTGTTACCCCTGCAAAAATAAAAAAATTGGGTCTAAAGTAACATTTTTGTGAAAAAAGTTAAATGTTCATTTTTTTCTTCCACATTCCAAAAATTCCTGTGAAGCACCTGAAGGGTTAATAAACTTCTTGAATGTGGTTTTGAGCACCTTGAGGGGTACAGTTTTTAGAATGGTGTCACTTTTGGGTATTTCTGTCATAAAGGCCCCTCAAAGTCACGTCAAATGTGATGTGGTCTCTGAAAAAATGGTTTTGTAAATTTTGTTGTTAAAATGAGAAATCGCTGGTCAACTTTTAACCCTTATAGCTCCCTACTAAAAAAATTTTTGTTCCAAAATTGTGCTGATGTAAAGTAGACATGTCGGAAACGTTATTTATTAACTATTTTGTGTGACATATCTCTTTGATTTAAGGGCATAAAAATTCAAATTTTGAAAATTGCAAAATTTTCACAATTTTCACCAAATTTCCAATTTTTTCACAAATAAATGCAAGTGATATCAAAGAAATTTTACCACTATCATGAAGTACAATATGTCACAAAAAACATTCTCAGAATCAGGGGGATCCGTTGAAGCGTTCCAGAGTAATTACCTCATAAAGTGACAGTGATCAGAATTGTAAAAATTGGCCTGGTCATTAACGTGCAAACCACCCTCGGGGGTAAAGGGGTTAAATAGCTGGATTTTTAGAGCTGTATGTGCTATGAGAGGGTCATTGGTGTAGAGTCAATGGTGGGAACTGGAAATTCCCCTCTGTGGAGTTCACTGCAGAGAGTGCGTGGGAACTTAATTAGCATTAAAAGTGTGTCAGATTGTCAGAGTCTAGCAAGCCGAGATCGCTTTTTACAGAATATAAAATCACCCTGTAGGGAGCTAGTGTTTCAACGCAAAAGGGAATAACGGGGTTTTGGGCCACGAAAAAACACCTGAAAATGTGAATTATGAAAAGGAAAAGAGGTAATATCACAGAATATAAGAAATATAAGTGTGGAAAATGTGTGTATTGATGTTAATTTCTCAATTGTGTAATTTCTCATTATTACTCATAACTTAATTTATGGACTGGATTTGATTTCTTTGCCTGTGTGGACTGGATTTACCATATTTTTCAGACAATAAGACGCATCCCAAATTTTTATTAGGAAAATAAGAAAAAAAAATTAATGCGTCAAATGGGGGTCCCTCTTACAGTCCGAATTCAGCCTACCGGCGAGGGGCGGCGGTGGAGTGGAGACACAGGAGGTGTTCGGAGGTGCAACACTGCAGGGCGATGCTGGGAGTCCCATTCCAGGCTGTAAGAAGGGGCTGCTCAGCAGTGCTCGGCGGCAGGAGACGGGCGATACTGCAGTCGATGCTACGGGTCCTGCGCTTGGAGGAGGGGATGTCTTTAGGTGCAACGCTGCATGTCCCAGGGTGTTGGGAGGGGGTATTTGACGGTCCTCGGCAGTGCGGGGGCTCCGCCGACATTTTGTGAAAGTCCGGAGCCCCCGCAACTCCATGTTCTCTATGCAGTGGACTCCGGGAATATGGCCGCTGGAGACCTCACATTGGCAGATTTTGATCTCGGGAGCCGAGATCTTGGGAGACGAGATCTCAGTGCCTAGATCTCAATCTGTGCAGGAGCTGCCTCCGGCATCCATTTTCCCGGGGTCCACCACATAGAGAACATAGAAGTGCGGGGACTCTGGACTTTCACAAAATGTCGGCAGAGCCCCCGTACCGCCGAGCATTACTGAGGACCGTCAAACACCCCCTCCTACCACCCTGGGCATTGTGCCTCTGGACATCCCCTCCTCCTAGCGCAGGACCCGCAGAATTGTCCACGTTGTCGCCCAACTCCTGGCGCCGTTCCCCCAGTAAGCTACATTTGGAGGAAAAAAGTGGGTCTTATAGTCGGAAAAATACGGTACTTAGAAAATTGGTGATGTGTTCAATACTTATTTCATCAATTGCATATAATACTCCCATCTCCCGTATGTTCTCCCCGTGTTTGCGTGGGTTTCCTCCGGGTTCTCCGGTTTCCTCCCACACTCCAAAGACATACTGATAGGGAATCTAGATTGTGAGCCCCGATGGGGACAGCGACGATAATGTATGTAAAGCGCTGCAGAATATGTTAGCGCTATATAGAAATAAAGATTATTATTATTATCTCCCCTTCACTCACTTAGTGGCATACCACTGACAGCAGAAGCCCACTAAGCCTGAGTCTGTGGGTTAAGGTGGACCCTGTGCAAAACAGAAATGCAATGCACCACCTGGTGTGTCAATTTCAACAGCATCTGAATCATCGGGATACAGATACAGATGAATACAATGGTACAACAGGGCTTCCTGTTCCACTAATCAGCCTGTGCCCCTGAATCTCAGTGCAGCAAGTACAGTTCTCCTTCCTGGAGGTCTTTTTTCTTTAGCTTCACCCTACCCGGGGGGGGGGGGTGTCACTTCTCACACGTCAGCGGTATCACTTGTATTTTCCAGTTCTCCACCTTAGGCCACTCCTCCTCGGTGCACACCTTCCACAGCGGGTTGGGGCTTCACCCCAGGACATCCTTTCGCTGGGCCAGACTTTTAGTGGATTTGGCATTTTTTTATGCTCTTTCGCGCCTCCACTCCCACGATGGCAGGTATTCTCTTTTATTACTGCGACACCAATCACCATCTTGATACATAATTCAGGTGCCATCTTTGTTGCGCCAATCAACCATTCCTAGTGTGTTTGTCTATCACCTCCTGGTGGGAAGGACTTTTCTTTCCATCGCGCCTTCCGCTGAAGCGCACCTCCTATGATGAGTTGGGTTTTGTCCACAGGATATTTCCTACTAAGGGCTGCGTTTCTAGTGGGATGGGCAAATTGTCATGCTTTTCTGTGCCCTCCACTCTCACGATGGGTGGCACTTCCTTTTATTACTGAGAAATCGTCCGCCATCTGGCATCTTGACACTGTATTCAGGTGCCATCTTAACTGAGACATTCGTCTTCCTCCCCCAAAAAATTATGCAGGGCAAACCAATGGTCCTAGTGACTATACCAATTTAGCAGTAAGGGATCATTTGGAGCGAGGTTTGCTTCATCATCCCTAAATGCCCTGTTACGGTTCCACTTAGTGTGTGTGTGTTTTTTAGGGGCTTGATGTTTACCCCTTTTCAGGACACAAGTAATTTCATAGTATAAGGACCTTGATGGTAAGCAATGATTCAGTGAAGCCTGACTCCATTGTAAAAAGTTAAAAACATCTTTACTAGCATGCTTCAAACAGGCTTTCAAAGCTTGGTAGAAAATGCAGTAATTCTTCAACATTTTGTTTGCATTAAGCAAAGGCTCATACTTAGCTTCAGTTACATACAGCATTTTTTATGGTATTATTACAGTTTCAGAGTGACAGGGTACTTTTGATAGCTTTCTAGCTCTGAACATGAACTTTCTCTATCCTTCACTTCAGTAGATACCCCATGCTTTTTCCTGTTCATATAAGACTTCTCTACCCCTCCAGGATTAGTTTTACATATTAGCCCATAGCCCACTCCTTCTAGCTGCCTAGGGGAATCACACCTCTCTAAGCTCTATTTAATGCTATGGCAGGTACTTACTGATGGTGGAAAGGAACCTTCTTATTACTTCTCCTTCTATCTCTCTACTCCGGCCGTTAATAGTAGCAGTGGTCAGTTTCTGTAGAACTTGTTTCTGGAGCATCTAAACTACTCTGTTGCTAACACACTCTCCAATGTGTGGCCTTCTACTAGACAATACTTTGGTCACATCTCCACCAGGACCTGCTCCTGCTACTTCTGCTTCTGTCACCAGTCGCCGCCATATTGACTCTGCAGGCAGCACTGGTGATGAAGATGTCAGAACCTGAAGCTCTGGACGGCGTGCTCTGTCCAGCCACTAAGGTGGCTAGGACCTGTAGTGACATCCAGCAGTTTGGGTATGTGTGCTGTCCAGCTGAAGTTATCAGCTACTTGCTCCAGCCAAATGGAGAGCACCACACCCTACTAAGACTTCCAGCTTGCTGCTGGAAGCTACCAGATTTAGCTTGGTGTTTCCCTGGCTAGTGTTTATTCTGCTCCTGTTTGGTTTAGTATATTCCTGTTTTGATCACCCCTTGTTTCTGACTATTTTTAGAGATGCTGATTTTGTCCTTGATGTGACCTCTCAGCTATGACCCTGCTTGGTGACCATTCCTTCCTCTGGATGTCAGTCCTTTCATGGTAGGATTCCACTGGGTCCTATTCTAAACCCAGATCCCTGTACTGGAGTTAAAGGGTATTGGGATTTCTCTGGAGTCTGCCAGATGGAGTGGCTTGTGCCAAGCCTTTCCAAGGAAGCCTTTTGAGCCTGTGGCCTCAGGCAGATGTGACAACTTCTTATCTCTTCAGTAGCTTAATGATAACTGCCTAGCAACCAGGAACTAGCTACTTGAGTGCCCATGTAACTCCTCCCCTCCTCCTTCTGATTTTAACTGTTAACCCTATCTGCAGGCTATCTAAAACTGTTCCTGCATACAGTATATACAATCACATGTAAAACAGATTATTACAATACATTAGAAAAATAAAGGTACACTTCAACTGTAAAAACAGATGAACCAAGGATAATATTTTATTCATCAAAAATCTGAAAATTGAATTGCAATATACGTTTCTTAGATTGCAAGAGGGATTAACAGTGGAAAATCAAGTTTGATTTTCCATTTAATTGATTAATTTGAAAGCTCATAATGCTTTCAACTTTATTGTACCTGAAGGTGTCATTGCACATTATTTCTAAAATTCATGTACATTCATTTGGCGAAACCCCTGAAAATTCGATAAACAACATCTTCTAAAAGCCCTTAGGTGAGACTGCAAGCATTCAAGGGTTTAATTATAAACTTCTGTCTACAGAAAAGATTTTTTTCATCCCATTTGATTCTTTGTGTCTGCAGATGTTACCAAGCTTTGTAGCATTTGTAGCACTTTAAATAGAAACTTCAACATCCTCTCAAATAACATTGCCTGTTACTAAGAGATAAGAGAAGATGTGGCAAGAGATTTGCAGTGGAAGTTGTTTTGTGTTTTTTTCTTATGACTACAAGTGGCCTCCTCTCCCATGTGTATCTATTCGATTTCAAAGGGATCCAAAAAGATTGAAAACATATACAATTTTGGTGACCATTACCTTTTGAATGTGAAAAATAATGAAATCATATGTTTGAACCATTGTAAAAGCCAGAGACAATTATAATTGGATGAATGTTTTCAATTTTATTTTTGTAAAATGAGCCATAGATAGAAGATTTCATTTTTTGGAATAATACTTTATGTTACAGCCACATTTTTTTGTATATAACAATGGTAACATATAGCAAAGCAAGGAATATATATATTTTTTAAATCAGGTAACTTTTTATTAAACATTTTCAAAGAAAAAGTACAATTATACCCCAAACATAACGCACCTTACCTTCCCATGAAAGAGATGTCGTATATACTCTATGAACTAAAAATAGATGAGAGAGTCTGTGTGACTCGCTAACAGACACCTTACAGAGATCCTGATCTGTTTCCCCCCACACCTCATAGTTTAAGGGGCCAACATCTTTCTGCCATCTCTCTTTTAGGGAGCAAGATCCATTTCTGAGCCTAGATTCCAACAGACATTTGTACTGCAATTTAATTCCTGCTTTGGTGTTTCGCCCAGTCACCAACATCTCTAGAAAAGGAGCAGACGCTGTTGGGGTCAGTGCAGTAGATTTGTCTTGTACCACACATGCATGTCTGAATTGTAAACATTGGAAAAACATAATATTTGGCAGATCAAATTCCTGCACTAACATCTCGAAAATTTTAAAGTACCCATCACTATATAGTTGGGTTATTCTACATATGCCCTTTCTTTCCCAAAGGTCAAACCCCATTAGTTTATCAAGTTTTGAGTAGTTTGATTTGCCCCAAATCAAAGAAAATTATTGACGCTTATTATTTTAAGTAGGTCCTTAGCTTTTTTTTCAGATTTTGTCTATGCCAAGCATTGTCACAGGTAAAGGTTTCAATGCCACTAAGAATCTCCCAGAGTCTAGAATTTGAACTAAGTTATCTTCCTTTAACACATGTCTCAACATGGTCATTGAAGAGGTAGATGCTAGATCTTCCCCACTCCAGCATCTCAAGTGTTGTAGTTGCGAAGAGATATAACATAGAAAGGGATCTGGTGTTGCTAGTCCCCCATTAGTCTTGGGCTAAAGCAAGGATTGGAACTTAATCCTAGAAATTTCCTTTTTCCATATCAAAGCATGGAATATACTGTCGATCTTATGGAAATACGCTGAGGCAGCCAAATTGAGGCATTGTGTAAAGCATAAAGTGCTTGCAGCATAAGGACTATTTTGCTTAAATTGGCTCTTCCTATCACAGACAATGGGAGTTTACTTAATGCATTGGTTTTTAGTTGGAACCTGGTTAGCATTGCTAGAATATTTAGTGTTTCATAGTTTGTTACTTTTTCACTAAATTGAATTCCAAGATATTTAAAATACATCACTACGTTTAGTTGACCTGAGAGTCCTACATATTCATACAACTTAAGGCCCAGTGTCATAACGGAGGACTTGTCCCAACTAATTGAAAGACCTAAAAGACCAAAGTGATTTATTATGGAGATTCCTCCTTTAACGAGTTTGGCCAGTCAAATAGCAACATATTGTCATGGGTGTGTCAGGTTTGACAGACAGTCATTCTGGATCCAGCTGTAGAAGGTCATTGCTCTTGGGTCTGCAGGCACCTTCTTGATCTTTTCATCTCTGTAGTGTAATGATATCCATCTCCTTCTATGACCTAGCAGTGACCTCCACCTTCTGCTGCTAATTGACACACCCTTCTTGGATGTTTAAATACCTTCAGTCTCTCCAGAGAGTCGCCGGTGATAGCTCTATTTTCCTTTGTCCAGACGTACTAGTAGTCGGCTAGTGTCTTCTTGGAGTTCCTTTGGAGGATAGTTGGCGTGATCTCTCTGGTGTCTTCTCAAACTAAGTGTATTCCCTTGTCTGTTTACCTTTTTTTCTTTAGTTGCAGTGGGGGCTGACTAGTGCTCACCCCGTCCCCTCCGTGTCTTGGGCCTATTGCTAGGAGCAGTCAGAAGTTAGGTTTCCTGCTCGGCAATAGGTGGGGAACCTATTTAGGGACGTTAGGGGAGTCAGGGTGTTGTCAGAACTGCCTAGGGGTCTCAACTGCTCCTTTGCCTAGTGTTTGGGCTTCCTCCCCCTCTTTTCCTCACATTGCGTGACATTATCACCGGCCATACACATATATATATATAAAAAAAAAACCTGACACGTGTTTTTTTTGAGTATGGGTTTTTTTGTGTTTTTTTTTCTCTCCCATGGTTCATGGATTCCGTTTCTGTGCTGGCAGAGCAGCTGCGGAGGTTGTCACAAGAGGTGACTGACCTTCAATCTGAGGTTCAGCAGCAATGGCAGCGGCTGCAGACTCCTATTGTTGGGGACTCTGGGTTGGGTAGGCCGGTGCAGCTTGAACCCAAAATTGTCCTCCCGGACAGGTTTTCAGGAGGTAGGGACAAGTTTTTTGCATTCAAAGAAGCTTGTAAATTGTGTTTCAAACTTTGACCTTACTCCTCTGGAGATAAAGAGCAGCAAGTGGGGATTGTGATCTCACTGTTGCAAGGAGATCCTCAATCCTGACTTTGACACAGGGTTCTATTTGTCTCCAGTCAGTAGACTAGTTTTTCGCCGCTTTAGCCCTTATCTTTGATGATCCTGACTAGTGTTGAGCGAGCACTAAAATGCTCGGGTGCTCGAAGCTCGGGCCGAGCTCGCCGTGATACTCGGGTGCTCGACCCGAGCAACGAGCCCAATGTTAGTCTATGGGAGACTCGAGCATTCTTGCGGTGGCACCCCCGGCAGTCTTTTAAAAGCCTAACAAGTGCCCAAAAAGATAGTGACAGTGCTCAAATGACATGGGGACAGCATGGGTATCGCCCCAGGAAGCATTTCTGACCCCCAGGTCACTGCTGTCAACAACGTGGTTAGAGGTATTAAGCCACTTTTACAGGCTCACAATAAAACGAAAGTGAAACTTTTTTCCTGTGAAATATGTTAAGGATCATCCTTTCCAGGGAAAAGACTTGTGTATAAGTTAAAATAAATGACCAAAAACAAAAATACTCCTCCACACCTTCGGCTATGTTCACAAGTAGCATTTTTTATGCGTTTTTGCACTTTTGTATTGCTTTCAACTATGACAAATGCATTCACCGGGAAATGTCATTTTAACATTTTACAACCTTATCTGGCCATGTGCTGTGTGACACATGCATAAAGTGCTGAAAAGACATGGGAACAGCATGGGGAAGACCCCTGGAAGCATCTCTGACTCCCAGGTCACTGTCTAAAAGTGTGCTCATCATAAGTGATCCTTGCCGCATCAGAAGATGCAGACTTGCAACTATCCCCATGCAAGTTCTAGTCCCAGGGCAGTGTTCAATTGTACCTCCCCCATTCCTTGCAATACAAGCGAAAGTATGCAGCCTGCCACCCACCCACCCCCAGGCTGCAATACCATACTGCTTGCTTGCTTGAACTTGAAATTGGGCCTTTTAGGCATGTGGAGGCGGAATCTTGCCACCACGTCATGGCTGTGTTGGCGGCCTGGAATCCATACTCAGTCCCCAGCCTCCCGGAGGCCGGGTGTCCATACTCAGTCCCCAGCCGCCCCGCGGCCGAGTGTCCACACGGTCCCCAGCCGCCTGGGGGCAGTCAGGTGTCCATAAACGGTCCCCAGCCGCCCCCATTTCTCCTTGGAACATCCCCCCACACACTTTTCTTAGCCCGGCCTGCTTTAGGCAGCATTGGACGAGCCCACCAGAGAACCAGACTCCTCCGGTGGGCCCTGACTTCTCCATCGGTGGAGTTGAGAGTGCCAAGGTGAGGAGCATGATGATGATGACAGAAGTTAGCATCTGCTATGTTTTCTTTTAATGCAAGTGTAAGTGTGCAGCCTGCCACCCACCCACCCCCAGACTGCAATTCATACTGCTTGCTTGCACTTGAAATGGGGCCTTTTAGTTTAGAGGAGGCCGAAGCTGGCCACTACCTCATGGCTGCTTCGGCAGCGAGGTATCCATACTCAGTCCCCAGCCGCCCCTATTTGTCCTGGTGTGCCTTATACATAAGATTAAGCGCGTATACCAAAACATTACCTGTGCCCTCACCAGTGCATTTAGTGGGAAGGAGAGCCTATTCCGCTGTAGTGTGTGCATGCCAAACCCCTGTTCATGGTACATGCGAAGATGCCTCCCACCTTGCACCTGTCGTTGCTGACTTGTAACTATCCCCATTCAAGTCCTTGTCCCAGGGCAGTGTTCAATTGTACCTCTCCCATTCCTTGCAATGCAAGCGCAAGTATGCAGCCTGCCACCCACCCACCCCCAGGCTGCAATACAATACCATACTGCTTGCTTGCTTGAACTTGAAATTGGGCCTTTTAGGCATGTGGAGGCGGAATCTGGCCACCACGTCATGGCTGTGTTGGCGGCCTGGAATCCATACTCAGTCTCCAGCTGCCCGACGGCCGGGTGTCCATACTCAGTCCCCAGCCGCCCCGCGGCCGAGTGTCCACACGGTCCCCAGCCGCCTGGGGGCAGTCGGGTGTCCATAAACGGTCCCCAGCCGCCACCATTTCTCCTTGGAACATCCCCCCACACACTTTTCTTAGCCCAGCCTGCTTTAGGCAGCATTGGACGAGCCCACCAGAGAACCAGACTCCTCCGGTGGGCCCTGACTTCTCCATCGGTGGAGTTGAGAGTGCCAAGGTGAGGAGCATGATGATGATGACAGAAGTTAGCATCTGCTATGTTTTCTTTTAATGCAAGTGTAAGTGTGCAGCCTGCCACCCACCCACCCCAAGACTGCAATTCATACTGCTAGCTTGCACTTGAAATGGGGCCTTTTAGTTTAGAGGAGGCCGAAGCTGGCCACTACCTTATGGCTGCTTCAGCAGCGAGGTATCCCTACTCAGTCCCCTGCCGCCCCTATTTGTCCTGGTGTGCCTTATACTTAAGATTTAGCGCGTATACCAAAACATTACCTGTGCCCTCCCCAGTGCATTTAGTGGGAAGAAGAGCCTATTCCGCTGTAGTGTGTGCATGCCAAACCCCTGTTCATGGTACATGCAAAGATGCCTCCCACCTTGCACCTGTCGTTGCAGACTTGCAACTATCCCCATTCAAGTCCTTGTCCCAGGGCAGTGTTCAATTGTACCTCTCCCATTCCTTGCAATGCAAGCGCAAGTATGCAGCCTGCCACCCACCCACCCCCAGGCTGCAATACCATACTGCTTGCTTGCTTGCACTTTAAATTGGGCCTTTTAGGCATGTGGAGGCGGAATCTGGCCACCACGCCATGGCTGTGTCGGCGGCCTGGTATCCATACTCAGTCCCCAGCCGCCCGGTGGCCGGGTATCCCCGCTTGCTCCCCAGCCTCCAGGGGGTGGCCGGGTGTCCATACTCGGTCCCCAGCCACCCCTATTTGTACCGGTAACCTTTCCCACACTTTTCATAGCCTGGCCTGCTTTAGGGCAGCATTGGCAGAGCCCACCGGACTATCAGACTCCTCCGGTGGGCCCTGGCTTCTCCATCAGGGGAGTTGAGAGTGCCAAGGTGAGGAGCATGATGAGGATGATAGAAGTTAGCATCTGCTTTGTTTTGTTGTAATGCAAGCGCATGTATGTAGTAGCGGCTAGGCCTGAGGAGGTCAGCGTTTTGGCGCATATCCTACCTCCTCCGAGGATTGCTGGATGTTTTCCTGCTACTATCTAAGTTCTATGACTCCTGTTAAAACAAAGCTTCAGGTGATAAATGATGGATGAGGTAGTGGCAAAGGAGAAAGAGCAGGAGGAACAGGGACCATTCACATCAATATCAGGCCAGTCAACCAGATATGTCTTGTAGGATATGTTCCTGTAGCAAAAGGAGCGGTTTGGCTACACAGTTATAGGGCATACAGTGAGTGCAATGCCTACCAAAAATTTCTAGGCACTCCAATGCCCCTTGGAAATGATATGGAGGTCAGAGGGCGTTAACTAAACCTTTTTTTCCTTTTATAGCAACTGGGTCTCTTGTGCACTGTGGGCTTAAGCAGTGAATGGAATGCTTTCCAAAAATTATGAGGTACTGCAATGCTCCTTACAAGAGCCATGTGTGGCACCCCAGGGGTCTGGTCACCACAGTAATAGAGATTACGTCGGAGAGCAAGTGGGAGGTTTCCTGGTCAGGATCCCTTAAACATGCAACATCCTCCTGCCCCAGTCCTGGGAGGGGAGAATCCTGCCCTTATAAACTGGATCTGGGGTGGGGTTGAGTGAGTCAGAGAACAGAGAACAGTCAGAGTCAGAGTGAGAGCAAGGGAAAGTAACAGCAAGGAGCTCTGTAGGAGCTAGGAGCTAAAGACGAGGGGCTGGAAGCTGAGCAGAGCTCGCCCTGGCAGAAGACAATAGGAACCGGACACAGGAGTCCGAAGCTGTGAGGACTTATATATCCAGCAGCAGAAACCAGCCGGCAGGGGATTTCAGGTCCTCTGGCCATAGAAGCCCGGAGGCTCAGTCACAAGCAAGGGACCAGCACCGCCGTCGTGGAGCGGAGGCTAACAGAAGGCAGCCATACGGGTGAGCACTACACGGTACACTCAGGGACGTGGGCTACTTCTACCCGCTTACAGCAAGGTAGCCAGGAAGAGTGCAGACAGACGGGGAGGCCTACAACTCCACATGGCCAGGGGAACTCCTGCTTGATCACAGACTGACCAGGCCTCTTATGCTAGCCAGTACTCCCGGGAGGGTCTACCTTATAATCATCAGTAAAGACCCTGAACTGCACTGCAAAGACTCTGAGTCATTCCTGCTGCGCTCGTGCACCATCACCCCTATCATCCACACTCACTGCCCTGAGGCTATACTCCTCCGGAGGGGAGTTATCCCATTTTATGCTGCGCACACAACACCAGCCTCAGCGGTCTGCCTCGCAGCGGTGGTACTCCCTGACCGCAATCCACGGGTGGCGCAGTCGGACAATTAACCTCAAAACCTAAGAAAATTGCCACTGGTTTGACCAGCCTGAGCCACGGGACCGGGTCACCGCCACGGAGACTACAGACCCCAGAGACCCAGCACCGGGTATCCCACACACGTGTACACACGGCCCAGGGGGCGCGTCACATGCAGTACAGCATATTACAAACATAAGTCCCATTATTGGGGAGTGGGTGTCCCATAGTATTTGCTTATGCCTTGCAAGCAAAAGCTGCCAAAAATTAGGACGGAGCAACTTGCAATGCCCCTTACAAGAGCCATGCAGTACAGCATATTACAAACATAAGTCCAATTATTGGGGAGTGGGTCTCCCATAGTATTTGCATATGCTTTCGCAGCAAAAGCTGCCAAAAATTAGGACGGAGCCACTTGCAATGCCCCTTACAAGAGCCATGCAGTACAGCATATTACAAACATAAGTACCATTATTGGGGAGTGGGTCTCCCATAGTATTTGCTTATGCTTTCCCAGCAAAAGCTGCCAAAAATTAGGATGGAGCAACTTGCAATGCCCCTTACAAGAGCCATGCAGTACAGCATATTACAAACATAAGTCCCATTATTGGGGAGTGGGTCTCCCATAGTATTTGCTTATGCTTTCCCAGCAAAAGCTGCCAAAAACTAGGACGGAGCAACTTGAAATGCCCCTTACAAGAGCCATGCAGTACAGCATATTACAAACATAAGTCCCATTATTGGGGAGTGGGTGTCCCATGGTATTTGCTTATGATTTCCCAGCAAAAGCAGCCAAAAATTAGGACGGAGGAACTTGCAATGCTGGCACCCTGGTGGTATAGTGGTGGTGGAGGCTGAGGATAAGGAGAAGAAGATTAAACAGCCGAAACGACGAAGCGTATACCCATGTGTGGGTGTGAAGCGGTGCATGGGAATACACCTCCCGAAATAACACAATGGATTTGACTTTATGTTACTCTGCTGTCATTTGGTGGTGATGAGAAGTCTGGCCCAATCCAACCCTTGTTCATTTTGATAAGGGTCAGCTTGTCAGCATTGTCAGTTGACAGGCGAGTGCGCTTATCAGTTATAATTTCCCCCAGCGGCAGTAAAAACACGCTCCGATAACACGCTAGCGGCAGGGCAGGCCAGGACCTCCAAGGCGTACAGAGCGAGTTCATTCCAAGTGTCCAGCTTGGATACCCAATAATTAAAAGGCACAGAGGAATCACGGAGGACGCTGGTACGATCGGCAAGGTACTCCCTCACCATCTTTTGAAACTTTCCACTCCTTGTGAGAGTACCCCGCGCCTCAGGGCCTGTAAGCTGGGCGGGTGTCAGAAATCTGTCCCAGAATGTTGATAGTGTTCCCCTGCCTCTGCTGGATTGGAGTTGCATCTCTCTCGCCTGTACGCCTTCGTTGGGCAACGAACTGTGACCTCTGCCGCTAGCGTGTTCAGATGGGAATTTTTTTAAGAGTTCTGCAGCAAGGGCTTTCTGGTATTGCCCCATTTTTGTAGACCTCTCCACCTCAGGAATAAGAGAGTGAAAGTTCTCCTTGTAGCGGGGGTCTAAAAGTGTCACCAACCAGTAATAACTGTCACTCAACATTTTGACAACGCGAGGGTCACGGTTAAGGCAGCGTAACATAAAGTCAGCCATGCGTGCCAGACTGGTAACGGGCAAGATTTCCGTGTCCTCACCAAGATGACGACTGACCATGCTCTCCTCCTCCTCCTCCTCCTCCTCTTCCTCCTCCCCCCTGTCCTCAGGCCACCCACGCTGAACCGACGGTATGACACTTGTACAGGTACTACCGTCTACAACGCATGATAGCAGCTCCTGTTCTTCCTCCTCCTCCTCCTCCTCCTCTCCCTCATTGTCCCCCAATGCACATTGGGATGAGATGAGGCTGGGCTGTGTGTAATCGCCCGCTACGGCTTCTTGATCCATCTCATCATACTCTGGCTGCAATGCCTCCTCTTTAATTCTCTGCAGAGAGTGTTGCAAAAGACAGACAAGTGGGATGCTGACACTAATGATGGCGTCATCACCACTCACCATCTTGGTGGCCTCCTCAAAGTTTGTCAGGATGGTACATATGTCAGACATCCAGGTCCACTCCTGAGGTCTTATGTGTGGAGTCTGACCTGAATATCGACGGCCTTGTTGCAGCTGGTACTCCACAACTGCTCTCCTCTGCTCACAAATCCTTTGCAACATGTGGAGGGTAGAGTTCCAACGTGTGGGGACATCACACACCAGTCGGTGTGCCGGAAGCTGCAAACGCTGCTGCAACACAGCAAGGGCGGTGGAAGCTGTAGCTGACTTGCGAAAATGAGCTGACAGGCGGCGTACTTTCACGAGCAGATCTGGCAACTCGGGGTACGATTTAAGAAACCGCTGAACCACGAGGTTAAGCACATGAGCCAGGCATGATACGTGTGTGATCTCACCTCGCCTCAGAGCCGCCACCAGGTTACGGCCATTGTCACACACGACCATGCCGGGATGTAGGTTCAGCGGTCTCAGCTACAGATCTGCCTGCTCTTTCACAGCTGTCCACAACTCACAAGCAGTGTGAGGTTTATCACCTAAGCTTATGAGTTTCAGCACAGCCTGTTGCCGCTTGGCCGAGGCAGTACTGCAATGCTTCCAGCTTGTAACTGATGTGGTGATATCTGAGATGGAGGATGAACATGAGGAGGAGGAGGATGCGCAGGAGCTGTACACTGTGGGGGCAACTCTGACTGACATAGGGCCCGCAATCCTCGGTGTGGGGAGGATGTGTTCCGTCCCAAGGTCCGACTGGGTCCCGGCTTCCACTATGTTTACCCTGTGTGCCGTCAGAGAGATGTACCGTCCCTGGCAACAAGCACTTGTCCACGTGTCCGTTGTCAGGTGGACTCTCCCAGTAACTGCGTTGTTGAGGGCACGGCAGATGCTTTGGGACACGTGCTTGTGTAGTGCGGGGATGGCACACCGGGCAAAATAGTGTCGGTTGGGGACCGAGTACCGAGGGACGGCCACCGCCATAAGATTGCGGAAGGATTCCGTCTCCACCAGCCTAAAAGCCAGCATTTCCAATGCAAGCAGTCGTGAAATGTGCGAATTTAGGACTGTGGCCTGTGGGGCGTTAGCTGCGAATTTCCACTTTCATTCAAAGGTCTGGGATATGGACAATGGAACGCTGCGGTGGGACGTGGACGTTGATGCTGTTTCTTGAGAAACTGCCATAACAAGTGAAGACTGAGAGGAGGGGGCATCTTTACATGCAGTATGGACAGGGGACTGCCTTGCACATACAACAGGGGGTTCTATTGCACGCACAACAGTGGAAGAAGCAGTGGTGACACCCGCTGACACTGGTCGTGGACCCTGGGTTTCGCCCCACAAAGTCGGGTGCTTTGCTGCCATGTGCTTGTTCATGCTGGTGGTGGTCAGGCTGGTAGTTTTGTCACCCCTGCTGATGCTGGCATGGCAGGTGGAACATATGGCCTTTTTGTGGTTATCAGCAGAGTCTTTAAAAAAATTCCAGACTCTGGAAGACCTTCCGCTTGTACTGGCAACGTCCCTCGTGTTGGTGTTACGGGGAACGGTTGCCTGCCTTCTGTCTGCGGCCACCACACTGCTTCTTCCTGCCTGCTGGGGTACTCTGCCTCCCTCCCCCTGTGTGCTGCTGGCCTCACTCTGCATGTCCTCCTTCCACGTTGGGTCAGTTACTAGATCATCCACCACCTCCTCCTCTTCCACTTGCGCACCACGATCCTCCTCCTCACTTCCTGGCAATTGTGTCTCGTCATCGTCCACCTCTTGAGACAGATTGCCAACGTCGACTTCCTGTGGCCGTGGCTGTTCAAATATTTGGGCATCGCTACATGGGATCTCCTCTTCCACCACTTCAAGCGTATCAGGCGAGGGGCCCAAATATGGAAATGGACCAGTGAACAGCTCTTCAGAGTGTCCAAGTGTGGGATCACTTGCTGTCTGACGACACTCGGCATGGTGGGAGGAAGGAGCATCAGGGTGAGGTAGAGTATGCGGTCGAGACTCACGGCTACTAAGAGTTGACCGTGTGGAAGACAGACCGGAGGTGGTGGTGCCCAGGTAACTGGAAGTATTGTCTGCTATCCAATTAATAACCTGTTCACACTGATCAGTTCTCAATACTGGTGTTGTTCTGTGCTTCCCTAGTAATTCGGTCAAGAAGTGGGAGCGAGAAGATGTGGCTGTTGGTTGTGGCACATTTTCACCTTGGCCACGGCCCCGTCCTCTGCACGAACCATCACCAGAACGTCCACTTCCACGTCCCTTGCCACGCGCCTTGCCCATTGTAAATGAAGTAAAATAGCTTACACTTGCACTATCAATGGAAAAAGGGTAATAAAGAGTAGATTAGAACCGTGGAAGAGGAAAACCACAGTTATTGTTTACTGGGGTATACCACACTTTTTTAAATAGAGATATTTGCGACTGAACAGTGAGCGACACACTCAAACTACTTTTTTTTTAGATACCAAAGGCCCAAAACTGGATAGTACAGCGATTTGACCCATGGAACTGCGAAACCACACTGGGATGTCGGGCCTACACAAGACTATTTTCAACAGATATATTTTTGTGTCACAACAGTCAGGAGACACTACTGTTTTTCTTTACGGAAAAAACTACCAAAACCTGAATAATAGAGATTTTTTACCGTGGAACAGCAAAACCACAGTTATAATTTACTGGTGTATACCAGGCTTTTTAAAATATATATATATTTGCGGCTGAACAGTGAGCGACACACTCAAACTGTTTTTTTTAGAAACAAATGGCCCAAAAGTGGATAATACAGAGGTTTGTACCCGTGGAACTGCAAAACCACACTTGTATTTCTCGGGCCTACACCAGACTATTTTCAACAGATATATTTGTGTCTGAAAAATCAGGGAGACACTATTTTTTTTTTCTTTTTACAGCAAAAAATGCAAAAAGCAGGATAATAGAGATTTTTTACCGTTGAACAGCAAAAGCACACTTCTGTCTCTCTGGCATACACCAGACTATTTTCAACAGATATATTTGTGTCTGAAAAATCAGGGAGACACTATTATTATTTTTATACAGCAAAAAATGCCAAAAACAGGATAATAAAGATGTTTTACCGTGGAACATCAAAACCACGGTAATAATTTACTGGTGTATACCTGGCTTTTTAAAATATATATATATTTGCGGCTGAACAGTGAGCGACACACTCAAACTGTTTTTTTTAGATACAAATGGCCCAAAACTGGATAATACAGATGTTTGTACCGTGGAACTGCAAAACCACACTTGTATTTCTCGGGCCTACACCAGACTATTTTCAACAGATATATTTGTGTCTGAAAAATCAGGGAGACACTATTTTTTTTTTCTTTTACAGCAAAAAATGCAAAAAGCAGGATAATAGAGATTTTTTACCGTGGAACAGCAAAAGCACACTTCTGTCTCTCTGGCCTACACCAGACTATTTTCAACAGATATATTTGTGTCTGAAAAATCAGGGAGACACTATTATTATTTTTATACAGCAAAAAATGCCAAAAACAGGATAATAGAGATGTTTTACCGTGGAACATCAAAACCACAGTAATAATTTACTGGTGTATACCAGGCTTTTTAAAATATATATATATTTGCGGCTGAACAGTGAGCGACACACTCAAACTGTTTTTTTTAGATAAAAATGGCCCAAAAGTGGATAATACAGAGGTTTGTACCGTGGAACTGCCAAACCACACTTGTATTTCTCGGGCCTACAACAGACTATTTTCAACAGATATATTTGTGTCTGAAAAATCAGGGAGACACTATTTTTTTTTTCTTTTACAGCAAAAAATGCAAAAAGCAGGATAATAGAGATTTTTTACCGTGGAACAGCAAAAGCACACTTCTGTCTCTCTGGCCTACACGAGACTATTTTCAACAGATATATTTGTGTCTGAAAAATCAGGGAGACACTATTATTATTTTTATACAGCAAAAAATGCCAAAAACAGGATAATAGAGATGTTTTACCGTGGAACATCAAAACCACAGTAATAATTTACTGGTGTATACCAGGCTTTTTAAAATATGTACATATTTGCGGCTGAACAGTGAGTGACACACTCAAACTGTTGTTTTTAGATACAAATGGCCCAAAAGTGGATAATACAGAGGTTTGTCCCGTTGAACTGCAAAACCACACTTGTATTTCTCGGGCCTACACCAGACTATTTTCAACAGATATATTTTTGTGTCACAACAGTCAGGAGACACTACTGTTTTTCTTTACGGAAAAAACTACAAAAACCTGAATAATAGAGATTTTTTACCGTGGAACAGCAAAACCACAGTTATAACTTACTGGTGTATACCAGGCTTTTTAAAATATATATATATTTGCGGCTGAACAGTGAGCGACACACTCAAACTGTTTTTTTTAGATACAAATGGCCCAAAAGTGGATAATACAGAGGTTTGTACCCGTGGAACTGTAAAACCACACATGTATTTCTCGGGCCTACACCAGACTATTTTCAACAGATATATTTGTGTCTGAAAAATCAGGGAGACACTATTTTTTTTTCTTTTTACAGCAAAAAATGCAAAAAGCAGGATAATAGAGATTTTTTACCGTGGAACAGCAAAAGCACACTTCTGTCTCTCTGGCCTACACCAGACTATTTTCAACAGATATATTTGTGTCTGAAAAATCAGGGAGACACTATTATTATTTTTATACAGCAAAAAATGCCAAAAACAGGATAGTAGAGATGTTTTACCATGGAACATCAAAACCACAGTAATAATTTACTGGTGTATACCAGGCTTTTTAAAATATATATATATTTGCGGCTGAACAGTGAGCGACACACTCAAACTGTTTTTTTTAGATAAAAATGGCCCAAAAGTGGATAATACAGAGGTTTGTACCGTGGAACTGCCAAACCACACTTGTATTTCTCGGGCCTACACCAGACTATTTTCAACAGATATATTTGTGTCTGAAAAATCAGGGAGACACTATTTTTTTTTTCTTTTACAGCAAAAAATGCAAAAAGCAGGATAATAGAGATTTTTTACCGTGGAACAGCAAAAGCACACTTCTGTCTCTCTGGCCTACACGAGACTATTTTCAACAGATATATTTGTGTCTGAAAAATCAGGGAGACACTATTATTATTTTTATACAGCAAAAAATGCCAAAAACAGGATAATAGAGATGTTTTACCGTGGAACATCAAAACCACAGTAATAATTTACTGGTGTATACCAGGCTTTTTAAAATATGTACATATTTGCGGCTGAACAGTGATTGACACACTCAAACTGTTGTTTTTAGATACAAATGGCCCAAAAGTGGATAATACAGAGGTTTGTCCCGTTGAACTGCAAAACCACACTTGTATTTCTCGGGCCTACACCAGACTATTTTCAACAGATATATTTTTGTGTCACAACAGTCAGGAGACACTAATGTTTTTCTTTACGGAAAAAACTACCAAAATCTGAATAATAGAGATTTTTTACCGTGGAACAGCAAAACCACAGTTATAATTTACTGGTGTATACCAGGCTTTTTAAAATATATATATATTTGCGGCTGAACAGTGAGCGACACACTCAAACTGTTTTTTTTAGATACAAATGGCCCAAAAGTGGATAATACAGAGGTTTGTACCCGTGGAACTGCAAAACCACACTTGTATTTCTCGGGCCTACACCAGACTATTTTCAACAGATATATTTGTGTCTGAAAAATCAGGGAGACACTATTTTTTATTTCTTTTTACAGCAAAAAATGCAAAAAGCAGGATAATAGAGATTTTTTACTGTGGAACAGCAAAAGCACACTTCTGTCTCTCTGGCCTACACCAGACTATTTTCAACAGATATATTTGTGTCTGAAAAATCAGGGATACACTATTATTATTTTTATACAGCAAAAAATGCCAAAAACAGGATAATAGAGATGTTTTACCGTGGAACATCAAAACCATGGTAATAATTTACTGGTGTATACCTGGCTTTTTAAAATATATATATATTTGCGGCTGAACAGTGAGCGACACACTCAAACTGTTTTTTTTAGATACAAATGGCCCAAAAGTGGATAATACAGAGGTTTGTACCGTGGAACTGCAAAACCACACTTGTATTTCTCGGGCCTACACCAGACTATTTTCAACAGATATATTTGTGTCTGAAAAATCAGGGAGACACTATTTTTTTTTTTTTACAGCAAAAAATACAAAAAGCAGGATAATAGAGATTTTTTACCGTGGAACAGCAAAAGCATACTTCTGTCTCTCTGGCCTACACCAGACTATTTTCAACAGATATATTTGTGTCTGAAAAATCAGGGAGACACTATTTTTTTTTTTTTTTACAGCAAAAAATGCAAAAAGCAGGATAATAGAGATTTTTTACCGTGGAACAGCAAAAGCACACTTCTGTCTCTCTGGCCTACACCAGACTATTTTCAACAGATATATTTTTGTCTGAAAAATCAGGGAGACACTATTATTATTTTTATACAGCAAAAAATGGAAAAAACAGGATAGTAGAGATGTTTTACCGTGGAACATCAAAACCACAGTAATAATTTACTGGTGTATACCAGGCTTTTTAAAATATATATATGTTTGCGGCTGAACAGTGAGCGACACACTCAAACTGTTTTTTTTAGATACAAATGGCCCAAAAGTGGATGATACAGAGGTTTGTACCGTGGAACTGCCAACTCACACTTGTATTTCTCGGGCCTACACCAGACTATTTTCAACAGATATATTTGTGTCTGAAAAATCAGGGAGACACTATTTTTTTTTTCTTTTACAGCAAAAAATGCAAAAAGCAGGATAATAGAGATTTTTTACCGTGGAACAGCAAAAGCACACTTCTGTCTCTCTGGCCTACACCAGACTATTTTCAACAGATATATTTGTGTCTGAAAAATCAGGGAGACACTATTTTTTTTTTTTTTTTTTACAGCAAAAAATGCAAAAAGCAGGATAATAGAGATTTTTTACCGTGGAACAGCAAAAGCACACTTCTGTCTCTCTGGCCTACACCAGACTATTTTCAACAGATATATTTGTGTCTGAAAAATCAGGGAGACACTATTATTATTTTTATACAGCAAAAAATGCCAAAAACAGGATAATAGAGATGTTTTACCGTGGAACATCAAAACCACAGTAATAATTTACTGGTGTATACCAGGCTTTTTAAAATACATATATATTTGCGGCTGAACAGTGAGCGACACACTCAAACTGTTGTTTTTAGATACAAATGGCCCAAAAGTGGATAATACAGAGGTTTGTCCCGTTGAACTGCAAAACCACACTTGTATTTCTCGGGCCTACACCAGACTATTTTCAACAGATATATTTTTGTGTCACAACAGTCAGGAGACACTACTGTTTTTCTTTACGGAAAAAACTACAAAAACCTGAATAATAGAGATTTTTTACCGTGGAACAGCAAAACCACAGTTATAATTTACTGGTGTGTATACCAGGCTTTTTAAAATATATATATATTTGCGGCTGAACAGTGAGCGACACACTCAAACTGTTTTTTTTAGATACAAATGGCCCAAAAGTGGATAATACAGAGGTTTGTACCCGTGGAACTGTAAAACCACACTTGTATTTCTCTGGCCTACACCAGACTATTTTCAACAGATATATTTGTGTCTGAAAAATCAGGGAGACACTATTTTTTTTTTCTTTTTACAGCAAAAAATGCAAAAAGCAGGATAATAGAGATTTTTTACCGTGGAACAGCAAAAGCACACTTCTGTCTCTCTGGCCTACACCACACTATTTTCAACAGATATATTTGTGTCTGAAAAATCAGGGAGACACTATTATTATTTTTATACAGCAAAAAATGCCAAAAACAGGATAGTAGAGATGTTTTACCATGGAACATCAAAACCACAGTAATAATTTACTGGTGTATACCAGGCTTTTTAAAATATATATATATTTGCGGCTGAACAGTGAGCGACACACTCAAACTGTTTTTTTAGATAAAAATGGCCCAAAAGTGGATAATACAGAGGTTTGTACCGTGGAACTGCCAAACCACACTTGTATTTCTCGGGCCTACACCAGACAATTTTCAACAGATATATTTGTGTCTGAAAAATCAGGGAGACACTATTTTTTTTTCTTTTACAGCAAAAAATGCAAAAAGCAGGATAATAGAGATTTTTTACTGTGGAACATCAAAAGCACACTTCTGTCTCTCTGGCCTACACGAGACTATTTTCAACAGATATATTTGTGTCTGAAAAATCAGGGAGACACTATTATTATTTTTATACAGCAAAAAATGCCAAAAACAGGATAATAGAGATGTTTTACCGTGGAACATCAAAACCACAGTAATAATTTACTGGTGTATACCAGGCTTTTTAAAATATGTACATATTTGCGGCTGAACAGTGAGTGACACACTCAAACTGTTGTTTTTAGATACAAATGGCCCAAAAGTGGATAATACAGAGGTTTGTCCCGTTGAACTGCAAAACCACACTTGTATTTCTCGGGCCTACACCAGACTATTTTCAACAGATATATTTTTGTGTCACAACAGTCAGGAGACACTAATGTTTTTCTTTACGGAAAAAACTACCAAAACCTTAATAATAGAGATTTTTTACCGTGGAACAGCAAAACCACAGTTATAATTTACTGGTGTATACCAGGCTTTTTAAAATATATATATATTTGCGGCTGAACAGTGAGCGACACACTCAAACTGTTTTTTTTAGATACAAATGGCCCAAAAGTGGATAATACAGAGGTTTGTACCCGTGGAACTGTAAAACCACACTTGTATTTCTCGGGCCTACACCAGACTATTTTCAACAGATATATTTGTGTCTGAAAAATCAGGGAGACACTATTTTTTATTTCTTTTTACAGCAAAAAATGCAAAAAGCAGGATAATAGAGATTTTTTACCGTGGAACAGCAAAAGCACACTTCTGTCTCTCTGGCCTACACCAGACTATTTTCAACAGATATATTTGTGTCTGAAAAATCAGGGAGACACTATTATTATTTTTATACAGCAAAAAATGCCAAAAACAGCATAATAGAGATGTTTTACCGTGGAACATCAAAACCATGGTAATAATTTACTGGTGTATACCTGGCTTTTTAAAATATATATATATTTGCGGCTGAACAGTGAGCGACACACTCAAACTGTTTTTTTTAGATACAAATGGCCCAAAAGTGGATAATACAGAGGTTTGTACCGTGGAACTGCAAAACCACACTTGTATTTCTCGGGCCTACACCAGACTATTTTCAACAGATATATTTGTGTCTGAAAAATCAGGGAGACACTATTTTTTATTTTTTTACAGCAAAAAATGCAAAAAGCAGGATAATAGAGATTTTTTACCGTGGAACAGCAAAAGCATACTTCTGTCTCTCTGGCCTACACCAGACTATTTTCAACAGATATATTTGTGTCTGAAAAATCAGGGAGACACTATTTTTTTTTTATTTTACTGCAAAAAATGCAAAAAGCAGGATAATAGAGATTTTTTACCATGGAACAGCAAAAGCACACTTCTGTCTCTCTGGCCTACACCAGACTATTTTCAACAGATATATTTGTGTCTGAAAAATCAGGGAGACACTATTATTATTTTTATACAGCAAAAAATGCCAAAAACAGGATAGTAGAGATGTTTTACCGTGGAACATCAAAACCACAGTAATAATTTACTGGTGTATACCAGGCTTTTTAAAATATATATATGTTTGCGGCTGAACAGTGAGCGACACACTCAAACTGTTTTTTTTAGATACAAATGGCCCAAAAGTGGATGATACAGAGGTTTGTACCGTGGAACTGCCAACTCACACTTGTATTTCTCGGGCCTACACCAGACTATTTTCAACAGATATATTTGTGTCTGAAAAATCAGGGAGACACTATTTTTTTTTCTTTTACAGCAAAAAATGCAAAAAGCAGGATAATAGAGATTTTTTACCGTGGAACAGCAAAAGCACACTTCTGTCTCTCTGGCCTACACCAGACTATTTTCAACAGATATATTTGTGTCTGAAAAATCAGGGAGACACTATTTTTTTTTTTTTTTTACAGCAAAAAATGCAAAAAGCAGGATAATAGAGATTTTTTACCGTGGAACAGCAAAAGCACACTTCTGTCTCTCTGGCCTACACCAGACTATTTTCAACAGATATATTTGTGTCTGAAAAATCAGGGAGACACTATTATTATTTTTATACAGCAAAAAATGCCAAAAACAGGATAATAGAGATGTTTTACCGTGGAACATCAAAACCACAGTAATAATTTACTGGTGTATACCAGGCTTTTTAAAATATATATATATTTGCGGCTGAACAGTGAGCGACACACTCAAACTGTTGTTTTTAGATACAAATGGCCCAAAAGTGGATAATACAGAGGTTTGTCCCGTTGAACTGCAAAACTACACTTGTATTTCTCGGGCCTACACCAGACTATTTTCAACAGATATATTTTTGTGTCACAACAGTCAGGAGACACTACTGTTTTTCTTTACGGAAAAAACTACAAAAACCTGAATAATAGAGATTTTTTACCGTGGAACAGCAAAACCACAGTTATAATTTACTGGTGTATACCAGGCTTTTTAAAATATATATATATTTGCGGCTGAACAGTGAGCGACACACTCAAACTGTTTTTTTTAGATACAAATGGCCCAAAAGTGGATAATACAGAGGTTTGTACCCGTGGAACTGTAAAACCACACTTGTATTTCTCGGGCCTACACCAGACTATTTTCAACAGATATATTTGTGTCTGAAAAATCAGGGAGACACTATTTTTTTTTTCTTTTTACAGCAAAAAATGCAAAAAGCAGGATAATAGAGATTTTTTACCGTGGAACAGCAAAAGCACACTTCTGTCTCTCTGGCCTACACCAGACTATTTTCAACAGATATATTTGTGTCTGAAAAATCAGGGAGACACTATTATTATTTTTATACAGCAAAAAATGCCAAAAACAGGATAGTAGAGATGTTTTACCATGGAACATCAAAACCACAGTAATAATTTACTGGTGTATACCAGGCTTTTTAAAATATATATATATTTGCGGCTGAACAGTGAGCGACACACTCAAACTGTTTTTTTTAGATAAAAATGGCCCAAAAGTGGATAATACAGAGGTTTGTACCGTGGAACTGCCAAACCACACTTGTATTTCTCGGGCCTACACCAGACTATTTTCAACAGATATATTTGTGTCTGAAAAATCAGGGAGACACTATTTTTTTTTCTTTTACAGCAAAAAATGCAAAAAGCAGGATAATAGAGATTTTTTACCGTGGAACATCAAAAGCACACTTCTGTCTCTCTGGCCTACACGAGACTATTTTCAACAGATATATTTGTGTCTGAAAAATCAGGGAGACACTATTATTATTTTTATACAGCAAAAAATGCCAAAAACAGGATAATAGAGATGTTTTACCGTGGAACATCAAAACCACAGTAATAATTTACTGGTGTATACCAGGCTTTTTAAAATATGTACATATTTGCGGCTGAACAGTGAGTGACACACTCAAACTGTTGTTTTTAGATACAAATGGCCCAAAAGTGGATAATACAGAGGTTTGTCCCGTTGAACTGCAAAACCACACTTGTATTTCTCGGGCCTACACCAGACTATTTTCAACAGATATATTTTTGTGTCACAACAGTCAGGAGACACTAATGTTTTTCTTTACGGAAAAAACTACCAAAACCTTAATAATAGAGATTTTTTACCGTGGAACAGCAAAACCACAGTTATAATTTACTGGTGTATACCAGGCTTTTTAAAATATATATATATTTGCGGCTGAACAGTGAGCGACACACTCAAACTGTTTTTTTTAGATACAAATGGCCCAAAAGTGGATGATACAGAGGTTTGTACCGTGGAACTGCCAACTCACACTTGTATTTCTCGGGCCTACACCAGACTATTTTCAACAAATATATTTGTGTCTGAAAAATCAGGGAGACACTATTTTTTTTTCTTTTACAGCAAAAAATGCAAAAAGCAGGATAATAGAGATTTTTTACCGTGGAACAGCAAAAGCACACTTCTGTCTCTCTGGCCTACACCAGACTATTTTCAACAGATATATTTGTGTCTGAAAAATCAGGGAGACACTATTTTTTTTTTTTTTTACAGCAAAAAATGCAAAAAGCAGGATAATAGAGATTTTTTACCGTGGAACAGCAAAAGCACACTTCTGTCTCTCTGGCCTACACCAGACTATTTTCAACAGATATATTTGTGTCTGAAAAATCAGGGAGACACTATTATTATTTTTATACAGCAAAAAATGCCAAAAACAGGATAATAGAGATGTTTTACCGTGGAACATCAAAACCACAGTAATAATTTACTGGTGTATACCAGGCTTTTTAAAATATATATATGTTTGCGGCTGAACAGTGAGCGACACACTCAAACTGTTTTTTTTAGATAAAAATGGCCCAAAAGTGGATAATACAGAGGTTTGTACCGTGGAACTGCCAAACCACACTTGTATTTCTCGGGCCTACACCAGACTATTTTCAACAGATATATCTGTGTCTGAATAATCAGGGAGACACTATTTTTTTTTCTTTTACAGCAAAAAATGCAAAAAGCAGGATAATAGAGATTTTTTACCGTGGAACAGCAAAAGCACACTTCTGTCTCTCTGGCCTACACGAGACTATTTTCAGCAGATATATTTGTGTCTGAAAAATCAGGGAGACACTATTATTATTTTTATACAGCAAAAAATGCCAAAAACAGGATAATAGAGATGTTTTACCGTGGAACATCAAAACCACAGTAATAATTTACTGGTGTATACCAGGCTTTTTAAAATATGTACATATTTGCGGCTGAACAGTGAGCGACACACTCAAACTGTTTTTTTTAGATACCAATGGCCCAAAAGTGGATAATACAGAGTTTGTACCGTGGAACTGCAAAACCACACTTGTATTTCTCTGGCCTACACCAGACTATTTTCAACAGATATATTTTTGTGTCACAACAGTCAGGAGACACTACTGTTTTTCTTTACGGAAAAAACTACCAAAACCTGAATAATAGAGACTTTTTACCGTGGAACAGCAAAACCACAGTTATAATTTACTGGTGTATACCAGGCTTTTTAAAATATATATATATTTGCGGCTGAACAGTGAGCGACACACTCAAACTGTTTTTTTTAGATACAAATGGCCCAAAAGTGGATAATACAGAGGTTTGTACCCGTGGAACTGCAAAACCACACTTGTATTTCTCGGGCCTACACCAGACTATTTTCAACAGATATATTTGTGTCTGAAAAATCAGGGAGACACAATTTTTTTTTTTTTTACAGCAAAAAATGCAAAAAGCAGGATAATAGAGATTTTTTACCGTGGAACAGCAAAAGCACACTTCTGTCTCTCTGGCCTACACCAGACTATTTTCAACAGATATATTTGTGTCTGAAAAATCAGGGAGACACTATTATTATTTTTATACAGCAAAAAATGCCAAAAACAGGATAATAGAGATGTTTTACCGTGGAACATCAAAACCACAGTAATAATTTACTGGTGTATACCAGGCTTTTTAAAATATATACATATTTGCGGCTGAACAGTGAGCGACACACTCAAACTGTTTTTTTTAGTTACACATGGCCCAAAAGTGGATAATACAGAGGTTTGTACCGTGGAACTGCAAAACCACACTTGTATTTCTCGGGCCTACACCAGACTATTTTCAACAGATATATTTGTGTCTGAAAAATCAGGGAGACACTATTTTTTTTTTCTTTTACATCAAAAAATGCAAAAAGCAGGATAATAGAGATTTTTTACCGTGGAACAGCAAAAGCACACTTCTGTCTCTCTGGCCTACACCAGACTATTTTCAACAGATATATTTGTGTCTGAAAAATCAGGGAGACACTATTTTTTTTTTTGGGGGGGGACACCAAAAGGTTAATAAGATGGGTATTTGTACATTGTGAAAGAGGAAAAAAAAAGAGGATTTAGATAAAAAAAAAAGGATTTTTCCTGGCTCCCGGGACCTGGAGCTAAGTCCAGCAATTTCAGCAAGAGGAGCAGCACACAGGACTGTAATGCAGCGTTTGCTGGTATAACCACTGCGTCTCCTATACAGCCTGCCTGCCTGCCTGCCTGATATACCTGGGATGGATATTAGTCCTGAGAAGGACTGTTTGTTTGATCTGGCAGCCTTTACAGACCCTACACTAACTATTTTGCAGGATATATCTCTCCCTAAATCAGCAGCGCTGTCCCTACACTGTCTGATCCGGAGCGACTGTGTCCAAGATGGCGGCGCCCGGTTTTAAATACTCGAGGTGACGCTGTGCGGCCAGCCAATCACTGTAATGCCCACAAACAACATGGCTGCGGCATTACAGTGACTGGCTGGCAATCCCTGCATGTTCATTGGCTCTGTAAAGAGCGCCAAACATGCAGGGCGGAGACCCGAGCTCCCGCCCGAGTATCCCGGAAATGCTCGGTGCTCGCCGAACATCCCGAGTAGCGTGATGCTCGGGCGAGTACCGAGCAGTGTCGAGCATGTTCGCTCAACACTAATCCTGACTGAATATCCTTGGCTGAATCCAGGCTACGTCACCTTCAGCAGGGAAATCGGTCAATGCAGACTTAAAAGCTCTGAATTCCGTAGGTGGTCAACCGATACCAAATGGAATGACCTGGCTCTTAGAAGCCAACTTTGTCAAAGGTTGAAAGATGCTTTGGCAGTGTACAAAACCCCTGAGTCCTTGGATGCTGCCATGTCATTGGCTATTCGTGTGGATAGATGCCTGCGGGATAGGTGGGTAAGAGCTCCTTCTCTTGAGCCCTCTTTCCGGGGCAATGCCCCTTTGTCAGCGAGAGCACTGGGGGTGAACCAGTATGGGGGGAGGTGGAGTTAGAGGAACTCATGCAGTTAGGGGGTGCCTCTGCGTCGTATGTTTCCCCTGAGATCCACAAGAAAACGGGCATATGTTTTTTTGTGGAAAAAGGAACATTTTATTGGAGCCTGTCCCTCGATTCCTAAGCAAAAAAGAGCAAAAAAGTGACTCAATTAACCCTTGGGAGTCTGGAGTTGGATAATCAAGGGGTATGTTTGTCTTCAACCTGCAGTTCTCAGTTTGTAGTGACAGCAGAAGTAGTGCTAGAGAGCAGGACTGAGAAAATGTCTGTGTTTGTAGACAGAGGAGCTGGAGTCAGCATGGTTGATGCTGAGTTTGCAAGAACTCATGGGCTTCCTTGCTGTACTTTACCTAAGCCCATTCCTATTTATGCCATCAACTCAACACCACTTACACAGAAAGCTTTGACTCAGATTATACATAATATAAGACTGAGGGTGGGGTCTTTTCATTATGAGGTAATTCCTTGTTATGTCCTGGAGGGCCTTACCACTCCAATTGTACTGGATTTACCCTGGTGGTGAAACATAATCCGATAGTGGATTGTCAATCCAGAGAGATTGTTGAACGGGGAGATTACTGCCATGAGAACTGTTTAAACAATTATCTTTCTGCAGTCTCTACAGAGACCTTACATGTGTTTTTGTCTGGTTTTGAGGACATATTTTCTGAGAAGGGGTGTCAGGATTTGCCTCCTCATCATACATATGACTGTCCTATTAACCTGACCCCTGGAGCTAAACTACCAAAGTCCGGACTGTACAATCTTTCTGGCCCTGAGAGACAAGCCATGAAGGATTTTATTGCTGAGAGTCTGGAGAAGGGACATATCAGACCCTCATCTTCATCCCTGGCAGCAGGATTCTTCTTCAAGAAGAAGAAAGATGGTGGTCTCCGTCCCTGTTTAGATTTCCAGGAATTGAATCAAATTACCATCCAAGATCCATATCCTCTTCCTCTGATTCCAGATTTATTCATCCAGGTTGTGGGAGCTAAGTTGTTCTCCAAGTTGGATTTAAGGGGGCCTACAACCTTGTTAGAATCAGAGAAGTGGATGAATGGAAAATAGCGTTCAATACCACTGAGGGACATTTTGAGAGTCAGATTATGTCTTTTGGTCTGACCAATGCAGTGTTCCAGCAATTCATAAATTATCTTTTTTCATAATTTGGTGGGCAGGTTTTGGGTGGCCTATCTGGATGATATTTTAGTTTACTCACCTGATTTTGAGACACATCGGGGGCATGTTAAACAGGTGCTTCAGATATTAAGGGATAACAAACTATAGTAAATCAACCCGATGTTTCTCAATCTTTTATCGTAGAAGTTGATGCATCGAAAGTGGGTGTTGGGGCTGTGTTGTCTCAGGATCCATCCCCTGGTGAATGGCGTCCATGCGCTTTCTTTTCCAAAAAATTATCTTCGGCTGAGAGAAATTATGACGTGGGTAATAGGGAGCTTTTGGCGATTAAATTGACATTCAAAGAATGGTGACATTGGTTGAAGGGGGATAGTCCTTCCTATTACTGTTATCACAGACCATAAGACCCTGTCATATCTTTAGTCTGCTAAACGTCTCAACCCTAGGCAAGCTAGATGGTATTTTACTAGGTTCAATTTTGTTGTCACTTTTCGTCCACGGGTTAAAAACATCAAGGCTGATACTTTGTCCCGCAGCTTCCCTTTTGGTGGTGACCATGAGAACCCTGCCCCTATTTTGCAGAAGGGTGTAGTCATTTCGGCGATGTACCCTGACCTGGAGGGTGAGGTGTTGGAGGCTCAGGGGGACGCCCCTGCCTTTTGCCCTTCGCGGAGGTTATTTGTACCATCTAATTTGCACCGTAAAGTAATTAGGGAACATCATAACTCTGTGCTTGCTGCTCATCCAGGTGGTAAGGCAACCAAGGACCTCCTTTCTCGTCATTTTTGCTGGCCGGGGTTGCATCGGGATGTGGTTGAACAGGTGTCTGCTTGCAGTATTTGGCGCATTCTAAAGTATCGCATACCCGTCGATCTGGTCCTTTTCTTCCACTGCCTATTCCTAGAAGGCCATGGACACACTTATCCATGGATTTTATTACTGACCTACCAGTATCTGTAGGCAAGACTATGGTTCTGGTGGTTGAAGATAGGTTCAGTAAAATGGTTCATTTCATCGCATTCCCGGCACTTCCGAATGCCAAGACTCTTGCTCAGGTTTTTATTAATGAGTTTGTGAAGCTTCACGTGGTTCCCTCCGATGTGGTGTCAGATCAGGGGACCCAGTTTGTTTCTAAGTTCTGGAAAGCTTTCTGTACTCGACTGGGGGTGCAGCTGTCCTTTTACTCTGCCTTCCATCCTCAGTCGATTGGACAGACCAAGCGCATTAATCAACATTTATAGACTTACCTCAGGTGTTTTGTCTCTGAAAACCAGGAGGATTGGGCATCTTACTTACCGTTGGCAGAGTTTGCTATTAATAATCATAGCCAAGAATCTATCATCAGGCCATCGTCCTTATACAGTTTCCATCCACAGTTAGGTACTTTTAGTGGGGGAGGGGCTTTGGGAGTTCCTGAGGAGGAATCTTTTACTTCATTGCTCTCTTCTGTGTGGCGGGGTGTTCAGAGTTATTTGAAGATCATGGGAGACAGGTACAAATGTATGGCTGACAGGAAACGCTTGCCAGGTCTGGACCAAAGTGTGAATGACTTTGTGTGGTTGTCTACCAGGAATATAAAGTTGAAGATTCCTTCCTGGAAGCTGGGACCTAGGTTTATTGGCCCCTATAAAATAACCACTGTCATTAACCCTGCAGAGTTTTGTCTTGAGTTACTTCAGGCTCTTAACCCCTTAATAACATCTGACGTACTAATACGCGTCTGTGCCCTGGGACTTAAGAGCCAGACCCGTATTAGTACGTCATGGCGATCGCGCGCGCACACAGGCTGTGCGGGCGCGATCGCCGCCGGGTGTCAGCTGATTGTCACAGCTGACACCCGGTACTATGTGCAGGGAGCGGTCCTGCACCGCTCCCAGCACATTAACCCCCGCGATGCTGCGATCGAAGTTGATCGAAGTCGATCGCGGCATTGCGGGGGCAAGGGGAGGTGATCGGCGATACTCACCTCCTCTTCCGGCTTCCAGCGCAGTCTGCAAAGGCTTCCCGGGTGTTGCCATGACGACCCGATGTCGTCATGACAACATCCGGGTCACCAGAGAGCAGGAAGATTGCTTGGGCATGCGCAGTGCATCTCCAAGCAATCTTCACACTGTGCACTTCTGACAGCCTTCATGGCATAGGGATGGTGCTTCATTCCTGTGCCATGCAGGCGATCAGAAAAAAAAAAGTGAAAGTCCCAGAATGGGACAAAGTAATAAAGTGTATAAACTGTGTGAAAGTGGAAAAAAAAAAAAAATGTGCAAAAATATTATAAAAAAATAAAAAAAATAATACACCAAAAATAAAAATATAATGTACCCATCAATAAATATTATTATAAAAAAAAAAAAAAAAAACAATAAAAGTACACATATTTGGTATCGCCGCGTCCGGAACAACCTGACCTATAAAACTGTCCCACTAGTTAACCCCTTCAGTGAACACGGTAAAAAAAAAAAAAAAGAAGTAAAAAACAATGCTTTATCACCATACCGCCAAACAAAAAGTGGAATAACACGCGATCAAAAAGACGCATATAAATAAAAATGATACCACTGAAAACGTCATCTCGTCCCGCAAAAAACAAGCTGCCATACAGCTCCATCAGCCGAAAAATAAAAAAGTTATAGCTCTCAGAATAAAGCGATGCTAAAAAATATTTTTTTCTATAAAATAGCTTTTATTGTGTATAAGCGCCAAAACATAGAAAAATGATACAAATTTGGTACCGCTGTAAACATACTGACCCGAAAAATAAAGCTACCTCATCAATTTTACCACACGCGGAACAGAATTAAAAAAAAAAAAAAACAATTCCTGAATTGTTGTTTTTTGTTTATTTTGCCTCCCAAAAATCGGAATAGAAAGCGATCAAAAAATGTCACGTGCCTGAAAATGGCACCAATAACAACGTCAAGTCATCCCGCAAAAAACGAGCCGTCACATGACTGTCTGCCAAAATCTGGAAAAATTATAGCTCTCAAAATATGGCGATGCAAAAACTAGATTTTACAAAAAATGCGTCTTTTAGTGTGTGAGAGCTGTCAGTCATAAAAACCCCATATGATTCTGGCATTGCTGTAATCACACCGACCCGAAGAATAAAGTCGTCTAATCACTTATACCGCACAAGGAACGGCGTCAAAAATAAACTCTTGGGTTAGGATTCGGCTAGGGTTAGGGCTGGGTTTGGGGCTAAGGTTGTGCTGGGGCTAGGGTTGTGCTGGGGCTAGGGTTGTGCTGGGGCTAGGGTTGTGCTGGGGCTAGGGTTGTGCTAGGGCTAGGGTTGTGCTAGGGCTAGGGTTGTGCTAGGGTTAGGGCTGGGGTTGGGATTTTTTTCAAAAGTAAGAAAAAAAGATGACGATATGGCGACTAGTGTTGAGAGCAAGTGCTCGCTACTTGAGTTTGCATCGGGTGCTCTGGTATGCATTGAGTATCGTGGGTATTTGAGTGACATGCTCGAGTCTTTGCCCCATATGCTTCGCGGCCAAAAAACTTTACGGGGATTGCCTGCCATGCACGAGCGATCCCCGCATGTTTTTTTTTGGGTGTCTAATAACCGTGAAACATGCGGAGCAGGGACTCGAGCATGTCACTCGAGCACACGCTGTACATGGTGCATACCTGAGTACCCGATGCAAACTCAAGTAGCGAGCACTTGCGCTCAAGAATAATGACAACTTATTCAATATGATGACCTAATGCAAACAAATTCTGTGCCGTACCTCTGGGTTCAAAATGTTCACTATACACCTTAATAAAATCCTTGAGGGGTATAGTTTCCAAAATGGGGACACTTGTGGGGGAGCTCCACTGTTTAGGCACATCACGGGCTCTCCAAACGCGACATGGTGTCCGCTAACAAATTGAATGGAAAATCGGCTCAAATTGTTAGCGGACGCCATGTTGCGTTTGGAGAGCCCCTGTGTGCCCAAACATTGGAGCTCCCCCACAAGTGACCCCATTTTGGAAACTAGACCCCCCAAGGCACCTATCTAGATGCATAGTGAGCACTTGGAACCCCCAGGTGCTTAACAAATTGATTCGTAAAAATGAAAAAGTGAAAAAAAAAACACTTTTTCATTTTTATGAATCAATTTGTGAAACACCTGGGGTTCCAAGTGCTCACTATGAATCTAGATAGGTGCCTTGGGGGGTCTAGTTTCCAAAATGGGGTCACTTGTGGGGGAGCTCCAATGTTTGGGCACACAGGGACTCTCCAAATGCAACATGATATCCGCTAACAAATTGTCGGCTCAATTGGCCCGGTCATTAACGTGCAAACCACCCGCGGGGCTTAAGGGGTTAAAATCCACAATGTGTTCCAGAGGTCTCTACTCAAGAAATATGCAGAACCTCTTGAGTCCTCTCCCCTTTTGCCACCCCTAATCATGGTTGATGGTAATTTGGAGTTTCAAATTTCGAGGATTTTAGATTCCCATCTCCAGCGTCGTTCCCTACAGTACTTGGTGCACTGGAAGGGTTATGGTCCAGAGGAAAAGAAGTGGGTTTCAGCATGGTGAATGCCCCTAGGCTGGTTCGTTCATTCCATGCCTCTCATCCTGAGAAACCTGGCTCTGAGTATCTGGAGGCCACTCGTAGAAGGGGGGGTACTGTCACGGGTGTGTCAGGTGTGTCGTTTTCTCTGCATAGAGGGCAACTTTTTCAATTAAAAAACCATATTGAAAACCCCTTCACTGTTGGTGACATTCTCAATGCCGCCTTCAGAAGTCTCGATTGCTATTGAGAATAGGAGTGGGGAAAGTGGGCATCCCTGCCTTGTTCCTCTATGTAATAAGAAATGTCCGGATAGTAAACCACTTGCCTTTACCCTGGCCCATGAAGCTGAGTGTAACAACTCAACCCAAGAGACAAATCACTCACCGAAACCCTTATTTGGCAGCACAGCGCAGTTTTGGCTGGGTCAAGTGACACCACTGCCTTAAAGCAGCTGTCCTCCTCTGAAGGTACTGTAAGTGCATTGTTAAAAATAAGCATCTAATATTAATTGCTGTCGATTTATTCGGCATGAATACCGTCTTATCTGAATGTATGTGTACAAGTGATCACTCTAGAATGGCGGTTTGCCTGGACTTTGGCTAGTATTTTAATGTATATAGATAATAGCAAAATTGGACGATATGATTCTGTCAGTCTTTAATATGAGTAACCTAGATTCGGCACTATGGCACCTTGTTTTGGAACTCCTGCAATTTATTTTAACGCACAACTTTTTCACGTTCAAGGACCGGTTCTTTTTACAGAGACGAGGCACTGCGATGGGGGCGGCATGCGCGCCGTCCTATGCCAACCTCTTTCTGGGTTATTGGGAGAGGGAGGTTGTCATGGACGGTGCGGGTGCCTCCCCCCATGCGCAGTGCTGGTATAGATATATAGACGATCTCTTTATCATCTGGCAGGGTCCCGAGTCTGGACTTCATGACTTCATGTGTGAACTCAATAAGAACAAAAGGAATATTAAACTTACTTATAAATATTCAAGGAAAGAAATTGATTTTTTGGATGTAAAAATTAGAGTGCAAAATAATGGTGCACTCCAGACGGATGTGTATCGGAAGGAGACATCGGTCAACTCTCTTCTCCATGCAACATCGGCACATACTGTGCACACAATCCGTGCTGTACCAACAGGCCAATTCCTTAGAATGAAGCGCATTTGCTCTTCAGAGGAGATCTTTGAGGCTCAGGCTCGGGACCTATCAGATCGATTCCTTGAGCGTGGATACAGTAGGAGAGCCGTTAAGCGTGGTTACCATCGTGCCAAAAAAACACCGAGAGACTTATTATTGGCGAATAAAAGCAAAAACGATAGGAAAGATCCTCCTTTAAGATTTATCTCAACTTATAACAATCAATGGGTAAGGATGAGACAAACATTACAAAAATATTGGTCAATACTTACCTCAGAACCAACTTTGAGGAGAATTCTCTCTGATTATCCATTGCTCACTGCAAGGAAGAGTCCAAATTTGAAGGATATCCTGGTAAGGAGCCACTATGTGGCAAATCCTCCGAATCTGTTCGGTGCTGGTCTGCAGAGATGGGGCTGCTTTCCATGTGGATCTTGCATGGCATGCAGAAACATCACTAGAGCCACTAATTTTGTATCCTCTGATGGGGGTAGGGACTACCGGAATACTCACTACATTTCTTGTAGCACGAGTTACATCATCTACCGGGCCACTTGCACCTGTAACCTCCATTATGTGGGACTCACGTCCCGTGAGTTCCGCATACGAGTGAGAGAACACATTAGGGATATTAAAGCTGCGAGTACAGCTGAGGATATCTCTACATTAAAAACCATCCCGAAACACTTCAGGTTATATCATAAGTGTAACACTGATGAAATCAAATTCATTGGAATAGACAGAGTATTTTGTGGTATCAGGGGCGGTGACAGAAAGAAAATCTTAGCCCAACGAGAATGTCGTTGGATTTTTACTCTGAACACCATGTCCCCCTCTGGACTTAATGAAAAGCTATCATTTTCACCTTTTCTATAAAAATCAATCCGCGTTATTCAATACACCTCTCTCTCCCATTTGTTTTTAAAGTGTATGTTATGCTTTTAAGTAATTATTATACATATATATATTTTTTTATTTATATGTCTTTTCATACTTTATAGCTGGATACGATCATATTTGATGTCTCTATTTATATGCCCTACTTATCGATGGACGTGACCTCAACCTTGTATATTCTTATGGGACCTTGTGAGGAATGGAGCGCTTACAAAGGGGAGGAAAAAAATACAGTCACATGTCTGGAAATGCAGAGGAAATATGGGACTGTTCCCTTCGGGACCACATATGCCGACATATATTTGAGTGTTGTCCCATGTAATGAGATGTATATGTTTTCTTTTCCTCTCATATGAACTGTGACTGTCTTATCTGCTGTCTTTTTACGCTCCTCTCCCGGTCCCCTATTCCTAAATATTTCATTATATTGGTTTTGAATGAACAAGTAATAAGTCCTGCCCTTCACCTTTTGCCCACAAGAAAGATGGCCTATTGGATATGCGCACGCGTAGCGGGTCCCCGCAATACCATTACCATCTATGGCATCCATATGATGCGACGCGGGAAGTGACATCACAGGAAATGCTTTCCTGACCCGCGCCGTCATCAGGATAGCCGGAAATGGTATGTGGATACCGGGATCCCGCCTGCGTGCGCCGCTACCAATGGCTGTGGCAAGGAGGGATATATAAAGAGACATGGGACTACATACACATCACACCGCCCCCCGAGGAAGCCCACCACGCGAAACGCGCGTCGGGGCGCGATCACAGTGGACAGATATGGGTAAGCCTGATTTACATTGATTTATATACTTTAGAACAAACGCATAGATATACCCATATACTAGAGGCTAAATTGACACCGGTAGTTATATGCAGTACAGTGGTACCGCTATATGGGTCCATGCATGTTTGCACGTCTAATGATGTACACTGTTCTTTTTTGTGCTAATTTACATAGAGGATCTCTCATGCACTGTCTATTGAGCCCTTATGCCCTCCTGTGATCGTCTTTTTCATGTATTTCTCACTTTCATACCTATTGACTTCTATCTTATACTTTTGTAGTGTTTTTTAACGTATTCAAATAAAATATATACCTTTTAAATCCATCTGTTTGTACTAATTGTACTTTCTGGGGTGTACCATTTTTCTTATAGGTCTATATTTATCTTGTTTAGAGATAACCATAATAGTGGTTTCTGTAGTGCCGGCGTCTCTGCCTCCTGCCCTCATTCCCCGACAGAGACGCTGACTCCCTTACCGCTGTGGTCCTCGGTTGGAGTGTCCTGATCTGGCGTCCTCTCACCATGCTGATGCTGCCCGGGGTGCGCGCACTGCACGCAGATCCCACACTGTGCTTAGGGCGAACGCGTACTCCCCTCTTCTTAAAGGGACCGTGCGCCGTCGTAAAGTGTCCCTGGCCAATGGCCGGTGGATACTGAATATTTAAGGCACCTCCTTCAATATGGGGGTGCCTGTGCAACTTTGTTAGTTTGTTTGTAACACTCTGTTCAGTTCTCAGGTCCCAGTGCATGTGCCCGCCTGCCTGTCAATCAGCCGTGCCCTCCTGCCTATCAGCTTTGTCTGCCTGCCTGTCTATCAGCTGTGCCCTCCTGCCTGTCTATCAGCTTAGTCTGCCTGCCTATCAGCCGTGTGTCTAGGGTCTGTCAGGAGTGACAGACAGTCGCCCTGCAGTTGGTTGCAGGAGATCTCTTCGTTTGGCTTTGCAGACACCTTCTTAGAGGCTGTCTCTCTAGGACCCAGCAGCTACCTTCCTCTGGCTATTTAACACCCTGGCCTGGGTGTACAAATACCTGTCGTCTGCTAGAGGGAGGTGCCGGCGATACTCACATTGCCCTTTGTGAAGGCTCGGCGCAAGTGCATTACTTCATCCTCTCTGGAGCTATGAGTACTGGTGTTCATCCCTCTTAAGATGACTAAAAGCTAAGCTATCTTCCCTTGTTTGTTCCCCCTTGTTGTCTTTAGTGGTCAGTGGGGATCAACGATCACTCATCTCCCTCCCTTCTTTAGCCAGGGCCCATTGCCAGGGAAAGACAGGACGAGGTTTGAGTGTGGCGATTGGTGAAGAGCCCATACAGAGAAGTTAGTGGAGACAGGGTGATATTAGATCATCCTAGGAGGTCTCCACTCCCCCCTTTCCCTAGAGTCTGGGCTCCCTTTTCCTCTTCCCTTTGTGTTGCACTAAGTCTTTCTCATACCTTGCATGACACCATGTCCGCCTTCCTGTATATCAGACATGTCCGCCTACCTGTCTATCAGTCGAGTCCATCTGCCTGTCTATCAGCCATGCCCACCATCCTGTCCATCAGCCGTGCCCACCTGCCTGTCCATCAACTGTGCCAGCCTACCTGTCCATCAGCTGTGCCTGCCTGTGCCCGCCTCCTGTCCTTGGGGGTCAGCTGCCATCCACCCGACGTCAGAAGCGGAGTAGCAACTGGTCCACCTCCCTCATCCCTCCTCAGATGATGGAGTCGATAAGCCGTCGTAGATCTAAAGTCAGATTTGGTGAGTCACCTAGTCACACCCCTCCGGTCTCTCCTTGCACCACGGCACAGTGGTTTCACCACCCGTTCGGTTACAGTTTCATTCATAGAGAGTGGAAGTCTACCGTCCTCTACCAAGTATTAAAAACAGTTAATAACTGAGGTAACAAAATGCTGCTAAATTACTTAAAAATTTCCTCCGGTAATCTGTCTATCCCCGGGGATTTAATGTTGGCCATCAAGCTTAATGATATTTAGAATTCTTCAAGACTAAAGGGTGCATCTAGTAAGTTAATACTTTCCAATTTCAATTTAGACAGATAAAGTAGGATCAATAAAGTCTGTTGGTCTTCCCCATAGGGGGAAACCTTAGATTTGCTTCAAAAGACTCCTAGAAAACCGTTTGAATTTCCAGGGATGTTTGCACTAATACCCCGTCTTTTCCCCTCATCTCTTTAATAAAAGACATACCCAGTTGGGTTTTTGATATAGCTGCCAGAAGGTGTCCAGTCTTCTCCCCTTCTTCAAAGTATTTTTGTTCTTGGAAAAATTTTATATTTCCCGCTTTATTTAACATGTGTTGTGCTAGCTGGTGTTTGGCCTCTTTTAAACTAGTTTGATGAGGGATCAACTACATATTGACTTTCAGCTTTATGTACCTCCATCTTTAGTGTTTGTACAAATTATTTGGAGGCATTTTTAATTCTACTTACTTCTTTAATGAGAAGAACTCTTAAAAAGGCCTTCATTGTATCCCAGGTGATTACAACCAAGGTGAAACTGTTATTTCTATTACAGAATTCTTCTAACAATTTTTGGATTTTGCTGGGTTTAAAAGAAATGGTTAACCAATAAGTATTAAATCGCCAGGGTGAGGTCATTCCACGCTCTTGTGGAGTGAATTGAAAAGCCAGTTTAATTGGAGCATGGTCCGAAAGACTACGGGGTAGATAGTCCACTCAGTGTAGCAGCCTAGCCATCAGCATTTTTCTGAGTGCCAAATCTATGCGGGAGAGAGAGCCATATGTAGGTGAGAAGCATCAGTATAGTCTAAGGTCTGAATTTCGCAGTCTCCAAAAATCTAAGAGGTCTACTTCATATAAATGTTTCCCATAGGGAGTTAAACCCATCTCAGCAGTCACCTGTCCTTTTTGAAATCTGTCTAAGGTCTTGTCTATGTTGTTATTGAAATCACCCAAGATCATAAGCGGCGTTTGTGGGGCTTGTCCAATAGATTGTAAAATATTTTGAAGAACTGTTCCAGAATATGGGGGTGGTACATAGACAACAACAATGATGCAGTCCATATTGGCTAGCTTACCCAAAATGCAGATATGCCTCCCTTCCTTATCTATATTGACTGTCTGACAGTAGAGAGGGACATTATGATGAATTAACACACTCACCCCTCTTGAGTATGCTAAATATGTAGCATGGAAACTTTGACCAATTCATGGTGCCTTCAGGAGGTGTGTTTTGCTCCCCATCAATTCTCTTGCAAACAGATTATTGCTGGGTGAAAGGGTTATGTGTAATCTAGGATAGCCCTAAGTTTTACAGACTCGTTAACCCCCCCAACATTCCATGACAAAAAGGTTGTGATATTAGCCATTTTCTAGAGTAGGACCATGACGCAGACCCCATGGCCGAATATGCATATCTTTGAGTTTGTACATTCCCTTTTTAACAACAGTGAGTATAACATTTCTTTACAACAGATCCCAACCCAAAATTTACCCACCCAGTTGTAAAACCCCCCAACCAAAACATACCAGTAAAGACAGTGGGGTCTCTAGAACAATACACTCACTAGGAGGAGCCAATTATCACTGACTATGCACTAAGTAACCAGGGGGCCCCAATCTGGCAGATAAAGCAAATCAAGTTAACCACAACATAACCCTGTGTCTACGTAAATCATTTATTGCAAGTATAACGAGTTCATCTATGACACAACTTAGGTCAAACAGCACAAATAGAGAGAGAAATAGAAAATAAAAAATAAAAGGGGGAGAAGGAAAGAGGGGGAAAAGAGGTAAGGGGAAAATAGAGAGGGGCCAGCAACTCAACACATCTCACATGTAGGCAGCCTGTATTTTAGGCATATGAACTGACCAACATATTAATTTTATAAGCATTAATATCACATGTAAGTATGTACTGTAAGAACAGGTCTTCAGTATGTACTCATTTGTCACATGTCAAGGGGGTATTTTAAATTGGGCCCCAGAATCCCGAAGATGTTTCTCTTTCTGGTCCAACCACGTGAGGGTGTCTTTTGGTGTTTTAAAGAAATGAGTAGTATTCATTGCTACCACCCTAAGCCATGTGGTGTAGAGCACAGAGTAAGGCACATTAATTTGGCAAAGTCCAAGAATTGGGTTCTCTTTTTCTGCACTTCAACCGAATAATCGGGAAATAGTGAAACTTTATGCCCTTCCACTAATAGGTCAGAAATATTTCTCACCATGCAGAGTATAAAATCCATGTCTCTGTAATGTAGAATCTTCATAAGCACTGTACGTGGGAGGATACTTTTAGGACGTGGGCTAGTTGGAACATAGTGTGCACTCTCAATAGCAAATAGTGGGGTCAGATTGTCTTTTCCAAATGTTTTCACTACCCTATGCTCAAAAAATTCAATAGGTCTATTACCTTCTACTCTCTCAGGAGTCCCCACAAGATGGGTATTATTTCTGCATAGACAGTTTTCTAGGTCATCATGTTTTGCTCGTATAATTTCTAAGGCTCTCCCATGCTGTTGTACATCCTTTCTCATAGGCAAGAGCATATCATCCATTTCGCTTACTCTCTCCTCTAATTCAGTGTTTTTTTCAGCCAGTTATCTCAGGTTTTGCCTCAGAATGGTCGCATTCTCTTTAATGCATCCCACTTGAAATGTAATATTATTCAGGGATTTATTGCATAGCCCAATTGCTGACATCAAATCTGTTAGAGTTAGCTCTCTAGTGAGAGAAGCGGGCTGCTGTCTGTTTTCACTCTTTGAGGATTCCTGACCCTGTGGCACTGCATCAAAGTTTCTGTCAGTTTCCTTAGTGTTGGTATGTTAAGGGTTCATCATATTTTGTTTTGCAGGCTGTGCAGGCCATTTTGCTGGCAGAGTCAGTGGCTTTGCTGGTTGTGCTGGCTCCCCTTCAGGGTCCCCTCCCTCATCCAGAGAAGAGGACCTGGCGAACCACTCCAGTCTGGCTGCGGCTTCCTTTTGATGAACAGTGTATGCTGATTAGCATGACTGAACTGTACAGAGCTAGTCAAAATAGAATAAAAGTCCCGGAAAGCCCCCCAAAAGAAATGAATATTTGAGGAAATAACAAATCCAGCTAGAAATCTGAGAAGTATATTTATATACACCTACTTTGTTAACATTAGAGTTCCCTTACATGACATTTTTATTGTGTGATGGCTAATGCTGGTTCTCACAGCTACACAAATTTTTCCTGGTCAGAAAATATTGTGAACACCCACTCTTCCATATTTTTAGCTTCGGCCTCCTAAGATATCAGTTGCCCTTAGCCTTAGTTGGGCTTTCCTTCACCCGATGCAAAGTTATGTTAAGATTTATTATGCTTTTTTAACTTTTCTTTTTTCTTGCTCCAAGGCAAAACACTGCCACTGACTATGTTTTCTGTTCTGATGATACTGTTTCATTTAAACTCCAAATCAGAGCTGGTGTAAGGTGATTAAAAACTTCTTTGTTAAAATTTCAGGACACTTGTACTGAGATTTTAACCCCTTTATCTCCGAACCTTCATGACCGGGGCCAAATTTATCATTTCTGACCAGTGGCAATTAATTAGGTAATAACTCTGGAACGCTTCAATGGATCCCACTGATTCTGAGATTGTTTTTCTGTGACATATTATACTTCATGACTTCATGATAGTGGTAAAATATATTTGATGTGACTGGCGTTTATTTGTGAAAAAATCGGAAATTTGGTGAAAATTTTGAAAATTTTGCAATTTTCAATCTTTGAATTTTTATACCCTTAAATCGGAGAGATATATCACACAAACTAGATAATAAATAACATTTCCCACATGTCTACTTTACAAATGCACAATTTTGGAACCAAAATTTTTTTTTAGTAAGTTATAAGGGTTAAAAGTTGACCAGCGATTTCTAATTTTTAAAACAAAATTTACAAAACCATTTTTCTTTAGGGACCACATCACATTTGAAATGACTTTGAGGGGCCTTTATGACATAAAATACCCAAAAGTAGCACCATTCTAAAAACTACACCCCTAGAGGTGCTCAAAACCACATTCAAGAAGTTTATTAACCCTTCAGGTGCTTCACAGGAATTTTTGGAATGTGGAAGAAAAACAATTTAACTTTTTTTTCACAAAAAATGTACTTTTGACTAGGGATGAGCGAGCACTAAAATGCTCAGATGCTCGTTGCTCGGGTCAAGCAAATCATAATGCTCGGGTGCTCGACCAGAGCAACGAGCCCATTGTAATTCAATGGGAAGCTCGAGCATTCTTGCGGGGGCCTCCCGGAGGTCTGCAGGGGTCCTAAAAATTGCCCAAATCGATGGGAACAGTGCTGATATTACATGGTAACAGCATAGGGAAGACCACCGGAAGCATCTCTGACTCCCAGGTCACTGCTGTGAACAATGTTGTCAGAGTATTACGCCACTTTTACGGACTCACAATAAAACATACAAAAATGAAACCGAAATGGATTTTCTAGAAAAAATATTAAGGAATATTCTTTCCAGGGTAATGACTTAAAACAAAATGACAAAAACAAAGATGCTTGTCCACACCTTGGGCTATGTTTGCACTTAGCATTTTTGCACTTTTGCATTGCTTTCAACAGTGAAAAATACATTCACCAGTAAATGTGATTCTAACATTTTACTACCTTATTTGACTATTTGATGTGTAAGACATGATCAGACACATCCATACAGTGCTAAAATGTAATGGGAACAGCATGGGGAAGATCCCTTGAAGCATTTCTGACTCCCAGGTCACTGTCGTGAACAATGCTGTGAAAAATGACATTCACAGGTAAATGTCATTTTAACATTTTACTACCTTATCTGCTCATGTGGTGTGTGAGACATGATCAGACACATCCTGTTTAATTTATAAAGGAGGGATTCTGAAAGTCACAAAGCCTATTTTTATGGGGCCATTAGGTAGCCATTACTATTGTTAAAGGTCCAGCAGTCGACCCTCATTGTTAGAGGGCCATCAGCTGGCTATGCTTTTGTTGTTCCCATTAACAAGGAGTGGTTTCCCTATACTGTTATTGCATATGCAGTGACTGCAAGGCCTGCTCAAAATTTGGAAAAACCCCAATACACCTTTGAACAGACATAGAGGAGGGCCTCATTTAAAAAAAATGTTCCCATTATTTAAGAGCAGATCTCCTATACTGTTATTGCATATGCAGTGACTGCAAGGCTTGCCCAAAATTGTAAAAACCTCAATAAACCTTTGAAGAAACATAGAAGAGGGCCTCATTTAAAAAAAATGTTTCCATTATTAAGGCGCAGGTCTCCAATACTGTTATTGCATATGTAGTGACTGCAAAGCCTGCTCAAAATTTGGAAAACTCCCATTAAACCTTTGAAGAGTCATAAAGGAGGGCCTCATTAAACAAAAATGTTCCCATTATTAAGGAGAGGGTCTCCTATGCTGTAATTGCGTATGTAGTGACTGCAAAGGCTGCCCAAATTTTGTAAAAACACCAGTACACCTTTGAACAGACATAGAGGAAGGCATCATTAAAAAAAAAAAATTTCCATTACTAAGGAGCGCGTCTCCTATACTGTAATTGCGTATGTAATGACTGCAAGGCCTGCCCAAAATTGGTAAAAACCCCAATACACCTTTGAAGAGACATAGAGGAGGACCTCATTAAAAAAATTTTTTCCCATTATTAAGGAGTGGGTCTCCTATATTGTTATTACATATGTAGTGACTGCAAGGCCTGCCCAAATTTTGTAAAAACCCCAATATACATTTGAAGAGACATAGAGAAGAGCCTCATTAAAAAAATGTTCCCATTATTAAGGAGCGGGTCTCCTATACCGTAATTGCATATGTAGTGACTGCAAGGCCTGCCCAAATTTTGTAAAAACCCAAATACACCTTTGAAAATACATAGAGGAAGGCCTCATAAAAAAAATGTTCCCATTATTAAGGAGCAGGTCTCCTATACTGATATTGTGTATGTAGTGACTGCAAGGCCTGCCCAAAATTCTGAAAAATTCAATACACCTTTGAACAGACATGGAGGAGGGCCTCATTAAAAAAAAACTGTTCCCATTATTAAGGAACAGATCTCCTCTACTGTAATTGCGTATGTATTGACTGCAAGGCCTGCCCAAAATTTGGAAAAACCCCAATACACCTTTGAACAGACATAGAGGAGGGCCTCATTAAAAAAAAAAAATTCTCATTATTAAGGAGTGGGTCTCCTATACTGTAATTGTGTGTGTAGGGGTTTCAAGGACTGCCCAAAACTTGTAAAAACCCCATTACACCTTTAAAGAGATATAGAGGAGGGGCTCATTTAAAAAAAATGTTCCCATTATTACGGAGTGGGTCTCTTATACTGTAATTACGTATGTAGCGACTGCAAGGCCTGTCCAAAATTTTGTAAAAACCAAAATACACATTTAAAGAAACATAGATTAGGGACTAATTAAAAAAAATGTTCCCATTATTAAGGAACTGGTTACCTATACTGTAAATGTGTATGTAGTGACTGCAAGGCCTGCTCAAAATTGGTAAAAAACCCAATACACCTTTGATGAGACATAAAGGAGGGCTTCATTAAAAAAATCTTTTGATTATTAAGGAACAGGTCTCCTATAATAATATTGTGTATGTAGTGAATGCAAGGTCTGCCCAAATTTTGTAAAAACCCCAATAAACCTTTGAAGAGACATAGAGGAGGGCTTCATAAATTTTTTTTTTCCCATTATTAAAGATCGGGTCTCATATACTGATATTGCATATGGAGTGACTGCAAGGACTGCCCAAAATTTTGAAAAACCCAATAAACCTTTGAACAGACGTAGAGGAGGGTCTCATTAAAGAAAAAATGTTCCAATTATTAAGGAGCGGGTCTCCTATGCTGTAATTGCGTATGTAGTGACTGCAAGGCCTGCCTAAAATTTGAAAAAACCCTAATACACCTTTGAACAGACATAGAGGAGGGCATCATTAAAAAAAAAGTTCCCATTATTAAGGAGCAGGTCTCTTATACTGCAATTGGGTATGTAGTGACTGCAAAGCCTGCCCAAATTTTGCAAAAACCCAATACACCTTTGAACAGACATAGAGGAGGGCCTCATTAACAAAAATGTTCCCATTATTAAGGAACAGGTCTCTTATAATGTAATTGCGTATCTAGTGACTGCAAGGCCTGCACAAAATTTTAAAAAATCCAATACACCTTTGAACAGACATAGAGAAGGGCCTCATTAAAAGAAATGTTCCCATTATTAAGGAGCGGGTCTCGTACACTGTAATTGCGTATGTAGTGACTGCAAAGTCTGGCCAAAATCTGGAAAAACCCCAATACACCTTTCAACAGACATAGAGGAGGGCATCATTGAAAAAAAATGCTCACATTATTAAGGAGTGAGTTTCCTATACTGTAACTGCATATGTAGTGACTGCAAGGCCTGCCCAAAATTTGTAAAAACCTGAATAAAACTTTGAAGAGACATAGAGGAAGGCCCCATTTAAAAAAAAATGTTCCCATTATTAAGTAGCAGGTCTCCTATACTGTTATTGCGTATGTAGTGACTGCAAGGTCTGCCCAAAATATTAAAACCCCAATGCACCCTTGGAAAGGACATAGAGGAAGGACTCATTTTAAAAAAAGTTCCCATTATTAAGGAGCGGGTCTCCTGTACAGTTATTGTGTAAGGATTGACGGCAAGGCTTGCCCAAAAAAGGAAAAACCCCAATAAACCTTTGAACAGACATAGAGGAGGGCCTCATTAAAAAAAATGTTCCCATTATTAAAGAGCCGGTCTCCTATACAGTTATTGGGCATGTAATGATTGCAACGCCTGTCCAAAATTAGTAAAAACCCCAATACACCTTTGAAGAGACATAGAGGAGCGACTCATTAAAATTTTTTTCCCATTATTAAGGAGCTGGTCTCCCATACAGATATTGCATGTGTAGTAACTGCAAGAGCTGCCCAAAATTTTGAAAAACCCCAATACACATTTGAACAGACATAGAGGAGGGCCTCATTAAAAAAAAATGTCCCCTTATAAAGAAGCGAATCTCCTATACTGATATTGAGTATGTAGTGACTGCAAGGCTTGCCCAAAATTTGGAAAAACCTCACTACACCTTTGAAGAGACATAGAGTAGGGCCTCATTAAAAAAAAATGTTCCCATTATTATGGAGCGGGGCTGTTATACTGTTATTGCGTATGTAATGACTGCAAGGCCTGCCCAAAATTTGGAAAAAAACCCAACAAACCTTGGAAGAGACAAAGAGGAGGGCCTCATTTGAAAACAATGTTCCTATTATTAATGAGTGGGTCTCCAATACTGTTATTGCATATTAAGTGACTGCAAGGTCTGTCCAAAATTTGGAAAAACCCCCATACGCTTTTTAACAGACATAGAGGAGTGCTTAATTTAAAAAAAAATGTTCCCATTATTAAGGAGCGGGTCTCCTATACTGTTATTGAGTATGCAGTGGCTACAAGGTCTACACAAAATTTGGAAAAACCCAATACAACTTTGAACAAAAATAGAGTAGGGTCTCATTTAAAAAAAATCTTCCCATTATTAAGGAGCGTGTCTGCTATGCTGTTATTGCATATGCACTGACTTCAAGGCCTGCCCAAAATTTGGGAAAACCCCAATACACCTTTGAGGAGACATATAGAGGGGCCTCATTTAAAAAAAATGTTCCCATTATTACGGAGCGGGTCTCCTATGCTGTTATTGTGTATGTAGTGACTGCAAGGCCTGCCCAAAATTTCGAAAAACCCCAATACACCTTTGAAAGGACACAGAGGAGTGCCTCTTTAAAAAATAATTTTCCCATTATTATGGAACTGCTATGCTGTTATTGCATATGTAGTAACTAAAAGGCCTGCCCAAATTTTGTAAAAACCCCAATACACCTTTGAAGAGACATAGAGGAGAGACTCATTTTAAATAAAACTATTCCCATTAATAAGGAGCGGGTCGCCTATACTATTATTGCGTTTGAAGTGAATGCAAGGTATAATCAAAATTTGGAAAAACCCAATACACCGTTAAACAGACAGAGAGGAGGGCCTCATTTTAAAAAAATGTTTCCTATATTAAGGAGCTGGTCTCCTATACTGTTATAGAAAACACTTGGGCCAACATATCAAAGAGCTCACGAATCAGTGGTGACGACACAAATCAGTTCACCACTCATAGTCATGAGCAAAGCATTGCCTACTCAAGGAATGGTATGAAAAACCGCGAGATTGAGTACAAATGGCATAAAAATATTGAAGTTTATTAGTCAATTAAAAATGTACAAAAATAATAATACGCAATATATACACAAATATAATTATACAGACACTAGGTGAGTATTGGATAACCAAAGGGAAAAGGAAAGAAGGAAAAAATAGCCCCCATGAGAGCCTCAAAGTCTCCCATAAAAATGTATTACAGATTGCATAAGTGCAAATAAATTCCACACAAGGAGGAGTCAAGCGGGAGAGAAGAGACCAGGGGAAAAGATAAGAAAAGAAAATGTAAAAGACGGTGGAATCGCAGAGAGCGCATGCAGTCACAGTCAGATATAAGGGATAAGGTACCCCTTACATATAGTTCAGCAATGTCAGAATAAAGAATAAGTCGGGGCACTCACCAAACTGACTGGTAGCTCACGCAAACAGGTAGGGCACAGAGGGGCAGAAAAAGGACATCCACCAGGGGCCTCGACGCGCGTTTCGCGTTGGGCTTTATCAAGAGGCACGTTATTGCATGTGAAGTGACTGCAAGGCCTGCCCAAAATTTGGGAAAACCCCAATACACCTTTGAAGAAACATAGAGGAGGGCCTCATTTAATTTTTTTTTTCCCATTTTAAAGAATCGGGTCTCCTATACTGTTATTGCGTATGCAGTGACTGTAAGACCTGCCCAAAATTTTGAAAAACCTTAAAACACCGTTAAACAAACATAGAGGAGGGCCTCATTTAAAAAAAAATGTTCCCATTATTAAGGAGTGAGTCTCCTATACTGTTATTGCATATGAAGTGACTGCAAAGGCAGCCAAAACTTTGGAAAAACCCCAATACACCATTGAAGAGACATAGAGGAGGGCCTCACTTAAAAAAAAATGTTGCCATTATTAAGTAGCGGGTCTCCTATACTGTTATTGAGTATGCAGTGACTGGAAGGCCTGCCCAAATTTTGAAAAAAAAACAATACACTTTTTAAGAGACATATAGTGGGGCCTCATTTAAAAAAAAATGTTCCCATTATTAAGGAGTGGGTCTCCTATACTATTATTGCGTATGTAATGAATGCAAGTGACTCGCCCCCTGGGCCGTGGGGCACTCGGATCCGGGCAATAGGGAAACGGTGGGAGTAGTAGTGGCAACCCGGTTCCGTGGCTCAGGGTGGTTAGGCCAGTGGTAGTCCGTTATGTGCTGATGATTATGTCCGACTACGCCACCCATGGATATGTGGTCATTAGGAACCGCCGCTGGGGCTGATGATGTATGCACCTGGGATGGTGTGACTCCCCACGGGAAGAGTGCGGCCCCAGGGCAGTATAATGGATGGTGGGAGTGATGGGGGTGAGAGTCCCAGCGCCGTTAGTGCTGGAGGAGCAAGGAGCACACAGACAACAGGTTGCAGTCCAGGGTCTTTACTAGAACAGGTAAACTGACCCACAAACAGTCCCGGCTAGGAGGGGACCTGGATGTCTGAGAGCAGTGGGGAAATTGGCCCTGGTCAGGGTGAGGGTGTAGGCCTACTGTGCTTTCTGCGCTCCTTCTGGCTATCTCCTCCTTATAAGGTAACAGCCCACATTTCCGAGCTCTCCGTGTATTCTCGCCTGTATGGCCTGCGACGTGGGTTCCTTTCTGCTCCCAGCCTGGTACGGCTTTGCTGGTCCCTTCTGTTGTGGCAGAGCCTCCGGTCTTCTTAGGCCAAGGAATATACAGTCCCCTGCGGACTGGTTATCTGCTGTAGGATGTGGAATCCTCCCAGCCTCAGACACCAAAGTCTGGTAAATTAAGTCCTTTATCTGCCAAGACAGGCTCACTTCGCCTCTTGTCTCTGGCTTGTGGCTCTCCTCCTGCCACACTTCCTCTTAGGTGCAATACAACTTTCTGTCCCTGCTCTGCTCTGGGACAAGTCTCAGTTCTGAGACAGGTCGTCCAGTTCTCCCTAACCCTGCCCCCAGCACCAGCTTTTATAGGGGCAGCCTGCTCCCCCTACTGGCCTGAGACAGGAGGTACTGCATGCTAATGTTCCCCTGACTAGAGAACCTCCCCCTTGCTCTCAGACACAGCTTTATTACACTTGTGGCATCCAGGCCAGGGTGACATATTCCCCCCTAGTGAAATTTAGTACTCCGGGACTAAACAATAAACAAAGACAATATGCATAACCATAAAACATTAACAGACAGACGACGCACAGATTGAGTTCTTAAGGTCACAGTGTGGTCTGTGACCGGGTGTCCATATCACCAATACAATGGGGAGCCTTAACCAGGTGGGGGTCTGTCCTACCCCAAGTCCTTTACAGTCTTAGTTCATTCCTTGGCTAGGCTCCGAACGCAGTCCATACAAGGTCCCGGTTATAAAAAAGTCCATAACCTTTGAGTCCTTACGGTAACTGCAAGAAACTGAAACACAGAATTACCAAACATGCATGTAACTTTGCAAACATTTCAACATTTGGCAACAGGGTTATTTACAATTTTAGTGCACCCTATATTCTCCAGCGAGCGGGTATCTGCCCCTTTGTGCTCCTGGTTGACCTCCTTAATCCACTGTCTGGTGGTGGACCAACCTGGCTTTCCCCACTAGCGTTAGGGGTACAGCTACCAGCTGGGTGTACAGGTAGGGCAGGCAGCTGTCTGTGGGTCTTTTGGCTTACCGCAGGCATGGCAGGCTCACTGTCAGCAGAGGGTTGATTCTCCTGGGCTGCTGGTTCAGGCTCTTCTGCCTCTGGAACTGCTTGCTCTTCTTCACCTTCCGGCTCTGGCGCAGGTTGTTGTTGAGCCGGTTGCAGGAAATGCAGGACGGGTACCACTATGGCATCGTTTATTCGGGTCCAGGACTGAGGAAACTCTCCGAGAACGGTGCTGATCATTTCTTCCTTGTCCTGTGCGGGTTCAAGGTCACTTTGATCCTCTTCTGCACTAGGGAGTTGCTCGGGGCACCTTTTTAGGTGGTCTCTGGAGACGGTACTAGTGGTTTCTCCTCCATCCTTGGTGATCACGCACACCATCGGGTTGTCGTGATCAGACTGCAGTACGGTGTAGGGTTCCCTTTCCCACTGGTCATCCAACTTATGTAGCCTTCTCTTTCGCTTCAGGACCTGCTCACCAGGTTCTAGGGGACCAGCAGGGGCGTGTTGGTTGAAGAGTCTTTCTTGCTTCTCTCTCTCCTGGGCCAGGCTCTTCTCCACACTCTCCTGTACCTTCTTGTACTGCAGTTGCCTTTCCGTATCCCAGTCAGCATCCGGGGAGGTGTCCTCAGGCGTTAGGACTCCCATCTCCAGGTCTACGGGCAGCTTACCTGGTCTGGCTCGCATCAGGTAAGCCGGGGTGCAGTTTGCAGCATTCACTGGGATATTGTTGTATAGGTCTATCAGGTCCGGCAGTTTTTCTGGCCACAGGCTTCGTTCTTCCAGGGGCAATGTCTTCAGGAGATCAATGACTATATTGTTCACTTTCTCACACATCCCGTTGGTTTGTGGGTGGTAAGGCGTTGTCCGAATCTTCTTACAGCCATAGAGGTTGCAGAACTCTTGGAACATTTCAGCCTCGAACGCTGGACCCTGGTCTGTCAGGACCTGTTCCGGATACCCGTGTGGATGACAGTCGTATTGCTGGAAGGCTTTGGCCGCCGTTTGGGCTGTCAAGTCTTTCACCGGGACCACCACTAGAAAATGGGAGTAGTGGTCCACGATTGTCAGGGCATAGATGTACCCTGACCAGCTTGGAGCCAACTTGACGTGGTCCAGAGCTACCAGCTCAAGAGGCTGCGTGGTGACGATGGGCCTCAAGGGTGTCTTCTGGCTGGCATGGTCCTTCCTCCTTAGGTGACAAGGGCCACAGTCTCTGCACCACTTCTCTACAGCCCCTCTCATGCCGACACAAAAGAACCGTCCTCTCAGCAGGAACTCCAGTTTCTTCCAACCGAAGTGCCCCGCTCTGTCATGGTAAGCCCCCAGGACCATAGCTGCATCCCGCCTTGGGACCACGACTTGCCAGGTCAGCTCATGGGTCCGGTGGTTGACAATCCTTCTACACAGCTTGCCTTCGTAGAGGAACAGCTTGCTCTTCTCTTTCCATAGCTGCTTGGCTTCCTCTGGGGCATCCGGATCCTTGCGGGAGTCTTCCTGGGTCAGCAGATCTTTCACCAGGCGGATGGCAGGGTCACTATCTTGAGTCTCGGCCCAGCTGTGGTGAGGTAGGGGATTGATCATCATGGTTGTTAGATCCTCCTCCTTCACGCGGTGGGAGTATTGAGCGGCTCCATACCGGTGAAACGCGGGGAGTTCTACCTCCTCCAGCTCTTCTGGGTCTGCATCACCTTCAGGTAAGTGAGGCATTCTCGATAGGGCGTCAGCATTGGCATTGGTTTTGCCCGCCCGGTACTTGATCACGAAGTCATAGTTGGAGAGACAGGCCATCCACCGCTGTTCCAGGGCACCCAGTCTCGCATTGTCCAGATGTGTCAATGGGTTGTTGTCCGTGTACACGGTGAACTTTGCGGAGGCCAGGTAATGCTTGAAGCGTTCCGTTACGGCCCACACCACTGCCAAGAATTCTAGCTTGAAGGAGCTGTAATTGTCCGGGTTCCTCTCGGTGGGCCTCAGCTTCCGGCTGGCGTACGCGATCACCCTTTCTCTGCCCTGTTGGTTTTAGGACAGTACGGCTCCCAGTCCCACATTACTGGCGTCTGTGTGAAGGATAAAAGGCTGGCCATAATCAGGGTAGGCCAGGATCTCATCTCCTGTGAGGGCCATCTTCAACTGGCGGAAGGACTCCTCTTCCGGTTGATCCCACTTGAAGGGTGGCTTTTGACTTCTGGACTTAGACTGTCCTATCAGGAGGTCCTGCATAGGAGCAGCCATCTTAGTGAACCCGGGGATGAACCTTCGGTAGTAGCCTACCAACCCGAGGAACTGCCTTACTTCTTTGATGTTCGAGGGGCTTGGCCAGCTCTTGATTGCCTTGACCTTGTCAGGGTCGGGGGCTACTCCTTCCGCACTTACCACGTGCCCTAGGTACTGGACCTTTGGTTTCAACAGGTGGCACTTCGATGGTTTCACCTTCAGGCCATAGCCTGCCAGGGCTTCGAACACCTCGGCCAGGTGCTTTAGATGGTCCTCATAGGTCTTCGAATAGACGATCAAGTCGTCCAGGTAAAGGAGGACCGTCTCGAAGTTTCGGTGCCCTAGACAGAATTCCATCAGCCTCTGGAAGGTCCCTGGTGCGTTGCAGAGCCCGAAGGGCATACAGTTAAACTCACTCAGTCCCATCGGGGTGGTGAAGGCGGTCTTCTCCTTGTCAGCCTCTGCCACAGTAACCTGCCAGTACCCGCTAGTAAGGTCCAAAGTAGAAAAGAAGTTAGCTGATTTTAGTGCGGGTAAAGACTCCTCTATTCTGGGCAGCGGGTATGCGTCTTTGTGGGTGATACGGTTGATTTGTCTATAGTCGACGCACATTCTCATGGTGCCGTCTTTCTTTTTCATCAGAACCAAGGGGGCTGCCCAGGGGCTACAGCTATCTCTAATGACCCCGGCTTCTTTCATTTCTCTTAGCATGCCCTTTGCATTCTGATAATGTGCAGGGGGTACAGGTCTGTGTCTCTCTTTTATTGGTGGGTGGCTCCCTGTGGGGATATGGTATTCTATCCCTTTTACTCTGCCGAAGTCTAGCGGGTGCTTACTAAAGACTCTCTCATACTCCTGTACCACCCAGTAGACTCCTTGTTTTTGGTGCAGGGGAGTGGAGTCAGCACCCACATGGAGTTTCTGGCACCAGTCCTCCGTTTGTTTCTGGGAGCCATTACCCTCCGCTTGAGGAGATGGAGGCAAGGGTTCCACGGCCCTGATAGCTTTGTGTTCGACAACAAACAGTTTGGCAAGTGTAGCGTACCTGGGTAAGTGTACCTCTCTCTCCCCAATGTTGAAGATGTGAACGGGCACCCTCCCATGATGGACATCAACCACCCCCCGGGCTGTCAAAATGGTGGGCCTGCTGTCCGAGTACACGGGTTCTACCATGGCTTGGTAGTCTCTACCTCTCAACCCAATTGCAGTCCGACACCAGATCATCATTTCACTTTTGGGAGGCATGGAAATGGGGAATGGGTCACTCATTCTTACGCTACTGATCTCACCACCAGACAGTTCTACCTGCTGCCGTCTCATCAGGGCTTTTATCTCCTTGTTGAGGACTCTCTGTTGGCTGGAACTAGCATTCACTGCCACCTGTTGTATAATTACAATTACCTCTGAAAGACAATTTTCAATCACATTAGTACCCACAGTTATTTTAGGGTGACTCTCACGACGGTCAATGTCCACAATAATTACTCCCTGTGCCGGCAGTTCAACTTTACCAATCTTAATGGTCATCTCCTTGAACCCCATCTGCGGCACGGGTAAGCCATTACTGGCGATGATGCTCAAGTTACTGTCTGGATACCGTGTGATATCAGCATCAGTCCAATACTGCTTAAAAAGGACATAAGGGATAGTGGTTACTTGCGACCCAGTATCCAGCAAGGCGCTCATGGGGATACCGTCCAGGACCAGGGGTAAAGCCGGGCGCCCCCCAACGTACTTATTACGCCAATTGTAAGGGCCTGGTGATCTTATGCCTGGGGGTTGGCCCTCTGCCCCAGGTTGGACCCGTTTAAATTACAGTACCTGGAAATGTGTCCGGGCTGGTTGCATCGACGGCAAATGGGCTGTCCATCCTCTGCATAGCGGTCTGTGGGCCTCCCTCGGAATGATGGGATCCTCCTCTGTCGACGCCACGGGACATCCTCCGGATTTGAAGCCAGCTCGATGGGTCTCGACAGGTCCACTTGTAACGCCTGGACGGTCCTGGTCAACGCCGCGACGCTCCTGGTCAGCTCCTGGACTTGGTGATGCAGATCTTTCGATGGGGTTTGGTTCAGGGCCTGTGCATCGGCCCCCACAGAGTCCATAGGGGAGGGCGCTGCCTCCTGGTGGTAGGTGAGAGCAGGACGTCGGGGGTTTATAGCGCCACTGGTTGCAGGTTCACGGAGCACCCTTATGGCCCTGTCCTTAAATTGGGCAAAGGTCAGATCAGGGTTCTGAAAGAACATGAGGCGCAGTTGGGCCCTGTGGGCGCTAGACAGCAGACCTTCTATGAATTGTTCTGTTAGCAGGTTATCCGTTTCCTGCACGCTGCCAGGGTCAGTTTGTTGGATGGCCCTCAGGGCTTCCTGCAAATTTAGGGCATAGTCTCTGATGCTGTCCTGTGCCCGCTGCTTACATCCATAGAACCTCATTTTAATTTCAGCGGAGGTACGTGTGTCAAAGGTACCCCGCAGCCGGGCCAGAATACCCTTCACGGTCCTTTTCTCCTCAGTGGGCCATGACTTTACCTCCCTTTGGGCTGCGCCAGTTAACTGCCCTGTTAGTATGCTGACCTTCTGTTCCTCTGTCAGGGGGTAAACTTGGAACAAACTGTACAGCCTTTCCTTAAAGTCAGTTAGGGCATGGGGCTCCCCTGAATACTTAGGCAGCCAGGCCGCTCCAGGGATGTAGGGAAGGGAAAATGGCATCACCGCTGCTGCAGCTGCGCTGGTGGTAGTGGGCGCCTTTATGTCCGACATCTTCCTCCCCCCTAGTTAAGCGTGGCCTACCTTCCAACGATCCTCTTCTGTAGACTGCGGCTCCGCTGATGCTGCTCTGGACGAGGACCTTGCGTTGCGTCCTGGTGACGTCAGTGTCACTCTCTCTCCCTTCCAGAATCTTGCGCAGCGTCGGTGCGTGGGGCGGAGCTTCGAGTCTCGCGCCGTTTGGACGTCCACGCCCCTCTTCTTCCCGCGCGGCGTCCTGAAGATGGCATCCGATGGCGGGAAAACGGCTGAAGATGGCGGGAACCGACAGAAGATGGCGGGAGACGGCTGGAAATGGCGGGAAACGTCTCCGGATGGCGGGAAACCTCTTTTCAGGTACGTGTACAGTCTCTTTCAGGCACGCAATACCCGTTTGAGGTGGGTTGGTTACAATCCTGCTGACTACGCCAAAGCTTACTCGCCCCCTGGGCCGTGGGGCACTCGGATCCGGGCAATAGGGAAACGGTGGGAGTAGTAGTGGCAACCCGGTTCCGTGGTTCAGGGTGGTCAGGCCAGTGGTAGTCCGTTATATGCTGATGATTATGTCCGACTACGCCACCCGTGGATTTGCGGTCATTAGGAACTGCCGCTGCAAGGCAGACCGCTGGGGCTGATGATGTATGCAGCTGGGATGGTGTGACTCTCCACGGGAAGAGTGCGGCCCCAGGGCAGTATAATGGATGGTGGGAGTGATAGTGGTGAGACTCCCAGTGCCGTTAGTGCTGAGGAGCAAGGAGCACACAGACAACAGGTTGCAGTCCAGGGTCTTTACTAGAACAGGTAAACTGACCCACAAACAGTCCCGGCTAGGAGGGGACCTGGATGTCTGAGAGCAATGGGGAAATTGGCCCTGGTCAGGGTGAGGGTGTAGGCCTACCGTGCTTTCTGCGCTCCTTCTGGCTATCTCCTCCTTATAGGGTAACAGCCCACGTTTCCGAGCTCTCCGTGTATTCTCGCCTGTATGGCCTGAGACATGGGTTCCTTTCTGCTCCCAGCCTGGTACGGCTTTGCTGGTCCCTTCTGTTGGGGCAGAGCCTCCAGGCGTCTTAGGCCAAGGAATATACAGTCCCCTGCGGACTGGTTATCTGCTGTAGGATGTGGAATTCTCCCAGCCTCAGACACCAAAGTCTGGTAAATTAAGTCCTTTATCTGCCAAGACAGGCTCACTTCGCCTCTTGTCTCTGGCTTGTGGCTCTCCTCCTGCCACACTTCCTCTTAGGTGCAATACAACTTTCTGTCCCTGCTCTGCTCTGGGACAAGTCTCAGTCCTGAGACAGGTCGTCCAGTTCTCCCTAACCCTGCCCTCAGCACCAGCTTTTATAGGGGCAGCCTGCTCCCCCTACTGGCCTGAGACAGGAGGTACTGCATGCTAATGTTCCCCTGACTAGAGAACCTCCCCCTTGCTCTCAGACACAGCTTTATTACACTTGTGGCATCCAGGCCAGGGTGACACACAAGGTCCGCCCAAAATTTGGAAAAACCCCAATACACCTTTGAAGAGTCATAGAGGAGGGCCTCATTTAGAAAAAATGTCCCCATTATTAAGGAGCTGGACTCCTGAATAGTGTTGAGCCACCCCCATAGTGTTCGGGTTCGGTTTGTCGAACACCGGGATGTTCGAGAAACTGTTCGTCGAACTGTTCGTCGAACACCTTAGAACACCGTCGAACACCGTTAAAACCAATGGCAGGCAAACAAAAACACATAGAAAACAACTTCAAAGGTGTCCAAAAGCTGACAAACTGCTCAGAAGACACTCTCTTTAAAAAAGCCGTCCGGCAAATTCAGCAGCGGCATACACCGGTACCCGACAATTTAGACAAGAAGGAATAGAGCATCACACATAGATTAGACAGATAGAAACATGTCAGTCACACATATAAGAAGCACAGTGACAGTGTTGCTTACTGCACTTGTCATTTAGTGTAAAGGATTTATTAAAAAAAATATTAGTGTTTTCATGCACCGTCTCTTTAAAAAAGCCGGCCGGCAATTCAGCAGCGGTACCCGACAATTTAGAACAGAAAGAATAGAGCTTCACACATAGATTAGATAGATAGAAACATGTCAGTCACATATATAATAAGTACAGTGACAGTGTTGCTTACTGTACTTGTCATTTAGTGTAAAGGATTTATTTTAAAAAAATAATAGTGTTTTCATGCACTGTCTCTTTAAAAAAGCCGGCCGGCAATTCAGCATCTGTACTCGACAATTTAGAACAGAAAGATAGAGCATCACACATAGATTAGATAGATAGAAACATGTCAGTCAGATATATAATAAGTACAGTGATAGTGTTGGTTACTGTACTTGTCATTTAGTGTTAAAATAAAGGATTTATTAAAAAAAAAATTAGCGTGGGGTTCCCCGTAATTTTAGTCTCTAGCGGAGGTTAAGCGGAGGTTAAGCAGACGACTGGGGCAGATGTTTGAAGCCTGGGAAGGGGGTAATACCCACGGAGCTTCCCAGGCTACTAATATCAGCCCCCAGCTGAATACCTAGCCTTTACTAGCTATTAAAATGGGGGACCCCCCCCAAAAAATTACGTGGGGTCCCCCCTATTTTAATAGCTAGCAAAGGCTAGGCAGACAGCTGGGGGCTGATATTAATAGCCCAGGAAGGGTGCCATGAATATTGGCCCCCTCCCAGGCTAGAAACACCAGCCGTCAGCCACCCCAGAAATGGCGCATCCATAGGATGCGCCAATTCTGGCACTTAGCCTCGCTCTTCCCACTGCCCTGTAGCGGTGGCAGTGGGGTAATAGGGCTGGGGTTGATGTCAGCTTATAATGCCAGCTGACATCAAGCCCAGGTTAGGAATGGAGAGGCGTCTATAAGACACCCCCATTATTAACCCCATAGTGAAAGTTAAAAAAAACACAAACACCCAGAATAAAGTCCTTTAATTGAAATAAACACACAATTCTTTATTGTTCTAAATTAAACCATACTTACCGTCATGCCCATTCCAGCTGAAGCCAACGATCTCCTGCAATAAAAATAAAATAATAAACCTACATCATCCTTACCTTTCCATGGTTCCCAGGACAGCTTCAGCTCTGCTACATCGAGATGACAGGCTGGACCGCAGCAGAACGCTGCCATCCAGCCTGTCAACCCGCAGACACTGAGAAGAGCAGGCTTGCTTCGCTCCTCAGTGTCTCGCTGTGACGGCATCCAGATGAGCCGAGGTCATGTCCAATGAACTCGGCTCACCTCATGCACGTCACTGACAGCGTGGGAAATTCTCCTGCACTCAGCGCTTCAGCGTGGGAGAATTCTCACGCTGAAGCGCTGAGTGCAGGAGAATTTTCCCACGCTGTCAGTGACGTGCATGAGGTGAGCTGAGATCATTGGACATGAACTCACCTCATGCACGTCACTGACAGCGTGGGAAAATTCTCACGCTGAAGTGCTGAGTGAAGGAGAATTTTCCCACGCTGTCAGTGACGTGCATGAGGTGAGCTGAGTTCATTGGACATGAGCTCACCTCATGCACGTCACTGACAGCGTGGGAAATTCTCCTGCACTCAGCGCTTCAGCGTGGGAGAATTCTCACGCTGAAGCGCTGAGTGCAGGAGAATTTTCCCACGCTGTCAGTGACGTGCATGAGGTGAGCTGAGATCATTGGACATGAACTCACCTCATGCACGTCACTGACAGCGTGGGAAAATTCTCACGCTGAAGCGCTGAGTGCAGGAGAATTTTCCCACGCTGTCAGTGACGTGCATGAGGTGAGCTGAGTTCATTGGACATGAGCTCACCTCATGCACGTCACTGACAGCGTGGGAGAATTCTCCTGCACTCAGCGCTTCAGCGTGAGAATTTTCCCACGCTGTCAGTGACGTGCATGAGGTGAGCCGTGTTCATCGGACATGACCCCGGCTCATCTGGATGCCGTCACAGAGAGACACTGAGGAGCGCAAGCATGCCTGCTCTTCTCAGTGTCTGCGGGATGACAGGCTGGATGGCAGCGTTCTGCTGCGGTCCAGCCTGTCATCTCGATGTAGCAGAGCTGAAGCTGTCATGGGAACCATGGAAAGGTAAGGATGATGTTGGTTTATTATTTTTCTTTTATTTCAGGAGATCGTTGGCTTCAGCTGGAATTGGCGTGATTGTAAGTATGGTTTAATTTAGAACAATAAAGAATTGTGTGTTTATTTCAATTAAAGGACTTTATTCTGGGTGTTGTGTTTTTTTTAAATACTTTACTAGAAATTCATGGCGGTCATGTCTAATACTGGCGTGACCCCATGAATTTTGGGCTTAGGGCCAGCTGATAATACCAAGCTGGCCCTAACCCCTTTATTACCCAGTGAGCCACCGCACCAGGGCCCTGGATGAGTTGGGTACAGCGCCAGAAGATGGTGCTTCTATGAACGCGCCATTTTCCGGGGTGGCTGCGGACTGCAATTTGCAGCGGGGGAGGGGGGGCAGAAAGCTTGGGCCTCCCTGCGCTGCAGATTCCAGCCCCCAGCTGCCTAGTTGTACCTGGCTGGACACAAAAATAGGGCGAAGCCCCACGTATTTTTTTTTTAATTATTTCATGAAATAATTAAGAAAAAAAGGGCTTCCCTATATTGTTGTGTCCGGCCAGGTACAAATAGGCAGCTGGTGGTTGGGGGCAGCCCGTTCCTGCCTGCTGTACCTGGCTGGACACAAATATAGTGCGAAGCCCCACTTCAATTTTTTTTAATTATTTCAGGAAATTCATGAAATAATTAAGAAAAAAAGGGCTTCCCTATATTGTTGTGTCCGGCCAGGTACAAATAGGCAGCTGGTGGTTGGGGGCAGCCCGTTCCTGCCTGCTGTACCTGCCTGGACACAAATATAGTGCGAAGCCCCACTTCAATTTTTTTTAATTATTTCAGGAAATTCATGAAATAATTAAGAAAAAAAGGCCTTCCCTATATTGTTGTGTCCGGCCAGGTACAAATAGGCAGCTGGTGGTTGGGGGCAGCCCGTTCCTGCCTGCTGTACCTGGCTGGACACAAATATAGTGCGAAGCCCCACTTCAATTTTTTTAAATTATTTCAGGAAATTCATGAAATAATTAAAAAAAAATTGACGTGGGCCTTCGCACTATACTTGTATCCAGTCAGGTGCAGCAGGCAGGAACGGGCTGCCCCCAACCACCGGCTGCCTATTTGTACCTGGCCGGACACAACAATATAGGGAAGACCTTTTTTTTTAAATTATTTCATGAAATAATTAAAAAAAAATTGACGTGGGGCTTCGCACTATATTTGTGTCCAGCCAGGTACAGCAGGCAGGAATGGGCTGCCCCCAACCAACAGCTGCCTATTTGTACCTGGCCGGACACAACAATGTAGGGAAGCCCTTTTTTTCTTAATTATTTCATGAAATAATTTAAAGAAAATTGACGTGGGGCTTCGCCCTGTTTTTGTTTTCCAGCCAGGTATAACTAGGCAGCTGGGGGCTGGAATCCGCAGCGCAGGGAGGACCAAGCTTTCTGGGCCACCCCCGCTGCACATTGCAGTCCACAGCCACCCCGGAAAATGGCGCGTTCATAGAAGCGCCATCTTCTGGCGCTGTACCCAACTCATCCAGGGCCCTGGTGCGGTGGCTCATTGGGTAATAAAGGGGTTAGGGCCAGCTTGGCATTATCAGCTGGCCCTAAGCCCGAAATTCATGGGGTCACGCCAATATTAGACATGACCACCATGAATTTCTAGTAAAGTATTTAAAAAAAACACACCACCAAGAAAAAAGTCCTTTAATTGAAATAAACACACAATTCTTTATTGTTCTAAATTAAACCATACTTAGCGTCACACCCATTCCAGCTGAAGCCAACGATCTCCTGAAATAAAAGAAAAATAATAAAGCAACATCATCCTTACCTTTCCATGGTTCCCATGACAGCTTCAGCTCTGCTACATCGAGATGACAGGCTGGACCGCAGCAGAACGCTGCCATCCAGCCTGTCATCCCGAAGACACTGAGAAGCGTAGGCTTGCATGGGCTCCACAGTGTCTCTCTGTGAGGGCATCCAGATGAGCCGAGTTAATGTCCAATGAACTCGGCTCACCTCATGCACGTCACTGACAGCGTGGGAAAATTCTCCTGCACTCAGCGCTTCAGCGTGGGAGAATTCTCACGCTGAAGCGCTGAGTGCAGGAGAATTTTCCCACGCTGTCAGTGACATGCATGAGGTGAACTGAGTTCATTGGACATGAGCTCACCTCATGCACGTCACTGACAGCGTGGGAGAATTCTCCTGCACTCAGCGCTTCAGCGTGAGAATTTTCCCACGCTGTCAGTGACGTGCATGAGGTGTGCTGAGTTCATTGGACATGAACTCGGCTCATCTGGATGCTGTCACAGAGAGACGCTGAGGAGTGCAAGCATGCCTGCGCTTCTCAGTGTCTGCGGGATGACAGGCTGGATGGCAGCTTTCTGCTGCGGTCCAGCCTGTCATCTCGATGTAGCAGAGCTGAAGCTGTCGTGGGAACCATGGAAAGGTAAGGATTATGTTGCTTTATTATTTTTCTTTTATTGCAGGGGATCGTTGGCTTCAGCTGGAATGGGCGTGATTGTAAGTATGGTTTAATTTAGAACAATAAAGAATTGTGTCTTTATTTCAATTAAAGGACTTTATTCTGGGTGTTTGTGTTTTTTTTTAACTTTGACTACGGGGTTAGTAATGGGGGTGCCTTATAGACGACTCTCCATTACTAACCTGGGCTTGATGTCAGCTGGCATTATAAGCTGACATCAACCCCAGCCCTATTACCCCACTGCCACCGCTACAGGGCAGTGGGAAGAGCGAGGCTAAGTGCCAGAATTGGCGCATCCTATGGATGCGCCATTTCTGGGGCGGCTGACGGCTGGTGTTTCTAGCCTGGGAGGGGGCCAATATTCATGGCACCCTTCCTGGGCTATTAATATCAGCCCCCAGCTGTCTGCCTAGCCTTTGCTAGCTATTAAAATAGGGGGACCCCACGTCAATTTTTTGGGGGGTCCCCCATTTTAATAGCTAGTAAAGGCTAGGCATTCAGCTGGGGGCTGATATTAGTAGCCTGGGAAGCTCCGTGGGTATTACCCCTTCCCAGGCTTCAAACATCTGCCCCAGCTGTCTGCTTAACCTCCGCTAGAGCCTAAAATTACGGGGAACCCCACGCCAATTTTTATTTAAATAAATCCTTTATTTTAACACTAAATGACAAGTACAGTAATCAACACTGTCACTGTACTTCTTATATATGTGACTGACATGTTTCTATCTATCTTATCTATGTGTGATGTTCTATTCCTTCCATTCTAAATTGTCGGGTACTGCTGCTGAATTGCCGGCCGGCTTTTTTAAAGAGACGGTGCATGAAAACACTAATATATTTTTTTAATAAATCCTTTACACTAAATGACAAGTACAGTAAGCAACACTGTCACTGTACTTCTTATATATGTGACTGACATGTTTCTTTCTATCTAATCTATGTGTGAAGCTCTATTCTTTCGGTTCTAAATTGTCGGGTACCGGTGTACGCCGCTGATGAATTGCCGGCTTTTCATGTTTCACTGTGAGCACAGTTCCCATCGATTTGGGCAATCACTCTAATGCCACAACCACCATGGCTGTGGCATTACAGTGAGTGGCAGACAATCCCTTCATGATTGGTGCTCTAAATAGCACCAGACATGCAGGACACGCTTTTGGTGCACGAACAGTTATCGAACATAACCTCGAACAGCCAAATTTTTTGCATATCGTTCGGGTTCGTCGAACAACTCGAACACCGCCCAAAACAGCTAGAATTTGAGATTGGCGAACAGTTCTAGTCGAACACCGCTCATCTCTACTCCTGAACTGTTATTGGTTATGTAATGACTGCAAGGCATGTCCAAAATGTGGAAAAACCCCAATACACCTTTGAAGAGACAGAGAGGAGGGCCTCATTAAAAATAAAATGTTCCCAATATTAGGGAGCTGGTCTCCTATACTGTTATTGTGTATGTAATGAATGCAAGGCTGTCCTAAAATTTGGAAGAAACCCAATAAACCTTTGAAGAGACATAGAGGAGGGCCTCATTAAAGAAAAATGTTCCCATTATTAAGAAGCGGGTCCCCTATACAGATATTGCGTATGCAGTGACTGCAAGATCTGCCCACAATTTTGAAAAACACCAATACACCTTTGAATAGACATAGAAGAAGGCCTAATTTAAAAGAAATGTTTCCCATTATTAAGGAGAGGGTCTCCTATACTGTTATTGTATAGACAGTGAATGCAATGCCAACCCAAAATTTGGAAAAACCCCAATACACCTTTGAACAGACATAGAAGAGGACCTCACTAAAAAAAATGTTCCCATTATTAACCACTTCGCGACAGAGCCTGTTTTTGCCTTCGTGACCGGGCCAATTTTTTCAATTCTGACCACTGTCATTTTATGAGGTAATTACTCTGGAACACTTTAACGGATTCCCCTAATTCTGAGACTGTTATTTTGTGACATATTGTACTTCATGATAGTTGTAAAATTTCTTCGATATCACTTGCGTTTATTTGTGAAAAAATCTGAAATTTTGCGAAAATTTAGAAAATTTTGCAATTTTTACATTTTGAATTTTCATGCCCTTAAATCAGAGAGATATGTCACACAAAATAGTTAATAAATAACATTTCCCACATGTCTACTTTACATAAGCACAATTTTGGAACCAAAATTTTTTTTGTTAGGAAGCTATAAGGGTTAAAAGTTGACCAGCGATTTCTCATTTTTCCAACAAAATTTACAAAAACATTTTTTTAGGGACCACATCTTATTTGAAATGACTTTGAGGGGCCTTTATGACAGAAAATACCCAAAAGTGACACCATTCTAAAAACTGCACCCCACAAGGTGCTCAAAACCACACTTAAGAAGTTTATTAACCCTTCAGGTGTTTCACGGGAATTTTTGGAATGTGGAAGAAAACAATGAACATTTAACTTTTTTTCACAAAAATGTTATTTTAGACCCAATTTTTTTATTTTCACAAGGGTAACAGGAAAAAATGGAATACACAGTTTGTAGTGCAATTTCTCATGAGCGCGCTGATACCCCATATGTGGAGGCAAACCACTGTTTGGGCTCACGGCAGGGTTTGGAAGGGAAGGAGCGCCATTTGACTTTTTGAATGTAAAATTTGCTTGAATAATTAGCGGACACCATTTTGCATTTGGGGAGCCCCTGAGGTGCCTAAACAGTGGAAACCCCCCACAAGCGACACCATTTTGGAAACTAGACCCCTTAGGGAACTTATCTAGATGTGTGGTGAGCACCTTGAACCCAAGGTGCTTCACAGAAGTTTATAATATTGAGCCGTAAAAATAAAATTTTCACATTTTTCCCACAAAAAATGTTTTTCATTCCCTAATTTTGCATTATTATAAGGATAACAGGAGAAATTGCACCATGAAATTTGTTGTGAAATTTCTCCTGAGTACACCGATACCCCATATGTGGGGGAAAACCACTGCTTTGGTGTACGGCAGGGTTCGGAAGAGCGCTATGTTGGCTGGGATAGGTTGCAGACACCATGTCACATTTGAAGAGTCGCTGACATGCCGAAACAGCAGAAACCCCCACAAGTGACCCCATTTTGTAAACTACACCTCTCAAGGAATTCATCTAGGGAAGTAGTGAGTATTTTTTAATTTTTAAATTTATACCATTGGGCAGTGAAGAAAACATAATTATATTTTTACCACAAAAAAATGTTTTACCCTCAGATTTTACATTTTCACACAGGGCAATGGGTAAAAATGGTGCCGGAATGTGTCACACAATTTCTTCTAAAAGTGGCAATACCCAATATGTGGCTGTATCATACTGCTTAAAGAGATCTGGGAGGGACGGAGCGCTATTTGGAGAACAAATTATTGTAGAATAGGCATTTGGATTTGGGAGCACAAAATTTTCTGAATTTCTTTTGGGGGGCAAGGGCCATTTCACTTTTCCAGAGCCTTTCTGCTACCAGTAACTTGGAATATTTTTAACAGATGACGAACCTGAGAGGGGACTAGCTTTTTCTGAGGACTAAGTTGAAGTTTTTATTGGGAACATTTTACGTAGCATTTAACCGGCGCTCGAGGCTGAGCACTTACATCGGGGTTTCCATCTAAATTTCCAAGTGATGTAATTCAGATGAAACCCCTGTGGGATCCATTCACTGTAATGAGGCAGCAGAGTTCCCCTGGACTCCGTCTGGCCTCTGTCCTTTTTTTCAGAAGTGCACAAAACTGTGGCCAACCGCAGTTTTATGCACGCCTAAAAAAACTGACACCGTGGGATCACAGGCCAGACGGCATCCACAGTGGCCTATATCTGCCTCATTACAGGGAATCTTCCATCATGGGTTCCGTCTCAATCACGTATTTCAGAGATTTACACGGAAATTCTGGTGTAAGTGCTCAGCGCAGAGTCTAGGATAAATGTGAGCAGAGCCTTACTGCGATCTTTGGGAGACATAATAAACAAATCAGTAGCAGGTGAAAAATTGGTTTTATTTATTTTTTACGCCGTTCCTCGTACGGTGATGAGATTGCTTTATTCTTCAGGTCGGTGCGATTACAGAGATACCAGATTTATATCGGGTTTTTATGATTGACAGCTGTCACACACTAAGAGACGCTTTTTTTTTGCAAAATCTAGTTTTTGCATCGCCATATTTTGAGAGCTATAATTTTTCCATATTTCGGCCGACAGAGTCATGTGACAGCTTACTTTTTGTGGGATGAGTTGACATTTTTATTGGTACCATTTTTGGGTACGTGACATTTTTTTAAAAGCTTTCTATCCCGTTTTTTGGGAGGTAAAATTAAAAAAAACCAACAATTCAGGAATTGATTTTTGAGTTTTTTTTTATGCCGTTCTGCGTGTGGTAAAAGTGATAAGGCAGCATTATTCTTCGGGTCAGTATGTTTACAGCGATACTACACTTACTGTATTTTTTTATGTTTTGGCGCTTTTACACAATAAAACAATTTTATGGAAAAAATATTTTTTTTGCATCGCTTTATTCTGAGAGCTATAACTTTTTTATTTTTTGGCTGATGGAGCTGTATGGTGGCTTTTTTTTTGCGGAACAAGATGACGTTTTCAGCGGTACCATTTTTATTTCCATTTTGCTTTTTGATCGCATTTTTTTCCACTTTTTGCTTGGCGATATGATGAAAAAGCATAGTTTTTCTCCATTTTTTATTTATTTTTATTACGGTGTGCACAGAAGGAGTTAATTAGTGTGACAGTTTTATAGATCCGGTTGTGTCGGACACGGCGATACCAAATATGTGTACTTTTTTTGTTTTTGCATAAATATACGGATTTATTGGTTTAATATTTTATTTACTTATTATTATTTATTTTGTGATTTTTTTTAACAGTTTGAAAACATTTTTTTGACTTTTTTTTACATTTTTACTTAGTTCCTGTATGGGACATTAATTTTTATCTTTCTAATCACTGATCTCATCCAATGTAATAGACATGTATTGCATTGGATGAGATCTTTGCTGACAGTTATACACTGTCTGTCTCCTGCTAGAGTTCAGCTGCAGGCTGAGCCTAGCAGGATACCATATATGGCAGATCTGGAGGCGGTCATGTGACCTCCAGCTGCCATAACAACGGCAGGTCCTGGAAGGCATCAGGGGGCCGTCGGAGAGGTAAGTTGACGACCCCCTCTCCTCTCACTATCTTCTTTATGCAGCGATCACTATAGATCGCGGCATATAGAAGATAGGAAAGTGTTAACATCATTGGGACCTGATCCAATCAGGTCCCGATGATGTTCCCTGTCAGAGCTATCGCTCTGCATCGGAACCACAGAGCATGCAGGACCCTGGGGGTCCTGAGGGCTGCGGGACCACCCACCGTTTTTAAACGTTTGCGCTGCACAGAGCCCAGACAGCGCCGACGTTTATGTACAGTGGGCGGTCCTGAACCGGTTAAGGAACAGGTCTCTTATACTGCAATTGCATATGTAGTGACTGCAAGGCCTGCCAAAAATATGTAAAAACCCCAATACACCTTTGAAGAGACATAGAGGAGAGACTCATTTTAAAAAAACCTGTTCCCATTAATAAGGAGTGGGTCTCCTATACTATTATTGCGTATGAAGTGAATGCAAAGTCTACTGAAAATTTGGAAAAACCCAATACACCGTTAAACAGACTTAGAGGAGGGCTTCATTTAAAAAAAATGTTTCCTATATTAAGGAGCTGGTCTCCTATACTGTTATTGCATAGGCAGTGAATGCAAGGCCTGCCCAAAATTTGGAAAGAGGGCCTCATTTGAAAATAAATTTTTTCCATTACTAAAGAGCGGGTCTCCTATACTGTTATTGCATATGAAGTGACTGCAAGGCCTGCCCAAAACACCTTTGAAGAAACATAGAGGAGGGCCTCATTTAATTTATTTTTTTCTCATTATAAAGAAGTGGGTCTCCTATACTGTTATTGCGTATGCAGTGACTGTAAGACCAGCCCAAAATTTTGAAAAACCCCAATACACCATTGAAGAGACATAGAGGAGGGCCTCACTTGAAAAAAAATGTTCCCATTATTAAGTAGCGGCTCTCCTATACTGATATTGCGTATGCAGTGACTGGAAGGCCTGCCCAAATTTTAAAAAAACCCCAATACGTTTTTGAAGAGACATATAGTGGGGCCTCATTAAAAAAAAATGTTCCCATTATTAAGGAGCGGGTCTCCTATACTATTATTGCATATGTAATGACTGCAAGATCTGCCCAAAATTTTGAAAAACCCCAATACACCTTTGAAGAGACATAGAGGAGGGCCTCATTTAGAAAAAATGCTTCCATTATTAAGTAGCTGGATTCCTAAACTGTTATTGGTTATGTAATGACTGCAAGGCCTGTCAAAAATTTGGAAAAACCCCAATACACCTTTGAAGAGACAGAGAGGAGGGCCTTATTAAAAATAAAATGTTCCCAATATTAGGGAGCTGGTCTCCTATACTGTTATTGCGTATGTAATGAATGCAAGGCTGTCCTAAAATTTGGAAAAAAACAATAAACCTTTGAAGAGACATAGAGGAGGGCCTCATTAAAGAAAAATGTTCCCATTATTAAGAAGCTGGTCCCCTATACTGTTATTGCGTATGCAGTGACTGCAAGATCTGCCCACAATTTTGAGAAACACCATTACACCTTTGAATAGACATAGAAGAAGGCCTAATTTAAAAGAAATGCTTTCCATTAATAAGGAGCGGGTCTCCTACACTGTTATTGCATAGGCAGTGAATGCAATGCCTGCCCAAAATTTGGAAAAACCCCAATACACCTTTGAACAGACATAGAAGAGGGCCTCACTAAAAAAAATGTTCCCATTATTAAGGAACAGGTCTCTTATACTGTAATCGCTCATGTAGTGACTGCAAGGCCTACCCAAATTTTGTAAAAACCTCAATACACCTTTGAAGAAATATGGAGGAGGGCCTCATTTAAAAAAAAATGTTCCCATTTTTAAATATCGGGTCTTCTTTAATGTTATTACGTATGTAATGCCTGCAAGGCCTGCAAAAATTTGGAAAAACCCCAATACACCTTTGAAGAGACATAGAGGAGGGCCTCATTTAAAAAAAAAGTTCCCATTTTTAAGGAGTGGTTCTCCCATACTGTTAATGCATATGCAGTGACGGCAAGGCCTGCCCAAAATTTGGAAAAACCAAATGTTCCCATTATTAAGGAGCTGGTCTCTTAAACTGTTATTGGTTATGTAATGACTGCAAGGCCTGCCAAAAATATGTAAAAACCCCAATACACCTTTGAAGAGACATAGAGGAGAGACTCATTAAAAAAAAAAGTTCCCATTATTAAGGATCGAGTCTAATGTACTGTTATTGTGCATGTAGTGACTGCAAGATCTGATCAAAATTTAGAAAAACCCCAATACACCTTTGAACAGACAAAGAGGATGGCCTCATTTTAAAATAAAATATTCCCATTACTAAGGAGCTAAGGAGCGGGTCTCCTATACTGTTATTGCGTATTTAGTGACAGCACGGCCTGCCCAGAAAATGAAAAATTCCCAATGCACCGTTTAACAGACATAGAGGAGGGCCTCATTTTAAAAAAATGTTCTTATTATTAAGGAGCGGGTCTCCTATACTGTGATTGCGTATGCAATGAATGCAAGACCAGCCCAAAATTTGGAAAAACCTTAATACACCATTAAACAGACATAGAGGAGGGCTTCATTTAAAAAAATCTTCCCATTATTAAGGAGCGGGTCTCCTATACTGTTATTGCATGTGAAGTGACTGCAAGGCCTGCCCAAAATTTGGAAAAACCCCAATACACCATTGAAGAGACATAGAGGAGGGCCTCACTTAAAAAAAATGTTCCCATTATTAAGGATCGGGTCTCCTATACTGTTATTGCGTATGCAGTGACTGCAAGGCCTGCCCAAAATTTGGAAACACCCCAATATACCTTTGAAGAGACAAAGAGGAGGGCCTCATTAAAAAATAATATTCCCATTATTATGGAACGGGTCTCTTATACTGTTATTGCGTATGTAGTGACTGCAAGCCCTACGCAAATTTTGTAAAAACCCCAATACACCTTTGAAGAGACATAGAGGAGGTCCTCATTTAAAAAAAAAAATTCCCATTATTAAGGAGCGAGTCTCCTATTCTATTATTGCGTATGCAGTGACTGCAAGGCCTGCTCAAAATTTGGAAAAACCTCAATACACCTTTAAATAGACATAAAAGAGGGCCTCATTTAAAAAAAATGTTCCCATTATTAAGAAGCGGGTTTCCTATACTGTTATTGCATATGCATTGACTGCAAGACCTGCCCAAAATATTAAAAAAAACCAATACACCTTTGAATAGACATAGAATAGGGTCTCATTAAAAAAAATGTTCCCATTGTTAAGGAACAGGTTTCTTATACTGTAATTGCGTATGTAGTGACTGCAAGACCTGCCCAATTTTGTAAAAACCCCAATAAACCTTTGAAGAGACATAGAGGAATGCCTCACTTAAAAAAAAATGTTCCCATTATTAAGGAGCGGGTCTCCTATACTGTTAATGCGTATTCAGTGACTGCAAGGGCTGTCAAATATGTGGGCGCACCCAATTACCCCTTTGAAGAGACCCACCCCCACCCCCTGACGAAGGTGCGATACCGAAACGCGCGTCGGGGTAGGCGCCACTGTGCTCTGGTATAGTATATAGATATATATGTGTATGCTACAGACAATCCCTGTTATTTATATATGAGCTTTACTGGACAAGCCGTTAGTATGGAATTTAACCCATGATATTCTATCATTCCTATTTGAGTGGCCGGTGAATGGGGGTGGATTACTATATATGACCATATGGTCAAATACATTATGATGCATTGAACATTTTTTCCATTTGCTGATGAGTGATTTACTATGTTGCACCTATTTAGGTTGGTAAAGTCTTGTCCTATTATCTACGATATTGTGGACCTATTACTAGGTTTTTACATTTATATTGCTTAAAGCTATAGATATGTATTTTTCTACTTATGATATATACTATGCACTTTAGATATACAGGATATACTCTTAGGTCTGACTGTATATGCATTTTATGACTAGCTATTACACTGATATACATAATTGGATATGATACTTTCTTGCTTTCTTTTAAATGTACCAGAGATATGTGAGTGCCTCTCTATGCAGTGCCACCTATGGCCAAACCATGATTGAATAAAGGTTTTTTAATGCATCCGTTTACTTTTGGTCTATTTTTGTTCGGTTGCTCTCTTTTTGTGTTTTCCCTTTGAAGAGACGTAGAGGAGCTTCTCATTAAAAAATTGTTACCATTGTTAAGGAGTGAGTCTCTTATAGTGGTAATGCCCATGCAGTGACTGCAAGAGCTGCCAAAAAATTGGACGCACTCCAGTACCTTTTTGAAGAGACGCAGAGGAGGGACTCATTAAAAAAAATAGTTTCCATTGTTAAGGAGTGGGTCTCCTATAGTGGTAATGCCCATGCAGTGACTGCAAAGGCTGCCAAAAAATTGGACGTACTCCAATACCCCTTTGAAAAGACATAGAGGAGGTCCTCATTAAAATAAATTGTTACCATTGTTAAGGAGTCAAATATACTGGTAATGCCCATGCACTAAGTGGATGGGCTGAAAAACATTTACCCCTGGGGGGTATTCACGAACATACTGTATAACATACAGAATGTTAGAGGTATGCCTCTAAAAAAATTTCCTACTGGCATCATAAACACCCTTAAAAAAATGATGTGGGTGTTGCATCACTGTCACCCTGGTGATATGGTGGTGGAGGATGAGAAGGAGGAGGACAACCGAAAATAGAAAAAATCAGGAAGCGTATACCCATGTCTGGGTGTGAAGAGGTGCATGGGAATAGACCCCCTAAAAAAAAGCCACTGGATTTGAATATATGTTCCACTGCTATCATCCGGTGGTGATGAGAAGTCTGGTGCAATCCAGCCCTTGTTCATTTTAATAAGAGTCAGCCTGTCAGCATTTTCAGTTGACAGGCAAATGCGCCTATCAGTTGTAATGATAATGCTCCTGTTGGCACTAAAAACCAGCTCTGACAAAACACTTGGAACAGGGCAGGCCAGGACCTCCAAGGCGAAGAAAGCCAGTTCTTGTCTCCTTGTCAGAGTACCCTGCGCCTCCGGGCCTGGGCGCTTGGAATGTCTGAGAAAACTGTCTCACACCTTTGGCAGTGTTCCCCTTCCTCTGCTGCATTGTATTTGTGTCTCTCTCACCTGTATTCCTTCATTGTCCAAGGAACTGTGACCTCTGCCGCCAGTTTTTTCAGATGGTAATTTTTTAAATAATTCCGCAACAAGGGCCTAAGGTACTACAACATTTTACTAGACCTCTCCGCTGCGGGAAGAGAGCTAGAAAGTTCTCCTTGTAGCGTGGGTCTAGAAGTTTGACCAACCAGTAATTACTGTCGGCCAAAATGCGTACAATGTGAGGGTCACGGGAAAGGCAGAGGAACATAAAGTCAGCCATGTGTGCCAGACTGATGACAGCCAAATCTTCTCTGTCCTGACCAAGAGGACAAATGTCCATGCTCTCCTCCTCATCCTCCTCCTCCTCATTCACCCTTTCCTCAGGCCATCCACGCTGAACAGACGGTATGACAGTTGTGTGGGTAGTACTGTCAGTAGCACAGCAAAACAGCTCTGTTCCTCCTCCTCCTCTTCCTCTTTCACATTATCACACAATCCACGTTGGGATGAGATGAGGGTGGGCTGTGTGGCATCACCCTGTATGGTTCCTTGCGTCATCTCATCGTGCTGAGCCTGCAATGTCTCCTCTTTAATTGTGAGCAGCGAGCGTTTCAGAACACATAGAAGCGGGATGGTGACGCTAATTATGGCATCATTACTGCTCACCATCTTGGTGGAGTCCTCAAAGTTTTGGAGGACAACAAAGATGTCTAACATCCATGCCCACTCATCAGCTCTTATGTGCGGAGGCTGACCTGAATAACGACGGGTGTGTTGAAGCTCGTACTGAACAACTGCCATCTGCTTCTCACAAATCCTTCCCAACATCTGCAACATTGAGTTCCAATGTGTTGTGACATCGCACACCAGTCGATGAGCTGGAAGGTGAAAACGCTGCTGAAGCATGGCGAGGGCGGTGGAAGCTGTAGGTAACTTTCGAAAATGGGCACACACGTGGCGTACTTTGACAAGCAGCTCAGGCAGATCTGGGTAGGTTTTGAGAAACCGCTGAACCACTAGGTTGGGCACATGGACCAGGCGTGGCACATGTGTGAGGTTGCCTAGCTTCAGAGCCGCCACCTGGCTCCGACCATTGCCACACACGACCATGCCTGGCTGTAGGTTCAGCGGTGACAGATACAGATCTTCCTGCTCTGTTACAGCTGTCAATAACTCTTCAGAGGTGTGCGATTTGCCCCCTAAGCAGTGCCTGTTGACGCTTGGCCGAGGCAGTGCTGCAGTGCTTTCAGCTTCCGACTGATGTGGTCATTTCGGAGATGAAGGCTGAGGAGGAGGAGGAGGTGCAGGAGCTGTAGAATGTGGGGGCAACCCTGATTGACCCAGGGTCCGCAATCCTCAGCTTCGGGAGGAAATGCTCCATCCCAGGGTCCGACTGGGTCCCGGCCTCCACTATGTTAACCCAGTGTGCCGTCAGTGGGATGAGCCATCCTTGCCCACAAGCACTTGTCCACCTGTCCGTGGTTAGGTGGACCTTCCCAGTAGCATTTTAGAGGGCACGGCTAATGTTCTGGGACACGTGCTTGTGTAATGCGGGGACGGTACATCGGGAGAAATAGTGGCGGCTGGAGACCGAGTACCCAGGTATGACCGAGCAGTGGCAAGCACGCTCGCTCATCACTACTGTAAACCCAAATTTTCTAGGCTAACAGGAAAAAATGGGCCAATTGATGAGCAATTTTTCCTGAGCACGCCAATACCCCATATATGGGGGGAAACCACTGTTCGGGTGCATGGTATGGCTTGAAAGGGAAGGAGCGCTACTTGACTTTTTGAATGCAAAATTTGCTGGAATAATTAGCGGACAGTATGTCGCGTTTGGGGAGCCCCTGATATGCCTAAACAGTAGATACTCCCCAAAAGTGACACAATTTTGGAAACTAGACCCCTCAAGGAATTTATTTGGATGTGTGATGAGCAACTTGAACCCCCAGGTATTTCACAGAATTTTACAACATGGATCTGTGAAAATAAAAAAATATATAATTTTCCCATTGTTTTAGCCAAATTTTTTTCATTTTCACAAGGATAGCAGGAGAAAATAGACCTCAAAATTTGTTGTGCAATTTTTCCTGTATACGCCGATACCCTATATGTGGTCGAAAACTACAGTATTGGCTGTGAATCTGAAAGTGTTCTGTCATGTTTTTACATTTCTATGAACTATGTGCTTTAACTAGTGTTGAGCGAGCATGCTCGACACTGCTCGGTACTCGCCCGAGCATCACGCTACTCGGGATGTTCGGCGGCCACCGAGCATTTCCGGGTTACTCGGGCGGGAGCTCGGGTCTCCGCCCTGCATGTTTGGCGCTCTTTACAGAGCCAATGAACATGCAGGGATTGCCAGACAGTCACTGTAATGCTGCAGCCATGTTGGTTGTGGGCATTACAGTGATTGGCTGGTCGCACAGCGTCACCTCGAGTATTTAAAACCGGGCGCCGCCATCTTGGACACAGTCGCTCCAGATTAGACAGTGTAGGGACAGCGCTGCTGATTTAGGGAGAGATATAAACTGCAAAATAGTTAGTGTAGGGTCTGTAAAGGCTGCCAGAACAAACAAACAGTCCTTTTCAGGACTAATATCCATCCCAGATACCAGGCAGGCAGGCTGTATAGGAGACACAGTGGTTATACCAGCAAACGCTGCATTACAGTCCTGTCTGCTCCTGTTGCTGAAATTGCTGGACTTAGCACCAGGTGTCGGGGGCCAGAAAAAATCCTTTTTTTTTCATCTAAATCCTCCTTTTTTTTTCCTCCTTCACACTGTACAAATACCCGTCTTATTAACCTTTTGGTGTGTCCCCCCCCCCCCAAAAAAAAGCGTGAATCTGATTTTTCAGACACAAATATAACTGTTGAAAATAGTCTGGTGTAGGCTAGAGAAACAGAAGTGTTGTTTTGCACTTCCACGGTTCAAACCTCTGTATTATCCATTTTGGGCCATTTGTATCTAAAAAAAAAAACTGTTTGAGTGTGTCGCTCACTGTTCAGCCTCAAATATCTCTATTTAAAAAAGTGTGGTATACCCCAGTAAACAATAACTGTGGTTTTGCCATCCCACGGTGAAAATCTCTATTATTCAGCTTTTGGTAGTTTTTTTCCGTAAAGAAAAACAGTAGTGTCTCCTGACTGTTGCGACACAAAAATATATCTGTTGAAAATAGTCTTGTGTAGGCCCGACATCCCAGTGTGGTTTCGCAGTTCCATGGGTCAAATCGCTGTACTATCCAGTTTTGGGCCTTTGGTATCTAAAAAAAAAGCAGTTTCAGTGTGTCGCTCACTGTTCAGCCGCAAATATCTCTATTTAAAAAAGTGTGGTATACCCCAGTAAACAATAACTGTGGTTTTCCTCTTCCACGGTTCTAATCTACTCTTTATTACCCTTTTTCCATTGATAGTGCAAGTGTAAGCTATTTTACTTCATTTACAATGGGCAAGGAGCGTGGCAAGGGACGTGGAAGTGGACGTTCTGGTGATGGTTCGTGCAGAGGACCGGGCCGTGGCCAAGGTGAAAATGTGCCACAACCAACAGCCACATCTTCTCGCTCCCACTTCTTGACAGAATTACTAGGGAAGCACAGAACAACACCAGTATTGAGAACTGATCAGTGTGAACAGGTTATTAATTGGATAGCAGATAATACTTCCAGTTACCTGGGCACCACCACCTCCGGTCTGTCTTCCACACGGTCAACTCTTAGTAGCCGTGAGTCTCGACCGCATACTCCTCCTCACCCTGATGCTCCTTCCTCCCACCATGCCGAGTGTCGTCAGACAGCAAGTGATCCCACACTTGGACACTCTGAAGAGCTGTTCACTGGTCCATTTCCATATTTGGGCCCCTCGCCTGATACGCTTGAAGTGGTGGAAGAGGAGATCCCATGTTGCGATGCCCAAATATTTGAACAGCCATGGCCACAGGAAGTCGACGTTGGCAATCTGTCACAAGAGGTGGACGATGACGAGACACAATTGCCAGGAAGTGAGGAGGAGGATCGTGGTGCGCAAGTGGAAGAGGAGGAGGTGGTGGATGATCTAGTAACTTACCCAACGTGGAAGGAGGACATGCAGAGTGAGGCCAGCAGCACACAGGGGGAGGGAGGCAGAGTACCCCAACAGGCAGGAAGAAGCAGTGTGGTGGCCGCAGACAGAAGGCAGCCAACCGTTCCCCGTAACACCAACACGAGGGACGTTGCCAGTACAAGCGGTAGGTCTTCCAGAATCTGGAAATTTTTTAAAGACTCTGCTGATAACCCCAAAAAGGCCATATGTTCCACCTGCCATGCCAGCATCAGCAGGGGTGACAAAACTACCAGCCTGACCACCACCAGCATGATCAGGCACATGGCAGCAAAGCACCCGACTTTGAGGAGCGAAACCCAGGGTCCACGACCAGTGTCAGCGGGTGTCACCAATGCTTCTTCCACTGTTGTGCGTGCAATAAAACCCCCTGTTGTGTGTGCAAGGCAATCCCCTGTCCATACTGCATGTAAAGATGCCCCCTCCTCTCAGTCTTCACTTGTTATCGCAGTTTCTCAAGAAACAGCATCAACGTCCACGTCCACGTCCCACCGCAGCGTTCAATTGTCCATATCCCAGACCTTTGAACGAAAGCGGAAATTCGCAGCTAACGCCCCACATTCCACAGTCCTAAATTCGCACATTTCACGACTGCTTGCGTTGGAAATGCTGCCTTTTTGGCTGGTGGAGACGGAATCCTTCCGCAATATTATGGCAGTGGTCGTCCCTCGGTACTCGGTCCCCAGCCGACACTATTTTGCCCGGTGTGCCATCCCCGCACTACACAAGCACGTGTCCCAAAGCATCTGCCGTGCCCTCAACAACGCAGTTACTGGGAGAGTCCACCTGACAACGGACACGTGGACAAGTGCTTGTGGCCAGGGACAGTACATCTCTCTGACGGCACACTGGGTAAACATAGTGGAAGCCGGGACCCAGTCGGACCTTGGGACGGAACACATCCTCCCCACACCGAGGATTGCGGGCCCTATGTCAGTCAGAGTTGCCCCCACAGTGTACAGCTCCTGCGCATCATCCTCCTCCTCCTCATGTTCAGCCTCCATCTCAGATATCACCACATCAGTTACAAGCTGGAAGCATTGCAGTACTGCCTCTGCCAAGGGGCAACAGGCTGTGCTGAAACTCATAAGCTTAGGTGATAAACCTCACACTGCTTGTGAGTTGTGGACAGCTGTGAAAGAGCAGGCAGATCTGTGGCTGAGACCGCTGAACCTACATCCCGGCATGGTCGTGTGTGACAATGGCCGTAACCTGGTGGCGGCTCTGAGGCGAGGTGAGATCACACACGTACCATGCCTGGCTCATGTGCTTAACCTTGTGGTTCAGCGGTTTCTTAAATCGTACCCCGAGTTGCCAGATCTGCTCGTGAAAGTACGCCGCCTGTCAGCTCATTTTCGCAAGTCGGCTACAGCTTCCGCCGCCCTTGCAGTGTTGCAGCAGCGTTTGCAGCTTCCGGCACACCGACTGGTGTGTGATGTCCCCACACGGAACTCTACCCTCCACATGTTGCAAAGGATTTGTGAGCAGAAGATAGCAGTTGTGGAGTACCAGCTGCAACAAGGCCGTCGATATTCAGGTCAGACTCCACACATAAGACCTCAGGAGTGGACCTGGATGTCTGACATATGTACCATCCTGAAAAACTTTGAGGAGGCCACCAAGATGGTGAGTGGCGATGACGCCATCATTAGTGTCAGCATCCCACTTGTCTGTCTTTTGCAACGCTCTCTGCAGAGAATTAAAGAGGAGGCATTGCAGCCAGAGTATGATGAGATGGATCAAGAAGCCGTAGCGGGCGATTACACACAGCCCAGCCTCAGCTCATCCCAATGTGCACTGGGGGACAATGAGGGAGAGGAGGAGGAGGAGGAGGAAGAACAGGAGCTGCTATCTTGCGTTGTAGACGGTAGTACCTGTACAAGTGTCATACCGTCGGTTCAGCGTGGGTGGCCTGAGGGCAGGGGGGAGGAGGAAGAGGAGGAGGAGGAGGAGAGCATGGTCAGTCATCATCTTGGTGAGGACACGGAATTCTTGCCCGTTACCAGTCTGCCACGCATGGCTGACTTTATGTTACGCTGCCTTAACTGTGACCCTCGCGTTGTCAAAATGTTGGGTGACAGTCATTACTGGTTGGTGACACTTGTAGAACCCCGCTACAAGGAGAACTTTCACTCTCTTATTCCTGAGGTGGAGAGGTCTACCAAAATGGGGCAGTACCAGAAGGCCCTTGCTGCAGAACTCTTAAAAAAATTCCCATCTGAACACGCTAGCGGCAGAGGTCACAGTTCGTTGCCCAACCAAGACGTACAGGCGAGAGAGATGCAACTCCAATCCAGCAGAGGCAGGGGAACACTGTCAACGTTCTGGGACAGTTTTCTGACACCCGCCCAGCTTACAGGCCCTGAGGCGCGGGGTACTCTCACAAGGAGTGGAAAGTTTCAAAAGATAGTGAGGGAGTATCTTGCCGACTGCACCAGCGTCCTCCGTGATTCCTCTGTGCCTTTTAATTATTGGGTATCCAAGCTGGACACTTGGAATGAACTTTCTCTGTACGCCTTGGAGGTCCTGGCCTGCCCTGCCGCTAGCGTGTTATCGGAGCGTGTTTTTAGTGCCGCTGGGGGAATTATAACTGATAAGCGCACTCGCCTGCCAACTGACAATGCTGACAAGCTGACCCTTATCAAAATGAACAAGGGCTGGATTGGGCCAGACTTCTTATAACCACCAAATGACAGCAGAGTAACATAAAGTCAAATCCGCTGTGTTATTTCGGGAGGTGTATTCACATGCACCGCTTCACACCCACACATGGGTATACGCTTCCTCGTTTCGGCTGTTTTATCTTATTCTCCTTATCCTCAGCCTCCACCACCACTATACCACCAGAGTGCCAGCATTGCAAGTTCCTCCGTCCTTATTTTTGGCAGCTTTTGCTTGCAAGGCATAAGCAAATACTATGGGACACCCACTCCCCAATAATGGGACTTATGTTTGTAATATGCTGTACTGCATGGCTCTTGTAAGGGGCATTGCAAGTTGCTCCTTCCTAATTTTTGGCAGGTTTTGCTTGGAAAGCATAAGTAAATACTATGGGACACCCACTCCCCAATAATGGGACTTATGTTTGTAATATGCTGTACTGCATGGCTCTTGTAAGGGGCATTGCAAGTTGCTCCGTCCTAATTTTTGGCAGCTTTTGCTTGGAAAGCATAGGCAAATGCTATGGGACACCCACTCCCCAATAATAGGACTTATGTTTGTAATATGCTGTACTGCATGGCTCTTGTAAGAGGCATTGCAAGTTGCTCCATCCTAATTTTTGGCAGCTTTTGCTTGGAAAGCATAAGCAAATACTATGGGAGACCCACTCCCCAATAATGGGACTTATGTTTGTAATATGCTGTACTGCATGGCTCTTGTAAGGGGCATTGCAAGTTGCTCCGTCCTAATTTTTGGCAGCTTTTGCTTGCAAGGCAAAAGCAAATACTATGGGAGACCCACTCCCCAATAATGGGACTTATGTTTGTAATATGCTGTACTGCATGGCTCTTGTAAGTGGCATTGCAAGTTGCTCCGTCCTAATTTTTGGCAGCTTTTGCTTGCAAGGCATAAGCAAATACTATGGGATACCAACTCCCCAATAATGAGACTTATGTTTGTAATATGCTGTACTGCATGGCTCTTGTAAGGGGCATTGCAAGTTGCTCCGTTCTAATTTTTGGCAGCTTTTGCTTGGAAAGCATAAGCAAATACTATGGGAGACCCACTCCCCAATAATGGGACTTATTTTTGTAATATGCTGTACTGCATGGCTCTTGTAAGGGGCATTGCAAGTTGCTCCGTCCTAATTTTTGGCAGCTTTTGCTTGCAAAGCATAAGCAAATACTATGGGAGACCCACTCCCCAATAATGGGACTTATGTTTGTAATATGCTGTACTACATGGCTCTTGTAAGGGGCATTGCAAGTTGCTCCGTCCTAATTTTTGGCAGCTTTTGCTTGCAAGGCATAAGCAAATACTATGGGACACCCACTCCCCAATAATGGGACTTATGTTTGTAATATGCTGTACTGCATGGCTCTTGTAAGGGGCATTGCAAGTTGCTCCGTCCTAATTTTTGGCAGCTTTTGCTTGCAAGGCGTAAGCAAATACTATGGGACACCCACTCCCCAATAAAGGGACTTATGTTTGTAATATGCTGTACTGCATGTGACGCGCCCCCTGGGCCGTGTGTACACGTGTGTGGGATACCCGGTGCCGGGTCTCTGGGGTCTGTAGTCTCCGTGGCAGTGACCCGGTCCCGTGGCTCAGGCTGGTCAAACCAGTGGCAGTCTTTCTTAGGCTTTGAGGTTAATTGTCCGACTGCGCCACCCGTGGATTGCGGTCAGGGAGTACCACCGCTGCGAGGCAGACCGCTGAGGCTGGTGTGTGCGCAGCAGAGAATGGGATAACTCCCCACGGGAGGAGTATAGCCTCAGGGCAGTGAGTGTGGATGATGGGGGTGATGGTGCACGAGCGCAGCAGGAACAACTCAGAGTCTTTGCAGTGCAGTTCAGGGTCTTTACTGATGTTTATAAGGTAGACCCTCCCGGGAGTACTGGCTAGCATAAGAGGCCTGATCAGTCTGTGAGCAAGCAGGAGTTCCCCTGGCCATGTGGAGTTGTAGGCCTCCCCGTCTGTCTGCACTCTTCCTGGCTACCTTGCTGTAAGCGGGTAGAAGTAGCCCACGTCCCTGAGTGTACCGTGTAGTGCTCACCCGTATGGCTGGTGACTTGGGGCCTTCTGTTAGCCTCCGCTCCACGACGGCGGTGCTGGTCCCTGGCTTGTGACTGAGCCTCTGGGCTTCTATGGCCAGAGGACCTGAAATCCCCTGCCGGCTGGTTTCTGCTGCTGGATATATAAGTCCTCACAGCCTCGGACTCCTGTGTCCGGTTCCTATTGTCTTCTGCCAGGGCGTGCTCTGCTCAGCTTCCAGCCCCTGGTCTTTAGCTCCTAGCTCCTACAGAGCTCCTTGCTGTTACTTTCCCTTGCTCTCACTCTGACTCTGACTGTTCTCTGTTCTTTGACTCACTCAACCCCGCCCCAGATCCAGTTTATAAGGGCAGAATTCTCCCCTCCCAGGACTGGGGCAGGAGGATGTTGCATGTTTAAGGGATCCTGACCAGGAAACCTCCCACTTGCTTTCCGACGAAATATCTCTATTACTGTGGTGACCAGACCCCTGGGGTGCCACACATGGCTCTTGTAAGGGGCATTGCAGTTCCTCATAATTTTTGGAAAGCCTTCCATTCACTGCTTAGGCCAACAGTGCACAGGAGACCCAGTTGCTATAAATGGAAAAAAAGGTTTAGTTAACGCCCTCTGACCTCCATGTCATTTCCAAGGGGCATTGGAGTGTCTCGAAATGTTTGGTAGGCATTGCACTCACTGTATGCCCTATAACTGTGTAACCGAACCGCTCCTTTTGTTACAGAAACATATCCTACAAGACATATCTGGTTGACTGGCCTGATATTGATGTGAATGGTCCCTGTTCCTTCTGCTCTTTCTCCTTTGCCACTACCTCATCCATCATTTATCACCTGAAGCTTTGTTTTAATGGGAGTCATAGAACTTGGACAGTAGCAGGAAAACATCCAGCAATCCTCGGAGGAGGTAGGATATGCGCCAAAACGCTGACCACCTCAGGCCTAGCCGCTACTACATACATGCGCTTGCATTACAACAAAACAAAGCAGATGCTAACTTCTATCATCCTCATCATGCTCCTCACCTTGGCACTCTCAACTCCCCTGATGGAGAAGCCAGGGCCCACGGGAGGAGTCTGATAGTCCGGTGGGCTCGGCCAATGCTGCCCTAAAGCAGGCCAGGCTAAGAAAAGTGTGGGAAAGGTCACCGGGACAAATAGGGGTGGCTGGGGACCGAGTATGGACACCCGGCCACCCCCTGGAGGCTGGGAAGCAAGCGGGGACACCCGGCCACCAGGCGGCTGGGGACTGAGTATGGATACCGGGCCGCCGACACAGCCATGGCGTGGTGGCCAGATTCCGCCTCCACATGCCTAAAAGGCCCAATTTAAAGTGCAAGCAAGCAAGCAGTATGGTATTGCAGACTGGGGGTGGGTGGGTGGCAGGCTGCATACTTGAGCTTGCATTGCAAGGAATGGGAGAGGTACAATTGAACACTGCCCTGGGACAAGGACTTGAATGGGGATAGTTGCAAGTCTGCAACGACAGGTGCAAGGTGGGAGGCATCTTCGCATGTACCATGAACAGGGGTTTAGCATGCACACACTACAGCGGAATAGGCTCTCCTTCCCACTAAATGCACTGGGGAGGGCACAGGTAATGTTTTGGTATACGCGCTTAATCTTATGTATAAGGCACACCAGGACAAATAGGGGCGGCTGGGGACTGAGTATGGATACCTCGCTGCCGAAGCAGCCATGAAGTAGTGGCCAGCTTCGGCCTCCTCCAAACTAAAAGGCCCCATTTCAAGTGCAAGCTAGCAGTATGGAATTGCAGTCTGGGGGTGGGTGGGTGGCAGGCTGCACACTTATACTTGCATTAAAAGAAAACATAGCAGATGCTAACTTCTGTCATCATCATCATGCTCCTCACCTTGGCACTCTCAACTCCACAGATGGAGAAGTCAGGGCCCACCGGAGGAGTCTGGTTCTCTGGTGGGCTCGTCCAATGCTGCCTAAAGCAGGCCGGGATAAGAAAAGTGTGTGGGGGGATGTTCCAAGGAGAAATAGGGGCGGCTGGGGACCGTTTATGGACACCCAGCTGCCCCCAGACGGCTGGGGACCGTGTGTGGACACCCGGCCGCGGGGCGGCTGGGGACCGAGTATGGACACCCGGCCGCCGGGCGGCTGGGGACTGAGTATGGATTCCAGGCCGCCAACACAGCCATGATGTGGTAGCCAGATTCCGCCTCCACATGCCTAAAAGGCCCAATTTCAAGTTCAAGCAAGCAAGCAGTATGGTATTGCAGCCTGGGGGTGGGTGGGTGGCAGGCTGCATACTTGCGCTTGTATTGCAAGGAATGGGGGAGGTACAATTGAACACTGCCCTGGGACTAGAACTTGCATGGGGATAGTTGCACGTCTGCATCTTCTGATGCGGCAAGGATCACTTATGATGGGCACACTTTTAGACAGTGACCTGGGAGTCAGAGATGCTTCCAGGGGTATTCCCCATGCTGTTCCCATGTCTTTTCAGCACTTTATGCATGTGTCACACAGCACATGGCCAGATAAGGTTGTAAAATGTTAAAATGACATTTCCCGGTGAATGCATTTGTCATAGTTGAAAGCAATACAAAAGTGCAAAAACGCATAAAAAATGCTACTTGTGAACATAGCCGAAGGTGTGGAGGAGTATTTTTGTTTTTGGTCATTTATTTTAACTTATACACAAGTCTTTTCCCTGGAAAGGATGTTCCTTAACATATTTCACAGGAAAAAAGTTTCACTTTCGTTTTTGAACGTTTTATTGTGAGCCCGTAAAAGTGGCTTAATACCTCTGACCACGTTGTTGACAGCAGTGACCTGGGGGTCAGAAATGCTTCCTGGGGCAATCCCCATGCTGTCCCCATGTCATTTGAGCACTGTCACTATCGTTTTGGGCACTTGTTAGGCTTTTAAAAGACTGCCGGGTGTGCCACCGCAAAAATGCTCGAGTCTCCCATAGACTAACATGGGGCTCGTTGCTCGGGTCGAGCACCCGAGTATCACGGCGAGCTCGGCCCGAGCTTCGAGCACCCGAGCATTTTAGTGCTCGCTCAACACTAGCTTTAACCTCTTTACCCTCGAGGGTGGTTTGCACGTTAATGACCAGGCCAATTTTTACAATTCTGACTACTGTCATTTTATGAGGTAATTACTCTGGAATAGTGTTGAGCATTCCGATACTGAAATATCGGGTATCGGCCGATATTCGCGGTATCGGAATTCCGATACTTAATTCCGATACTTTTACAATATCGAATACCGGAATCGGAAGTTCCCATAATGCCTGCGCTCTGCAGTGTCTCTGAAGGATGACAAGCTGGATGGCAGTGCTCAGCTGCGATCCAGCCTGTCATCAGAATGCCATCCCAGCGTGAGAGAATTCTCCTGATTGTTTAAAATCCGGCCGGCGGTAAAAAGCCGCCGGCTTTTAAACAATCACACAGCCCCATACTGCTTCCCCGCAGCCTCCCACCCCGATCCTCCGCACCCCTCGCCACCTCCCATCCCGATCGTAAGTTAGGACCGGGCGGGGAGCGCAGCACCAAGGAGCGGGAGCGAAGGACCTGGGCGGGGAAGCCGGCAGTGAAAAGTCTTCACCGCCGGCTTTCCTGTTCTGTGCTGCGCTTTCCCGCCGGTTATTTCAAATGAACAGCTGAGGTATCAGGTGATGCCGATCAGCTGTTCATTTGAAGTAGCCGCGGTGCCCTCGGAGGGTTCATGTGAGTTCATGCTTGACTGCATTGCATGAACTCACATGAACTTTCCCACCGCCGCACAGGTCAGCCTCACCTCCCATACCCGACATGATTAGTGTGTGTGGGTGTCTGTGCGATGTCTGCGGGTGTGTGCGGGTGTGCGCGGTGTCTGTGCGATGTCTACGGGTGTGTGCGTGCAGGCAGACATAGGCCGATGTGACACTACTACTCCCATCGGCCTATGTCTGTCCCCCGTCCACTCGTGCCAGCAGGATCAGCTCGATGGGAGCAGTAGTTCCCATCAGCCTGATCCTGCTATTTAAACTGCCCCATGGTCCCCAATAAATGTTAAATACATGTCATTGGTGGCCAGTGGTTACCTACAATAAATTAGTTTATACATTACCTGTCCCGCCGATCGCCACCTAAAATAAAGTAAAAAAAAAAAACTACACCTATACTCACCTAGACACCTAATTCCCCGAAGCCACCGATCTCCTGTAATAAAATATAAAATAATAAACCACAACCTTATCCTTACCCCTCCGTAGTAGTCCACGAGTGTCCCACGAAGATCTCCAGTTTAGAGCAGCCACATAGAATGTGACCGCTCTGAACCGCTGCCGCCGCTAGAATGATGTGGCCGTAAAGCAGCCCCGTCATTGCATAAGCGGGTTCACCGGAGTTCAGGCAGCGCTGCTTCGGTAAGCTGCTTTACGGCCCCGCTGTAGAGTGAGATATTCCCACGGTACAGCAGTGCCGTAAAGGAGGTCTCCGGAGCTGCGCTGACTGAATGCACTCCGGTGACCTCAGTCAGTGGCTCTCGCTGCCAGGAGCGGATGTGTTCTCGGCAGTGTGAGCTTACAGCAGCCATGCACAGCTGTCACCATCTCCAGATGTGACAGCTGTGCATGGGAGATCAGTGCAGGAACGTGGACAGGTAACTATTTTTCTTTTAGTAAACTAAGAATTAAATAAAATGGTGTGTTTTATTTCAAATAAATTATTTTTTTCTGGGTGTAGTGTGTGTTTTTTATATTTAACACTTTGTAGGTTAGTAATGGGGGTGTCTTATAGACGCCCATCATTACTAACCTGGGCTTCATGGCAGCTGGCGCTGACATGAACCCCACCACTATTACCCCCTGCCACCACACCAGGGCAGCGTGGAAGAGCGAGGCTAAGTGCCAGAATTGGCGCATCCTATGGATGCGCCATTTCTGGGGCGGTTGATGGCTGCTGTTTCTAGTCTGGGAGGGGGCCAATATTCATGGCACCCTTCCTGGGCTATTAATATCAGCCCCCAGCTGTCTGCCTAGCCTTTGCTAGCTATTAAATTAGGGGGGACCCCACGTCATTTTTTTGGGGGGGTCCCCCATTTTAATAGCTAGTAAAGGCTAGGTATTCCGCTGGGGGCTGATATTAGTAGCCTGGGAAGCTCCGTGGGTATTACCCCCTTCCCAGGCTTCAAACATCTGCCCCAGCTGTCTGCTTAACCTCCGCTAGAGCCTAAAATTACGGGGAACCCTACGCCAATTTTATTTTTAATAAATCCTTTATTTTAACACTAAATGACACTTGAGGGGTTAATAAAGATGCAGTCCCTAAATTATTATTTATTTTTTAATTAATTTTTCCCAAAAATTTTGACGTGGGCTTTGCCATATTTTTGTATGCCAGCCAGGTACAGCAGGCAGGAACAGGCTGCCCCCAACTCCCAGCTGCCTATTTGTACCTGGCCGGACACAACAATATAGGGAAGCCCTTTTTTTCTTTATTATTTCATGAAATAATTAAAAAATAATTGACGTGGGGCTTTGCACTATATTTGTGTCCAGCCAGGTAGAGCAGGCAGGAACGGGCTGCCCCCAACCACCAGCTGCCTATTTGTACCTGGCCGGACACAACAATATAGGGAAGCCCTTTTTTTTTAAATTATTTCATGAAATAATTAAAAAAAATTGACGTGGGGCTTCGCCCTGTTTTTGTGTCCAGCCAGGTACAACTAGGCAGCTGGGGGCTGGAATTCACAGCGCAGGGAGGCCCAAGCTTTCTGCCCCCCCCCCCCGCTGCAAATTGCAGTCCGCAGCCACCCCAGAAAATGGCGCGTTCATAGAAGCGCCATCTTCTTGTGCTGTACCCAACTCATCCAGGGCCCTGGTGCAGTGGCTCACTGGGTAATAAAGGAGTTAGGGCCAACTTGGTATTATCAGCTGGCCCTAAGCCCGAAATTCATGGGGTCATGCCAATATTATACATGACCGCCATGAATTTCTAGTAAAGTATTTAAAAAAAACACAACACCCAGAATAAAGTCCTTTAATTGAAATAAACACACAATTTTTTAATGTTCTAAATTAAACCATACTTAGCATCACGCCCATTCCAGATGAAGCCAATGTCTTCTGCAATAAAAGTAAAATAATAAACCAACATCATCCTTACCTTTCCATGGTTCCCAGGACAGCTCCAGCTCTGCTACATTCACATGACAGGCTGGATCGCAGCCGAAAGCTACCATCCAGCTTGCCATGCCGCAGACACTGAGAAGCGCAGGCATGCTGGCGCTCCTCAGTGTCTGGCTGTGACGGCATCCAGATGAGCAGAGACCATGTCTAATGAACTCAGCTCACCTAATGCACGTCACTGACAGCGTGGGAAATTTCTCCTGTGCTTGCAGTGAGCGTGAGAGAATTCTCCTGTGCTCACGGCAAGCACAGGAGAATTCTCCCACGCTGTCAGTGATGTGCATGAGGTGAGCTGAGTTCATTGGACATGAACTCGGCTCATCTGGATGCCGTCACAGCCAGACACTGAGTAGCGCAAGCATGCCTGCGCTTCTCAGAGTCTGTGGCATGGCAAGCTGGATGGCAGCTTTCGGCTACGATCCAGCCTGTCTTGTCAATGTAGCAGAGCTGGAGCTGTCCTGGGAACCATGGAAAGGTAAGGATGAGGTTGGTTTATTATTTTATTTTTATTGCAGGAGATCGTTGGCTTCAGCTGGAATGGGCGTGATGGTAAGTATAGTTTAATTTAGAACAATAAAGAATTGTGTGTTTATTTCAATTAAAGGACTTTATTCTGGGTGTTGTGTTTTTTTTTAACTTTGACTATGGGGTTAGTAATGGCGGTGTCTTATAGACGCCTCTCCATTACTAACCTGGGCTTGATGTCAGCTGGCCTTATAAGCTGACATCTACCCCAGCCCTATTACCCCACTACCACCGCTACAGGGCAGTGGGAAGAGCGAGGCTAAGTGCCAGAATTGGCGCATCCTATGGATGCGCCATTTCTGGGGTGGCTGACGGCTGGTGTTTCTAGCCTGGGAGGGGGCCAATATTCATGGCACCCTTCCTGGGCTATTAATATCAGCCCCCAGCGGTCTGCCTAGCCTTTGCTAGCTATTAAAATAGGGGGGACCCCACGTCATTTTTTTGGGGGGTCCCCCATTTTAATAGCTAGTAAAGGCTAGGTATTCAGCTGGGGGCTGATATTAGTAGCCTGGGAAGCTCCATGGGTATTACCCCCTTCCCAGGCTTCAAACATCTGCCCCAGCTGTCTGCTTAACCTCCGCTAGAGACTAAAATTACAGGGAACCCCACGCCAATTTTTTTTAAAATAAATCCTTTATTTTAACACTAAATGACAAGTACAGTAATCAACACTATCACTGTACTTATTATACATGTGACTGACATGTTTCTATCTATCTAATCTATGTGTGATGCTCTATTCTTTCTGTTCTAAATTGTCGGGTACCGATGCTGAATTGCCGTCCGGCTTTTTTAAAGAGACGATGCATGAAAACACTATTATTTTTCTTAATAAATCCTTTAACACTAAATGACAAGTACAGTAACCAACACTGTCACTGTACTTCTTATATATGTGACTGACATGTTTCTATCTATCTAATCTATGTGTGATGCTCTATTCTTTCTGTTCTAAATTGTCGGGTACCGATGCTGAATTGCCGGCCGGCTTTTTTAAAGAGAGTGTCTTCTGAGCAGTTTGTCAGTTTTTGGACACCTTTGAAGGTGTTTTCCATGAGTTTTTATTTGCCTGCCATTGGTTTTAACGGTGTTCGAAGGAATTCGAAAGTGTTCTAAGGTGTTCGACGAACAGTTCCACGAACATCCCAGTGTTCGACGAACCGAACCTGAACACTACGGGGGTGGCTCAACACTAATTGTGGGACCAAAACCAGGTAACCATATTTACAACTATGGTGGTGCACCCTAATCAAAAAGGTAAAGAAGAATCTCAGCAGAAAACTATGCTGTTACTGAAAATAAATTTCTGTACAATCACCAACACAAATACTGCCATCATATGATGACCATGTAATGGTAGATACCAGTCCTACAGAACATATAAGAGATTACAGTACAGTTAAAGATAGTGATTTACAGCTGATGTTCTTTCTGATGGAGTTGTACACTTTTCCCTTCTTTTACTTCTGACACAGACCACCATGACTTCTTCCAGCCACAACTCATCTGCAGAGTTTAAACAAAGAAACATTTGACTTCTTACATTTCCAGCACAATCTCCACCTATTCCCAACCTACACAAACTCACCATCCAGCTGACACCTCAAAGCTAAACCTTCTGCTGACATTTTTGTCCATGTTACCTGCTGTATGGCGCAAAAACAGCAATCCTCTTAGGGTCCCACATTTTAATGCCCACCAATGTAACCCCAATGTATAATGCCTCCTTTGTGCCCTCTAGGTGGTAGACTTATCCACTAGAAAATAGCGCTATAGAAAACAATGTTCACATTTTGCCCCCTAAAACTTAAGAATGACCCCTGTGTGCCCCTTTGATGGTTACAATACCATGAGTGCCTTTATAAAAATGATGGTTCTCAAGTGCCCACTTAACTTTTAATAATATCCCCTCAGACCCCCATGTACAACTTCCTTACACACAGTATAATGCCTAAATATCTCACTTATACACAATGTGATGCCTCAACAGTATAATTCCCTCACAGCTCCCCTATACACAGTATGATGTCCATACAGCTTTCTTATGCACAGTATAAAGCTCCCCAGCTCCCCTATGCACAACATGAAGCCTTACCAGCTCAGTATACACAGTATAATGGCACCCACTGCTCCATTATACAGAATGTGATGTTCCTACAGCTCCCTTACTTAACGTATAATGCCCCAACAGCTCTCCTATACACTGTATAATGCCTTCTCTGCTATGTTTACACAGTATGATGCCCACCACTGCTCCATTTACACAGTATGATGTTCCCATAGCTCCTCTATAGAACGTATGATGTGTCCAAAGTTCCCTATATACAGTAAGATTTCCCTGCAGCTCCTTATACACAGTATGATGTCCCCACAGCTCCCCTATACACAGTATGATAGCCCTCAAAGCACCCCTATACACAGTATAATGCCTCAAAAGTCAATCTAAAAAACAGTATAATGCCCCCCACACTTTATGATGGTCCCAACATTAGTCCTAATACAGTATATTTCTCCAAAAGCCCCACTATACACAATATCATGTCCTCATTGACTCCCTACACACAGTATAATACCAACCACATTGTATAATGACCAAAACAGTAGTCCTCACACAACATAATTCCCCCAAAGCCACCTATAGACAGTACTATATGATGCCCCAACAGTTGCCCACAACCAGTATAATGCCCCATAAGCTCCACTATACACAATATAATGCCTCCCACACTGCTTGATGTCCCCACATTGTATGGTAGTCACTCACACAAGTTCTTACACAGCAAACTGCACCCAAAGCCCTCATAAGCACAGTATAATACCCCCACGGCTCCAGTATAATGCCCTTCACTGTATGATGCTACCCACAATAGTCATTGCATAGTATAATGCTCTCCAAACTATATAATGCACCCCACACAGTTTGATAGCCACTCACACTAGTGCTCATACAGTAAAATCTGCCCCCAAAAACCCGTGCACAGTATAATGCCCCTGTGTACAGAGCATGATGCTTCCATATGTTCCATATACACAGTAAAATGCTTCAACAGTCTTCCTACAAGTACTGTAAAAAAAAAAAAATCATATACTCAACTAACCCTGCATCCTGCTGAGTCCGCTGGCAGACAGCAGCAAGGTACGGGTGTACCAATGCAGTATTGTCATCATACCCCATCATTGTCATCATCATGGGGCATGCACATAATGTCACATCTCAATAGCGTTATCACATTTTCCCCTCTTTTAACTCGTACAGTGTGTCACCTTGTCATTCTGTAAGAGGTAGGCTTAAAGCGACCTGCAGCCTGTGGAATGAAAAATGGTAGGGCAATTAGAACAGTATGATGCCCTCCACATTGTAAAATAACCCAAAGAGTACCAACAGTAGTCCTCCCACAGTATAATTTTCCCAAAGCCCCACTATGCACAGTATAATGTCCCCAATGCCCCTAAACACAGTAAAATATCCCCAAAATGTATGATGGCCACAAGAGTAGTCTTTACACAATATAATGACCCGAATGCCCCTCCTGTACATGGTTTAATACCCCAACAGTAATCCTCATAAAGTATAATGCCCGAAAAGCTCCCCTAATGCATCGTATAATGCCCTATAGGGCCCCTATAGATAATATAATACCCAAAAGCCCCCTACACACAGCATAATACACAGAACACCATACACACATTATGATTGGCCACAGTAGTCTTCTTACAGAATAATGCCCCCAAAGTCCCCTTATGCACAGAATAAAGCCCCCACATTGTATGATCCCCCACAGCTACCCATACACAGTATAATGCCCCCACACTGTATGATAACCACCCACACTATTCCTCATACAATATAATTTCTGCAATGCCCTCCTATATACAGTATAATGCCCCCAATTTGCCTATATACATTAAATTTCCCAAAAAAACCCTATAAACAGTGTGATGCACTCATAGACTTCTATACATAGTATAATGCCCCTGTAGCTCTCATATACGCAGTATGATGCCCCCATACAATGTATAATGTTCTATATCCTCAAATTCAAAGGATAATACCCCCATAGCATCCTATAAAAATATAATGCCACCATAGCCCCACTATGCACAGTATAATGCCCTCATACACAGTATAATACTACAATAGCCCATACACACAGTATGATCCCTCCATGTCATCCTATCACTCAGCCCCCGCCCAGGATTCATCAAGTGCATCACCCTGCCATTCGATAGGCCGCAGGCCTAATGCAACCTGTGGCCAGCAAAATGGAGAGTGGTAGTTCAGGAAGACAATGTATCAGGGTGCTGTACACACCGATGCAGTTAATGGTGGCAATTGCAATTTTATAACACCAATCTTATCAAAGTTTAGATTTACACTTACAAAACTTAAAGGGAACCAATCACGTCTGGAAATGCTAATAGTTGCAGATACAATGGCAATTTGAAGGTAAATATCCTACATACAGTATACATGCCTGATAGGCTTACTGGAATAGCAGCTAAAGGGAAAAGAATGAAATTTGTTTTCCCTGCAGATGCTTGCTTCCAGTGCAGGACACTGTAAAAGTAATCGCTCACTATACAGTAAGCACACTGTAATCACTCCCTTGCACACTGATTGACAACCTGATATGCAGCAAATGTGTGCAGTGTGCGTGCGAAGAACAGGCTCTCAATCCATGTGGCAGGTAATTCTTACACTCTCACTGCACTGTGCATTGAGTGGTGAATATAACTGCTTCCTGCAATGCCTCAATGACTGGAAGCGAGCAGCTGCAGGGAGAAATTAACTTCATTCTCTCCTGTAGCTGTCACTCGAGTAAGACAGTCAGACCTCATTTAAATGCTATTGACCTGCAGATAACCTCCAGATTTATCTGCAGATAAATAGTATTTATAGAGGTGACAGGCTCCCATTAAGTCATTGCCATGCACTAGAGTTCACAGATTGTAGCTTGACATGCCATGCGGTAGCCATGGACAAGCTGCTGCTTCATAACGCCTTGGCACTTTACAGAAAATTGTGTTGTCCTGGGGAAGGGGGGTGTTGGTATAGTGATGGCCTTGAGTCAGTGCAGGCCACACTTAGCTAATGGTATTGACTGGCCAGGACCACATATTCCACAGATTACTAAAGGAGACTTGCTTTCAAACATGGGGACTTTACTGAACTTGATAAGGGTTATGTACAAGGCGGATACACAGTCTTAAGCATGTTTCCTTCACAATGAAAAGCATTTTAACACACATCATTTCCTTCCACTTTAGTTTAGTCCAGGGCCAGTGAAGCACACTCTTTCGCTCTACTTTGCTACAACCTAGCTTTAAAGCCACTGTCCTGATCAGCGAGTTTCACTCTACTCGTTCAGCGGTTCCGCATCCTATTACTATGGATGCCCTGGATCAATCGCTCAGGACTCCCACTAGTCCCACGCTCCCAGTCCTTTTTAGGTCTGTTTTCTTCAGCCCTAGAAGCTCTCAGGTTTCTTGTGGCACATTGTTCTATCCAAGGACCCCTTCAAGGTGGAAGGCCAACTCTGTCTCGTCAGTATTTCTCTTCAGGATCTCACTATTCCTGTATGTAAGGCTCTTTATGCTATGGATAACCCCTTGGCAGCACAGCACACTTGTTACTTCTTCAGACTCCAACTCCTATCTCTCTCTAATCAGGAAACACAGTCCTTTCCCTAGCATTAATCCTTCCCCCTGTGGGCTTGTCCCAATATTAAATCTCTCTCTGATCCTGCAGTCTGTCGCTGGGTAGATGTAACCTTTCACCAACATTCCATGCAAACTCTACAACACCTATCTCTATCATGCATTTCATCACTATAGATTATAATACCTTACATTATCACATCCTCATCCTACATTATACATTACCAAAATTACCTATAACGCTGCTATACACTACACTGGATTACATTATACTATCAATAATACACTCTATATATATCAAAATATACAGTGGTGGCTAAAAGTATTGGCACCCCTGCAATTCTGTCAGATAATACTCAGTTTCTTCCTGAAAATGATTGCAATCACAAATTCTTTGGTATTATTATCTTCATTTAATTTGCTTGCAAGGAAAAAAACACAAAAGAGTATGAAGCAAAAATCAAATCAATGATCATTTCACACAAAACTCCAAAAATGGGCCAGACAAAAGTATTGACACCCTCAGCCTAATACTTGGTTGCACAACCTTTAGCCAAAATAACTGCGAACAACCGCTTCCGGTAACCATCAATGAGTTTCTTACAATGCTCTGCTGGAATTGTAGACCATTCTTCTTTGGCAAACTGCTCCAGGTCCCTGATATTTGAAGGGTGCCTTCTCCAAACTGCCATTTTGAGATCTCTCCACAGGTGTTCTATGGGTTTCAGGTCTGGACTCATTTCTGGCCACCTTAGAAGTCTCCAGTGATTTCTCTCAAACCATTTTATAGTGCTTTTGGAAGTGTGTTTTGGGTCATTGTCCTGCTGGAAGACCCATGACCTCTGAGGGAGACCCAGCTTTCTCACACTGGGCCCTACATTATGCTGCAAAATTTGTTGGTAGTCTTCAGACTTCATAATGCCATGCAGACGGTCAAGCAGTCCAGTGCAAGAGGCAGCAAAGCAACCCCAAAACATCAGGGAACCTCCGCCATGTTTGACTGTAGGGACCGTGTTCTTTTCTTTGAATGCCTCTTTTTTTTCCCTGTACACTCTATGTTGATGCTTTTTCCCAAAAGGCTCTACTTTTGTCTCATCTGACCAGAGAACATTCTTCCAAAACGTTTTATGCTTTCTCAGGTAAGTTTTGGCAAACTCCAGCCTGGCTTTTTTATGTCTCGAGGTAAGAAGTGGGGTCTTCCTGGGTATCCTACCATACAGTCCCTTTTCATTCAGATGCCGACGGATAGTACGGGTTGACACTGTTGTACCCTCGGACTGCAGGGCAGCTTGAACTTGTTTGGATGTTAGTCGAGGTTCTTTATCCACCATCCGCACAATCTTGTGTTGAAATCTCTCGTCAATTTTTCTTTTCTGTCCACATCTAGGGAGGTTAGCCACAGTGCCATGGGCTTTAAACTTCTTGATGACACTGCGCACGGAAGACACAGGAACATTCAGGTCTTTGGAGATGGACTTGTAGCCTTGAGATAGGTCATGCTTCCTCACAATTTGGTTTCTCAAGTCCTCAAACAGTTCTTTGGTCTTCTTTCTTTTCTCCATGCTCAATGTGGTACACACAAGGACACAGGACAGAGGTTGAGTCAACTTTAATCCATGTTAACTGGCTGCAAGTGTGATTTAGTTATTGCCAACACCTGTTAGGTGCCACAGGTAAGTTACAGGTGCTGTTAATTACACGAATTAGAGAAGCATCACATGATTTTTCAAACAGCGCCAATACTTTTGTCCACCCCCTTTTTAGGTTTGGTGTGGAATTATATCCAATTTGGCTTTAGGACAATTCTTTTTGTGTTTTTTCATTGAAGACAAATTAAATGAAGATAATAATACCAAAGAATTTGTGATTGCAATCATTTTCAGGAAGAAACTGAGTATTATCTGACAGAATTGCAGGGGTGCCAATACTTTTGGCCACCACTGTATGTAAAAGACACATAACACTTATTCAAATAAAGCGATTGATGTCTTCAGGACTAGGAACACGAAAGTCATTGTCCACACCTCTTACACAAACATCTATAATATAACGCTGGATGTGTCGGTCTGTCCGAAGCATCTATAGACTGCGCCTGCGCAGTCTGGCCCCAGACAGAAGAATGCATCCAGTCGTTACAGATGACATGTAGGAGGAGTGTGGTGCCAGAGATCGCAGTATGCGTAGGCACAGAACGCATACCTCAATCTCCAGCCCCATAAGCACATACCTGCTGGGGAGGACTGTAGTACCTCTGTTCGGGCCGGAGGCCGGGGGAGGAGTGTGACGTCGGAATCAGCGCTTGCGAATAGCATGATATCCGGCACCATTTTAGTGAAGACACATTTGCCATGTGCCTTCAACAAAATGGTGCTGGAGAACGCAATATGCGCATGCGCATACTCCGGCACCATTTTTTTGAATACACTCTGCAAATGTATCTTCACTAAAATGGTGCCGGATATCATGCTATGCAGGCACTAATTCTGGCGCCATTTTAGTAAAATAACACAGGCGATGCGCTGCAGGGGAGCGATGGAAAGGTTAGTAGGAGTGTTTTTTGGATATAATTGATGGAGGATGGGGGAGCACATAACAGGATGGGGGAGCACATAACAGGATGGAAGTGCACATAAAAGGATGGGGGAGCAGGATGGGGGAGCACATAAAATGACGGGGGACCAGGATGGGGGAGCACATAATAGGATGGGGGAGCACATAACAGGATGGGGGTGCAGGATGGGGGAGCACATAACAGGATGGGGGAGCATATACCAGGATGGGAGAGCACATAAAAGGATGGGGGAGCACATAATAGGATGGGCTGGAACATAACAGGATGGGGGACTAGGATGGGGGAGCATATACCAGGATGGAGGCACAGGATGGGGGAGCACGTAATAGTATGGGGGCGCAGGATGGGGAACACATAACAGGATGGGAAAGCACCTAACAGGATGGAGGATCAGGATGGGGAAGCACATGACAGGATGGGGGAGCACATAACAGGATGGGGGCGCAGGATGGTGACGCAGGATGGGGGAGCATATAACAGGATGGGGGAGCATAAACCAGGATGGGGGGACCAGGATGGGGGAGCATATACCAGGATGGGGGATTAGGATGGAGGAGCATATACCAGGGTGGGGGAGAACAAATTAGGATTGGGGGACCAGGATGGTGGTGCATATACCAGGATGGGGAGTGCGCAAATACCAGGATGAGGGAGCATGGATCAGGATGGGAGAGCATATACTAAGATGGTGGAGCATATACCGGGATGGGGGAGCATATACCAGTATGGAGGAGCACGTAACAGGAGGAAGGACCAGGATGGAGGAGCATATACAAGGATGGAGGCGCACATAACAGAATGGGGGAGTATATACCAGGATGGAGGTGCACATAACAGGATGGGGGAGCATATACTAGGATGGGGGTGCAGGATGGGGGCACAAATACCAGGATGGGACATCAGGATGGCGGAGCATGGACCAGGATAGGGGACATTATACCAATACAAATGCTCGCCACCTGGGCGTAGAATGGGTTCAATTGCTAGTTACAGTATAATCACGTAACATACTATATAGGATATCATTTTTTGAAACTGATTAAAAATATCCATTATGAAAAGACTTTTACTGGTCGTCTGCTTCCATAGCATAATCTACAGATACTTTTGCTTCATAAATAAATTTATAGTCAATTGCAAAAAGAATCTTTTGTGACAATTGAAAGACGGTAGACCCTGTACTTATTGTGTTTTCTACTAAAAGGCATGATTTTTATTGTAAGATGTAAAGTTCTTTGTCAGTTGTACATCCTACCTTTATCCTAGACCTTTTCAGGGTAATGACATTTAAGGTTACGCTGTCAATAGCTATTGTCATGGGAACTGAAATATCATTACCAAGAAACAGCAAGAGACAGACTGAAGGCAGAAGAGTCAGCAGTCAGCACAAGAATAGATAGAAAGAAAATGGACTTGATTTTGCTAGCCAATGTAAACATGGAACTGAATCATGTCCCCATAATTCAGGTTTTGAGAAACAAGAATTCATAAGTTTGAAATAACAGAGTTATGGATATATTTGAAATTTTCCAATTAACCCCTTTACCCCCCAGGTTGGTTTGCACGTTAATGACCAGGCCAATTTTTACAATTCTGACCACTGTCACTTTATGAGGTAATTACTCTGAAACGCTTCAACGGATCCCACTGATTATGAGAATGTTTTTTTCGTGACATATTGTACTTCATGATAGTGGTAAAATTTCTTAAATATCACTTGTGTATATTTGTGAAAAAATTGGAAATTTGGCAAAAATTTTGAAAATTTCACAATTTTCAAAATTTGAATTTTTATTCTGTTAAATCAGAGAGATATGTTACACAAAATAGTTAATAAATAACATTTCCCATATGTCTACTTTACATCAGCACAGTTTTGGAATGAGATTTTTTTCTATTAGTGCGCTATAAGGGTTAAAAGTTGATCAGTGATTTCTCATTTTTCCAACAAAATTAGCAAAAACATTTTTTTAGGGACCACATCACATTTGAAGTGACTTTGAAGGGCCTTTATGACAGAAAATACCAAAAAGTGACACCATTCTAAAAACTGCACCCCTCAAGGTGCTCAAAACCACATTCAAGAAGTTTATTAACCCTTCACATGCTTCACAGGAATTTTTGGAATGGGGAAGAAAAAAATGAATATTTAATTTTTTTCACAAAAATGTTACTTTAGACCCCATTTTTTTTATTTTTGCAGGTGTAAGAGGAAAAAATGGACTCCAAAATTTGTTGTGCAATTTCCCCTCAGCATGCAGATACTCCATAAGTGGGGAAAAAACACTGTTTGGGCGCACAGCAAGGTTCGGAAGGGAAGGAGCGCCATTTGACTTTTGGAATGTAAAATTTGCTTGAATAATTAGCAGATGCCATGTTGCGTTTGGAGAGCCCCTGATGTGCCTAAACGGTGGAAACCCCCACAAGTGACACCATTTTGGAAACTAAACCCCTCAGGGAACTTATCTAGATATATGGTGAGCACCTTGAGCCCTCAGGTGCTTCACCTAAGTTTATAACATGGAGCTGTGAAAATAAAATGTTCACATTTTTCCTACAAAAATGTTTTTCAGCCCCCAGTTTTGCATTTTCATAAGGGTAACAGGAGAAATTGCACCATCCAACTTGTTGTGCAATCTCTCCTGAGTAAGTTGATACCCTGTATGTGGGGGAAAACTACTGCTTGGGCGTACGGCAGGGTTTGGAAGGGAAGGAGCACCATTTGACCTTTTGAATGTAAAATTTGCTTGAATAATTAGCTGAAGGCATGTTGCGTTTGGAGAACCCCTCATGTGCCTAAACAGTGGAAACCCCCCACAAGTGACACCATTTTGGAAACTAGACCACTCAGGGAACTTATCTAGATGTGTGATGAGTACCTTGAACCCCCAGGTGCTTCGTAGAAGTTTATAACATGGAGCCATGAAAATAAAAAAATCTAACTTTTTCCACATTAATGATCTTTTTGACCCAAATTTTTTAGTTTCACAAGGGTAAGAGGAGAAAATGGAGCTTAAAAACTGTTGTGCAATTTCTCCTGAGTACGCCAATACCCCATATGTGGGGAAAATACACTGTTTGGGTGCACGTCAGGGTTCAGAAGGGAAGGAACACTGTGTGACTTTTTGAACGCAAAATTGCCTGGAATGAAGAGCGGACTCCATGTCGTATTTCGGGAGCCCCTGATGTGCCGAAATAGTGGAAACCGCCCCACAATTGACTCCATTTTGGAAACTAGACCCCTCAAGGATTTTATCAACGGGTATAGTGTACATTTTGAACCCAAAGGTACGACAGAATTTGATAACATTAGGTCATCATATTGAATAAGTTGTCATTAGTCTTGAGTGCAAGTGCTCGCTATTTGAGTTTGCATCGGGTACTCGGGTATGCACCAAGTATCGCGGGTGCTCGAGTGACATGCTCGAGTCCCTGCCCTGCATGTTTCATGGTTGTTAGACACCCAAAAAAAAACATGCTGGGATCGCTCGTGCATGGCAGGCGATCCCAGCAACGTTTTTTTTTGGCCGCGAAGCATATGGGGCGGAGACTCGAGCATGTCACTCGAACACTCGCGATACTTAGTGCAACCCTAACCCCAACCCTAACCGTAGCCCAACCCTAACCCTAGCCCAACCCTAACCCCAACCCTAACCCTAGCACAACCCTAACCCTAGAGTTTATTTTTTTACACCGTTCCTCGTGTGGTATAAGTGATTAGAAGACTTTATTCTTCGGGTCGGTGCAACTACAGCGATACCAGATTCATATTGGGTTTTTATGATTGACAGATGTCACACACTAAAGACGCTTTTTTTGCAAAGACTAGTTTTTGCATCACCATATTTTGAGAGCTATAATTTTTCCATACTTTGGCCTACAGAGTCATGTGATACAAGGAAATGACCTCAGGAATGTTATATAGGATCAAAAAACAAACCAATTGGACCGCTCATTAATGACATAATAACAATCAGTAATTTAACCCCCTAATATTGTCTGCAAGCCAGCGTGTGAAAACACAAACCAGCAAGCACACAACATATAGGATACCATGAAACAATCATATTATATTTCACAAAAAAGAACTTAATAAAACATCATTGTTGCATTTTCCATATTTCACCCCTTTTGGGGTTACTGGTGAGCTGCTTTGGCTTACTTTTTAATTTTAGCTCATGGACTGTTTGCCCCTCATTTTGACTTCCTAGCGCTTCCTACCACTAGCTTCAACGTCTTTTTTTTCTTTTAATATGCGCACGTAGGCAGAGACTTGTCAATCTAGTGTGATGGGCGAGGAGCAGCCACCGTGGATCTGCCTGTCTGATTAGTGTCCAGTGTGGTTGGTTTCCCGGCAGCTTTTAAAGTTTGTTTTTATCTAAAACTCTGCAGCATTTCAGAGGCAAACATATTTGGCTGAGATAATACACCCAGTGCCTGATACAAGCTGACAGTGGATTGCCCAGCATGTATCAGCTGTCAGGTTCACTTTAAGGTATTTATAGGGTTAGAAAGGCTAGTTTTGTTTTTGAATTCCCTTCATCCTTTCTATGTTTAGGAACAAATTGAAGATATTCCTAGGGAAACTTTTTGATGTTGAAACACAGAATCACAACAAATATTTAGGTTATTATTTATTTTACTGATTCCAGTATTTATCTATTTAAAGAGTATCTGTCATTAAGCTTCAAGATGTATTAGTAATAAACCTGTTACCTGCATAATTCAGGACTAAGTAAAACTTGTGTCTGAAACATTTTTATGTCTTTTGCACAAATGGCCGCACTATTTCAAAGACAATGGTACCTATTGAATGGTGATTAAACTGAATCAGTCAGCATGCTTGTACCTACCTTATGAAAGTAGTGGTATGGCTGTATAGATGGTTGTCGCCCCCCCCCAATAAAAATGATACCTTTTTTGTAGACATCCATTGTTTGAGTTATGAAAAATCTAGCGTAGCAGCCTAATGCAAAACATATTAGATATTCATTGGAAGCATTTTAGTGCACTTTGCTTCTTCCAAGTGGATTAAGACACCTCTGATGCACGTTTAGCCTGATTTGCATATGGCTTCTTCCCAAGATTTTTCATGACTAGCAAATGGGATTGCTACAAAAAAGATAAAATGATTACTGGAAGTGTCATGTCCCATGACTTGGGATTCATACAGTATTATATTGGATTGTTGTGTTGCTATGCAATGAGGTTTGCCTTTTAGAAGTGTTTCCTTCCTTTCTCCTGTCTGCCTGCATAGCTCTGATGTTGTGGCACCCTGCTGTTCACAGGTACCACAGGACCCAGGGTGCATGGATGGACTTCTCCACAAGAGGCCCTCATTACATAAAAACACCTTCACCCTTCCACCTCATACCACCAGAGGGAGCCCGTTAGGGATATATATATGGAGGGTGGAGCCAGGCAGTCAGACAGAAGAAGTCAGTCAGACAGAGTCAGAGAGTCTGAGAGCATGCTGACGCTGAGAGCAGCGAAGACGCAGCACATCTGCTGCTGAGTTCTGAGGGCCCCGAGTGTGGCCGACGGCAAGGAGGAGAGGAGAGCGGAGTTGAAAGGGGCAGAGGAGCATCATAGGCTCACCCCGAAGATACAAACCGGACATCGGCTCCGTGCCTACAGGGTCCTTTATACCCAGTAAGGACCACCGGCATTCCAGGAGGACTACAAGTCCCTGGCAGACCTGAAGCTAGACCCATTACAGGACCAGGAACCACAAAGGCCCCGGCGACCAGGGATAGTGGTTGCCAGCAGAAGGTCCCACTACCAAGCGACAGGTGAAGGAACAGCACACACATAAGCTAGGTCCAGTTGCAGGCTCGCCAGGAGCATACAGAGAGGCAGACACAGACCAGGAGGCTTTATACCCGCTCACTGGGGAGAAGTCCTGAATTGCACCCATCCTACTGAGTACCCTGGACCGTACCAGACATCCGCACCAGCAAAGGTACTGAAGCGAATCCCCTGTCTCTCTCAGTTACTCCTGCTGCGCCATCCCGCCTGCACTACAAGTCCCAGCCTCACCACCCACCAAACTCCACACTGCTCCGGGGGCCCGCTCCACCTGTGGGGAGCAGAAATATCCCAGCTGCCATCCCATCACCCCCCGGAGGTCTGCAGCAGCGCTGGTAATCCTTACCAGGTACCACAGGTGGCGTCACAAACTATTTACTTTATTTTTATTTCTATCCAAGTTTCAATCCCCTATTTCAAGAGTGACCCCAGGTTATGGGCCCAGGAGCCGACCACCGCGACATCCCTAAAACCAGGCAAAGGTCCAGGTACCGAGCCGTCCCCATCCCCTGGGCTCGTCATACTCTTCCTGGCATCATGAACAGGATTGCGTGCCCGTTGCCACCGGGTACTGTGCCCCTTAAAGAACTGTGTCGCATACCGTGGTGAAGTTTTCCCGCCAATTGCCGCTGTTTCCCTCCATTATCCGCCATTTTCATGTCGCCACGTGGGAAGAAGAGGGGCGTAACCGCGGATATCGGAAAGGCGTGACTGCTGGAAGCGCGTGAAGCTCAAGCCCCGCCTCACGCTCTGATGCAGCACCAGTAAGCGTCAGGTCCTGGAAGGAGACCATCGTCTGCGCAGCTGTGGCCTACCTGATTAAAGAAACAGGAGGCAGGCTACGGTTTACTAGGGGGGCGCAGCCATGGCCGACGACCAGCAAGCCGCCGGAGCACCGGATAACACTCCCGATGCTCAACTTGCACCCGGCGCCGCTCAGGCCGGAGCGGCCGCCCCACCAGCAGGGGTCATGACTCCATTAATACCCATGGCCCTGCCGTATATTCCTGGAGAAAATGGCTTCCCCAGTATGATGGCAAACCAGACACCCTGTCTGGGTTCAAGAGAAAGATATGCGGTGTACTGGATATGTACTCAATGACTGGTAAACAGAGAGCCGCTGTTGTGCTGGGACAATTGACTGGTGCCGCAGAGCGGGAAGTTGAAACCCGGCCAGCCGCAGACCAGGAATCAGTATCCATTATCTTTAAGAGACTACAAACTGTCTTTGAAAACCACACTGAGACAGATTTCAGAATGAGGTTCTACCACTGTACCCAGAAACCTGAGGACAGTATCCGAGACTATGCCTGGCGCTTACAGGAAGCCTTGAGGGCCCTGAAACAGGTTAATACAGCCAGCATACAAGATGAGAATAAAATGCTGACAGAACAATTCATCCGGGGGTTGTAGTCCCAGGAGGAGAACAGAACCGTACGGTGGTGGGCCTTAGATCATCCAAATGCCACCTTTGCAGCCCCTGGAACCAACAGATACTGCTATCCAGCGTTACCAGGGTGGGGCCACCCCAGTGCCCGCAGCACCTACTGCTCCTTCATTAACGGCTGAAACAAAGATGCAAACAGTGCCCCCTAGCGAGCTGGACAGCCTGCGCTCTGAAGTGCGTCAGCTAAGTAAAACCCTGACCACTGTCCTGAGCGCCCTGCAGCTACAGGCGGAGCCCGAGCCGGAGGGAAGGATCCTACTTGCCGACAGTGCTGAGGATGTCCCCTGGATGAGGAGAAGAAGGAGGACAACACCACCCCGTAGGAGGATGACACCACCCCGTAGGAGGACAACGCCACCCCGTGGGAGGACCAACGACCACCGTCTCCCTCCAGGAGATTTCATCTGCTACTTCTGCCACAAGGCAGGCCACACCACGCGGAACTGTCCTTTAAATGGGCAAACCCTGAGGCCAGGAGTAAATCAACCAGGCCCATCAAGCTGGTACCACCGGTTCGTAGGAGGGAGGCCTTTCCTGTCCATCGTGCAGGACGGCATAGCTACACCTGCGTTACTGGACACCGGCTCACAGATAACCATCATACCTGATGTCCTCTACAAAAGGTACTGGTCCATAGATGAACTCCACCCACCAGCCCTGAACCTCTCTGTGCATGCCTCTAACGGCCTTCCTCTTAACCTAGTAGGGGTTAAGGACGTAACAGTGAGGGTGGGGAGAGTGGAACTGAAGGACCAAGGACAAATTGTCATAGAATCTAACCCTGGTGATACAGACTTGTATATGATACTTGGTACAAATATTGTTGGTAACTGTTTGGGAGAAGTGTTGTTTTTGCTCCAACAGATTGCTGACACTGCCAAACCAGGGCAGAGGAAGGTGCTCCAGAGAGAGATTCGAGCCCTCCTGTACCAGCAACAGGTAAAGCTAACAGGTGGTGAGATTGGTAATGTATGGGTGACAGACCCGATACCCATTGTGATTCCCCCAATGAGTGAGATTCTGATTTGGTGTAGGGCAGCAATAGGTCTCAAGGGACAGAACTACCAGGCGGTAGTGGAGCCCATTAGCGCAGAGCACAGACCTACACTCTTAACTGCTAGAGGGGTAGTTGATATACACAATGGGAGGGTACCTGTACGTCTCCTAAATTGTAGGGAGTAGGAAGTCAAATTGCCAAGGTATGCCACTGTTGTTAGATTGTATACTGTGAATGATGATGCCATATTCACAGTGGAATCCTTGACCCCACCAGATGCAGTGGAGGACAATGACTGCGAAGCTCAGCTGGAGGATTGATGTCAACAGCTCCATGTTGGGACTGACGCCACTCCTGTCCATCAGAAACACAGTGTTTACAGAGTGGTTCAGGAATATGAGCAAGTGTTTAGTAAACACCCACTTGACTTTGGAAGGGTTAAAGGGGTACAACACCACATACCCACCGGTAACCATCCACCCATTAAGGAGCGTTACCGACCCATACCACCAGCACATTATCAGAAAGCCAAGGAAATGTTGCATGACATGAAAAAGGCAGGGGTAGTAAGGGATAGCTGTAGCCCTTGGGCAGCTCCCCTGGTCCTGGTCAGAAAAAAGGATGGTAGCATGAGGATGTGTGTAGATTATAGACAGATTAATCGCATAACACATAAAGATGTATACCCTTTGCCCCGTATAGAGGAATCCCTGGCTGCACTAAAATCTGCCAATTACTTCTCTACACTGGATCTCACTAGCGGGTACTGGCAAGTCTCTGTTGCTGAGGAAGACCGGGAGAAGACAGCCTTCACCTCCCCGATGGGACTGTGCGAGTTCAACAGTATGCCGTTTGGACTCTGCAATGCACGCGGAACGTTCCAGAGGCTGATGGAGTGTTGCTTGGGACATCCGAACTTCGAGACAGTGCTGCTGTACCTGGATGACGTTATCGTGTACTCAAGGACATATGAGGACCATCTGAAGCACCTGGCGGAGGTATTTGAAGCATTGTCCCAGTATGGGATAAAACTAAAGCCTTCTAAATGCCACTTGCTCAAGCAGAAGGTTCAGAACCTGGGGCACGTAGTCAGCTCGGAGGGAGTAGCACCAGACCTGGAGAAGGTCACTGCCATCCAGAAGTGGCCTGAACCGAGAACGTTCAAAGAAGTCCGGCAATTCCTGGGACTGGTCGGGTACTACAGGAGGTTTATAAAGGACTATACTGAAAAGGTAGCACCTCTAGAAGACCTCCTGGTAGGACAGTCCAAAAGAGGAAAGAGTCCCCCATTCCAGTGGGGCAAAGAACAGGCTGAATCCTTTGCAGTAATGAAGGAAATCCTGACTGGTGAAGAAATCCTGGCTTACCCTGACTACAGCCAGCCTTTCCTGCTGTACACCAGCAATGAGGGACTGGGAGCTGTGTTGTCCCAGAAGCAAATTGGAAGAGAGAAGGTAATTGCGTATGACTCGCCCCCTGGGCCTAGTGTGGACGTGTGTGGGATACCCGGAGCTGGGTCTCTGGGGGTTGTAGAATCCGTGGCGGTGACCCGGTCCCGTGGCTCAGGGGGGTCAGGCCGATGGCGGTATTTTGTGGGGGTTTTAGGTTAATTGTCCAACTATGCCACCTGTGGATTGCGGTCAGCGCGGACCGCCGCAGCAAGGCAGACCGCTGGGGCTGATGGTGTGTGCAGCTGAGGTAGTGTGACTCCCCACGGGAAGAGTGGAGCCCCAGGGCAGTGTAGTTGATGGTGAGGGTGATAGTGCACGGGAGTCCCAGCACTAGTAGTGCTGGTGCGGCGATGAAGCAGGAATGACTCGGAGTCTTTGCAGTGCAGTTCAGGGTCTTTACTGGTGATATTAAGGGAGACCCTCCCGGGAGTACTGGCTAACATAAGGGGCCTGGTCAGTCTGCGAGCAAACAGGAGTTCCCCTGGCCAGGTGGATTTGTAGGCCTCCTCATCTATCTGCACTCTTTCTGGCTACCTTGCTGTAATCGGGTAGAAGTAGCCCACGTCCCTGAGTATACCGTGTGGTGCTCACCCGTATGGCTGGTGACTTGGGGCCTTCTGTTAGCCTCCGCTCCTGGATGGCGGTGCTGGTCCCTTCCTTGTGACTGAGCCTCCGGGCTTCTATGGCCAGAGGACCTGTAATCCCCTGCCGACTGGTTTCTGCTGCTGGGTGGATATCAGTCCCCACAGCCTCGGACTCCGGTGTCCGGTTATCAGATTCTTCTGCCAGGGCGAGCTATATCTCTGCTTAGCTTCCAGCCCCTGGTCTTCTGCTCCTAGCTCCTACAGAGCTCCTGCTGTAACTCTCCCTGTGTCTGGAACAGTCTCCAGGCTCTGACTGAACTCCCTAATCCCGCCCCAGACCCAGTTTATAAGGGCAGATTCCTCCCCATCCAGGTCTGGGCAGGAAGTGTTGCATGCTTAGGGCTCCTGACCAGAGAATCCTCCCACTTGCTCTCAGACATAATATTTCTATTACTGTGGCAACCAGACCCCTGGGGTGCCACACGTATGCCAGAAGGAAGCTACGCCCTACCGAAAGGAACCCAGAGAACTACAGTTCCTTCAAGCTGGAGTTTGTGGCCTTGGTCTGGGCTATCACTGAAAGGTTCAAGCATTACCTAGCCTCAACTAAGTTTACAGCTTTTACTGACAACTATCCCTTGACACACCTGGAGACAGCCAGGTTGGGAGCCATGGAACAGCGTTGGGTGGCCAGACTGTCAAATTATCAGTTCACCATCAAGTACCGGGCAGGTCACAAGAACACCAATGATGATGCCCTGTCAAGGATGCCTCATCAGTCAGACACCGAGGATGAAGTGGATGATTTAGAGGAAGTTGAATTACCTGCTTTCCACCGAAGCGGAGTGGTCCATGAGCAACACGTCACCAGAAGACGTCAGGTAAGGACGCTGAATCCTCTACCCCACCACAGTTGGAAGGCTACCCAGGACAGTGACCCGGTTGTCAGCCTTATCAAAAGACTGATCACCCAGGAAGGTTCTCACCTGGAGAAGGATGCTCCTCCACAAGCCAAGCAACTGTGGAATGAAAGAAGCCGGGCTGTTCATCTACAGAGAGAAGCTGTGCAGAAGATATGTCAACCCCAAAACCCATGAAATGGTGTGGCAGATTGTTGTACCCAGGACAGATATCCAGATGGTGTTGCAAGCCTATCACGATCAAGCAGGTCACTTTGGCTGGAAGAAGCTGGAAATCCTGCTGAAAGAGCGGTTCTACTGGGTTGGAATGCGGAGCTCCATAGAGAGGTGGTGCCGGAATTGTGGGCCCTGTAGCCTCAGAAGAAAAGACTACGGCAGCCAGAAAGCACCCTTGCAGTCCATCAAGACAACCCAGCCCCTGGAGATCGTCGCTCTGGATCACGTCAAGCTGTCACCTAGCAGGTCAGGCTACTCCTATGCCCTGACCATGGTGGATCACTATTCCCGGTTCCTGGTGGTAGCCCCTGTCAAGGACCTGACAGCAGAGACTGCAGCAAGAACATTCCAAGCACACTTCAGCAGGCCTCATGGATACCCGGACAAAGTGCTGACGGATCAAGGCCCTGCCTTTGAAGCCGAGCTGTTTAAAGAATTCTGCCACCTGTACAGGTGCAAAAAGATCCGGACTACGCCGTATCACCCTCAGACCAATGGTTTGTGTGAGAAAATGAACAACATCGTCATAGAACTGCTGAAAACCTTATCCTTGGAAGAAAGGAACCAGTGGCCAGAAAAACTACCTGACCTGGTAGATCTGTACAATCACATACCTGTGAGTTCTACAAATTGTACCCCAGCGTACCTCATGAGAGCAAGACCTGGGAAATTGCCCATGGACCTGGAACTCGGAGTGGTAGAACCGGAAGCAGATATGTCCACTGAAGACTGGGATACAAATCGGCAAGAGCAGTACAGGAGAGTACAGGCCTGTTTCGAAGACAGTCTGAACAGAGTAAGGGAAAGACAGGAAGACCAGTACAATAAACATGCACCAGCAGAACCCTTGGCACCTGGAGAGATAGTGCTAAAGCGGAAGAGAAGAAGTCACAAGCTCGATGACCAGTGGGAAAGAGAGCCCTACACAGTGCTGAACTCCAAATTTGACAACAGTAAAACATGCCTGATTAACAAAGTTGGAGGTAATACAACCGCAACAGTCTCAAGAGACCATCTGAAAGTGTCCCCAGGTCTAGTGAAGACAACGGAAGAAGAAATACCTCCTATAGCACCAGAAGAACCCAAGGAAGATGTGCTTCACACAGTTCTAGGAGATTTCCCTGCGGACTGGCCTCAACTTGATGGAGCAGTGATTATACCCGTAATACACTTCTCTCAGCCACAAGAAGAACCTGTGAGCGCTCTAGAAGAACCTACTCAAGAAGAGGAAGAGTCCCAAGTAAGAGGAGGATCACCCATTGAAACAAAGCCTGAAGGCCCAGTGGACAGTGTACTTGCCAGTCCCATAGAGAGATTAAGGCAGTTCTATAATCTACCAGCACGTACACCTGCTAGATTAACAGAAAGGGTACGCACAGACACTAGTGACACCCCAGTGCTACGAAGGTCCACACGCAGCACACAAGGACAAATCCCTGCCCGGTTTAGGGAATAAGCATGAAGTGCCTAAATTGTAAATAGTTACCCAGTTGGGTTTTGCCTATTATTTATTGTATAAACTGTCAATAATATGTGTTTATTTAGTTACCCGTCAGGGTACAAAGACTTGTAGGCTGAGGACTGTGAGCAGCCGAAAACTGTTCCTGTAAATATTTGCACTTATCAAAGTGCCCCCTTAAATGACCACAGAACAAAAACCCGTTTGGCGTGGCCGAAGACGTGGTCCAGCACCTGGATCACTTATGCCCTGTAGCCACGCCCAGGGCCTATATTGAGGGTTTTCAGGCGGGTCCCTCATGTTACTCTGTTACATTTTCATCGGTGAAATGGACACCTGGTTACGGGACATACTGTAACTTTATTATTATTATTATTATTGTAATTATTATTGTTATTGTTGTTAACTTGTTTTGCAAAATGCTTCAGTCCGGGAGTACTGAATTGTATTAGGGGGGAATGTGGCACCCTGCTGTTCACAGGTACCACAGGACCCAGGGTGCATGGATGGACTTCTCCACAAGAGGCCCTCATTACATACAAACACCTCCACCCTTCCACCCCATACCACCAGAGGGAGCCGGTTAGGGATATATATATGGAGGGTGGGGCCAGGCAGTCAGTCAGAAGAAGTCAGTCAGACAGAGTCAGAGAGTCTGAGAGCATGCTGATGCTGAGAGCAGCGAAGACGCAGCACGTCTGCTGCTGAGTTCTGAGGGCCCTGAGTGTGGCCGACGGCAAGGAGGAGAGGAGAGAGGAGTTGAAAGGGGCAGAGGAGCATCATAGGCTCACCCCGAAGATACAAACCGGACACCGGGTCCGCGCCTGCAGGGTCCTTTATACCCAGTAGGGACCACCGGCATTCCAGGAGGACTACAAGTCAGTGGCAGACCTGAAGCTAGATCCATTACAGGACCAGGAACCACAAAGGCCCCGGTGACCAGGGATAGTGGTTGCCAGCAGAAGGTCCCACTACCAAGCGACAGGTGAAGGAACAGCATGACACATAAGCTAGGCCCAGTTGCAGGTTGGCCAGGAGCATACAGAGAGGCAGACACGGACCAGGAGGCCTTATACCCGCTCACTGGGGAGAAGTCTTGAAGTGCACCCATCCTACTGAGTACCCTGGACCGTACCTGATATCTGCACCAGTAAAGGTACTGAAGCGAATCCCCTGTCTCTGTTAGTTACTCCTGCTGCACCATCCCGCCTGCACTACAAGTCCCAGCATCACCACCCACTAATCTCCACACTGCCCCGGGGGCCCGCTCTGCCTGTGGAGAGCAGAAACATCCCAGCTGCCATCCCATTACCCCCCGGAGGTCTGCAGCAGCGCTGGTAATCCTTACAAGGTACCACAGGTGGTGTCACAAACTATTTACTTTATTTTTATTTCTATCCAAGTTTCAATCCCCTTTTTCAAGAGTGACCCCAGGGTACAGGCCTAGGAGCCGACCACAGCGACATCCCCAAAACCAGGCAAATGCCCGGGTACCGAGTCGTCCCCATCCCCTGGGCGCATCAATGTCAGCAAACATCCTTCTTCCCTATGCTGTGCCAGCCATCTTAGGAAGCACATATCTTCAGCTCTGGTGGAGATTAATCTTTTTTACCTACTGCAGCTGTTACAGCTACTGCTACTGTAATTGTGAATACTACAAGAATTCAGATTGAAAATAAAACTTCTTCTGGAATCTTCATACTTGCATCCTTCAGTTGAGTCAAGCTACCTGATGAAATCTCTTTGTGTGAGTAATGGTACATAGAGATGACTCACCCCCTGGGCCGTGGGGTAATCGGTAGCCGGGCCGGTCGATGCTGGTGGATGTCACGGTGGCTGTATCCCGGTTCGTGACCCAGGGCCATCAATTAAATGAAAAGTCAATTGGGGAAATAAAGTTTTTAGAGATAATGTTCTTGACGCCACCTGTGGTATGGGGCTATTTGGAGATGCAGATCCTCTGGAGCTAATGGTGACGCAGCAGAGTTGGTTCAGCTCTCCACAGGCAGAGCTTAGCTCCAGGGCAGTCTAGTGATGATTTGATGAGGTAGATGTTGCTGGTGCACTGTAGTGCAAGTGATGGCGCAGCAATTATTCAAGGACATAGTGGGGTGCAGTCTTCAGGCTTTACTCACAGTTCAAGGCAGTTCCAGGTCACCGCTGCAGCTGGTGATGACCGCCCACGTCATCCTGTGTCCACCGGGGTAGTGATCCAGCAATCTCTCAGGTACCTTAGGAGCACTTAAACAGGACCCCATTCCATGTTCCTTTCCCGGTCGTTTCACTGCGCTGGCTCTCGCCCTCCTGCCCTGCACCTCACAATCAGTGTCCCAAGCCAGTGGCCTCGGGCCTTGTCGGGCAACATGCTCTCAGTCCCCTGGACCCTTTGCGGCCACCTTTTCAGCGATATAATTGTGGATTTTTGCTGCAACACCTTGAAAATGCAGCGGCCTTCGGTTGTCTAGCTGAGCCTGGTTGTTCTCCACTAGTTTAGGGGTCGGTCCCCTCTCTGCGGCCTGATCCCTCCACGTCAGCGTGGATTTGGGCGCACGGGTGGCCTCTGCACTCGCCGTGCCCCTGGGATCCCATCTGTTCCTCCTGGAGCCCTTCTCACTGTTCCTCTCTTCTTTCTATTCTCCTCCTGGGCCTCTCTCACCGGGCCCTGCTTCTTTCTCCACTCCTCCTGAGCAGAGCTCCTCCTGAGCTCCTGCTTCCAGCTCTGCCTCTGAACTCTCTGAACTCTAACTCTCAACTCTCCTCTAGAACCTTCTACCCTCCTTTTTATACTCCTAGCCTATGTGCTCTACTAAACTGCTTCCTCCACCCACCTCCTCTACCTAGTTCCACCCTCCAGCTAGGGACCAGGGACTGTGCTCTCCCTTAGGAGCAATCTCGCCCTTCCCTACAGAAGTGGAGTGTATTGGATGTGGGTGTGTGGGTCCCAGGTAGTACTCCTTCCTTACCTGAGAGTGGGGTACCACACCTCTGGGTGAGATGCAGTACCTCTGTGGCGACTGGACCCGCATGGGCGCCACAGAGACAGCCAAAGAAACAGTGTCTCAAGCGTACTACACTCGCAGCCTAGTTATGGAGCCAGAATAGGAGGGCAAGCACCATACACCCTTATTACTAATCATGTATTTAAAAATATGCTGATAGTTTCCCTATAAAGCTCTAAGCACAAACATGTGCTATTAGTGATAGCAGGAGCTTCTAAATCATGGACATGCAAAAAGAATGATTACAGCCATTTGTAATTTGGTATTGATATAACACCAATTGGGGGAAGGGGGCATAATGACTTTGTTTTGACCTGTAATAAATTGTATTTATACAGGATCCCTAAGTAAATGATAATATTACTATTTTTCAGGACAAAATTTGAAGTATGTAGTCTCTGTGATATGCTGTTTAACATGTTTTGATCAATTTTTACTGCATTTTGAGGGGGTGTATGGTGACTTAGAAAAAAGTAATTCTTGCATTTTGATTTTTTTTATGGTGATTACAGTATGAGTTCATTAATTTTATTTTTTGATAGATCAAACTTTTATGAACATAGTGATACTAAATATGCTTATTTTTTAATTATTTATTTTCCAAAGCAAAAAACAAGGCTGATTTAAACTTCTAGGTTTTTTTTTGTTAATATTTGTTTTTAATTCTTTAACCACTTTTTTATTGTTTCCTTAGTGAAATTGAACTTGCAATTGGCAGTATAACACAACCGGAACCTGCTCTGCATGGAGCTGGCTCAGCTTCTGTGTTGACAACTTAATCAAAAAATCACGGACAGACATATTGTTTAAGAACACATTGAAAAGCCATAATAAATCAATAAGTGATACAAGTCTAAAGCCCATTTTCTGTTATGAAGACATTAGCTGCAAAAAAATATGCTATTTGCAGCCATAATAATCTGTGCATTTTTTTCCAGCTTCAAAAAAATCAAAGGTCCATCAATTTTTTTTTTACGGACAGGGGAGAATAGTGCCCTATTTTTACTGACTGTCCTGGAATTTCTGGACTGTTGGCAAACCTACTTAGCTTAAGAGCCCACTCCATACACTGGAATTGATGTACATGTAAGTTCTCTTGGAAGTGAATAAAAGGGACTTATTTTTAAAGATCTTTGAACCTCTAGATGCCCTCAATATTTAGTGGGATATGATATGTTAGGTTTGGCTTTAGTCCTCTATAGTCATCTTTTGTTTCTCCTCTCTATACCTGTTGGACACACCTACTAGTTGCTATTTACTAAGACTCCTTGCTTGGATACAAGTGTGCTCATGGACAGTCCTTATGTGATTGGTCCGAAATATAATATATTATATTGTTTCCTATTTGTTTGCCTTCTATAAGGACTTTTATTCCAAGCCTTATTCTCCAATTTATGGTCAGAGATATATTTTTGTTTGTACTTTTGAGATTATTTTTTAGTGGTACTTCTTATAGATCCTGACTTGTTTTACATAACAAAATAAAAACCTTTGAATAAAAAAAAAGATTTATTTCTTATGTTACTAATTTTACAAACATTTTAGTTTGATGTTGGTGTGACTAATTGGAAAAAAAGATTATATTAAAATCAGTATAAAAACATAAACTTTGATCAGAGTCAAGATACATGAATTTACTAAATAAAATAGTAAAATAATAGCCGGCTTAGAAGCCAATTTAATGTTTTCCAAACTAGAGTGACATTACTATAGCAACATAGATGTTATCAGCCATACCATTGATGGATTTTCCTAAAGGCATAAAACAAGTACAGAGATTCTATTTTCAACTCTAATCCCATGATCACTTGGAATATTATTTATTGTTTGAGCATTGTTTGAAGTCATAATATTTTGCAACATCATGTGTCTTTTCTGTTCCCTTTAAGTGGCATAAGATATAAAATAAAGAGGTTATTCAAGTTTTTTTTAGACCACTTATAATAAATAACAGTTTTTGTTTAAAATTTGTTTTTACAAACAGCATCCAGCATTGTTCACAGAACTGTAAATAAATCAGCACCTAGGTCTCTGCTGCCTCCACTCCCTTGGCGCACAGTCAGACGGCTGTATAAATTAGACCAAGGTAGGACCGCAAGGGTTGGTGGCTCTACCGACCCGAGTGTGACCGCTGCATAGAAACATATGAAGCTGTCACATTCAGGTTGGGAGAGGTCCAATCTCGATCCAATTTATATGGCGTCTTACTGTGCCCTTACTGTTTGTACAATGCATTGCAACTGCTTCGCCCTCTTTGCTGACTTTTTGCTGTAGTACGCAACACTTAGTTTTTGAAGAATGTGGAGATTTATGAACATTTACAGAGGCTGCAGGCAGTGAAGGTTTACTACTCGCTCATTGAAGAAAAGGATGGTAATTAGTGATGAGCGAGCATTAAAATGCTCGGGTACTCGTTGCTTGGGTCGAGCAAATTGGAATACTCGGGTGCTCGACCCGAGCAACGAGCCCAATGTAAGTCTATAGGAAACTCGAGCATTTTTCAGTTGGCTCCCCCCGGCGGTCTGCAGAGGGCCTAAAATTTGCCCAAATAAATGGGAACAGTGCTCAAATGACATGGGAACAGCATGGGGAAGACCCCTGGAAGCATCTCTGACTCCCAGATCACTGCTGTCAGCAATATGGTCAGAGTATTACGCCACTTTTTTGGACTCACAATAAAACATACAAAAACGAAACCAAAATGGATTTTCCTGGGAAATATGTTAAGGAACATCCTTTCCAGGGTAATGACTTGTATATAAGGCAAAATAAATAACCAAAAACCAAAATACTCATCCACAACTTGGGCTATGTTCACACGTAGCGTTTTTGATGCGTTTTTGCACTTTTGCATTGCTTTCAACCAAGACAAATGCATTCACCAGGAAATGTCATTTAAACATTTTACAACCTTATCTGGCCATGTGGTGTGTGACACATCATCAGACACATGCATTCAGAGCTGAAAAGACATGGGAACAGCATGGGGAAGACCTCTGGAAGCATCTCTGACTCCCAGGTCACTGCCTAAAAGTGTGCCCATCATAAGTGATCCTTGACGCATGCGAAGATGCCTCCCGCCATGAACCTGTCATTGCAGACTTGCAACAATCACCGTCCATGTCCTTGTCCCACTGCAGCGTTCAGTTGTCCCTACCCCATTCCTTGGAATGCAAGTGCAAGTAGGAAGGCAGCGACCCACCCACCCACAGGCTGCAATACTATTTTGCCAAACTTTTGACAGCTGCTTGCACTTGAAATGTGGCCTTTTAGGCTCGTGGAGGCGGAAGCTTTTCATAACCTCATGCCGGCGGCGGCCGGGTATCCATACTCGGTCCCCAGCCGCCACTATATTTCCCGGTATCGCCTCCACCTTCAACAAACACAGGTCCCACAACATTACCCGTGCCCTCCCCAGTGCACTTACTGGGAAGGACTGCCTAACCACAAACACGTGGGCAGGTGAATGTGGCCAGGGACAGTACGGAGCCAGTCCACAACTTTTTTTGCTGACAGTTGTATTTAGCACGGTGAAAGGACTGGCATAGAAGGAAAACGTACCTACCCTGCGTATCATTTCTCCCAGGAAGTCCTGTAATTGAGCTTGTTGCAGAAGCAATGGCAGCCCATCCAACATCAACTCGCCCTTGTTGGTGGTGCTTTGACACACACACATCTTTCTTTGCGCATTTAATGTCTTGAATACAGAGTTGGACAATGGCCTGATCTCTAATGCGTTTTGAGAAATAACATGCATAAGCATGGCCGATCCACATTAAAAAAGCAGCCATAGAGTGTCCGGGAACCTTCCCCCACACTTTTCTTAGCCAGGGCTGCTTTTCGGCAGGGTTGGACGGGCCGACCAGAGAACCGGAGACTCCTCCGGCGGGCCCTGGCTTCTCCTTCAGGAGAGTTCATAGTGCCGAGTTGAGGCCATCATGATGATAGAGTCCACCATCTGCTTAGTTTTCTGTTACTTGGAATACAAGTGCAAGTATGCAGCCAGCCACCCACCCTCCCACAGGCCACAACAGTAAGCTGCCAGATTTCGGGGCAGCTCTTTGCACTTGAAATATGGGCTTTTAAACTCGTGGAGGTGGAAGCTTTTCACAACCTCATGCCGGCGGCGGCCGGGTGTCCATACTCGGTCCCCAGCTGCCACTATATTTTCCGGTATCGCCTCCGCCTTTCACAAGCACGGGTCCCACAACATTACTCATGCCTTCTCCAGTGCACTTACTGGGAAGGACCACCTAACCACAAACACGTGGACAGGTGAATGTGGCCAGGGACAGTACGGAGCCAGTCCACAACATTTTTTGCTGAGAGTTGTATTTAGCTCAGTGAAAGGACTGGCATAGAAGGAAACCGTATCTACCCTGCCTGTCATTTGTCCTAGGAAGTCCTGTAATTGAGCTTGTTGCAGAACCAATGGCAGCCTGTCCAACATCAACTCGCACTTGTCCGTGGTGCTTTGGCACACACACATCTTTCTTTGAGCATTTAATGTCTTGAATACAGAGTTGGACAATGGCCTGATCTGTAATGCGTTTTGAGAAATAACATGCATAAGGATGGCTTATCCACATTAAAAAAGCAGCCATAGAGTGTCCGGGAACCTTCCCCCACACTTTTCTTAGCCAGGGCTGCTTTTCGGCACGGTTCGACGGGCCCACCAGAGAACCGGAGACTCCTCGTGCGGGCCCTGGCTTCTCCTTCAGGAGAGTTCATAGTGCCGAGGTGAGGCCATGATGATGATAGAGGCCACCATCTGCTTAGTTTTCTGTTACTTGGAATACAAGTGCAAGTATGCAGCCAGCCACCCACCCACAGGCCGCAACACTAAACTGCCAGATTTCTGGGCAGCTCTTTGCACTTGAAATGTGGCCTTTTAAGCTCATGGAGGCGGAAGATTTTTACAACCTCATGCCGGCAGTGGCCGGGTGTCCATACTCGGTCCCCAGCCGCCACTATATTTCCGGGTATCGCCTCCGCCTTCCACAAGCACAGGTCCCACAACATTACCTGTACCCTCCCCAGTGCACTTACTGGGAAGGACTGCCTAACCACAAACACGTGGACAGGTGAATGTGGCCAGGGACGGTATGGAGCCAGTCCACAACTTTTTTTGCTGAGAGATGTATTTAGTTCGGTGAAATGACTGGCATAGAGGGAAACCGTATCTACCCTGCGTGCCATTTCTCCCAGGAAGTCCTCTAAAGCTGCTTGCACTTGAAATGTGGCCTGAACATTACTGCTGGTACTTTTCTGTGGGAATTTGCTTGCCTCCTACCAGCCTGTAATATTTCCAGCAAACTATAGTACAACGCCATGGTATTAGCACTGCCTCCTGTACCAGTAGACTGAGTGGCTGCCCAAATACATTTTCTCACAAAGGAGCTGATGATAGAGTGGCAGTAGGTGCAAGTTTCTCCAGCCTGTTAAATATTAGAGGGTGAATGGCAGCACATTGGATCAGTGGTTAGCACTGAAGCCTTGCAGCGCTGGGAACCTGGGTTCCAATCCTAGCAAGGACAACATCTGCAAGGACATTGTATGTTCTCCCTGTATTTGCGTGTGTTTCCTCCTCAGTAAAAATAGAGTGTCCGGGAACCTTCCCACACACTTTTCTTAGCAAGGACTGCTTCTCGGCAGGATTGAACGGTCCCAACAGAGAATCCTCTGGTGTGCCTTGGCTTCTACCTCAGGAGAGTTCATGATAGCGCTAACTTTGCAGCTGCTATGGGGCTCTTGAACGGGTGAGAAAGGTTATCCCTCATAATCAAATCCTCTGGTAGACACAATGTTTTTCAATCTGAAACAGCTTCTCAGTGGGAGTTGTATTTCACCACAGCCATATTCTTTAGCTCGGTGAAAGAACTGGCATAGAGGGAAACCGTATCTACCCCTGCTGTCATTTCTCCGTCACCAGGTTCCGCCCATTGTCACACATGACTATGCCTTGCTGTATGTTCAGCGGTGAGAGCCACAGATCTGGCTGCTGTGTTACAGCTTTCAACAACTCTGCAGCACTGGGTGGTTTGTCAATTAAGCATTAAGCATGTTATCTTCAGCACAGCCTGCTGCCGCTTGGCCAAGGCAGTGCTGCAGTGCTGTCAGCTTGTGACTGATGTAGTCATTTCGGAAATGGAGGAGGAGATGCATGAGCTAAACAATGTGATTACATTGAGGTTAAATTGGTGACGCTGTTTTTTATACTAAAGAAAGATCCTATTGTTTTGGTTTTTTTATGTTATTTTTTAAGACAAATGCATTCACTGGGAAATGTCATTTAAACATTTTACAACCTTATCTGGCAATGTGGTGTGAGACACATTATCAGACACATCCTGGTTTATTTATGATGCAGGGATTCTGAAAGTCATAAAGCCTATTTTTATAGGGCCATCAGATGGCCCTTACTATTCTTAAAAGGCCAGCAGTCGGCCCTCGCTATTGTTAGAGAGTCATCAGTCGGCTATGCTTTGTTGTTCCCATTATTAACAAGTGGGTCTCCTATACTGTTATTGCATATCCAGTGACTGCAAGGGCTGCCAAAAATTCGGACGCAACCCAATACCCCTTTGAAGAGACATAGAGGAGTGTCTCAGTAAAAAAAAATGTTCCCATTATAAAGGAGCGGGTGGTAATGCCCATGCTGTGACTGAAAGGGCTGCCAAAATTTGGGAAAAACCCTGCTAAGAATTTAAAGACACATAAAGCAGGGCCACAGTAACGACAAATTCCATTTAGAATGGAGAGAGTCTGCTATACAGTTATAGGGTATGCAGTGAATCCAAGGCTGACCAATTTTAGGAAAAACCTCACTAAGAATTTAAAGACACATAGAGCAGGGCCACAGTAACAAGTACTACATGTTCCCATTAGAAAGGAGAGGGTCTGCTATACAGTTACAGGGTATGCAGTGAGTCCAACGACTGACCAATTTTAGGAAAAACCCCACTAAGAATTTAAAGACACATAGAGCAGGGCCACAGCAATGACAATTTCCCATTAGAAAGGAGAGAGTCTCCCATAGTGTTGGCCTATGCAATGAATGCAAGGGCTGCCAAAACTCTGGAGGCATTTCAATGACCCTTGGAAGAGATGTGGAGGAGGGCCTCATAAAAAAATGTTCCCATTAGAAAGGAGCGGGCCTCCTATACTTGTAATGCCCATGCACTAAGTGTAAGGGCTGACAAACATTTACCTCTGGGGGGTAAAAATGAACATACTGTATAAAAATTTTTTTTTACGGGCATCATAAACACCCTTTTCAAAAATTATGTGGGTGTTGCATCACAAACCACGGTCACCTTGGTGATATGGTGGTGGAGGATCAGGAGAAGGAGGACAAGAGCAAATAGCCAAAATCAGGAAGCGTATACCCATGTGTGGGTGTGAAAAGGTGCATGGGAATACACCTCCCAAGAAAAGACACTGGATTGGAGTTTATGTTACACTGCTATCATTCGGTGATGTTGAGAAGTCTGGCCCAAACCAGCCCTTGTTCATTTTTATAAGAGTCAGCCTGTCAGCATTTTCAGTTGACAGGCTGATGCGCTTATCAGTTATAATTCCACCAGCGGCACTAAAAACCCACTCTGATAAAACTTTGGCGGCAGGGCAGGCCAGGACCTCCAAGGCATAGAGAGCCAGTTTATTCCACATACCCAGCTTGGATACCCAATAATTATAAGGCACAGCGGAATCACAGAGGACGTTGGTACAGTCGGCAAGGTTCTCCCTCAGCATCTTCCCAAACTTTGCACTCCTTTGAGAGTACCCCGCGCCTCAGGGCCTGTGTGATGGCATGGTCTGAGAAAACTCTCCCACAACTTTGATAGTGTTCCCCTGCCTCTGCTGGATTGAAGTTGTGTCTCTCTCGCCTGTACTCCTTGGTTGTCCAACAAAGTGTGCCCTCTGCCGCTAGCGTTTTCAGATGGGAATTTCTTTAATAGTTACACAGCAAGGGCCTTCTGGTACAGCCCCATTTTTGTAGACCTGTCCGCCTCAGGTATAAGAGATAGAAAGTTCTCCTTGTAGCGTGGGTCTAGAAGTGTCACCAACCAGTAATGAATGTCACCCAAAATTTTGAGAACGTGAGAGTCATGGGAAAGGCAGCATAACATAAACTCAGCCATGCGTGCCAGGCAAGACTTCCGTGTCCTCACCAAGAGGTTGACTGACCATGCTCTCCTCCTCCTCTCTGTCCTCTGGCCATCCACGCTGAACAGGCGGTATGACAGCTGTGCAGGTAGTACTGTCTATAGTCTATAGTACATGAAACTAGCTCCTGTCCTTTCTCCTCCTCCTCCTCTTCCTCATTGTCACCCAATCCACGTTGGGATGAGATGAGGCTTGGCTGTGTGTAATCACCCTGTATGGTTCTTTGCTCCATCTCATTGTGCTCCGCCTGCAATGCATCCTCTTTGATTGTGAGCAGAGAGCGTTACAGAAGACAGAGAAGTGGGATGGTAACGCTAATTATGTCATCATTGCCGCTCACCATCTTGGTGGAGACCTCAAAGTTTTGGAGGATGGTACATATGTCTGACATCAATGTCCACTCCTGAGGTCTTATGTGTGGAGTCTGAACTGAATACCGACGGCCTTGTGGATGCTGGTACTCAACAACTGCCCTCTTCTGCTCACAAATCCTTCCAAACATCTGCAGACTAGAGTTCCAATGCGTGGGGACATCACACACCAGTCTGTGAGCCGGAAGCTGCAAATGCTGCGGAAGCACGGCAAGGGCGGCGGAAGCTGTAGCTGACTTTATAAAATGGGCACACAGGCGGCGTACTTTAACAAGCAGATCCAGCAGCTCTGGGTATGATTTTAGAAACCGCTGAACCACGAGGTTAAGCACATGGACCAGGCATGGTACGTGTGTGAGCTCGCCTCGCCTCAGAGCTGCCACCAGGTTCCGGCCACTGTCACACACGACCATGCCTGGCTGTAGGTTCACCAGTGTGAGCCACAGATCTGCCTGCTCTTTCAGAGTTGTCCACAACTCTTCAGCATTATGCGGTATTTCAGCTAAGCTTATTAGCTTCAGCACAGCCGGTTGCCAATTGGCCGAGGCAGTGCTGCAGTGCTTCCAGCTTGTAACTGATGTGGTCATATTGGAGATGGCACCTGAAGAGGAGGAGGAGGCTGAGGAGAATGAGGTGCAGGAGCTGTAGACCGTGGGTGCAACCCTGATTGACCTAGGACCCGCAATCCTTGGCATCGGGAGGACGTGTTCTGTCCCAAGGTCCGACAGGGTCCCGGCTTCCACTATGTTAACCCACTGTGTCGTCAGCGAGATGTACTGTCCCTGCCCACAAGCGCTTGTCCATATGTCCATGGTTAGGTGGACTTTACCGGTAACTGCGTTGTTGAGAGCACGGCTAATGTTTAGGGACACGTGCTTGTGTAATGCGGGGACGACACACCAGAGAAATAGTGGCGGCTGGGGACCGAGTAACGAGGGATGGCCTCCACCATCAGGTTGCTGAATGCTTCTATCTCCATGAGCCTAAAAGGCAACATTTCGAGTGCAAGCAGTCGTGAAATGTGAGAATTTAGTAGCGTGGCCCGTGGGGTGTTGGCTACATATTTGCGCTTGCGTTCCAAGGACTGGGGTATGGACAACTGAATGCTGTGCTGGGACAAGGACATGGACATGCTTCCTGATGCTGCTACTTGAGAGTGTGCAGTGACAGATGCAGGGCAGGAGGCGTCTTCGCATGCAGCATGGACAGGGGATTGGCTTGCATGCACAACAGCGGAAGAAGCAATGGTGCCACCCACAGACACTGTTCCTGGACCCTGGGGTTCGGCCCACAAAGTCGGGTGCTTTTCTGCCATGTGCCTGATCATGCTGGTGGTGGTCAGGCTGGTCGTTTTGCCACCCCTGCTGATGCTGGCCTGGCAGGTGGTGCAAATGGCCTTTTTAGGGTTATCGTCTTTAAAAAACAACCAGACTCCGGAAGACCTAACAGTTGTACTGGCAACTTCCTTCGTGTTGGTGTTACGGGGAATGGTTGCCTGCCTTCTGTCTGCGGCCACCACACTGCTTCTTCCTGCCTGTTGGGGTGCTCTGCCTCCCTCCCCCTGTGTGCTGCTGTCCTCGCTCTGCTTGTCCTCCTGCCAGGTTGTGTCAGTTACTATATCATCCACCACCCCGTCATCCACTTCTGCATCTTGGTCCTCCTCCTGACTTTCTGGCAATTGTGTCTCATCATTGTCCACCTCTTGTGACACTTTACCACCGTCGCCTTCATGTGACCGTGGCTGCTCAAATATTTGGGCATCGCTACACACAATCTCCTCTTGCCGCGCTTCAAGTGGACCAGGCGAGAGGCCCAAATCTATAAATGGAAAGGTGAACAGCTCTTCAGAGTGTCCAAGTGTGGGATCAGTTGTCTCTGGGTACTCAGCATGGTGGGAGGAAGGAGGATCAGGGTGAGGAATATGCGGTCCATACTTACGGCTACTAAGACTTGACCGTGTGGAAGACAGGGTGGTGATGCTGGTGGCTAAGTGACTGGAAGCATTATCCGTTATCCAACCAACAACCTTTTGACACTGCTCTGGGTTCAATAGTGGTGTGTTGTGGTCCCCTAGAAATTGGGACAGGAAGGTCAGGTGAGAAGATGTGGGTGTTTGTTGTGACACAATTTCGGCTTGCCAACGGCCTTGTCCTCGGCCTCTGCATGCACCATTACCATCACGTCCGGTTCCCCGTCCCTTGCCACGTGCCTTGCCCATTTTAAATGGAGGACAATATCTTCCACACTCACTACAAATTACTGAGTTTGGAGCGAACTTATATGTGATCAGTGTGACGGAGAAAACAGAGTTTTCAATAGCTGTTCTGTAGGTAAGTAGTTTGAACAGCAAACTGTGGTGAATTGCTTCAATGGCACACTAAAGGAAATTTTTAATGGAGGTCAGAAATGGCAGTATTTTCTGACAACGTCTATGTGATCCGTGTGACGGAGAAAACAAAGTTTTCAATACCTGGCCTGTAGGTAAGTAGTTTGAACAGTGAACTGCGGTGAATTGCTTCAATTGCACACTAAAGGAAATTTTTAATGGAGGCCAGAAACGGCAGTATTTTCTGACAACGTGTATGTGATCCGTTTGACGGAGAAAACATAGTTTTAAATAGCTGGATTTCTAGCGCTCTAATATGGAAAAGACCTGGCTGTATTCTGCAGTGCAAACAAGCAAATGGCACAGAAAAAGATGTGTTTTTTAAGCAAATAATGAGGATTAAGATCCAAAGAAAAGTATTCCTGGCCCCTGAGACCTGGGCCTTTGTATAGAACTATTTACCAGCAGCAGAAGGCAGAATTGGAATGGAGCCTCTTGTGTATATGCACTGCAGTCTGCTATATACACTGTCTGCCTATACACCCTGCCTGCCTGATATCTCTGCAGATGGATTAGTCCTCAGAAGGACTGTTTGTTAAGATGGATATGTGTAATGTACGATTTTTCTCCCTACACTACCTAATACACAATCAAATCTGTCCCAGACGCAGCAGCAGCTCTCCCTACACTGTTCGATCCAGAGTGACTGTGACGAGCATGACGGCGCCAGGTCTGATATAGACCTGATGATGCTGTGCAGCCATCCAATCACTGTAATGCCCACAACCAACATGGCTACGGCATTACAGTGCATGGCAGGCAATCCCTGCATGTTCATTGGCTCTCTAAAGAGCGCTAAACATGCAGGAAGGGGACCCGAGTTCCCGCCTGAGCAACCCGGAAACCCTCGGCGAGCGCCGAGCATTTTGAGCAGAAAGATGCTCGCTCATCACTAATGGTAATGCTTTCTCCTAATAGGATAAATTACAAAGTTTCATGTAACACATATAATACTAAACAATTCTAAAATAATCACAAGAAAGAGTAGGCTTTAACCTATGACTTTGTTTATGGGAAGCAGAGGAGCTCTTTAACCCCTTTACCCCCCAGGGTGGTTTGCACGTTAATGACCAGGCCAATTTTTACAATTGTGACCACAGTCACTTTATGAGGTAATTACTCTGAAATTCTTCAACGGATCCCCCTGATTCTGACACTCTTTTTTCGTGACATATTGTACTTCATGAAAGTGGTAAAATTTCTTCAATATCTATTGCGTTCATTTGTGAAAAAATTGGAAATTTGGCAAAAATTTTGAAAATTTAACAATTTTCAAAATTAGAATTTTTATTCCGTTAAATAAGAGAGATATGTTACACAAAAGAGTTAATAAATAACATTTCCCACATGTCTACTTTACATCAGCACAAATTTTGGAACCCAATTTTTTTTTATTAGGGAGCTATAAGGGTTAAAAGTTGACCAGCGATTTCTCATTTTTCCAACAAAATTTACAAAACCATTTTTTTAGGGACCACATCACATTTGAAGTCACTTTGAGGGGTCTTTATGACAGAAAATACCCAAAAGTGACACCATTCTAAAAACAGTACCCCTCAAGGTGCTCAAAACCACATTCAAGAACTTTATTAACCCTTCAGGTGCTTCACAGGAATTTTTGAAAATGTGGAAGAAAAAAATTAACATTTAACTTTTTTCACAAAATGTTACTTTAGACACAATTTTTATTTTTTTTTCGCAGGGGTAACAGGAAAAAATGGACCCCAAAATTTGTTGTACAATTTCCCCTCAGCACGCAGATACCCCATATGTGGAGAAAAACTACTGTTTGGGTGCACGGCAGAGTTCGGAAGGGAAGGAGCGGCATTTCACTTTTTGAATGTAAAATTTGCTTGAATAATTAGCGGACACCATGTTGCGTTTGGAGAGCCCCTGATGTGCCTAAACAGTGGAAACCCCCCACAAGTGACACCATTTTGGAAACTTGACCCCTCAGGAAACTTATCTAGATGTGTGGTGAGCAGCTTGAACCCCCAGGTGCTTCACAGAAGTTTAGAACATTGAGCCGTGAAAAAAAAAATTCACATTTTTGCAGCAAAAATGTTTTTCAGCCTCCAATTTTTCATTTTCATGAGGGTAACAGGAAAAATTGCACCATGCAATTTGTTGTGCAATTCCTCCTGAGCATGCCAATACCCCATATGTGGGGGAAAACCACTGTTTGGGCGCACGGCAGGGCTCAGAAGAGAAGCAGCGCCATTTGACTTTTTGAATGTAAAATTTGCTTGAATAATTAGCGGACGCCATGTTGCGTTTGGAGAGCCCCTGATGTGCCTAAACAGTGGAAACCCCCCCTCCATGGAAACTGGAGACATTGCACCATGCACCTTGTTGTGCAATCTCTTCTGAGTAAGTGATACCAGATATGTGTGGAAAAACCACTGTTTGGGCGTATGGCAGGATTTGGAAGTGAAGGAGCGCCATTTGACTTTTTGAATGTAAAATTTGCTTGAATAATTAGCCCCTGTTGTGCCTAAACAGTGGAAAACCCCCACAAGTGACAACATTTTGGAAACTATACCCCTCAGGGAACTTATCTAGATGTGTGTTAAGCCCCCTTAACCCCCAGGTGCTTCACAGAAGTTTAGAACATGAAGCCGTGAAAATAAAAAAATCTAACTTTTTCAACAAAAATGATGTTTTAGCCCCAATTTTTTTAGTTTCACAAGGGTAAGAGGAGAAATTGGAACCTAAAGACTGTTGTGCTATTTCTCCTGAGTACACCAATACCCCATATGTGGGGAAAATACACTGTTTGGGCGCACAGCAGAGTTCAGAAGGGAAGGAGCACTGTGTGACTTTTTGAGCGCAAAATTAGCTGGAATCAAGAGCAAACACCATGTCGCATTTCGGGAGCCCCTGATGTGCCTAAATAGTGGAAATCCCCCACAAGTGACTCCATTTTGGAAACTAGACCCCTCAAGGATTAATACAATTAATACAACCCCAACCCTAGCCCAACTCGAGCTCAACCCTAACCCTACCCCAACCCTAACCCCAACCCTAACCCTAGTCCAACCCTAACCCCAACCCTAACCCTAGTCCAACTCTAACCCCAACCCTAACCCCAACCCTAACCCTAGCCCAACCCTAGACCAACCCTAGCCAAACCCTAACCCTATCCCAACCCTAACCCTAGAGTTTATTTTTTTACACCGTTCCTCGTGTGGTATAAGTGATTAGACGACTTTATTCTTCGAGTCGGTGCGATTACAGCAATACCAGATTCATATCGGGGTTTTATGATTGACAGCTGTCACACACTAAATGATGTTTTTTTTGCAAAGACTAGTTTTTGCATTGCCATATTTTGAGAGCTATAATTTTTCCATATTTTGGCTGACAGAGTCATGTGATGACTTGTTTTTTGTGGGACAAGTTGACGTCTTTATTGGTACCATTTTTGGGCATGTGACATTTTTTGATTGCTTACTATTCCGATTTTTGGGAGGCAGAATAAACCAAAATCAGCAATTCAGAAATTGTTTTTTTTGGGGGGGTTTATGCCGTTCCGCGTGTGGTAAAATTGATAATGCAACATTATTCTTCAGGACAGTACGTTTACAGCGGTACCGCATTTATATAGTTTTTTTATGTTTTGGCGCTTTTACACAATAAAAACTATTTTCTAGAAAAAATATTTTTTTTGTATCACTTTATTCTGAGAGCTATAACTTTTTTATTTTTTGGCTGATGGAGCTGTATTGTGGCTTGTTTTTTGCAGGACAAGATGACATTTTCAGTGGCACCATTTTTATTTATATTCGTCTTTTTGATCGCGTGTTGTTCCATTTTTTGCTTGGCGGTATGATGATAAACCATTGTTTTCTGCTTAGTTTTTTTTTTTTACCGTGTTCACTAAAGATGTTAACTGGTAGGACAATTTTATAGGTCAGGTCGTTCCGGTCACGGCAATACCAAATATGTGTACTTTTATTGGTTTATTTTTTTTTTTTATAATAAATAAATATTATGGGTTCAATATATTTTTATTTTTTGGGGATTATTTTTTTCATTTTTTTAATATTTTTACAATATTTTTTTTTTATTTTTTCACTTTTCTACTTTTTGTTTTACTCTTACACATTGTCCCACTATGGGACTTTCACTTTTTGCAGCCTAATCGGCTGCATGGCATATAGAGCCGCAGCTCCCTATGCCATGCAGCGTGTCAGCGCTGCACACAGGGAGACATTACTTTGGTCATGCACTGCGCATGACCAAAGTAACGTCCTGCCTCCTGGTGACCCAGATGTTGTCATGACGACATGATCATCATGGCAACATCTGGAAGCCACCACAGACATTGCTGGACGCCTGCAGGAGAGGTGAGTATAGCAATCGACTTCGATCGCAGCATTGCGGGGGTTAATGTGCAAGGAGCAGTGCGGGATCGCTCCCTGCACATAGCACCGGGTGTCAGCTGTGACAATCAGCTGACACCCAGCGGCGATCGCCCCGCGCCGCTTGTGTGCGGGCGCGATCGCAGCGCGTAATAGTACGTAGCTGGTCCATAAGGTTACGTACTATTACTGACAAGGTCGTAAAGGGGTTAAAGAGAACCTGTCATATGAAAAAAACACTATTAACCTGCATATATAACGTTAATGTGCAGGTTAATAGCGTTCTAAACCTGCCTGGCATCAGCACTTAGAGCTCTCGGGCTTCAATCACGATGGTGGCACCGATGCGTGTTCAGACTCCATTCGGTGTATAGAGAGCAGTGGCTGTAACAGCACCCCTAGCATTGACTGACAGGCAACTGTAATGCTGAGGTGCTGTCAGTCAGAGTCGAAGTTGCGGTTACAACCACCACTCTCTATACACAGAGAAGAGGCTGAACCCGCATTGGCACCACCCTCGAGACTGAAACCCAAATGTTACCTTAAGGAATAAAGTTAATTTCCTCCTGCCAGCAGGGCCCTAAGTGCTGATGCGAGGCTGGTTCAGAACACTATTAACCTGCAGATTGACCCCATATCTGCAGGTTAATAGCATTTTTTCACGTGACAAGTTCCCTTTAAAACAGAAATTTTTTTAATGAAATAATACAGAAGTTGTACAGTATAATTTTACTACCTGTATATGTCCCATGTAATATACTGTAAAGTGATGGCCATATTTATGGTCTGTGTGGATCAAAATTCTGGAAACCCCACAGCTGCCTAGATCTCCCTTACTGTTTTTTTCTGGAAACTGCTGTAAGACCCCAGTCAAGTGAAAGGGTATGAGTGCAATTCACTGCTGGGAGGTCTGGAGCAGTGGTGATCAGGGAAAACGTAAGCGGGGATAGGGTGATAAATTAACAATCCAGTTAATTTATTTTCAGGATTGGTGAATTACCATGTCCTTTCGAAATGTCATTGCTTTACAACATTGAAATAACCCTTTAAAGGTAAGCACTTGGCTATTTTCCTCAATCTTACAGACTTTGAAGTCAGTGGTTGTGCACATATGTGACCACAACTCCATTCAAACTCTTTGGAATGGGTACTCAGGACTAGTGTTGAGCCACCCCCGTAGTGTTCGAGTTCGGTTCGGTTCGTCGAACACCCGTGTGTTCGCCGAACTGTTCGTCTAACTGTTCGTCGAACACCTTCGAACACCATTAAAACAAATGGCAGGCAAACAAAAACACATAGAAACACATAGAAAACACCTTCAAAGGTGTCCAAAAGCTGACAAACTGCTCAGAAGACATAACTAACACATGGAAAAGTGACAAGTACATATAGTCATGCGAAAAGAAAAGAGGTGGAGGAGTAAAAGGAGGGGGAGACACAGATATAGGCATGTCATGCCCTTCTAAAATCCAAAAAGTGAGAAGCCGACACGGCCAGTCCGTTCCTGCCCGTGCCACCTCCATGTTGCCGGGTTTGTGCCAGAGCCGCGGTGGACCCTGACGGCCAGCCCCCCTCTCCCAATACTGGTGCCTGTCCGCTGGTGGGTCGAGCGAGCCCCCCTGTGGTAGAGGCAGCTCTAAGCTTTTTAATTTAAATTGTCTCTCTAATTTGAATGAATCCACTTTAAATCCTTTTAGAAGGATCTATTGGAGGGCAAGTCTCATGCCAGCAGCCGTGTAATTCCAGCTCCAGTAGCGTCCACTAAAGCTGCTGCAGTTAAAAAGCTTTTATAAGGATCGAGCTCCGCTGTCCACCGCAAGGCATCCTACCGCCAGTCCCAGCCCCTATGCCTTGGGGTGCCTCCTGATGCTCTTCACTGAGTATCCCGTGGTCCCGAAGCATTTCCTTTGAAAAAATTAAGTGTCCAAACTACAGGTGGTGTAGCTTGCTTAACAGCCGGGATAATCCGCTGACTAGCAGACACTGCTACTAGGCACAAAGTATTTCCTGGGCTAGATGCAGTTAAAAATTTGTAATCAGATACTCTCGTTGGATGCTGAGAAAGCATTCCATAGAGTGTCCTGGCACGCCATATATGATTCTCTTAAAAAGCTTGGGGTAGGGGTCTAGGGGACCCTTTTATAGCCAAAATCACGGCCCTGTATCGCAATACGTCACCTAGGCTAAAGGTAAATGGAACTGTAGCACCCTGAGGGCTCGGTTGCTACAGAGGTATTGCACCTCACCCAGAGGTATGATATCTCACTCTCAGGTAAGGATGGAGTGTGGATCAGGACCCGACACCTGCATGCATTACACCACATTGCCGTGGGGCAGGGCGACCAATATGCCCCTGAGATGGGCACGACAGACCTTTTCCCTTGCTGGAGTGGGGGGAGGAAACACTGAGGAAGGGGAACCCTGTAGTGCAGGAGCAGGGAGGAAGCAGTTCCTGGGTGCATTGAGAAGGGAGTATAAAAGGTGGGCACCATCTTAGTTCAGTGCAGAGAAGTCTGAGCAGAAGTGACAGGGAGCAGGGGCTCTGCATGAGCTCTGCTCCGGAGGCGGGCCTGGTAACAGAGGCCCAGGCCTGGAAGAGGGAGAAGGAAGGAAGAGGAGCGGAGAAGGCTCCAGGAACGAGGAACGAAGGGATCCCAGGGGTGCGGACGGGCGAGTGGCCACCGCACGCCCGAATCCACCTGCGTGGAGGGGTCAGGCCAAAGGGGGAGACCGGTCCCCGAAACTAGTGGAGGCGGGAAATGACCCTCAGCTAGAAACCGGAGGCTGTGACATTTTATGTGGCGCAGCCCCTCACTACACCCGCTAGGAAGGCACCACATAGGGTCAGGGAAACTGGCGCCAAGTTTACCAAGAGGAGGCCCGAGGCAGCCGGACAGAAGGGTTGGTAAGAAAGGCAAGACAAAGGACACACAAAGGGGGTCCTGTGAAGCGCTCCAAAGTTATCTGGGAGTTGTCTGAGCCCCTCACCTGGTGAGCACAGTACAACGTGGGCAGCCGTTACCTGCAGAAGTGGTCTGGATAATAAGAACTGTGAGTAAAGGCCCTGGACTGCATCACTGACTCCGTGTCATTACTGCTGCTGCCCTGCACCATCACCCCCATCCTCCGCATACACTGCCCTGAGGCTATACTTCTCCCGTGGGGAGTTATGCTACGCTCTGCTGCACCCACAACACCAGCCTCAGCGGTCTGCCCTGCAGCGGCGGTTCACTCTGACCGCAATCCACGGGTGGCGTAGACGGACATTTAAACATCAAAACCACATAAATAGTTCCGCCACTGGTTTGACCGCCCTGAGCCACGGAACCGGGTCGCCGCCACGGAGACTACAACCACCAGCATCCACCGAAAAGGGTCCGGCTCCGGATGTCCCAAGGCCCAGGGGGCGCGTCAGAACATTTTCATCACCTTTCATAATCACCAAACGGGACAAGGCAGGGGTGTCCTCTGTCCCCTCTCTTATACATCCTAGTGAGGAGCACCTGCTCTCATCAATTCGCCATAACCCCAATAATAGGTGGATTGAGGTGGGAGGCACCGAGTACAAGTGCTCTCTATTTACTGATGATGTACTAGTATATATCACTCAATCACATAAATCCATCCCTGCTGTTATGGCTGAAATAGATCACTTTGTTACATGGTCAAATTTTAAAATCAATGCAGCGAAGTCTGTGGCCCTCGATGTCTCCCTCCCCAAATCCATACAGGATTCCATCCAGTCCAACTTTCCCTTTGCCTGGCCCTCACAGGGTATCAAATACTTAGGAATTCCTATTGATAGAGACCTCTCCCGTCTATGTTATCTTAATTTTGGGCCCTTTATTGAACAACTCCATACAGACCACGGTTGGCAAGTTAGAACTGTAAGATTCACTACGTGAACCACTGGTGTTTTGTGGAAAAGCACATGTACACTGTGTTCCAAATTATTATGCAAAAAGTGTTTAGGAGTGATAAGGGAAGAATTTGTTTGTCAGTTAAACTCATTAATGGTGATGTGTGTCAGGGCTCTTTATATCACTGTAAGCAATTGCAGACACCTGTGCTAATTAGTTTGGCAGGTGTGTCCAATGAAAGGCAAGACTACTTAAGAAGGCTGTCCCACATTATTAAGCAGCCTACATTTTCTGCCAAAATGGGAAAGTAAAAGGATGTGTCGGCTGCTGAGAAGCAACAAATTGTGGAGTGTTTAGGTCAAGGCATGACTACAATCAACATTGTGCGATGATCAGGATGAAGTGTCTTGGCAATCAGGAAGTATGTAGCTGATTCACAGTACACACGTGTGCGTGCTGATAAGGGCAAATTGAGGACTCTTTCCTACAGGCAATTACGTCAGGTTAAAAGAGCAGCAGCAAAAAAGTCTTATCATAGCAGCAGACAAGTTTTTGAAGCTGCTGGTGCCTCCAACGTCCCCCGAACAACAAGATGCAGGGTCCTTCAGAGGTTTGCAGCTGTGCGTACGCCATCCTGTCGACCTCCTCTATCCACTGCACACAAGCAGAAACGGCTCCAGTGGGCCAAACAATACATGAAGACTGACTTCAAAACTGTTTTGTTCACGGATGAGTGCCGTGCAACGCTCGATGGTCCAGATCGATGGAGTGGAGGATGGCTCGTTGATGGACACCCCACGCAAACACGGCTACAGCGCCAGCAAGGAGGAGGTGGAGTAATGTTTTGGGCTGGTATCATGGGGAGAGAGATTGTCGGCCCCTTTAGGATCCCTGAAGGGGTAAAGATGAACTCCATAATGTATGTGGAGTTTCTCAAACAGTACTTCCTGCCATGGTTCAAGAAGAAGAACCATGTATTCCACAGCAACATCATTTTCATGCATGATAATGCACGGTCTCATGCTGCACATAACACATCTGCATCTCTGGCTGATATGGGCATAAAAGGGGACAAACTTATGGTGTGACCCCCATGCTCCCCTGACCTCTACCCCATTCAGAACCTCTGGAGCATCATCAAAAGGAGTGTCTATGATGGCGGGAGGCAGTTCACATCTAAGCAACAGCTCTGGGAGGGTATTCTGTCCTCATGCAAAACAATTGAAGCAGAAACCATCCAAAACCTGACAAATTCAATGGACGAGAGAGTTCAGAAGCTCCTTTCGAACAAGGGGTCCTATGTGCAAAGTAACATCACCTAGAATAAAGTTTTGAGTTGAAAACTGTTTGATTTCAGTTTCTAATAACCTGCTAATGCTTATAATTTCAAAAATGACCATTTTTTTGTTCTTTATTAAAATGAAAAGGTTGATCGAAGAGTGTGGGAGATCTAAGAGTGTGGCAACCCAGTAGTCAGGATTACTTCAAATTCTGACAATCTGAGGGTCATGTTGCAGGTAGTGGAGAGCCGCGTGCGCTTATCTGTCAGCACACCACCAGCAGCGCTGAACACACGTTCAGACAGAACGCTGGCTGTGGGGCATGACAAGATCTCCAAGGTGTAAGTGGCTAGCTCCGGCCATTTATCCAGATTGGAAGCCCAAAAAGAGCAAGGGTCCAGTGACACAGTCATGGCTTCAATGTTTACTTGAAGATACTCCTGTACCATCGTCTCTAGGCGTTGACTATGTGTAAGACTTCTTGTCTCCTGTGGCCTTGCAAAGGATGGGCTAAAAAAGAGGTGAAATGATTCCGCAAAATTGATGTTACCAGCAGATACTGTGTTTCTGTTACGGTTTGAGTGCTGAACACTCGACGGTCCCAGGGTTGGCAAGTTGGAACTGTGAGATTCACTACTTGCACCACTGGTGTTTTGTGGAAAAACACATGTAAGATTCTGCAACAGTCTCTGCTGATACTCCTGCATGCGTGCATCCCTTTCTATGGCAGGAATAATTTCTGCAAATTTACTTTTGTACCGGGGATCTAACAGTGTGGCAACCCAGTAGTCAGGATTATTTCTAATTCTCACAATTCGAGGGTCATGTTGCAGGTAGTGCAGCAAGAAGGCACTCATGTGTCCTGCACATCCAGGAACACCAAGACCCTGTTGTGTTGGTGGCGAGATAACAATCATGCTTCCTTCCTCTGTCCTCTCCCCCCAACCTCGCACAACAGAAATGTGATCAAGGTCTCCCTCATCTGATGAGTCTTCCATCAGTTCATCCTCCACTTCTTCCTGGGCTCCTACACCTTCCTCACTAGTTTGGCTGCTACCATGCGCCCTGGTAAAACCATCTCCCCCACCCTCACATGCCTGCCGCCTTGGTGCTGCCGACCATCTGGACCTTGCAGATGTTAGCCCTTCCGCATACAACTCCTCCTCCTCTACTTCCTCCACCTCCTCTTGTGCCACCACCTGACTCCGAATTCTGTTTAGCATGTGCTCCAGCATGTAAATCACCGGAATAGTCATGCTGATAATGGCATCGTCAGCACTAAACATCTTCGTCGCCATTTCAAAACTGTGCAGAAGGGTGCATAGGTCCCTGATCTGAGACCACTCCTCCAGCGTGATTTGCCCCACCTCTGGATCTCGTTGGCCCAGGCTATACGTCAGAATGTATTGCACCAGGGCTTGTCGGTGCTGCCACAGTCGCTGCAACATGTGCAGAGTTGAATTCCACCGGGTAGGCACATCGCATTTTAGCCGGTGAAGTGGCAGGCCCAACGACTTCTGTAGAGATGTAAGTCACTGAGCTGCGGGATGCGAACGGCGGAAGTGAGCACACGGTGACCGTGCCCTCTGCAGAAGGCCATCTAGTCCGGGATAGTGGGCTAAAAATTGCTGGACAACCAGGTTCAACACGTGAGCCATACAAGGCACGTGTGTGACATTGCCCCGGTGAAGGGCCGCACCCAGGTTTGCAGTATTGTCACACACGGCCTTCCCTGGTTTCAGGTCCAGTGGAGACAACCATTCATGAAATTGGTTCTCCAGAGCTGACCACAAGTCCTCAGCTGTGTGACTCACATTTCCCAGACATTTCAAAGTAAAAACCACCTGATGACGTTGAGCCCTACTGCCAGCATAGTAAGGAGGTGTGCAGGATCCTTTCTGCGCAGTTAAAAAGCTTGTGCCATGACCAGACAGGCTTTGGGTGCAGGTGGAGGACCGAGAGGAGGTTGAGGAGGCAGAAGCAGTGGAGGAACTTTGAGATAAAGAGGATTGACGCACAACTCGTGGGGACGGCAAGACTTGGACAGCAGCCCCGTGTCCTGCTGTCACCATAGTTACCCAGTGCCCAGTCAGCGACAGGTAACACCCCTGTCCTTGCCTAGTCGTCCAAGTGTCTGTGGTAAAATGCACCCTGTCACACACAGAGTTTCTCAAAGAAGCGGTGATGTTTTGTGCGACATGCTGGTGGACCGCAGGCACACCTTTCTTTGAGACGTAGTGCCGACTGGGCATCTGGTACTAGGGCACTGCAACGGACATAAGGTCTCGAAAATCCTCTGTGTCCACCAGGCGGAAAGGGAGCATTTCTGTAGCCAAGAGCTTGCAGATGGTGAAATTCAACCTCTTAGCTTTCTCATGGCTAGGAGGAAATGGTCTTTTACTTGTCCACATCTGAGGGACCGAGGGCTGGCTGTTATGCTTAGACGGGGTTGATAATGGTGTCCCCGGCAAACTGCCGGTCTGTGAGGAAGATGCAGGCGGACATGTTAGGTTGCCTTGATCCAAAGGTGGTGCTATCGATGTCGGACAGCGCTCAACACCAGCTGGTGTTACCACCTCCAAAGAAAACGATGACCTGCCAATCACGCTGGCTGTTGCGGGTAAAGAGGTGGCAGGTCTGCGTCCCAAAACAGGTGTGACTGCTGTCCCTCCAGTCACAGAGGATGAAGAGGCCGCAGATGCACAAGATGGGGCAGACAGTGGCTGGCCCGGCCGGCTAGGCCGCATTGTAGCACAGTGAGCTTCCCACTGCAACTTATGCTTCATGTCCATGTGCCGGTTCATGCATGAAGTACTCAAACTATGTATTTTTTTGCCTCTACTTAGCTTTTGTTGATAAATGTTACAGATAACTCGAGTTGGGTCATCTTTATCGATCTGAAAAAATGCCCAGGCTATGCAAGGTATAGCACCCATGCGACCTGAAGAGCCACCACGACTTGTGGTCAGAGGCAGAGTTGTGTTTGAGGATGCAGTTGTTGATGTGCTTCCAGTACTACGTTTCTGTCTAGGAAGGCGCAACCTGACCTCGTCGTCACTAGCATCCTCCTCCACCTCCTCTGCTGACCTCATCTCTTGGCTGACTGTGGGTTGACAGTAAGTGAGATCTCCAACCTCATCATCATCACCCTGTGTGTTATCACACCCGTCGTCATCAGAGCCAACCTGTTCCTGCCCTGACAAAAAACTAAAGTTGTCGCTCCAATCAGGTATTTGAGTCTCATCATCGTCTTCCTCATTGTCTCCACCAACAGAAGTTACAGTTTGGGAATGAGGGTCTACATTATGGTCAGAACCTTCTGCGTCTGGTCCTGAATCCGACTCATAAAGATTCTGGGCATCAGTGCAGATCATTTCCTCTTCTGGATTCACAGAAGCGCTGGAGCCGACCTCTGATTCCCAGGCTATAGTATGAGTAAACAGCTCTGCAGACTCAACCATCTGTTCTACCTCATACTCAGACGGGCAGCTGGAGATTTGGGAGCTGTGAGGAAGCAAGTGCGATTGGGGTGACACCTCTGAGGACTGGAGTATTTGTGATGTTGAAGTTGATGTGGAGGAGAGCCCACTTAAAGGAGCACTTGATATCCGTTAAAGCACCTACTGTTTTTGTGCCTCATCTGGAATTTGTAGCGATTGGCGTGGCCGTAAGAAAGGGATCTTATCACATTGTCCGCTAAAAGAAGTAGACATTTTAGTTTGGCTGGAAGATGGTCTTTCTTCTGCAGATGTTACTGTTGCTTTAACACCTACCCCACGGACACAACCTTTTTTCCCCTTCCCAACACGCCTACTCCCCTTTCCACCAGCAGCAGGCCTTTTTCCACTCATTTTGGTGGTTAACTAATTCACAACTCTGGAGTTGCTTGCACAAAAAAACAATGGATGGGAACCGAGCAGAGCTGAGTGGCCAAACTGTGGTATTAGGCCAAAACTATTGTCTGGGTTAGATGCAGAAAAAAATTATATTCAATTTGCAACCTGATGGAGGTCAGTATAGATGGACTAATAGAACAAGTCCCACACACTGCTAGAAGCCCAAATATTTTTTCAGAGCTAGATGCAGAAAAAAATTATATTCAATTTGCAACCTGATGGAGGTCAGTATAGATGGACTAATAGACCAAGTCCCGCACACTGCTAGAAGCCCAAATATTTTTTCAGAGCTAGATGCAGAAAAAAATTATATTCAATTTGCAACCTGATGGAGGTCAGTATAGATGGACTAATAGAACAAGTCGCACACACTGCTAGAAGCCCAAATATTTTTTCAGAGCTAGATGCAGAAAAAAATTATATTCAATTTGCAACCTGATGGAGGTCAGTATAGATGGACTAATAGACCAAGTCCCACACACTGCTAGAAGCCCAAATATTTTTTCAGAGCTAGATGCAGAAAAAAATTATATTCAATTTGCAACCTGATGGAGGTCAGTATAGATGGACTAATAGAACAAGTCCCACACTCTGCTAAAAGCCCAAATATTTTTTCAGAGCTAGATGCAGAAAAAAATTATATTGAATTTGCAACCTGATGGAGGTCAGTATAGATGGACTAATAGAACAAGTCCCACACACTGCTAGAAGCCCAAATATTTTTTCAGAGCCAGATGCAGATAAAAATTATTTTTAATTTGCAACCTGATGGAGGTCAGTATAGATGGACTAATAGACCAAGTCCCACACACTGCTAGAAGCCCAAATATTTTTTCAGAGCTAGATGCAGATAAAAATTATTTTTAATTTGCAACCTGATGGAGGTCAGTATAGATGGACTAATAGACCAAGTCCCACACACTGCTAGAAGGCCAAATATTTTTTCAGAGCTAGATGCAGATAAAAGTTTATTTTAATTTGCAACCTGATGGAGGTCAGTATAGATGGACTAATAGAACAAGTCTCACACACTGCTAGAAGGCCAAATATTTTTTCAGAGCTAGATGCAGAAAAAAATTATATTCAATTTGCAACCTTATGGAGGTCAGTATAGATGGACTAATAGAATGATGCTATGCCCAAAAGGTTTTACTTCACTAGGTGCAGTAAAAAAATGGGTATTCTATACACAGGTGGTGTAGCTTGCAACACAGATAGGCTACTCCACTGACTAACACACTCTGCAATAGGCCAAAAAGGATTAGCTTTGCTAGATTTAGCCAAATGCTGTGAAAAACTTGCACAGCACTGGCACAGACCTGCCTGGCAAAAACTGATAGGAACTGATGTAACTTAGTCCTGAAAAGGACTGCAATTACAATTAGTCTTTACTCCCAACCTATCTATTTAAGAGCACAGACCTACCTGCCTGATGAAAGTCGTAGGAAATGCTGTAACCTAGTCCTTAAAAGGACTGCAATCACAACTATTCCCTACTCCCAAGCTATCTGTAGATTTGTGCGAAAATTGGCTTTAAATTAACAAGGTATAGCGCACACAGCAACAGCGGTGCCGTCTAACATGCAGCTGCAGCAGTGAGAAAATGGTGGCGACGGGGAATATGGCTGGGTCTTATATGGCAAGGACATGTGACATACACTGCCAATGACACATGCCCTTGCTTGTGTGAAAAAAAGCAGTTCGCTCCGTGTGTGCTCTGCTGATAGGCTGACAGATTGCAGCTCCCCACTGTAAATGCGGGAAAGAGAAAAAAAAATGGAGATCTTCATTATTCCTGCAGAGATCCATCCCCTGCCCCTTCCCCCGTCCCGCTGAACACTCAAACTGCGTATTAACATTAATTTTCAGCATTACTGAGAAAAAATCTAGTTATGATTTTGGTGAACGAACAGTTATCGAACATAACCTCGAACAGCCGAATTTTTTTCAAATCGTTCGTGTTCGCCGAACGGCTCGAACACCGCCCAAAACAGCTCGAATTTGAGATTGGCGAACAGTTGGAGTCGAACAACGCTCATCTCTACTCAGGACCCCCAGTCAGATGAACTATGAGTTTCCCACCACTGCGGCCCTCAGTAGTCATATATTTACCAACCATCCTGTTAATATGTGATACATTTTTTTTGTGATGTCCCCTTTAATGTTCAGTACACATTTAAATTTTATTTATTCTTATTTGTTTTTTTTATCCTTTAAAGTCTGTGTTTATTATGATGAACAATTATCAGTGTACACATGTATCACTTTCATTGCATTTCACATTAATCACAGGTCTACTCTAATTAACCTGCAGTGTGTTATTTTTCCTTCGATATCAGCTATTAACCTTCTAAACATTTTCCCCAAGCTTGCATTTCAGCTTGCCCTTTTTATTCTTGACCCTGAAGGCAGGCCTCCTTGGCTGTCTGAACCAGTCTGCCACTTATCTTCCTCATAACATTTAATTAAATGTGATGATTGTGAAGAAAAGTATTGTAGAAAAGAGTGTTGCTGGTAGATTCCAATATTTCAAACTTGTTGTTTTTAAATATATTTAAGTTGTTTCAAAAGACATGAATACATTAATTAAACTAAAGCCTAAAAATGATATATAAATATACGCTTATCAGCCTGAACAATAAAACCAGCAGTCTAATATTGTGTCATTCTCTCTCTCCTGTGTTGTTTGATATATTAGCAATATAGATAATCTAATCTTTTCTAGTACAAATTCACAAAAATTTCATTAGCACAAAACCGCAAAGCCTTAAATTGCCCTGAATAACCTAGGTAACACTCTGAGATCTCCTATGTCTATATTGAACCTCTTTAAATCTCTTAACCTCTTTCTCGACATCCACCCTACATGTACAGTACAGCAGGGAGTATGTTCCCGCAAACTGTTATATATGTACGGCACTGCAAGAATCAGTCAGGATGATTAATCACACAGAGAACAAATAAAGATGGTGTATGACAACAGACCATTTGTAGCTATTGTTCAGGGAGACATTGCGACACCTCTGTATCAGTGATCGCTGTGATTATCTGTGATTATTCTGACCAGCAAATCTCAGCTATTTACTAGTAATCTTGAAAATGAAAACGGTGGTGGCAAGTGGTGAGTCTCAGCACCTGTCATCTATAGTAAAAAGTGTGGGGGGGGTTGTGATGCTAATGTAGGAGGGTGGCTGGGACGGTCATGCGCCTCTTACCTCTTTGTGCACATAATGTTGTACTCTGTGTTTATTATATGAGTATGTATATGACCTACTATCTGATGTGTTAGTTACAGGGTCAGCATAGGATAGGCATAGGTAGAGTGTTAGATTAAGATTGGGGTAGTGCAGAGGTGGGCACTTTAGGATAGGAGGTAATTTGTTAAGTCAGGAAACAGTTAAGGGGTTTAGTAGTTGCTCCAGTGTGGAAGGATCAGGACAGTGATGACTGGGGGAGTTCCTGATTGCAGTTAGTGAGAGTCAGAGGGAAAGATGTGACAAGAGCAGTAGCTGGAAATCCAGGGGGGCAGGAGTAGCATGGTCTGTCCAGCTACAGAGGAACGTCGGACTGGAAATCTAAAACAGACTTTCCAGTAGCTCTCGGGGCCTATGGTCCACAGGAGCCAGCAGTGAAGCTTGCCTCAAAATCTTCCCAGAAGGGGAAGTCGGACGGGGATTAGTCCAGAAAAGACTGTATGGGTGGAACTCTTAAAACTGCGAGCGTCTTAAGGGCCAAAGAGGTCGACTATGGAAGGGATAGCTCAGGACAAATGGAAAGTGAACATCAATATGTGCTGTGCAATGGACTGTGACCCTGGAAAAGTATCTATCCAATGCTGCATGTTCCACTATGTTGAATTTGGACCTTTAAGTAAAGTTATTTTTTACAAAATGGAGTGGAAGTCCCTTAGTGTGTGTGTAGCGTTTCCTGAAGTGGAAGAACCGGAGACAGCAGAGACCTGTGACGAAAATGTGAGTGTAATGCATCATACCCACAACACAGAAGAATTAGGACATTTGTCTTTGTCTGGGTCCCTTACACTAACATTGTTTATTAACCTTTTCGGTTTGATTAGTCAATGCTAACTGAACAACCAGTGCCAAAATGGCGAATGTAAAATAATGATAACCTCTCTGAATGCCATATTTCAATCAATATTGCTCTCGGAGGGAAAAACAAGATAATCTGTAGTTATGATACCTTTTAATGGCTAACAAAAGTAAAATAAATGATATTGCAATGTATGCTTTCGAGACAACTTAGGTCTCTTCCTCAGTAATGGTATAACAATATACCATGTCTGAGGGAGTGACCTAAGCTTACCTTGTAACATCATTTATTTTATTTTTGTTAGCAATTAAAAGGTATCATAACTACAAGATTATCTTGTTTTTCCCACTGACAGCAATCTTTTTTCAACTGGCTAACACGGTACCAAACCCCTTTTTTTCTTTTAACTATATTTCAAAGACATTGTATAGATCCTCTTTGTGTACTGAAGAGGAAATACTTGGTGGCCAGTATCTAAGATCCCTCTATAATTCTCTTCAGATCTTCTGCTGTGTTGGGCTGTTTGCTGTCTGCTCTGTGTGACTCATCTGATGATCACAGCAGTAGCAACAGCAGCCAGTTTCCAATCCCTGCTTCAGGACCGCACTCCCCCTGTCCTTCCCCCCATTCCATCCATTTGCATTCTGCACTTAGCATCTGCCCTTATGGGCACTTTTTTTGCCCACTTCTGTGTGCTCTTGCCATGGCATGGCCACAGTACTCTTATCAGTGTTGCACATCGCTGATCAGTGGTTGTGTTACAATTTTGCCAAGAAACTTTTTCTCTCTTTTTCTGTTTTTGAATTTTACATTTGCTCAAATTCCGTGTGTGCATCCTGCGACTGCTGAGCATTCATCAGTGAGACATATCACTGTTCACCAGCCACACTCAAGATTTGGAGCATGTATTTTCTAGTGCTAATTCATTTTTTTATTTTCATCAAAATTTTTAGTGCAGTTTTTTTTGCGAATCAAATCTCAAAATGTTCGAATTTGCGTGAAACCATGAATATCAGGAAATTCAACTCGATTTTCCGCAGTACGATGCACTCATTTCTAGTCGTTAGTACCTAGTAGCTTTATAGGTAGGGCATTAGGGAAGCAGATGTCACAGTATTAGTAACATCTGTTATTTTGTAAAAAAATAATAATAGTAGTTCGTACCTAATAGCTTTATTGGTAGCGCATTAGGGGATTGAACTTTGCAGTGTTCGTCACATCTAAATACATGCAAACAACAGAGGAATGAGCTTGGCAGTTATACGTGTCAGTGTAAAACTTGCAAGGCATACTTTGAATACATGGCATGGGTAACTTGAGCTCTGTATCTCCACGTCTATTCTCTATCTGTCCACAGTCCACCTCTGCAGTTGTACTTATAACCCGACCTGGTCAGCCTAGGCTTCTTTCCTATGCATCCAGGAATGACTTATACATTGCCTAATTCAGCTCACCACTCTACCTTTCCCGGGTCCCACAATCCATAGCTCTAGTTCTGGTTTTAGCCGTACCCACTGAGGCTGGACTCACTTCTACCTGATTTGTTTCTCAAGTGTCAAGAATTTTGCGACCATATCTGAGTATGATTAATACTTTTCCAGTTTATTTTACTCATTGTTACCACTGTAATCTTCCTAGCACACACACACCTGCATAGCGAACAACTTTCTTATTGCCTCCAAAACTAACACCAACAGGAAATAACTCCCTTCATATCCCTCAGCAACTCCTTCCTCTATCTGGGCTGGTCATCTGTTAACCTTTTCTCTCCAGCTGTGTTTGCTTCTATAGCACCATAAAAGTAATAGCAGTTATAACTAGGGATGAACGGATCCATGGATGTTCGGGATAGTCGGGTTCAACCAAACTTTAGCCCAAAGTTTGGTTCGGGTACCCGAACTCTACCCAGACTTGAACCTGATCCCGAACCCCATAAAAGTCAATGGGGACCAAACTTTGGTGCTGTAAAAAATCCTCTATCTCTGCATCCGAACTCTAAAACGGACTTCAGAGAGAAGTCCGTATTCGATATTCAGCACCAAACACTAGGTGTCTGGTATGAACCCCGAACTTTGCAGTTTGGGTTAGCTCATTTTTAGTTATAACTAGTCATGAATGAGCAGTAAACTGCTCGTGTGCTCAGTACTCTAATTCAGCAGGTCGAACACTCGATGAGAGTACCGAGCATAATGTAAGTCAATGAAGGAGTCGAGCATTTTTCCAGGAGACCTGTACTCGGTGGCCGGGTAGGAGAGAGAGATGCTCCGGTCCCTGTAATAAGCTTATTTGAATCTGAGCCCCACAAAACACTGAATCTGGGAATTCCCCTGCTGGGAGTGCGGGGACTCCTCTCTCAGCCAGACTTTGTGTGCTCTCTCTCATCTACATCAACCAATCATATATAATGCCAGGAAGGAAGAGAGTTTTTCAAATATTATAAAAAATGTGTAAACTTTATTAACAATTAATTTCAGCAAGACAATACATATAAAAAGAGACGTGTGCCAGAGGGTTAGGAAGATAGCAGCAAGGCACTAGCCATACCGGGGGAAAGCTTCACAGATCACATAGTATAGTTGCTGTCACAAACCAGCAAGCACAAGTAACAGGGATAGTTCAAGTATTTAACATGGCACCTTCATAAATATATGGTGTCATAGATACATATCAGCCATGATAAATTGGAGTACAGTAACTTGTGACTCAGCAGTGGTAACAACAATGTAAAATCAATGGAGATAACAAAGCATACCCCGGCTGGTGACAGTGCCAAGGATTGGAGTGTAAACCGCTTCCCAACGCGCATTTCGTGTATAGTATGGACGGCTTTATCAAGGGAAGTTAATTGTTAATAAAGTTTACACATTTTTTACTATATTTGAAAAACTCTCTTCCTTCCTGGCGTTATACATGTCTTTGGAGTTTTGTGTTTACAGCTGCACACAGTCAGTGGCACCGATTGTGTGCTCTTGGGCAATATGCCTTTGGGATTTTTTGTTACATCAACCAATCATATGTAAACAGCCAGCTCTAGAGGCCCAGCCCCAGCAGCACAAAGGATGTCAGGAGAGCCAGCCACAGCAGCACAGAGGATGTCAGGAGAACCAGACACAGCAGTACAGAGGATTTCAGGAGAGCCAGCCACAGCAGCACAGAGGATGTTGGGAAAGCCAGCCATAGCAGCACAAAGGATGTCTCCATAGTTTCTTTGTGTTTCAGTGGTGGGCTCAAGAGTTCCTCTGAGCTGCTACAGCAGGCTCTCCAGAGTTCATCTGTGTAGCTATGACTGGGTCTCCTGACATCCTCTGTGCTACTGTGGCTGGCTCTTCTGATATCCTCTGCTGCAGTTGTGGTGCCCCTGAGGGTTCAGTCGCCATAGAGGTACTGCACCGCACCCAGAGATGTGGTGTCTCATTCTCTCAGGTAAGGAGGGAGTGCTGCCCAGAACCCCAACACCCGCATTCAACACTACACTGCTCCAGGCTGGCTGGAAGGGCAAGATGTGTTTCCTGCTGAGCCATGTCCCTGGCTGGAGTGGGGGGAACCAAAGGTAGGGGGAACCAGTAGTGGGTGTGGGTGGAGGAAGTAGTGTAGGGGAGCACCATAGTAGGAGGTATTTAAAGGGAAGCCATCTTAGGGTGGCAGGACAGAAGAAGGTCAGACAGAGAGTGAAGACAGTCGGGGAGCAGAGTCTCTTTAGGAGCTCTGCTCCACAAGTGGGGCCTAGTAATAGAGGCCCAGGAGGGGAGCAGAGGAGGAAAGCTCCGTTTTACTGAAGGGATCCAAGGGGGTACGGCGAGTGCAGGACGGCACCTGTACGCCCCGAATCTGCCAGGTGTCAGAGGGATCAGGCCGCAAGAAGGGGACCGGCCCCTGGACCAGCCGTGTTACTCCAGGTCTCGGCTGGAAAAACTGGAGGCTTCTGACTTTTATAGTGCAGTTTCCACAGCCTCATCTAAGTCACCGTGAGGGTGAAGTAGGTCCGGGAACTCTAGGTTGCCCAGAGGGACTTCAGAGCACCCGATCGGGACTGTGAGTGGGGAAGCACAGGGCAGGAGGGAGAATACCCAGCATGAGAAGTCTGTCTAGCAAGGAACATAAGGAAAGCGGGGTTCCGTCAAGCACTCCTGACACATCTGAGGAAGAGCTGAACCCCCGGTCTGGTGAACGCAGCAAGACGTGGGAGGCTGACACCCGTACAGTGTACCTGTGGAACTTACATAAGAACTGTGAGTAAAAACTCGGATAACTGCACTGCACTGCCTCCGTCAATTATTTCAGCTGCGCTATCTCTCCCTCAACACTACAAGTCCCAGCATCACCACCCACCATCAAACTCTACACTGACCTGAGGCCCGCTCCACCTGTGGGGAGCTGTTCCATCCTAGCTGCCTATCAACTGCCTCAGAGGTCTGCAGCAGCGCTGGTACAAATGACCAGAAACCACAGGTGGCGTCACGAACTCTATAAATCCACTATAAATAGAAAGCCCCCCTTTTTATTGACTGCCCTGGGTCATGGACTGGGTTACCACCACTGTGATATCACCCCCTGCATCTACCGGCCCGGCACCGAGTACCCCACCGCCCAGGGGTCGCGTCACAGTGGCTGACTCTCTTGATATCATCCGTGCTATGGTGACTGGCTCTCCTGATATTCTCTGTGCTGCTGTGGCTGGCTCTCCTTGACATTCTCTGTGCTGCTGTGGCAGTGTCTCTTGAGGGGTCTGTAGTTGATGCAGATGAGAGAGAAAGAGCAAAAAAGAGTCCAGCTGACCGAGTAGCCCCTGCTCTCCCAGCAGGGTAATTCCCGGCTTCAGTGTAGCAGGCGGCTCAGATTCAAATGAGCTTATTACAGGGACCCAAGCACCACGCGATACTCAGCACTGCTTGGTACTCAATCGAACACCCAAATGCTCTATCGAGTATCGAGCAGTGTCGAGCATACTCGCCCTTCACTAGTTATAACACAGAACATGTGAACACATTAGAACATGTGAACACATTAGAAAATGTGAACACATTAGAACAATCATTACATCTACATGTTCAGGTTGGAGTATTTCTTCTATCATCCTCTTACAACCTTACTAAAATATGTTATGGGCCTCAGGTCAACCTGGTAGGGAATATCAGAAGGGATTATTGCCAATGAAAATGCTGAGAGCTCTTTCCAGTCTCCAACAGAATTACTTTCCCACACTAATTTCACTATTGTCACATGTTATTCAGGGGAGATCATAGTGATAATCTTTATTGATATTACACCAACATGTTCTTCAGAACTTTATATTTCAGTGGGTACAAACAAAATCAGATATTACAGAGTGACAAACTCATCAACATTCCAAACATCTACAGTAAGTGGTATTCAAATGTTTGTGAAACACAGATCGAGTTTGAACCATCATCGCCAATTAATTTACAAAGTTTTCAAATTCGCAGGTACCTATGAATTTCAGGAAATTTATCTAGAAATTGATCCTCCAAAGCTGATATTGATGAAAACATAAGCTACCTTACATTTGTTGAAAGTGAAGATGGATAGCCATCATACACAAATAGAATAGTCTCTCTGGATAAATAGTATAAAAAGCTAGAGGTTAGTTTGATAACTGCTACATCTTAGCTTTCAAGATGTAATTTCAGGATTGCCACATATAAAACATATCAGTTTATTGCATTGCATACTACTACTACTAAAATATATTTATTAAAAATAGTTAAGTTGTCTTAAATGTTGTAGAAAATAAGCTAATACAGTATAAATTCTTGATTCTTTCATTTTTTCAAAATGATGCCAGCATCCTTAATGCAGTAACATGATGGCAGGAAAATAAACCGAGCAAAAGAATTCAACTAGCAAAAGAAAAATCCCATGAAAAATGCCTAAAATGTCTTTAGCAAATGTTTAACCCCTTCACACCGTGGCCGTTTTCTGTTTTTGTGCTTTTGTTTTTTGCTCCCCTTCTTTCCAGAGCCATAGCTTTTTTATTTTTTGATCAATATGGCCAATTGAGATTTTGTTCTTTGAGAGACGAGTTATGCTTTTGAAAGACATCACTGGTTTTACCATATCGTATACTGGAAAACTGTTTTTTTTGTTTTTTTTCCCATGTTCACTAAATGCTAAAACTGACCTGCAATTATGATTCTATGGGTCATTACATGCTGACAGACACAAAATATACAGATACAAAATGTTCTTTTTTATTTAAGTGGTGAAAAAAAAATCCAAAGTTTGTTAAAAAAAAAAGGCGCCATTTTCCGAGACCCGTAGCGTCTCCATTTTTCGGGATCTGGGGCTGAGGAAGGACTTATTTTTTGAGTGTCGAGCTGACATTTTTATTGATACCATTTTGGGGTAGATACGATGTTTTGATGGCCTGTTATTGCATTTTATTGCAATGTTGGGATGACCAAAAAACCTTAATTCTGACGCTTTGATTTTTTTTCCCATTATGCCGTTTACTGATCAGATTAATTATTTTTATATATTGATAGATCGGGCGATTCTGATCACGGCGATACCAAATATGTGTACTTTTTATTTCTTTTTATAGTTTTATTTTTTTAATATTTGTAAAAACATTTTTTTTACTTTTTACTTGCTTCAATAGTCTCCATGATAGACGAGAAGATGCGATCTGATCGCTTGTTTTACACATAGCAGGGCCTCAGCCCTGCTATGTGTAACAAAAATGCTCATCTGCTATCAACGCTGACTGCTGGGTGGCGGATCGGTTATGACAACCACAGGAGTCTCCTGCAGACCCCGGATTGTCATGCCAATGCATTGGTGGCCTGCAGTCATGTGACAGGAATGCCAATGGGCGGGTTTTATGACGCGCTTCTGGCGTGGCCATGTTAAATGCCGTTGTCGGAGTTTGACAGCAGCATTTAACATGTTAAGAGCTGCGGGTGGATCGCGATTCCACCCGCGGCTGTTAGAGGCACATGACAGCTGATCAGATCAGCTGTCATGTTCCGGGAAAGATGTGGGCTAAGCGCCGAAGCTTGCATCAAAGGGGGAGACACAACATGCGCCATATACATATGGTGCATGTCATGAACGGGTTAAAACCACAGAAATAAATACAGTACTGAAATTGAGCCTATTACATGCACATTTTATTTTTTATGAAGTAGGACGTGCTGTAGGAGGCTTTGACATATGAAAGTAAATTGCTTTGGACTCTAACTACATTGTAATCCCTTTTCTTCTTTTGTGGAATTTCTATGCTTAAAGTAATTTTATTCAAAAGGCCTCAAAAACGATAATCTTCCTAAAGTTGGCATTTGACTGTTTATTATACCTCTGTGATGTCCTCATCAAGATGAATATAGTACAATTCAAACAAATCTAAAATGAGAGCTTTGTGTCAGGTGTGCCAAAGTAATAAATTATAAACTTTATCTATTTATGCTTTATGTAGGAAACCAAGGATCAGTTTTCAGGCACACTTAATGAACCTGAAAAAATCCATTTGCGAAGTGATTTTGGTTCTTGGCACTTGTCTAAAATAGAGAGAGTGCACTTTAAATCACTTTTCTTGTTGTTTCAAAGCAGTGTAAACAGCAAAATGTCTAAGAATATGGTCAATATTTATAAGAGATGTAGAATATTTTCACATGCATTTGAGGCATGTTACAAACTATCAGCTTTCATAGAGAGCAGGGGTGTTTGATAAAAGCACCATGTCATATAAACTTTATGTTTTTTGCTTTAAAAAAATGAATTCCCTTCAGTTGCAGACACCGCATACTTCTTCACTGAATGTCTATGGCCTATTCATTAAGAATTAGCAGTACGCATACTGAGCTGCCTTTAGGCATAATATCTATAACATTGTACTTGTTGTCGCACTCTGGCTTTCTTCAACTCTACAGAAACTTTATTTTTTATTGCTTTGTCTAAATTGAAATTGTAGTTTCAGACAACTGTTTAGGCTTATACAGAAAAAAAAATTTGATTTTTTCACAGTACTCATTGAGCAGTATTTTTAGGGTTCAGAAGGATAATTACTGCCCTAGAAAGCGCTACATAAAATTTAAATGTGAAATTGAAGCAAATATCATGAAAACACATGTGCGGCTCCAGTTTATGTAGTGAGTGCCATAGTTATTGTATTGTTAACATCTTTCCCGTAAACCCTTACCATATAGAATAGAACATCTAATGTGAAAAACACTTTTTCATAAAAGATAATCTTTAATAGTCACAACATGACACATACAACATGAATAAAGTGCCCATAAAAAAGTGACTTAGTGCAGGTAGTTGTATTGATATTGACCCTCTGCCGTCACTTCCCCCACACACCCCCACCAGAGGCGATGAAAATAATTTTTTTGCCACTGGATATACAATACGTTAGTGTGAGGTTAAACAAAAAACACCTTATATGTAACAAATCACTTGTCTTAATAACAGCAGGAGAACGTAGCTAGGGGGTACATACTCATGTCTGATGTTGGTGGGTCATACTGATCCAATCCCCCAAACTACATTCAATGAATAGATTGCACAAAAAAGATATCAAGGGTACAACCCGCAAGATAAGCCAAAACAATATCAGCATGCCCCATTTTGAATGCAGTGCCCCTGTTGTCCTTAATGCTGATAGACCCACAGCTATTGCTTTAGAGTGGCAGACAGTATTGCTGCCACATCTGCCGTTACATAGTAGTTACATGACATATAGGAAAACAGAATAGAACTTATCTTGCAAAAGTATTAGGTTGCCCCAAGTACTCCTCGACGCGTTTCCCCGTTAATAATTAGTTCATCAGGAGAAGATCCAGTCATCCTGCAGAGAGCTATATTACTTCATCACATCCCCTTCCATATAAAGGCTCACCATGCCATATCAAGATAGTGTCACTTCTCTAAGTGAGGGTCAAATCTTATTTCTAAGCCGGTATGGTCTCCTGTCTCTTAATCACACTGCGCCTGCGTTAGCCAGGACTCAGCCACTAGAGGTATCCTAGTATCTACTGCTTGCTCCTCCTAATGGAGCCCTGAAGTTTTTACTTCTCATAGATTGCAAGGCTGGCGCAGTCTCCTGTCCCTGAGTCGATCTGCGCCTGCGCTGCCTGTGATCTCACCACTAAAGGTGTTGTAGCACATACCGCGCACGTCTGCCCCTTCTGCCGGGGCCTGGAGTCTACTGCCCGCAGTGGTGCTCACGCCGCTATTGCGCATGCGTAAGAACACTCCTCGGGCATCACACAAGTCCAGCACTCAACCCGAGGTACAGCGCAGCCCTTTCTTATCACTGCGCATGCGCAGCTTTAGACATTCCTTACTGTCTAATCCTAGCGCTCGCTATGCCGGTGTTTCCCTTAATTTACTAAACAGAGGGGCCCTCTCCTCAGTAGCCATAGGTCATCCCTCTAACTATGCCAGAGGCTACATATATATATATATATATATATATATATATATATATATATAGACATCCTCCACAACGATGCCTACAGTGAAGGAATTGCTATTGTCAGCGTCCGGCGCATTCCCTTCTTGCTCACAGGTAGAGAAGCCTGATGACATAAGGACACCTTATTAATATAAGGCTGCCATCCTTTTTATATTCCTGTCATAAATCCCAATGTCTACAGCTATATTTAATAAAGAGACCTCTTAAATGGGGTGTTTTCGCCTTATAATGCATGGATCGTTTTGTCCCTGAATCAAAGGGACAAAAGAGACACATCAAGTTAGGGATAGTCCTATGTGTCCTATGTATATAGATTATCTGATATCCAATTTGTGATATTTGATAAACATAAATACTGGATACTCTTGCACTTATTGGACTCAATGAGCAGCAGAACTTTTGCTGCTTTATCTGATTCTTTAACCCATAAAATATCGGCCTGCACTGGTTTAGTTATTAATTTATGTTTATCAAACACCTTCAAAGGAGCACAAAAGCTGCCAAAACAGCTCAAATTAGGGGCAGATACCATGAAAAGTGGCATCAAATGACCCACAGTACAAATTTTATATTGGTACAGCAGCAGTCAGCCATGGGCCATGCATAAAGTATCAGGGACTGGGCCAGCATTTACAGCTTTGAATTGAACTTCAAATTAAGATGAGGTGAGTGAGGGATTGGTGTAGGCCTGCTGTGCTGGGAGCCTTGATACCACATGGAACAGCTCAAGCTGCTTTTCTGCTCAGCCACATTCATGTGGCACAAATATCAGCTTTGCAGACTACTATTGCTAGAAAAATTAGGATAGTAACACAGGTAGTTTACTGAAAGTAAGTGCAGGCCTGCCGGTCTGGGAGCTCTACTGCTGCAGGCAACACACATGAAGGAGACCCAATCGAGAGTCTCCAAATTTCCAAAAAATAGGGGCAGACACCACCAAAGTGGTATTAATTTCCCCAGAGTAGAACTAGTATGATGGGGCACTGACACCCCTTCCACTGCAGCCAACCCAGCAGATGGAGACCTAATCAGCCTTCCCTGGCTCAAGGTTCAGTGGAGACAGCCATTGCTTAAAATCTGTTTGGATAGCTGTCCACTAGAGATGAGCGTTGTTCTACTCGAACTGTTCGCCAATCTCAAATTCGAGCTGTTTTGGGCGGTGTTCGAGCCGTTCGGCGAACACGAACAATTTGAGAAAAATTCGGCTGTTCGAGGTTATGTTTGATAACTGTTCGTGCACCAAAATCATAACTGGATTTTTTCTCAGTAATGATGAAAATTAATGTTAATACGCAGTTTGAGTGTACAGCGGGGTGGGGGGAGGGGCAGGGGATGGATCTCTGCAGGAACAATGAAGATCTCCATTTTTTTTTCTCTTTCCCGCATTTGCAGTGGGGAGGTGCAATCTGTCAGCCTATCAGCAGCGCACACACGGAGCGAAGTGCTTTTTCTCACACAAGCAAGGGCATGTGTCATTGGCAGTGTATGTCACATGTCCTTGCCCTATAAGACCAAGCCATTTTCCCCGTCGCCACCATTTTCTCACTGCTGCAGCTGCGTGTTAGACGGCACCGCTGTTGCTGTGTGCGCTATACCTTGTTAATTTCAAGCCAATTTTCGCACAAATATACAGATAGCTTGGGAGTAGGGAATAGTTGTGATTGCAGTCCTTTTAAGGACTAGGTTAGAGCATTTCCTACGACTTTTATCAGGGAGGTCTGTGCTCTTAAATAGATAGGTTGTGGGAGTAAAGACTAATTGTAATTGGAGTCCTTTTCAGGACTAGGTTACATCAGTTCCTATCAGTTTTTGCCAGGCAGGTCTGTGCCAGTGCTGTGCAAGTTTTTTTCACAGCATTTGGCTGAATCTAGCAAAGCTAATGCTTTTTGGCCTATTGCAGAGTGTGTTAGTCAGTGGAGTAGCCTATCTGTGTTGCAAGATATACCACCTGTGTATAGAATACCAATTTTTTTACTGCACCTAGTGAAGTAAAATCTTTTGGGCATAGCATCATTCTATTAGTCCATCTATACTGACCTCCATCAGGTTGCAAATTAAAACTAATTTTTATCTGCATCTACAGTACCTCTGAAAAAATATTTGGGCTTCTACCTGTGTGTGGGACTTGTTGTATTAGTCCATCTATACTGACCTCCATCAGGTTGCAAACTGAATATATTTTTTTCCTGCATCTTCCTCTGAAAAAATATTGGGCTTCTAGCTGTGTGTGGGTCTTGTTCTATTAATCCATCTATACTGACCTCCATCAGGTTGCAAACTGAATATAATTTTTTTCTGCATCTAGCTCTGAAAAAATATTTGGCCTTCTAGTAGTGTGTCGGACTTTCTCTATTAGTCCATCTATACTGACCTCCATCAGGTTGCAAACTGAATATAATTTTTTTCTGCATCTAGCTCTGAAAAAATATTTGGCCTTCTAGTAGTGTGTCGGACTTTCTCTATTAGTCCATCTATACTGACCTCCATCAGGTTGCAAATTAAAACTAATTTTTATCTGCATCTACAGTACCTCTGAAAAAATATTTGGGCTTCTAGCTGTGTGTGGGACTTGTTGTATTAGTCCATCTATACTGACCTCCATCAGGTTGCAAACTGAATATATTTTTTTCTGCATCTACCTCTGAAAAAATATTGGGCTTCTAGCTGTGTGTGGGACTTGTTGTATTAGTCTATCTATACTGACCTCCATCAGGTTGCAAACTGAATATATTTTTTTCTGCATCTACCTCTGAAAAAATATTTGGCCTTCTAGTAGTGTGTCTTACTTTCTCTATTAGTCCATCTATACTGACCTCCATCAGGTTGCAAATTAAAGCTAATTTTTATCTGCATCTACAGTACCTCTGAAAAAATATTTGGGCTTCTAGCTGTATGTGGGACTTGTTGTATTAGTCCATCTATACTGACCTCCATCAGGTTGCAAACTGAATATATTTTTTTCTGCATCTACCTCTGAAAAAATATTGGGCTTCTAGCTGTGTGTGGGACTTGTTGCATTAGTCCATCTATACTGACCTCCATCAGGTTGCAAACTGAATATATTTTTTTCTGCATCTACCTCTGAAAAAATATTGGGCTTCTAGCTCTGTGTGGGACTTGTTGTATTAGTCCATCTATACTGACCTACATCAGGTTGCAAACTGAATATATTTTTTTCTGCATCTACCTCTGAAAAAATATTGGGCTTCTAGCTGTGTGTGGGTCTTGTTCTATTAATCCATCTATACTGACCTCCATCAGGTTGCAAATTCAAAATAATTTTTTTCTGCATCTAACCCAGCCAGTAGTTTTGGCCTAATACCACAGTTTGGCCACTCAGCTCTGCTCGGTTACCATCCATTGTTTTTTTGTGCAAACAACTCCAGAGTTGTGAATTAGTTAACCACCAAAATGAGTGGAAAAAGGCCTGCTGCTGGTGGAAAGGGGAATAGGCGTGTTGGGAAGGGGAAAAAAGGTTGTGTCCGTGGGGTAGGTGTTAAAGCAACAGTAACATCTGCAGAAGAAAGACCATCTTCCAGCCAAACTAAAATGTCTACTTCTTTTAGCGGACAATGTGATAAGATCCCTTTCTTACGGCCACGCCAATCGCTACAAATTCCAGATGAGGCACAAAAACAGCAGGTGCTTCAACGGATATGAAGTGCTCCTTTAAGTGGGCTCTCCTCCACATCAACTTCAACATCACAAATACTCCAGTCCTCAAAGGTGTCACCCAAATCGCACTTGCTTCCTCACAGCTCCCAAATCTCCAGCTGCCCGTCTGAGTATGAGGTAGAACAGATGGTTGAGTCTGCAGAGCTGTTTACTCATACTATAGCCTGGGAATCAGAGGTCGACTCCAGCGCTTCTGTGAATCCAGACGAGGAAATGATCTGCACTGATGCCCAGAATCTTTATGAGTCGGATCCAGGACCAGACGCAGAAGGTTCTGACCATAATGTAGACCCTCATTCCCAAACTGTAACTCCTGTTGGTGGAGACAATGAGGAAGACGATGATAAGACTCAAATACCTGATTGGAGCGACAACTTTAGTTTTTTGTCAGGGCAGGAACAGGTTGGCTCTGAGGACGAAGGGTGTGATAACGCACAGGGTGATGATGATGAGGTCGGAGATCCCACTTACTGTCAACCCACAGTCAGCCAAGAGATGAGGTCAGCAGAGGAGGTGGAGGAAGATGCTAGTGACGACGAGGTCAGGTTGCGCCTTCCTGGACAGAGACGTAGTACTGGAAGCACGTCAACAACTGCATCCTCAAACACAACTCTGCCTCTCACCACAAGTCGTGGTGGCTCTTCAGGTCGCATGGGTGCTAAGCCTTGCATAGCCTGGGCATTTTTTCAGATCGATAAAGATGACCCAACTCGTGTTATCTGTAACATTTGTCAGCAAAAGCTAAGTAGAGGCCAAAAAATACATAGTTTGAGTACTTCATGCATGAACCGGCACATGGACATGAAGCATAAGTTGCAGTGGGAAGCTCAGTGTGCTATAATGCGGCCTAGCCAGCCGGGCCAACCACCGTCTGCCATATCTTGTGCATCCGCGGCCTCCTCATCCTCTGTGACTGGGGGGACAGCAGTCACACCTGTTTTGGGGCGCAGACCTGCCACCTCTTTACCCGCAACAGCCAACGTGATTGGCAGGTCATCAATTTCTTTGGAGGTGGTAACACCAGCTGGTGTTGAGCGCTGTCCGACATCGATAGCACCACCTTTGGATCAAGGCAACCTAACATGTCCGCCTGCATCTTCCTCACAGACCGGCAGTTTGCCGGGGACACCCTTATCAACCCCGTCTAAGCACAATAGCCAGCCCTCGGTCCCTCAGATGTGGACAAGTAAAAGACCATTTCCTCCTAGCCATGAGAAAGCTAAGAGGTTGAATTTCACCATCTGCAAGCTCTTGGCTACAGAAATGCTGCCTTTCCGCCTGCTGGACACAGAGGATTTTCGAGACCTTATGTCCGTCGCAGTGCCCCAGTACCAGATGCCCAGTCGGCACTACTTCTCAAAGAAAGGTGTGCCTGCGCTCCACCAGCATGTCGCACATAACATCACCGCTTCTTTGAGAAACTCTGTGTGTGACAGGGTGCATTTCACCACAGACACTTGGACGAGTAGGCATGGACAGGGGCGTTACATGTCGCTGACTGGGCACTGGGTAACTATGGTGACAGCAGGACAAGGGGCTGCTGTCCAAGTCTTGCCGTCCCCACGAGTTGTGCGTCAATCCTCTTTATGTCAAAGTTCCTCCACTGCTTCTGCCTCCTCAACCTCCTCTCGGTCTTCCACCTGCACCCAAAGCTTGTCTGGTCATGCCACAAGCTTTCTAACTGCGCAGAAGGGATCCTGCACACCTCCTTACTATGCTGGAAGTAGGGCTCAACGTCATCAGGCGGTTTTTACATTGAAATGTCTGGGAAATGTGAGTCACACAGCTGAGGAGTTGTGGTCAGCTCTGGAGAACCAATTTCATGAATGGTTGTCTCCACTGGACCTGAAACCAGGGAAGGCCGTGTGCGACAATGCTGCAAACCTGGGTGCGGCCCTTCGCCGGGGGAATGTCACACACGTGCCTTGTATGGCTCACGTGTTGAACCTGGTTGTCCAGCAATTTTTAGCCCACTATCCCAGACTAGATGGCCTTCTGCAGAGGGCACGGTCGCTGTGTGCTCACTTCCGCCGTTCACATCCCGCAGCTCAGCGACTTACATCTCTACAGAAGTCGTTGGGCCTGCCACTTCACCGGCTAAAATGCAATGTGCCTACCCGGTGGAATTCAACTCTGCACATGTTGCAGCGACTGTGGCAGCACCGACAAGCCCTGGTGCAATACGTTCTGACGTATAGCCTGGGCCAACGAGATTCAGAGGTGGGGCAAATCACGCTGGAGGAGTGGTCTCAGATCAGGGACCTATGCACCCTTCTGCACAGTTTTGAAATGGCGACGAAGATGTTTAGTGCTGACGATGCCATTATCAGCATGACTATTCCGGTGATTTACATGCTGGAGCACATGTTAAACAGAATTCGGAGTCAGGTGGTGGCACAAGAGGAGGTGGAGGAAGTAGAGGAGGAGGAGTTGTATGCGGAAGGGCTAACATCTGCAAGGTCCAGACGGTCGGCAGCACCAAGGCGGCAGGCATGTGAGGGTGGGGGAGATGGTTTTACCAGGGCGCATGGTAGCAGCCAAACTAGTGAGGAAGGTGCAGGAGCCCAGGAAGAAGTGGAGGACGAACTGATGAAAGACTCATCAGATGAGGGAGACCTTGATCACATTTCTGTTGTGCGAGGTTGGGGGGAGAGGACAGAGGAAGGAAGCATGATTGTTACCTCGCCACCAACACAACAGGGACTTGGTGCTCCTGGATGCGCAACACACATGAGTGCCTTCTTGCTGCACTACCTGCAACATGACCCTCGAATTGTGAGAATTAGAAATAATCCTGACTACTGGGTTGCCACACTGTTAGATCCCCGGTACAAAAGTAAATTTGCAGAAATTATTCCTGCCATAGAAAGGGATGCACGCATGCAGGAGTATCAGCAGAGACTGTTGCAGAATCTTACATGTGCTTTTCCACAAAATACCAGTGGTGCACGTAGTGAATCTCACAGTTCCAACTTGCCAACCGTGGGACCGTCAAGTGTTCAGCACTCAAACCGTAACAGAACCACAGTATCTGCTGGTAACATCAATTTTGCGGAATCATTTCACCACTTTTTTAGCCCATCCTTTGCAAGGCCACAGGAGACAAGAAGTCTGACACATAGTCAACGCCTAGAGACGATGGTACAGGAGTATCTCCAAGTAAACATTGAAGCCACGACTGTGTCACTGGACCCTTGCTCTTTTTGGGCTTCCAATCTGGATAAATGGCCGGAGCTAGCCACTTACGCCTTGGAGATCTTGTCATGCCCCGCAGCCAGCGTTCTGTCTGAACGTGTGTTCAGCGCTGCTGGTGGTGTGCTGACAGATAAGCGCACGCGGCTCTCCACTGATAATGTAGACAGACTCACGTTCATAAAGATGAACAAATCATGGATCCGAAACGACTTTTCTACCCCTGTGTCATCCTGGGGAGAGTAAAAGCTTGATGATTGGTTAAAATCACCCTACCAAACCGTTTTAAGCTTTCAAATTACTAATCATGTTTATCTGTATCTTGACTGGAAAATAATTTGGGCTTTGTAGCAGTGTGCAGCACTGATCCTATTAGGCCATCTATACTAAAGCTTCACCAGATTTAAAATTAAAAATAATTTTTAGCTGCATCTAGCCCGGAAAATAATTTTGGGGCTCCGAGATGCGCAAGGCACATAAGTGCCTTCTTGCTGCACTACCTGCAGCATGACCCTCATATTGTCAGAATTCGAAGTAATCATGACTACTGGGTTGCCACACTCTTAGATCCCCCAAACTTTTCGATCAACCTTTTCATTTTAATAAAGACCAAAAAAATGGTCATTTTTGAAATTATAAGCATTAGCAGGTTGTTAGAAACTGAAATCAAACAGTTTTCAACTCAAAACTTTATTCTAGGTGATGTTACATTTTCACATAGGACCCCTTGTTCGAAAGGAGCTTCTGAACTCTCTCGTCCATTGAATTTGTCAGGTTTTGGATGGTTTCTGCTTCAATTGTTTTGCATGAGGACAGAATACCCTCCCAGAGCTGTTGCTTAGATGTGAACTGCCTCCCGCCATCATAGACACTCCTTTTAATGATGCTCCAAAGGTTCTGAATGGGGTAGAGGTCAGGGGAGCATGGGGGTCACACCATAAGTTTGTCCCCTTTTATGCCCATATCAGCCAGAGATGCAGATGTTTTATGTGCAGCATGAGATGGTGCATTATCATGCAGAAAAATGATCTTGCTGTGAAATACACGGTTCTTCTTCTTGAACCATGGCAGGAAGTGCTGTTTGAGAAAATCCACATACATTATGGAGTTCATCTTTAGCGCCTTCAGGGATCCTAAAGGGGCCGACAATCTCTCTCCCCATGATTCCAGCCCAAAACATTACTCCACCTCCTCCTTGTTGGCGCTGTAGCCGTGTTTGCGTGGGGTGTCCATCAACCAGCCATCCTCCACTCCATCCATCTGGACCATCGAGCGCTGCACGGCACTCATCCATGAACAAAACAGTTTTGAAATCAGTCTTCATGTAATGTTTGGCCCACTGGAGCCGTTTCTGCTTGTGTGAAGTGGATAGAGGAGGTCGACAGGATGGCGCATGCACAGCTGCAAACCTCTGAAGGACCCTGCATCTTGTTGTTCGGGGGACGTTGGAGGCACAAGCAGCTTCAAAAACTTGTCTGCTGCTATGACAAGGCTTTTTTGCCGCTGCTCTTTCAACCTGACGTAATTGCCTGTAGGAAAGAGTCCTCAATTTGCCCTTATCAGCACGCACACGTGTGTCCTGTGAATCAGCTACATACTTCTTGATTGCCAAGACACTTCATCCTGATCATCGCACAATGTTGATTGTAGTCATGCCTTGACCTAAACACTTCACAATTTGTTGCTTCTCAGCAGCCGACACATCCTTTTTCTTTCCCATTTTGGCAGAAAATGTAGGCTGCTTAATAATGTGAGAGAGCCTTCTTAAGTAGTCTTGCCTTTCATTGGACACACCTGCCAAACTAATTAGCACAGGTGTCTGCAATTGCTTACAGTGATATAAAGAGCCCTGACACACATCACCATCAATGAGTTTAACTGACAAACAAACAAATTCTTCCCTTATCACTCCTAAACACTTTTTGCATAATAATTTGGAACGCAGTGTACATGTGCTTTTCCATAAAACACCAGTGGTTCACGTAGTGAATCTTACAGTTCTAACTTGCCAACCGTGGTCTGTATGGAGTTGTTCAATAAAGGGCCCAAAATTAAGATAACATAGATGGGAGAGGTCTCTATGAATAGGAATTCCTAAGTATTTGATACCCTGTGAGGGCCAGGCAAAGGGAAAGTTGGACTGGATGGAATCCTATATGGATTTGGGGAGGGAGACATCGAGGGCCTCAGACTTCACTGCATTGATTTTAAAATTTTACCATGTAACAAAGTGATCTATTTCAGCCATAACAGCATGGATGGATATATGTGATTGAGTGATATATACTAGGACATCATCAGCAAATAGAGAGCACTTGTACTCGGTGCTTCCCACCTCAATCCACCTAATATTGGGGTTATGGCGAATTGATGAGAGCAGGTGCTCCGTCACTAGGATGTATAAGAGAGGGGACAGAGGACATCACTGCCTTGTCCCATTGGTGATTGTGAAAGGTGATGAAAATGTTCTGACGCACCCCCTGGGCCTTGGGACACCCGGAGCCGGACCCTTTTTGGTGGATGCTGGTGGTTGTAGTCTTCGTGGCGGCGACCCGGTTCCGTGGCTCAGGGCGGTCAAACCAGTGGCGGAACTATTTATGTGGTTTTGATGTTTAAATGTCCGACTACGCCACCCGTGGATTGTGGTCAGAGTGAACCGCCGCTACAGGGCAGACCGCTGAGGCTGGTGTTGTGGGTGCAGCAGAGCGTAGCATAACTCCCCACGGGAGGAGTATAGCCTCAGGGCAGTGTATGCGGAGGATGGGTGTGATGGTGCAGGGCAGCAGCAGTAACGACACGGAGTCAGTGATGCAGTTCAGGGCCTTTACTCACAGTTCTTATTATCCAAACCACGTCTGCAGGTAACGGCTGCCCACGTCGTACTGTGCTCACCAGGTGAGGGGCTCAGACAACTCCCAGATAACTTTGGAGCACTTCACAGGACCCCCTTTGTGTGTCCTTTGTCTGGCTTTTCTTACCAACACTTCTGTCCGGCTGCCTCGGGCCTCCTCTTGGTAAACTTGGCGCCAGTTTCCCTGACCCTATGTGGTGCCTTCCTAGCGGGTGTAGCGAGGGGCTGCGCCACATAAAATGTCAGAGCCTCCGGTTTCTAGCTGAGGGTCGTTTCCTGCCTCCACTAGTTCGGGGACCGGTCTCCCCCTTTGGCTTGACTCCTCCACGCAGGTGGATTCGGGCGTGCGGTGGCGACTCGCCCATCCGCACCCCTGGGATCCCTTCATTCCTCGTTCCTGGAGCCTTCTCCGCTCCTCTTCCTTCCTTCTCCCTCTTCCAGGCCTGGGCCTCTGTTACTAGGCCCGCCTCCGGAGCAGAGCTCATGCAGAGCCCCTGCTCCCTGCCACTTCTGCTCAGACTTCTCTGCACTGAACTAAGATGGTGCCCACCTTTTATACTCCCTTCTCAATGCACCCAGGAACTGCTTCCTCCCTGCTCCTGCACTACAGGGTTCCCCTTCCTCAGTGTTCCCTCCCCCCACTCCAGCCAGGGACAGGGACTGTCGTGCCCATCTCAGGGGCATATTGGTCGCCCTGCCCCACGGCAATGTGGTGTAATGCATGCAGGTGTCGGGTCCTGATCCACACTCCATCCTTACCTGAGAGTGAGATATCACACCTCTGGGTGAGGTGCAATACGTCTGTAGCAACCGAGCCCTCAGGGTGCTACAGTTCCATTTATCTTCAGCCTAGGTGACGTATTGCGATACAGGGCCGTGATTTTGGCTATAAAAGGGTCCCCTAGACCCCTACCCCAAGCTTTTTAAGAGAATCATATATGGCGTGCCAGGAGACTCTATGGAATGCTTTCTCAGCATCCAACGAGAGTATCTAATTACAAATTTTTAACTGCATCTAGCCCAGGAAATACTTTGTGCCTAGTAGCAGTGTCTGCTAGTCAGCGGATTATCCCGGCTGTTAAGCAAGCTGCACCACCTGTAGTTTAGACACTTAATTTTTTCAAAGGAAATGCTTCGGGACCATGGGATACTTAGTGAAGAGCATCAGGAGGCACCCCAAGGCATAGGGGCTGGGACTGGCAGTAGGATGCCTTGCGGTGGACAGCCGAGCTCGATCCTTATAAAAGCTTTTTAACTGCAGCAGCTTTAGTGGACGCTAATGGAGCTGGAATTACCGCGGCTGCTGGCATGAGACTTGCCCTCCAATAGATCCTTGTAAATGGATTTAAAGTGTATTCATTCAAATTAGAGAGACAATTTAAATTAAAAAGCTTAGAGCTGCCTCCACCACAGGGGGGCTCGCTCGACCCACCAGCGGACAGGCACCAGTATTGGGAGAGGGGGCTGGCCGTCAGGGTTCACCGCGGCTCTGGCACAAACCCGGCGACACGGAGGTGGCACGGGCAGGAGCGGACTGGCCGTGTCGGCTTCTCACTTTTTGGATGTTAGAAGGGCATGACATGCCTATATCTGTGTCTCCCCCTCCTTTTACTCCTCCACCTCTTTTATTTTCGCATGACTATATGTACTTGTCACTTTTCCATGTGTTAGTTATGTCTTCTGAGCAGTTTGTCAGCTTTTGGACACCTTTGAAGGTGTTTTCTATGTGTTTCTATGTGTTTTTGTTTGCCTGCCATTGGTTTTAACGGTGTTCGAAGGTGTTTGACGAACAGTTCGACGAACAGTTCGGCGAACACACGGGTGTTCGACGAACCGAACCGAACTCGAACACTACGGGGGTGGCTCAACACTACTGTCCACAACTCGACCTGTGTGACTGTGATCTCCAAGACATATTAATTTTTAGACTTCCTGATTGCGGTGAGCCCTGATGCGCAGTACAGAGGTGGTGGGGATTCGCTCTGCACTGTTGGAGTGTGTGTCTCATTAAGGCAAAGGTTAAGGGTGCATGTGGAGGCCATAGAGGAGGTAGAGGAGGCAGAAGCAGCGGAGGAAGTGGTAGATACAGAGGTTTGTCCCTCAAGCCTTGGGGATTCCAAGACTTGTGGAGCAGCCCCCCCGCCTGACCCCACAGCCACCAGAGTCACCCAGTGCCCAGTTAACGAGATGTAATACCCCTGGCCAAGCTTACTCGTCCAGGTGTCTGTGGTGAAAAGTACCATGGCAGACAGAGATTTAGTCAAGGAATGGGTGATGTTGTCTGCAACATATTGGTGTAGCGCAGAGAAGCAATGGTGACTGGGCAACTGGTACTGGGGGACTGCGATGGCCTTCAGCTTTCGGAAACCATCTGTATCCACCAGGCAGAAAGGCAGCATTTCCAACCTCTTAGCTTTGTCACATGTAGGATGAAACAATCTTTTACGTGACCACAACTGCGGGACTGAGGGCTGGCTGATGTGCTGAGAGAGGGTCGAGTAGGGTGAACATGACAAACTGCTGGACCATGACTGAGGTGCAGGCAGAGATGTTACAGTGGATGGAGAAAGATGTGGTATCCTTGGTGAAGAAAAAACAGCAGGAATGTCCACTTCCTTTACAGCTGACGGGCTCTCATTCAGCCTGATTGGAACGGGTAAAGGTTCTACAGCTGAAGACCTGTATGACAACACTTCGCACGGTGACAGAGGAGAAAGAAAGCAGCAGATGCGGTTGATGGGGCGGCCAATGGTTGGTGAAGACTGCTGGTCCACATTTTATCACAGTGAGATTGCCAGATTACTGCATGTTGATCACGCATGTGACGGTTCATGTATGTAGTGTCGAGGGAGGGCACCAACGTCCCTTCACGGATGACCAAGAGAGTGTCAAATTATTATGTTGATTGTGCAATCCAACAGAAAACCAGACGGAGGCAGTGCTCTGTATGGGAGGATTCAGAGAATCTCTAATCCCGTTTATTTCTACTTAGCATTTTATATTGTTTTGAGTATATCGATAACCAATCATCTACAGCCGTACTACAGTACTACAGGCTTGAGCCAATGTTAGTGCAATTATTACGGAAACACATATATGGTCATATTATAGTTAGTTCGACGCACGATGGAAATTTACAAGGTTACCCATCCTGACTCAGACTAGTCAGATAACGGGAGCAGGGTGTCTCACAGAATGTTCTTGTGAGAAAAGGTTAGTGTGAGAAAGTTGCATTAGAAAAGAAGGAAAGAATGTATGTTATGCAAGGAGTGATAATAACATGATTTTAAAGCAAGCAGACAAAATGGAGTTGCTCTAGCATGAGTATCAATATGTCCTTTACACTTGGATAGCATGAATATTAATATGTCCTTTACAGTAGTAGTCAAATTATTGTCTTTTTTTTGCAAAGTTGACATATAACATGAGTCAGCTCATCTTTTGTGGTCTCAAAAAAGGCCCAGGCTAGGCCACCCCTGAAAGCTGCAGACCCATGACCTCAGCTGTCCACAGCCACAGTTGTGGCTGAGGATTCAGTGCTCGGCGTGGTTGCATCACTCCGTGTCTCTGCGGTAGGCCGCAATGTAACCTTCTCGTCATCCTCTACCTCCACTTCCTTAGATGAGCTACTCAGCTGCATACCCCTTGGTTCATGCCAAGTGTGATCTACAGCCTCATCATCATCCTCTCTGTTCTCCCATTCCTCATCCTGAAAGTCACCCTCCTCCTCTCCCTACCCTGACAGCACAGTACAGTCTGAGTGCGCCTCAGGTATCTGAATCTCATCATGATCAACTCCCCCCACGGAGGTTAACGTCTGGTGATGAGGGACAGAATTCTGCTCAGACCCTACTTCGTCCTTCCTGATCCAACCAAAAAATTTTTTGCCATCGGTGCAGATGCTTTCCTCCTCTTGAGTTTGTGACTCTTTTGAGCAGACCTCTGATGCCCATGGAATAGAATGTGTGAACAGCTGTGCAGACTCGCTTATCTGTGGTTCCCTACAGTCAGTTGGGCAGTTAGACAGTTGATGTGGGGGAAAACAAGGGTAATTGGGGTGTTAACTCTGAGGACTGCACTGTGTGTGATATTGAGATGGAGAAAGAATAGGAAAGGCCACTTGATACAGCACTTGCCATCCACTGTAGCACATGCTCTTTCTGGCCCTCATTTACAAGGTGTACAGCTGTGCAACTGCCAAAAAAAGGGAGTGAAGTAGCTCATCCAGTAACAGACGTTGTCAGTTGTCTTTAGATAGCACGTGATGGTGTTAGTTTACTAGAGCTTTCACTAACATTACCACCTACCCCACGTACACCTTGAACACCAAGCCTATTCCCCCTTTCACCACGACCTCACTTTTTCCCACTCATCTTTCTCAGATAGTGTGGTTGTAGCACGCTATTAGCAACTAAAAATTAGATTTTTTTAGTGAGAAGAAGCTCTGCATACAGCTGAATTTCAATGCAAGAAAATTTCAAGCTGAGATGTGGCCTGCTGTATCACGTTAGCTACAGAAAATTTTAGATTTTTTACTGTGGAAGAGGCCTGTATACAGTAGAATATGTGCGCCCAAAAATTTCAAACTGAGATGTGGCCTGCTGTATCATGTTGGTAACAGAAAAAAATTAGTTTTTTTTATGGTGGACGAGCTCTGGATACAGCTGAATTTCACCACCAGAAAATCACAAGCTGAGATGTGGCCTGTTGTATCATGTTAGTAACAGAAAAATTAGATTTTTTTTTTACTGTGGACGATCTGTGCATACAGCTGAATTTCACCACCAGAAAATTACAAGCTGAAATGTGGCCTGTTGTATTATGTTAGGAACAGAAAAAATTTGATTTTCTTACTGCGGACAAGCTCTGGATAAAGCTGAATTTCACCACCAGAAAATAACAAGCTGAGATGTGGCCTGCTGTATCACATTAGTAACAGAAAAAATTAGTTTTGCTTTACTGTGGACAAACTCGGCATATAGTTGAACTTCACCGCCAGAAAATTACAAGCTGAGATGTAGCCTGCTGTATCACGTTATTAACAGAAAGAATTAGATTTTTTTTCTGTGAATGGGCTCTGCATACAGCTGAATTTCACTGCCAGAAAATTACAAGCTGAGACGTGGCCTGTTGCATCACGTTAGTAACAGAAAAAAATTAGATTTTTTTTTACTGTGGACGAGCTGTGCATAGAGCTGAATCTCTGCGCAAAAAAATTATTCGCTAAGATGTGGCCTGCTATATGTATCACAGTAGTAACAGAAAAAAAATAGAGTTTTAAAGGTGTACTCCTGCATGGAGCACAATATCAGCAGTGTACAACAGAGTTCTATGCTGAAATGTGGCCTTCTATCTCTGTCTGGAACACACTAATAGCAAAAACGACTGATCTGCTGGAAAGTCGATTTCTCAGCCACACAGGATCCTATCTATCTAAACTTACTGACTTAGAAGCAACCGCCTAGCTAACTATCACAGAATCTCTCAGTATCCAGGAGAGGTGTCAGAAGCAGCCTCTCTGCGTTGTTACACTGACAAAATGGTGCTAAAACAACATGTCTGCTCTTTATATGGAGAGTGACATGTGAATTCAGCAGCCAATGACAGAAGCCCCTGTGTCTGGACGTTGTGGATGGCTCCTGCGCCCTGATTGGCTTGCCGGAATCTGAATATATTAAGTTAAGAAAAAAAAAGTTAACAGCCTGCCGCTACTCTAACGTCTCCTACCCCCTCCCCTCATAAAACACGTCCCCCCCGCCGCTCATCATACAGCCCCACTACTCTAGCCAAAGTCCTAAAAAATACCGTAGTGGAAACATGATAATTTACCTCACTTTTCCCGAATTGGGACGATTTTCAGTTAAAATGCTCGGATGTCCGATCACGAATTCGAATGTGAAAATTTTTTAAAAAATGAACGTTTTCCAAACATGTTTATTCATCTCTAATCCTACAGCCTTCTGGGGCTTTGTGAACCAGTACACTATACACTTTCAACTTTATACCCAATAATTTTTTCCCATAGGTCAACCCTTTCATGACTTTTGATGAACATGTACATCAAAAGTCGTGTCACTGACTGATGCGGGCTCACAAACTTATCGAAGGACTAGGATCATTCTTCCATACATTCTTACAAACACTCAAGGCCAAGCATGGAAACTACAGACCCTTGGCAAGGGGGGAGGAATTGTTTTTAGCTCTATCCTCCTCTAAAGACTAACTGGTTTTGCCTATTTCTATTTCCTTTAGTTCATCTGTGTGCATGGACAAACTTTTATTGACTCTAGAGCTGTAGATAATTTTGTATACCTCTCTTTAGTAGAGAGGTTGAAAATTCCTTTTATTTCTTTGCAGACATCTCTGAAGTTAATTTTCGGCAAATGGCTTGTATACCATTCTTTACTGAGAAAGTGACTCTACACATTGTAGCACTATATATTGAGGCCATTTCTTTTTTTAGTCTTGCCACTTTCTGATGCATTGTTACTTTTGCGACTTCCGACTCTGGTCAAATTTGTCATCTGACCAGTGCATCTTGTTTTCAAGGTTTCTTAAAAGGTCTTCTACAACCACCTTCTCTGAAACCTTGCTCTGCCTCCATTTTCTCTAATTTACCTGCTCCTTACTGGGACTTTGCAGATGTCTTTTCTAAGCAGAGTGTTGGGACACTACCTCCATATTGGCTGTTTGACTGCTGCATTCCCCTTCTTCAATTCACTAAATGACTCAGAAGAAGAGTTTATCCTTTATCGCTCCCTGAGAATGGAGTGATGTCTGCTTGCATTAAAGAGAAACGGGGAAGGGGGTTCATGCAAAAATGTACATCTCTAGCCAGTGCAGGGTTCATCTTTGTAAAGAAGAAGGATAGATATAGACCGTGTAGGGACTATTAGGGTCTGATAAAATCACATTGAAAGACCATAATCCTTTGCCCCTCATGTCAGAGCTATTTGATGGGATTAAAGGTAGTGGCGAGCAAACCTGTGGAAGTTCGGGTTTGTCAGGTTCGGCTCCACACCATTCTATAGGTTCTACCCAGGCTGTTAGGTAAACTACTTATCTCAATGTTCACTGACTAATTTAAGGGACTTAAGTCATTTTCTTACCCACATTTGTTTGCAGGGCAATTGTCCTGCTCTTACCCCCATTTTGCTTCCTTTTGCAGCCCCCTAGCCCCCTTACCACGACCATTTTACAGCCATTTTAGAGCAACAAAGTCTGAGTCCCCATTGACTTCTTTTGGGTTTGGGGTCAAGTTCGGGGTCAACATTTTATTTGAATAAAGACTCCCCACACATTCCCTAGTTTACCCATTTATTAATAAAAAAGGTCCTACATTGTCCACCGATTTTCTCTCGAGCGGTCACTTCAGTAACATCATCGCCCGTGAGCCATAACTCCGAGAGTGAGACTGCAGAGGTTACTCGCGGTCATTTCTCACGGGCATGTCGTCATTGCCCATGAGAAATGTCCTTGATTAACCTCTGCAGTCTTGTTCTTGCAATCATGGCTCAAGGGCGATGACGTTATTCGGTAGACAACGTGGAACCTAGTTGGATGTCGTCAGATCTGAGGAGATTTTTTTTATTAATAAATGGGTAAACCATGGGATGTGTGGGGAGTCTTTATTCAAATAAAATGTTTTTTCCTGTGCATGTGTATTTTTTTCTTTTAACTTGCAGGGTTAGTAATGGGGGTGTCTGACAGATGCCTCTTCATTACTAACCTCTGGACTTGATGTCAGCTGACATTACAAAGCTGACATCAACCCCATAAACTATTACTCTGCTTGCCAATGCACCAGGGCAAGTGGGAAGAGCCAGGGCTAAGCACCAGAATTGACGCCTCTAATGGATGCATCATTTCTGGGGCAGCTGAGGGCTGGTGTTATTAGTCTGGGAGGGGCCAATATCCATGGCCCCTTCCCGGCCTATTAAGATCAGCTCGCAGCTGTCTGCTTAGCCTTTGCTGGTTATTAATAATAGGGGAGACTCCACGTCATTTTTTTTTTATTATTATTTATTTATTTTAACTGTCCGGCCAATCACAGCCATGCCATTACTTGACATGGCTGTGATGGAGCCGGAAGCGCCCAGAGCCTTAACCTTGTTGATTGGCTGCCCTTCAGCCTTTCAACAAGCTTTATTTGATTTCCAAACCTGAACAGGAAACCGGACAAACAGTAAGAAGTCTGTGTTCGGGGTCCGATACACTAGGACTTCCAGTTCGGGCTCACTCATCCCTAATTAAAGGTGATATCATCTTCACCAAATTAGACCTGCGTGGACTTTATAACAAGAGATGAGCAGACTGATCCAGAGTGAATAGACTTTGAGTCAAATTTCCAGAAATTCTCCTCTCCTATTTTATGCAAACATTTTGCAATTCAGTCATGAGAATCACAAACAGAAAATATGCACAAACAGGTAGGGGACAAGGATGGCAGAATGAAAATGATGATGATGATGCAGGTCATAACAACCAATTGTTGCTGTGGAGTGATGTAAGAGAACCAATGGGGCTCTCGGTCATATAGGCAACCATGGCTATCTGTATGCTGAGATAATTGTGGGTTGACAGGCGTGTTGTTGCCATCAAGTAAAGGGAGGGCTAATGGTTAGCCATGCTTTAAAACTGTCACAATAGAAACAAAATGGAGGAATATTTTTCCAGCTTCCAAAAGAGAGTTCAAACTGGCTTATTATCAGTATAAGCTGTGTTACCTGCTCGGCAAAGCTTTCACTTAGCGGACACCTGTCAACTGCATGACTTACCAGGAGACCCCTCTGTGCTATCTACAGACTTAATATTCCCAGTCTGTGCCAGTGTTAGGGATAACAATAAGTAGCCAAGTAGCAGCAATAGCTACAGTACATTTGACATGATGGACCAGATATTTTATTTGCATTGTGGCAACCTGTTGCACTTCAGCAAACAGAGATGCACTGAAGAACAGCCGGGTTTAGTCTTTTCTTCTTGGACTTCTGGGTAATCAGATTGGACCGGAGGAAAGAAGTGTCATGTCCAGGAACTAGCATACTGTCAATAAGGGTATTCAGCGAATCCAGTGGCTTTGTCACACCCAAGTGGATCAGGTTATCCTTACATGGAAAACCTTACAATTATCAAAATAAATTAATCGTGGTTCAGTACCAACTTCCATTCAGCAACAGCTGATACCATTGATTGGATTGGCTATACCATCTGCCTGCCTGTCAATTGTCCATCTTCTACAAAGTTTTACTGCTACCAGTACCAATGGACCAGGTTCATCTGGCCAAATATTCCCTGTCCATCAAGTCATTTATGTTGTAGTTATGCTGCCTTACTGCCAGACTTCTCTTTGCCTTGCCTTTTATTTTTCCACCTTGCGGATTCTGTTGCTGCCATTGCCACTGCACAGCCAGTCCAACCACATATCGCATGGCTGCTCACTGTGTTTTATAGTGCTATACAATGATGCTTCTGCCGGGGCAGTCATTGTTGTCCCTCACTACCAGACCTGATATATTTTTCTATTGTGCGTCTTCTGTTGCTGCCACTGCCACTGCACAGCCATGACAGCCAATCTTCTTCTGGCTGCCCATTGTGTTTTACAGTGCTATACTGTACTGCTGCTGCCAGGGCTGCCATTGATAGCCCTAAACTGCCAGACATCTCCTTGTCTGCCCCATCTTATTTCTCTTCTGTGCAGTTTCTAGACTGTGCTTGTCCAGTGTGTTGTATAGCTATATTAGGCCATGGCCCCACTATCAGTATTTGGCTAGTATTCGGTCAGTATTTTTTCTCAGGAGTGGGAGCCAAAATCAGGAATGGGTGATAAATTAAGAATTGGTGCACTTGTTTCTATTACACTTTTTCTCAGATTGTTCCTCACCTGGTTTTGGCTCCCACTCCTGAGAAAAAATACTGACCGAATGCTGACCAAATACTGATACTGGGGCCGTGGCCTTATACTGCTGCTGGGAAGCACACTTTCTTGTAAGTATACAAACATGAAACTGCTTCCAAAAAGGGACAATTCTTTTTAGGCTTCTTAACCCCTTGGTCCCCAAAGCCTCTTTTCACCTTCCTGACCAGGACAAATTTTATAATTCTGACCAGAATCACTTTATATTGTAATAACTCTGGAATGCTTCAACGAATCTCAGTTATTTTGAGACGGTTTTTCAGGACACATTGTACTTTATGTTGATGATAAACATAGGTCAAAATCTTTTGCATTTATTTCTGAAAATATCGAAAGTTTGGCGAAAATTTCTCAATTTTCCAATTTTCTATTTTTATATCCTTAAATTAGTTAGTCATGCTGTACAAAATAATTTGTAAATAATATTTCCTATATGTCTACTTTACTTCAGCATAAGTTTTGAAACATATTTTTTTTTGTTAGGAAGTTAGAAAGGTTTAAAGTTTAACAGCAATTTCTAATTTTCCAACAAAATTTACAAAACCCTTTTGGGGAATGCATCATGTTTGAAGTGACTTTACGGGGCCTATGTGACAAAAAATACCTAAAAGTGACAGCATTTTAAAAACTGCACCCCTCAAAATGCTTAAAACTACATTCAAGAAATATATTAACCCTTTAGGTGCTTCACAGGAATTAAAGCAATGTGGAAGGAAACAGTTAATATTTTAATTTTTCCAACAAAAATGTTAATTTAGCCCCAAATTTTGAATGTTTACAAGGGTAACAGGAAAACTGAACCACACAATTTGTTGTGCAATTTCTCCTGAGTACGCCGATACCCCATATGTGGAGGATAACTACTGTTTGGCTCATGGCTGGACTTGGAAGGGGAGGAGAACCATTTGACTTTTGGAGCGCAAAATTAGCTGGAATAGATAGCACCATGTCGCGTTTGCAGTGCCCCCGATGTGCCCAAACAGTGGAAACCCCCACACGTGTCCCCATTTTGGAAACTAAACCCATAAAGGAACTTATCTAGAGGTGTGGTGAGCACCCTGAACCCACAAGTGCTTCACAGAAATTTATAACGTTGATCTGTGAAAATGAAAAAATACATTTTAACTACAAACATGTTGCTTTAGCCCCAAATTTTTCATTTTTACAATAGTAACAGTAGAAAATGAATCATACAATTTGTTTTGCAATTTCTCTTGAGTACATGGATATCCAGTATGTGGAGGAAAACTACTGTTTGGGAGCATGGCAGGGCTCGGAAGGGAAGGAGCGGCAATTGAATTCTGGAGCACAATTTTAGGTGGAATATATTGTGGATACCCTGTCACATTTGAAGAGCCTCTGACATGCCAAAAAAGCAGAAACCCCCACAAGTGACCCCATTTTGTCAATAGAAAATTACATTTTTTTCCACTAAAATGTTGCTTGTCAGTTTTCAAAAGGGGTAATAGGAGAAAATTAATGGTACAATTTGTTACACAATTTCTCTTGAGTTCACCAATGCTCCATATGTGGTCGAAAACTACTTTTGAAGCACAGTGCAAACCTCAGAAGAGAAGGAGCACCATATTATGGTGCAGAATTTTCTAGAATGGTTTGAGGGTACCATGTCACATTGGCAAAGCCCCTGAGGTGCCAGAACAGCAGACCTTCCCCCATAAGTGACCTCATTTTACAAAACTACATGTCTCAATGGATTCAACTAGGGGTGCAGTGATCATATTGACACCACAGGTGTGTCACATAATTTTAAACCATTGGGCAGTGAAGAAAAAATAATTATATTTTTGTCACAAAAATGTACTTTTAGCTCCAGATTTTACATTTTCACAAGGGAAAATTAGTAAAAATACACCAAAATTTGTCACACAATTTCTGCTGAAAGTGGCAATACTCTATATGTGTCCGTACAGTACTGCTTAACCACACGGCACACCACACTATTTGACTCTTGGAGAACAAATTATCTTAGAATAGTTTGCGGACTCCACAACCAAAGCCTCTAAGTGCCAGAAGAGAAGAATCCCCCCTCAAGTGACCCCATTTTTGGAAATTACGCCCCTCTGGGAATTTATCTAAAGTTGTATAGACAATTTTGACTCCATGGGTGTTTGCCAAAAACAAGCAGCAGTGAATGTTGCTGAGTGAAAATTGCCAATCTTCCACTATAGTGCCCTTACATTGTATTGCCCATACATTGTAGTGTCCATACATTGTGCTCAGCTTGTGCTTCTGGAGACATGGACCCCGTAAATTAAGCAGTCTCATCAGGAGATGACAAACATGGGGACGCTAAATGTGCTTTGTAGGGCTCAGAATGGGACGGGCATTTGGATTTGGGAAAGCAGAATTCGCTAGTTTACTTTTGAGGGGCGAAAAGTCATAGCACTTTTCCAGAGCCTTTGTGCTACCAGTAACATGGAAGCCCCCTACATTTCTATTGACAGATGATGGACCTGAGTGGAGACATGCTTTTTTGTGGATTGAGTTGAAGCTTTTATTGGGAAATTTTTACATAAAATTTTGGATCACATTTATCATGCACTCTACACTGAGCACTTACATCAGGGTCTCCATGTAAATCTCAGAATGACGTGATTCAGATGAAATCCCTGAGGGATCCATTCACTATAATGAAGCAGCAGGGTTTCTCTGGACTCCATCTGGCCTTTGTGCAGTGGTGTCCTTCTTTTCAGAGAAGCACAAAACTGTGGTCTACTGGGCTTTTATGCCCTCTTAAAAAACGGGCATCTCCAGATCATAAGCCAGTCAGCATCCACAGTGTCTCCATCTGCATCATTATAGGGAATCTTCTGCCAGAAGTTCAGAGATTTACACTGAAACCCCAGTGTAGGCACTCAGCGTAGAGCGCAGCTGAGCCTTACTGTGAAAGTCAGTGAGGTGAAGCGTACGTTGGGATTTGTTCTATGTGAGAAGTCTATAAATATACTACTTACTGCCTATTCATCTATTAATTTCTATCTGCACTGATTGCCCTATTGGCAGTTTATATCTGGTTTCTATGAGAGCTACTATGCACTTGCGCTTTATATACAGTATAATCTGTCTTAACTCGGATATAGCCCAATCTACATATACTAGTTATTGCCTATTGCATATATTCTTCTAGCATTTGATCATACTATTAGCACTTTAACTTATAGGTAGTGTTGAGCATTCCGATACTGAAATATCGGGTATCGGCCGATATTCACTGTATCGGAATTCCGATACTTAATTCCGATACTTTTATAATATCGAATACCGGAATCGGAAGTTCCCATAATGCTTGCGCTCTGCAGTGTCTGTGAAGGATGACAAGCTGGATGGCAGCGCTCAGCTGCGATCCAGCTTGTCATCAGAATGCCATCCCAGCGGGGGAGAATTCTCCTGATTGTTTAAAAGCCGGCGGGCGATAAAAAGCCGCCGGCTTTTAAACAATCACACAGCCCCATACTGCTTCCCCGCAGCCTCCCACCCCGATCCTCCGCTCCCCTCGCCACCTCCAATCCCAATCGTAAATTAGGACCGGGCGGGGAGCGCAGCACCAAGGAGCGAAGGACCCGGGCGGGGAAGCCGGCAGTGAAAAGACTTCACCGCCGGCTTTCCCGTTCTGTGCTGCGCTTTCCCGCCGGTTATTTCAAATGAACAGCTGAGGTATCAGCTGATGCCGATCAGCTGTTCATTTGAAGTAGCCGCGGTGCCCTCAGAGGGTTCATGTGAGTTCATGCTTGACTGCATGAACTCACATGAACTTTCCCACGGCCGCACAGGTCAGCCTCACCTCCCAGACCCGTCATGATTAGTGTGTGCGGGGTGTGTGTGTGCGGGGTGTGTGTGTGTGCGGGGTGTGTGTGTGTGCAGGCAGACATAGGCCGATGTGACACTACTACTCCCATCGGCCTATGTCTGTCCCCCGTCCACTCCTGCCAGCAGGATCAGCTTGATGGGAGCAGTAGTTCCCATCAGCCTGATCCTGCTATATAAATTGCCCTACTGTGTCCCCAATAAATGTTAGATACATGTCATTGGTGGCCAGTGGTTACCTAAAAGAAATTAGTTCATACATTACCTGTCCCCGCCGATCGCCACCTAAAATAAAGTAAAAAATAAAAAACTACACCTATACTCACCTAGACACCTAATTCCCCGAAGCCATCGATCTCCTGTAATAAAATATAAAATAATAAACCACAACCTTATCCTTACCCCTCCGTAGCAGTCCACGAGTGTCCCACGAAGATCTCCAGTTCAGAGCAGCCACATAGAATGTGACCGCTCTGAACCGCTGCCGCCGCTAGAATGACGGGGCCGTAAGGGTTCACCGGAGTTCAGGCAGCGCTGCTCCGGTTAGCTCCTTTACGGCACTGCTGTATCGTGAGAAATTCCCACGGTACAGCACTGCCGTAAAGGAGGTCTCCGGAGCTGCGCTGCCTGAATGCACTCCGGTAACCTCAGTCAGTGGCTCCCGCTGCCGGGAGCGGACGTGTTCCCGGCAGCGTGAGCTTACAGCAGCCATGCACAGCTGTCACCATCTCCAGATGTGACAGCTGTGCATGGGAGATCAGCGCAGGAACGTGGACAGGTAACTATTTTTTTTTAGTAAACTAAGAATTAAATAAAATGGTGTTTTATTTCAAATAAATTATTTTTTTCTGGGTGTAGTGTGTTTTTTCTTTTTAACACTTTGTAGGTTAGTAATGGGGGTGTCTTATAGACGCCCATCATTACTAACCTGGGCTTCATGGCAGCTGGCGCTGACATGAACCCCACCACTATTACCCCCTGCCACCGCACCAGGGCAGCGTGGAAGAGCGAGGCTAAGTGCCAGAATTGGCGCATCCTATGGATGCGCCATTTCTGGGGCGGCTGACGGCTGGTGTTTCTAGCCTGGGAGGGGGCCAATATTCATGGCACCCTTCCTGAGCTATTAATATCAGCCCCCAGCTGTCTGCCTAGCCTTTGCTAGCTATTAAAATAGGGGGGACCCCACGTCATTTTTTTGGGGGGGGTCCCCCATTTTAATAGCTAGTAAAGGCTAGGTATTCAGCTGGGGGCTGATATTAGTAGCCTGGGAAGCTCCGTGGGTTTTACCCCCTTCCCAGGCTTCAAACATCTGCCCCACCCGTCTGCTTAACCTGCGCTAGAGACTAAAATTATGGGGGATCCCACGCCATTTTTTTTTAAAATAAATCCTTTATTTTAACACTAAATGACATTTGAGGACTTAATAAAGATGCAGTCCCTAAATTATTATTTATTTTTTAATAAATTTTTCCCAAAACTTTTGACGTGGGCTTCGCCATATTTTTGTATGCCAGCCAGGTACAGCATCCAGCTTCTATGAACGCGCCATTTTCCGGGGCGGCCGCGGACTGCAATTTTCAGCGGGGGGGGGGGGCAGAGAGCTTGGGCCTCCCTGCGCTGCAGATTCCATCCCCCAGCTGCCTAGTTGTACCTGGCTGGACACAAAAATAGGGAGAAGCTCCACGTTTTTTTTTTTTTAATTATTTCATGAAATTCATGGAATAATTAAGAAAAAAAGGGCTTCCCTATATTGTTGTGTCTGGCCAGGTACAAATAGGCAGCTGGTGGTTGGGGGCAGCCCGTTCCTGCCTGCTGTACCTGACTGGACACAAATATAGTGTGAAGCCCCACGTCAATTTTTTTTTAATTATTTCAGGAAATTCAAGAAATAATTTAAAAAAAATTATGTGGGGCTTCGCCCTATATTTGTGTCCAGTCAGGTACAGCAGGCAGGAACGGGCTGCCCCCAACCACCAGCTGCCTATTTGTACCTGGTTGGACACAACAATATAGGGAAGCCCTTTTTTTCTTAATTATTTCATGAATTTCATGAAATAATTAAAAAAAAAAATACGTGGGGCTTCTCCCTATTTTTGTGTCCAGCCAGGTACAACTAGGCAGCTGGGGGATGGAATCTGCAGCGCAGGGATGCCCAAGCTTTCTGCCCCCCCCCCCCCGCTGAAAATTGCAGTCCGCAGCCACCCCGGAAAATGGCGCGTTCATAGAAGCTGGATGCTGTACCTGGCTGGCATACAAAAATATGGCGAAGCCCACGTCAAAAGTTTTGGGAAAAATTAATTAAAAAATAAATAATAATTTAGGGACTGCATCTTTATTAACTCCTCAAATGTCATTTAGTGTTAAAATAAAGGATTTATTTTAAAAAAAATTGACGTGGGGCTTCGCCCTATATTTGTGTCCAGCCAGGTACAGCAGGCAGGAACAGGCTGCCCCCAACCACCAGCTGCCTATTTGTACCTGGCCGGACACAACAATATAGGGAAGCCCTTTTTTAAAAAAATTATTTCATGAAATAATTAAAAAAAAATTGACGTGGGGCTTCGCACTATATTTGTGTCCAGCCAGGTACAGCAGGCAGGAATGGGCTGCCCCCAACCACCAGCTGCCTATTTGTACCTGGTTGGACACAACAATATAGGGAAGCCCTTTTTTTCTTAATTATTCCATGAATTTCATGAAATAATTAAAAAAAAAAATGCGTGGGGCTTCGCCCTATTTTTGTGCCCAGCCAGATACAACTAGGCAGCTGGGGGCTGGAATCCGCAGCGCAGGGAGACCCAAGCTTTCTGGGCCACCCCCGCTGCAAATTGCAGTCCGCAGCCGCCCCAGAAAATGGCGCGTTCATTGAAGCGCCATCTTCTGGCGCTGTACCCAACTCATCCAGGGCCCTGGTGCGGTGGCTCACTGGGTAATAAAGGGGTTAAGGCCAGCTTGGCATTATCAGCTGGCCCTAAGCCCAAAATTCATGGGGTCACGCCAATATTAGACATGACCACCATGAATTTCTAGTAAAGTATTTAAAAAAACACAACACCCAGAAAAAAGTCCTTTAATTGAAATAAACACACAATTCTTTATTGTTCTAAATTAAACCATACTTACCGTCACGCCCATTCCAGCTGAAGCCAACGATCTCCTGCAATAGAAGTAAAATAATAAAGCAACCTCATCCTTACCTTTCCATGGCTCCCACGACAGCTTCAGCTCTGCTACATCGAGATGACAGGCTGGACCGCAGCAGAACGCTGCCATCCATCCTGTCATCCCGCAGACACTGAGAAGCGCAGGCATACTTCCACTCCTCAGTGTCTGGCTGTGACGGCATCCAGATGAGCCGAGGTCATGTCCAAAGAACTCAGCTCACCTCATGTACGTCACTGACAGCGTGGGAAAATTCTCCAGCACTCAGCACTTCAGCGTGAGAATTTTCCCACACTGTCAGTGACGTGCATGAGGTGAGCTGAGTTCATTGAACATGACCTCACCTCATGTATGTCACTGACAGCGTGGGAGAATTCTCACGCTGAAGCGCTGAGTGCAGGAGAATTTTCCCACGCTGTCAGTGACGTGCATGAGGTGAGCTGAGTTCATTGGACATGAACTCGGCTCATCTGGATGACGTCACAGAGAGACACTGAGGAGCGCAAGCATGCCTGCGCTTCTCAGTGTCTGCGGGATGACAGGCTGGATGGCAGCTTTCTGCTGCGGTCCAGCCTGTCATCTCGATGTAGCAGAGCTGGAGCTGTCCTGAGAACCATCGAAAGGTAAGGATGAGGTTGCTTTATTATTTTTCTTTTATTGCAGGAGATCGTTGGCTTCAGCTGGAATGGGCGTGATGGTAAGTATGGTTTAATTTAGAACAATAAAGAATTGTGTCTTTATTTCAATTAAAGGACTTTACTCTGGGTGTTTGTGTTTTCTTTTAACTTTGACTATGGGGTTAGTAATGGGGGTGTCTTATAGACGCCTCTCCATTACTAACCTGGGCTTGATGTCAGCTGGCATTATAAGCTGACATCAACCCCAACCCTATTACCCCCTGCCACCGCACCAGGGCAGCGTGGAAGAGCGAGGCTAAGTGCCAGAATTGGCGCATCCTATGGATGCGCCATTTCTGGGGCGGCTGACGGCTGGTGTTTCTAGCCTGGGAGGGGGCCAATATTCATGGCACCCTTCCTGGGCTATTAATATCAGCCCCAGCTGTCTGCCTAGCCTGTGCTAGCTATTAAATTAGGGGGGACCCCACGTTATTTTTTTGGGGGGGTTCCCCCATTTTAATAGCTAGTAAAGGCTAGGTATTCAGCTGGGGGCTGATATTAGTAGCCTGGGAAGCTCCGTGGGTATTACCCCCTTCCCAGGCTTCAAACATTTGCCCCAGCTGTCTGCTTAACCTCCGCTAGAGCCTAAAATTAAGGGGAACCCCACGCCAATTTTTTTTTAAATAAATCCTTTATTTTAACACTAAATGACAAGTACAGTAATCAACACTGTCACTGTACTTCATATATATGTGACTGACATGTTTCTATCTATCTAATCTATGTGTGATTCTCTATTCTTTCTGTTCTAAATTGTCGGGTACAGATGCTGAATTGCCGGCCGGCTTTCTTAAAGAGACGGTGCATGAAAACACTATTATTTTTTTAAATAAATCCTTTACACTAAATGACAAGTACAGTAAGCAACACTGTCACTGTACTTCATATATATGTGACTGACATGTTTCTATCTATCTAATCTATGTGTGAAGCTCTATTCTTTCTGTTATAAATTGTCGGGTACCGCTGCTGAATTGCCGGCCGGCTTTTTTAAAGAGACGGTGCACGAAAACACTAATATTTTTTTTAATAAATCCTTTACACTAAATGACAAGTACAGTAAGCAACACTGTCACTGTACTTCATATATATGTGACTGACATGTTTCTATCTATCTAATCTATGTGTGATGCTCTATTCTTTCTGTTGTAAATTGTCGGGTACCGGTGTATGCCGCTGATGAATTGCCGGCTTTTCATGTCATTCTACATTATTCTTAGTTGTTTTACTTCATGTAGAATTAACCTACAACGAAAGAAAGGGTTTATTTTCATTCCGATATTTGTGTCCCATTGACTTGCATTGGTTTCCGGTATCGGAATCGGCGATATCCGATACTTTTTGGGTATCGGCCCGATCCAATCCGATACGATATTTCCTGATATCGGAAGGTATCGCTCAACACTACTTATAGGCTATCTGTTTATCTGTGCATGCATTACTTTGCTCTATATGGATGTAATGGCATTGTTTATCATGTAAATATGTTCTTCTCACTTAGTAACATTTATTTATTTGTGTAATCACCCTATCTTCTTTGTGGAATAATTGTTTGTGTAATTTAAATTTGCATAATAAAATATAGAATGATTTTCTAATTCTGGGCCACGTTCCATGCTTGTAGGGTTATGTATATAATTGTGTTTAAATAATTCATTAAAACTTACTAAATAACTGAATTAATAAATGACCTGAAATGATATGGTATATTGAAATAGATATTCTGAATAAATATATATAGCATGGTAATAATTCATTAGATAAACAGTAGATGGACAAATGTATATATTATTTATTTTTTATGTATTAGTGAGAGATTAGATTATATACATATCTATAAGCATTCTTCCTTATATTAACAACTTAATGACCAAGGAATTTTTTATTTTTGTGCTTTAATTTTACCCTCCCCTGCTTCCAAGAGGTATAACGTTTTTTATTTCCCCCCTGACAAAGCCAAATTCAATTCCACAATTGTTTTTGGGTTTTGCTTTTACAGTGATCATTCTGCAATAAAAATTACCTGGAAATAGGATTCTCCAGGTCAGTATTATTGCAAGAATAACAAACTTGCATATTATTTTTTTTATTTAAGTGGTGAAAAAAAATTGAGAAACTCATTAAAAAATGTTCTTGCTTGAGTCGCCATTTTCCAAAACGATTTCATTTTTTTTTCAGTTGATGGAGCCTTCTGAGGGCTTGTTTTTTGCATGATGACGTGATATTTTTATTGATACTATCTTGGGGAGTATACAATGCTATGATCACTTCTTATTGCATCTTTTTTAGAGTTGCAGCAACCAAAAATCTACAATTCTTGCATTTTCATTTTTTTTCTCTTTACAGTTTTTACAGATCAGGTTAAATCATTTTATATTTGGATATATCAATTTTTTTCTGGACACGTTGACACCAAATATGTGTATTTTTTTACATTTCTTTATTGTAAATTGGGGAAAAGGAGGGTGATACCAATTTTCATATCTTTTTTATTTTTTTACATTTTTAAAAGCTTTTTTTCTTTACTTATTACCTTATTTGTTAGTCCACTTAGGGGACTTAAACCTATACTCATTTGATTACTTCTACTATATACAGCAATACCTCAGTATTGCTGTATATAGTAAAAATCACTGTCTTCTATGACTCCCAGCCCCTGACCCCAGGTTGTCATAGCAACCCATTGGCTTCATGCGATCGTGTCGCAGGAAAGCTGATGGCCTCATGAACTAACGTCTGGGTCGCATCGTAGCTCTACAATTCTGCTGTCAGCAAAGGACAAGGGAATTTAAAAGGTTAGCAGCAATGATCGGAAAGCACATCAATTGCTGTTGTTAGAGGCAGATTCCGGCCATATAATATTCTGTAGCTGGCATCTGCCCTGTGTGGTGTGGGCTCTGATTCTGAGCTTGCTAAAAAAAAAACTCCCTGTCCTGCTCCTTGATGGTTATATCCTTCAAGGGATACATTTCTCATTTCTTACTTTTCTTTATTGTTGCAGTATAGTAATAAATAATTCAAATAGATCTTAGTAATTAATTAATAAAAGATTAATTGTATACATATCATACATGCACATTTTCCCTTTTGTTAGAATGAATTCATTTATGACTTTCTCTAGTTCCACGCATAGGGATTGACATGTGTATTCAAATAAAAGTCTATCAAACATATCATCACAGAGTCAGTTATGCCCATATGGATGGGGAGAAGCACAGTATATAGTGGCCATCTTTTTTCACCTTTGAACATGGACCTCTGGAGAATGAGGTAAAGTTCACCCGCAGCATATTCTCAACACTGTTTATCAAGTTATCAAAGATACACCCAAAAGGTAAAGGTGACACAACGGTTGGGTAGGTAAAAAGGGAACTCACACACCTAAACATACTTATCTTTGCCAGGTGTTTTACCCTTGGAAGCATTTTCTTAAAAAAATGGATATACATGAGAAGAATTTGTAATTGTTTAATAATTTTGAGAATAGTCGAAAAGGGTATACATACCTTTCTAACTCCTAGTTGTTATTACTTCATCACTCTCCAAACAGCAAGCATGTTAGTGCTCCCAAAATAAAACAAATATTTTATGGATGGCTTGTGAAAAAGTTATTTCTTTTTCATTTAGCAAAGAAAAAACACTTGATACTCCCCAAACACGGATAATTTTTGCATCATCCTTTGTGAAAAGTCTCTGCCTCTTCCTTTTGCACTGCCTGTGTGTAAAAACCAGCATGTCCGGCATCTGCTCCAAAAAAGGGATAGTTTTTGGACTGTTTTTACAATTTAATACAACCAAAAAAGAAGATAATGTCTAATTCATAATATTAGTGTCATGAAGATTAGAATAATGAAAATATATCTAAATAGAGAAAGACATCAAGGGAATAGCCAGATCAGATTAATAAAGTAAGCAATTTATTAAATAACTAAACAATACAGAACATAAATAAGGTGAGAAAATCTGTTAAAACGATAAGTATATCAGGACATCTGTTAAGATTATCATCAGAATAGTTCAAATGAATTCCTGATAAACAGAGACCCCTTGTCCCCCAGAAAATTATTCTTACAGTAATATATGATAGTATTAGAAGGCCTTGGCTTTGTATTAATAATATAGCAATACACAAACTATCTACACTTGGTCAATATACTAAGGTTGCATTGGTCAGTAGATATCCAAGCACTGTAAACCTTTAACTGCATCTATGTATCAGAGCCGAATTTTTACACACCTTAGAATAACTTTGCATAGGCAACATACAAATCAGACTTAATAAGATTGTACAAGGTGTATAATTGTAACACTAATTCAAGTATAGAATATGGAGTCTATATTAGAAGACACACATAGAGTAATAAAGTGCATTAAGTGCCTCAGCAAAATAATTCCAAGGAGGAATCATTACCTATAGACATGAGACACATGTGGGGGGTGCAGAAGCACCTCGATGCGCGTTTCACCACACTGGGCTTCATCAGGAGGTGTGGCTAGATTTAAAATTGGACGCTTTTAATTAGGCAGACTGTCTTTATGGAAATCATAAACCGCTGTGTAGTCAATCCCCCATGGTGGAGTAGGACATGCCCACAGCATGCGATAGGGTGAGTACCGCCATTGCCACAAGCAGCACCACATCACCAGAGGGGTCATGCCCACAGCAGAAACATATGAGCAGCAAATCGGCAAGCAGCCGATCGTAATACTCCTCCCCTTGTGGTGATTCGGACAGGCAGCGTCACACGAGATGGGAGAGAGGGCAATTATTATTTCATACATCCCTACGCCAACCATCCTCCACACGCCCACGCAGGTCTGAGCATCGCACGATGGGAGCACGTCTGTGCTGGAAGATATGCCAAAGTTGTAAACGAATAGAATGAATAGATATGGCTGATGGGAATAAATAATATTATATCTATGTGACAGGACAGCATTTCTACTGTTGTTTAAAGTTTAAAGTGATACTAATAATAATCATATTAACATAATACATCAATAGTAATAATAAAGATTGAAAATAAACAAATAGTTCAAAATAACATACAATAATGAATAATTAAAAATGAATATTAGATAAGAAAAAATAAAAAACAAATAAAAGGAAAATAATAAAAGTAAAAATATTTTTTATGGAAACAACATATGTAGAAGATAAAATAAAATAGTAATTATAAAGTTTCAATTGATAAAAAATAATAAATAGTGAACAAAAGAATAGTGAGGTGATTAGGTTCTGCGGCCATTGTTAAGTGAGTGTCACATCAATTCATTCATATCGGGTTAGGAAATCTTCATAATCCTGCGCTCAGACAAAATGAGAAACCAAAATGATTCTACAATAAATAAAGGTGAAAACCATAATTAATAAGGACAAGTAGAATACATAAAATATAAAATTGTATAAAGGGCCCAATCAATTCTTAAAATTGCACAAAATTAAAGAAAAAACTTGAAATTGACTACTTCATTAAGCTCAGTTGGTGCAAGGTCACTTTCCATCACGTTTCTATTTGGAGAAGTTTACGTTTTAAATTGCTACCTCTAATACCAAGTTAAGTACGGTCAATACCATGTACAATAGTAAAATAGTAACATAGCTTTTAAGTTTGAAGGAAGACTAAGTCCATCTAGTTCAGTGTTTCCCAAACTCCAGTCCACACGGACCCCACAGGTCTTGTTTTCAGGATTTCCATAGTATTGCACAGGTGATGGAAGTATCATCAAGGCATCAGGAATTCTCTCACCTGTGCAATACTATGGAAATCCTGAAAACATGACCTGTGGGGTCCGTGAGGACTGGAGTTTGGTAAACACTGATCTAGTTCAACCCATAGCCTAACATGTTGATCCAGAGCAAGGCAAAAAAAAACCCCATGTGGCAAACACTAAGCTCCACATTGGGGGAAAAAATTCTTTCCTAACTCCACATACGGCAATCAGACTAGTTCCCTGGATCAACGCCCTATCAAGGAATCTAGTATATATAACCTGTAATATACTTTTCAAGAAAGGCATCCAGCCCTTCTTAAATTTTAGTAGTGAATCACTCATTACAACATCATGCAGCAGAGAGTTCCATAATCTCACTGCTCTTACAGTAAAGAATCCGCGTCTGTGATTATGATTAAACCTTCTTTCCTCCAGACGTAGAAAATGCCCCCTTGTCCCCGTCTCAGGCCTCAGAGTAAAAAGATCAGTAGAAAGATCTTTGTACTGTCCCCTCATATATTTGTACATAGTAATAAGATCACCCCTAAACCTTCGTTTTTTCAAATTATCCCAAGTGTAATAACCTGTCTTGGTATTGCAGACCCCCCAGGCCTCTAATAACCTTTTAATGCATCCCATTATTTTATTTACCTTTGCAGCATTTGCCTGACACTGGCCACCAAATGTGAGCTTGTCGTCCACCAATACACCCAGGTCTTTTTCAGTGACAGTTTTGCCCAGTGCTTTACAATTAAGCATATAATTATACATTTTATTTCCTCTGCCCAAGTGCATTACCTTACATTTTTCTTCATTAAAGCTCATTTGCCATTTATCAGCCCAAGCTTCTAGTTTACATAGATCCTCCTGTAATATAAAATTGTCCTCCTCTGTATTGATTACCCTGCAGAGTTTAGTGTCATTTGCAAATATTGAAATACTACTCTGTATGCCCCCTACAAGGTCATTAATAAATCTGTTAAAAAGAAGCAGGCCCAATACTGACCCCTGAGGTACCCCACTGTTAACTGTGACCCAGTCTGAGTTTGTTCCATTAATAACCACCCTTTGCTTCCTATCACTGAGCCTTTTGGATTGCATGGCCTTTTGGATTTTCAAAATCCTAACAATTAACTGCATTTTTAATGTCTCTTACATGTTCTTGAACAAGTACATTGAAGGTTCTAGTGGTCATGCCTTTGTAGATGAGTCCACATGGGCAGGTGGCATGATATATTACAGCCTATATATCGCATGTTATGTGATGTACTATCTTAAAAGTCTTGTCACCTGATGAATTACCAAATTCCGTGGTCTTCAAGAAATATCTACATGCAGAGCATCCACCACAAGGGAAAGAACCCCAGGAGCCCCAGAGATTATGGCATCATGACCCAGTGTGTCAAGGACAATTTCCCTCTCCCATAGCCCCAGGAAAAGGTTACGTGAAATATTTTTTGAAAATGACTAATTTAGACCCAGAATTGATTGACTTTGTTTTATTCTTACTACATTTTGTACTTGTCCACAATTTTTTTGTGTTTAAAGGGGTTTTCCCATGAACAAAAGTTGATTTTTATCAATAGATCTTGAATAATAATAAGTTCCACAATTGGATGTGTTTAAATGAAATGTCCCTGTGCTGAGATAATCTTATGAATGTTCCCCTGTGTAATGGTTGTGTCTGACCGTGGACAGAACACGGTCTGATAATACCACATCTCCTGTGAATGGGGGGAAGCAAAAGAGTATACAGACATTTCAGCAGGGGATCACAGCTGATTCTTTCTTTGGCATAAAACATTGTTTAAAAAAAGGCAGTAAAAAGTTTTACCTCACAAAAAGAATCAGCTGTGATCCGCCTCTTTAATATCTGTGTACTCTTGCTTCCTCCACAGTTGCCCAGTCCTGAATGTTTTCATGGAAGGCATTAAGGCTTGTTAGGGCTTTGTGATCCAATGTACACACTTTCGGCTATTTGCCTAACAAAAAAATTTCTTATCAGACCAAAGTCTTGTACAATTTTTCCTTGCTGTCTTGAGATGCTTTGGAATGGAGTGCACCGTAGTTGGAGCTGGATGACCCTATGATGCATTTCCTACAATCTTTCCTGTCTGCCTTATGTAAAGCGTATGATGAACAGTTTTGACTCCATTTTCTTACTGATCCCATACTTTGTCTCAGACAAGGGACTAACTCTGTAGGACATTAATCTTCAGTTAGTAGCTCCAAAATATTTTCACTATTAGTCACAATAGGCATGAGCAAAAATTTCAACATTCGGTTTGGAAAAGTTCGCCTAACAAATTGATATTCGCCGAATTTATTCGCTGAATGTTAATCGAACACTTCCGAATCCCATAGGAGTCAATGGGGGGACCAAAAAAATGCATATACAACATCTAGAAACGGAACCAAAAGCTGCCAAAACACATCAAATTAGGTGTAGACACCAGGGAAGTGCCATTAATTGACCCAGAGTACAAGTACTATAATTATTATTACTGTTACAGCGACATTTATTCAGTGGCGCTTTACATATCAAAAGGGGTCACCGACTGGTACAACAGGAGAGAGGACCCTGCCTGCGAGGGCGCACTGTCATAAATGTGGTTTGTGGAACCACTGTGCCACGGACCCCGGAGATCCTGGAGGGTCGTGACTAAGCAAGCACCGGACTGTTCACTAGAGCCTCTTTTGGTGAGGTTAGACGCAAAGCAGCTGGACCCAGTAGGACAGACTAGATGGTGCAGCAGGCAGAGTCTGTATCAGAGTGCAGCAGGCAAAGTCTGTATCAGGAGTGCAACAGGCAGAGTCTGTATAAGAGTGAAGCAGGCCGAGTCTGTATCAGAGTGAAGCAGGCCAAGTCTGTATCAGGAGTGCAGCAGGCCGAGTCTGTATCAGGAGTGCAGCAGGCTGAGTCTGTATCAGGAGTGCAGCAGGCTGAGTCTGTTAAGGGGGCGCTCTGATACTGTTAAGGGGATGGTTGCAAACAACTTTATTTATAATGGAATGCAACCGAACCCGGGGTCCGCGATGCAGCCTGGTGGACTGTGGCCGAACACCTTCCGGGTGAGAAGGAATCAACCAACTTAAATCGCAATCCCCTCCGTGTTACAGCACACCGGAACGGGAATAGGGATTCGCACTATCTCTGTTAACTTCATGAGAGATGTGCGATAAATAATATATCTGTAGTCCTCTTGCGGCACAGGGACTACACTGTTGACGCTAGGATGTGTTTGTGACTCACGCCGGCGAATACGTGCCCTCAGCCGGCGTGCTACCAGACTGAGAAGTATCTCTCCACGTGTCTTACAGGAGGTAACGGGAATAGGGTGTCTGCAGACTGCTCGGGGTGTAAGGCGACCCCTTTGTCAGAGCCAGACTGTCAGATGAAGCTACCTGCCTATTTCATCTAGCCTGCCTAGTTCCACTAAACCTGCCTGCAGAAACTAAAGCACATGTGGAGCCCAAGAGACCAAGCGTCCACACAACACCATCACTGCTGAATGATCAGAGCGCTCCGCCATGTTTGTGGGCGGGCTTTTTAAAGATTAAACCCTGCCCACCATCGCACCATTGGTGACGCCACCCGCGACCAATCAGGCGGTGCCAGGTCACCGGATCAGCTGACTCCCAAACCACCAATCACAGTCCGCCATGTCACGGGCATGCTCAGTACAGAGAAACCTGAACTTTGGCTTTAGCAGCCCTGTCTCCCTCCGCAACCTATGCTTCATGTTGCTAGGCACAATGACCCAAGAGACAACCTCTCGTGGACCAGCTAGGTGTTGGTACTGACAATGATGCTGAGCAGCATCAGCCCTGGCTGGACCAGAATGGGAGACCACAGAAGGTTCTGAACCCATTTTGAATCCAGCAAACACCTGATGCCTAACATTATCCCCCCTTCTAACATCCTCCTCCACTTGATGCTCATTTTCTTCAATGAGCAGGGGAGCATGAATGTGGTCCACCGATTCACAGGGATGATCCTCAGGTCCATGGCCCCTCCAGTATACTGGGCAACCTTTACTTTAGTATTGCGAGCTGTGAGCCACACTCTGTCGCCCGGATAGAATACGGGAGCAGGACGATGAAGAGTGTCAGCCGACTCTCTATCTGTGGAGTCCGCCACGGGTAACGGGTGTAGAAGGCCAGCCAGACTTTGACGGGAAGATTTATCTCTCGCACAGAAGGCACACGCAAGAACATATTCTTTAACGTCCTGGTGCCACCGGGGCCACCAATAGGACCGTTGAAGGGACTTTGTGGTACATTTGACCCCAAGATGGGCTCCGATCTTAGGGGCATAAGCCCAGGAGAGCACCTCATTTTGTAGATTAGGGGGAACGAATGTCCTCCCCGAAGGAACCTGGTTTAAGGGCACTGGGGTCACAATGGCAGAAGGGTCAGACACTACCCTCCGGGTGACTGTAACCATACACTGAGACACACAATTCTCACTCCAGGAAGAAATTCTCCCCGTATTCCAGTTAATGTGTGGAGTGTGACAACGTAACCACGGAAGACCCAATAACACCTCATCTAACCCACCGGGAATAATAAGGAAGGAGATAACCTCCCGGTGACCCTGAGGAAATGACATGGTGAGGGGAATCGACTGGTGGGTGATTTGTGTGAACCGTTGACTACCCTAATGTTCATTGGTCTTGGCAGTAACTCTATAGGGATGGCATGCCTCTGGGCAAACGTAAATGACAAAAAATTGCCATCGGCGCCAGAATACAGCCACGCCTTGGCAGTAACTGCGGATGCTCCGCAGGACAATGTCACCTTTACAATAATTTGGAGGAAGAAGCCCCAGAATCTAACACACCTCCTCCAATGGTGGTTAGACACACTCATTTACCCAACTGCTTGGAACCCTTATTAACGGGAGACTCCAAGAGATGTGCAGGTCGGGAACGAGAAGAGCTAGACTCAGTTCGGGATATATCCATAGCCTCAGGCTCCAGGTCGGGAGTCAAGGGTTTGGAAATGGGTCTAGAGAAGGATGGTGCCAACCGATACTGAGGTCTGGTGACCTCCAGCTCTAACTTGTGTTCTGCATGACGCAAATCTATTTGGTTAGCGAGAGATATTAACTCCTCCAGGGAGGTTGGAATCTCTCTGGCAGATAGAGCATTTTTAATATGCCCAGCCAGACCCTTCCAGAACACCGGGATTAAAGACCGCTCAGACCAATCCAATTCAGCCGCTAAGGTTCTGAATTGGATGGCATAGTGGCTGGCGGTGACCGAACCCTTGACCAACGCAAGAAGCTTAAGAGCAGTATCATGCGTGACCTGAGGACCTAGGAAAACACTCTTTAGGGCATTAAGAAAGAGACCCACATTAGCCACTACTGGGTCATTGCGCTCCCACAGAGGAGTAGCCCACTCCAGAGCCCTGTGGGAGAGTAACGAGATGACTCAACCCACTTTGGCCCTTTCGGAGGGGAACCGTGCCTCCATCATCTCCAATTGAATGGAGCATAGGATAATGAAACCTCTGCAAAATCTGCTGTCACCAGAAAATTTTTCCGGGAGAGCAAAATGGGGTAATGGAGCAATTGCAGCTGCCACAGCATTTATCGCAGCCGAGTTAACCAGATTGGCTGCTTAAGAAGCCGCCTGGGTAGCTACTGCAGTGATATCAGCTACCGGGTCAGCTTGTTCCAGAGTCCTAAGTCTGGCCTCAAGCTGCTGTATATAGCGCTGCAGTTGCTGGTTGTCAGCCATGTTCGGCAAGACCCTGGCGCTCTGATACTGTTAAGGGGGGCGCTCTGATACTGTTAAGGGGACGGTTGCAAACAACTTTATTTATAATGGAATGCAACCGAACCCGGGGTCCGCGATGCAGCCTGGTGGACTGCGGCTGAACACCTTCCGGGTGAGAAGGAAACAACCAACTGCTGGCTGCAGTGCTGAGAGAGGGCAGAGAATGGTGAAACGGACAAACCTATAGACCGTGAGTGAGGTGCAGGCAGAGATGTTACAGTGGATTGAAAAACGTGTGGTGTGCTCAGAGAAACAAACACAGCAGGCATGTCCGTTTCACTAACAGCTGACGGGCTGTCACTCAGCCTAACTGCAGCGGGTATACAGCTGGTTCTGTCGGACACCTGTGTGACACAACTTGGCACGGTAACATAGGAGGAGGAAGAAGCAGCAGAGGTGTTTGATGGGGCGGCTGATGGTTGTTTATTGAAAATCAATTTAGAGTTTATCATGTTTGTGTACCCGTTTGGGGAGAATAATATCTGCATCAAATGCTCAATTTCACTATAGTATAACTATAGAAATGCATGGAGACCAAAACCTCTTGCACTACAGTCAACCCAATGGATGGAGACTAGTGTTGAGCATTCCGATACTGTAATATTGGGTATCGCCTGATATTCGCGGTTTCAGAGTTCCGATACTGAGTTCCGATATTTTTACAATATCGGATACCGGAATCGGAAGTTCCCATAATGCTTGCGCTCTGCAGTGTCTCTGAAGGATGACAAGCTGGATGGCAGCGCTCAGCTGCGATCCAGCCTGTCATCAGAATGCCATCCCAGCGTGGGAGAATTCTCCTGATTGTTTAAAAGCCGGCGCCTTTTTACCGCCCGCAGGCTTTTTACCGCCCGCCGGCTTTTAAACAATCACTCAGCCCCATACTGCTTCCCCGCAGCCTCCCACCCCGATCCTCCGCTCCCCTCGCCACCTCCCATCCCGATCGTAAGTTAGGACAGGGCGGGGAGCACAGCACCAAGGAGCGGGGAGCGAAGGACCCGGGCGGGGAAGCCGGCATTGAAAAGACTTCACAGCCGGCTATCCCGTTCTGTGCTGCGCTTTTTCGCCGGTTATTTCAAATGAACAGCTGAGGTATCAGGTGATGCTGATCAGCTGTTCATCTGAAGTCGCCGCGGTGCCCTCAGAGGGTTCATGTGAGTCCATGCTTGACTGCATTGCATGAACGCACATGAACTTTCCCATGGCCGCACAGGTCAGCCACACCTCGTAGACCATCAGTCCGTCATGATTGGTGTGTGCGTGCAGGCAGACATAGGCCGATGTGACACTACTACTCCCATCGGCCTATGTCTGTCCCCCGTCCACTCGTGCCAGCAGGATCAGCTCGATGGGATCAGTAGTTCCCATCAGCCTGATCCTGCTATTTAAATTGCCCTACTGTGTCCCCAATAAATTTTAAATACATTTCATTGGTGGCCAGTGGTTACCTAAAATAAATTAGTTCATACATAACCTGTCCCCGCCGATCGCCACCTAAAATAAAGCAAAAAATAAAAAACTACACCTATACTCACCTAGACACCTAATTCCCCGAAGCCATCGATCTCCTGTAATAAAATATGAAATAATAAACCACAACCTTATCCTTACCCCTCCGTAGTAGTCCACGAGTGTCCCACGAAGATCTCCAGTTTAGAGCAGCCACATAGAATGTGACCGCTCTGAATAAAGAATTGTGTGTTTATTTCAATTAAAGGACTTTATTCTGGGTGTTGTGTTTTTTTTAAATACTTTACTAGAAATTCATGGCGGTCATGTCTAATATTGGCGTGACCCCATGAATTTCAGGCTTAGGGCAAGCTGATAATACCAAGCTGGCCCTAACCCCTTTATTACCCAGTGAGCCACCGCACCAGGGCCCTGGATGAGTAGGGTACAGCGCCAGAAGATGGCACTTCTGTGAACGCGCCATTTTCCGGGGTGGCTGCGGACTGCAATTTGCAGCGGGGGGGGGGGGGCAGAAAGCTTGGGCCTCCCTGCGCTGTGGATTCCAGCCCCCAGCTGCCTAGTTGTACCTGGCTGGACACAAAAATAGGGCGAAGCCCCACGTATTTTTTTTTTTAAACTTATTTCATGAAATTCATGAAATAATAAAAAAAAGGGCTTCCCTATATTGTTGTGTCCGGCCAGGTACAAATAGGCAGCTGGTGGGTGGGGGCAGCCCGTTCCTGCCTGCTGTACCTGGCTGGACACAAATATAGTGCGAAGCCCCACGTCAATTTTTTTTTAATTATTTCAGGAAATTCATGAAATAATTTAAAAAAAATTGATGTGGGGCTTCACCCTATATTTGTGTCCAGCCAGGTACAGCAGGCAGGAACGGGCTGCCCCCAACCACAAGCTGCCTATTTGTACCTGACCGGACACAACAATATAGGGAAGCCCTTTTTTTCTTAATTATTTCATGAAATATAGACGCCTCTCCATTACTAACCTGGGCTTGATGTCAGCTGGCATTATAAGCTGACATCAACCCCAGCCCTATTACCCCACTGCCACCGCTACAGGAGAGTGGGATGAGCGAGGCTAAGTGCCAGAATTGGTGCATCCTATGGATGCGCCATTTCTGAGGCGGCTGACGGCTGGTGTTTCTAGCCTGGGAGGGGGCCAATATTCATGGCACCCTTCCTGGGCTATTAATATCAGCCCCCAGCTGTCTGCCTAGCCTTTGCTAGCTATTAAAATAGGGGGGACCCCACGTCATTTTTTTGGGGGGGTCCCCCATTTTAATAGCTAGTAAAGGCTAGGTATTCAGCTGTGGGCTGATATTAGTAGCCTGGGAAGCTCCGTGGGTATTACCCTCTTCCCAGGCTTCAAACATCTGCCTCAGCTGTCTGTTTAACCTCCGCTAGAGACTAAAATTACGGGGAACCCCACGCCAATTTTTTTTTTTAATAAATCCTTTATTTTAACACTAAATGACAAGTACAGTAACCAACACTATCACTGTACTTATTATATATGTGACTGACATGTTTCTATCTATCTAATCTATGTGTGATGCTCTATTATTTCTGTTGTAAATTGTCAGGTACCGCTGCTGAATTGCAGGCCGGCTTTTTTAAAGAGACGGTGCATGAAAACACTAATAGTTTTTTAAATAAATCCTTTTCACTAAATGACAAGTACAGTAAGCAACACTGTCACTGTACTTCTTATATATGTGACTGAAATGTTTCTATGTGTCTAATCTATGTGTGATGCACTATCTTTCTGTTCTAAATTGTCGGGTACCGGTGTATGCCGCTGCTGAATTGCCGGCTTTTCATGTTTCACTGTGAGCACTGTTCCCATCGATTTGGGCAACCACCTCCCCCTATACATTCTACATTATTGTTAGTTGTTTTCCTTCATGTAGAATTAACCTACAAGGAAAGAAAGGGTTTATTTTCATTCCGATATTTGTGTCCCATTGACTTGCATTGGTTTCCGGTATCGGAATCGGCGATATCCGATACTTTTTGGGTTTTGGCCCGATCCAATCCGATCCGATATTTCCTGATATTGGAAGGTATCGCTCAACACTAATGGAGACCCATTCAGGATTCCCAACATTTCCAAAAATTAGCGGCCGACGCCAGCAAAGTGTAATCAATTTCACTACAGTAGAAATAGTGTAAATGAGACTCACATCTCTTCCACTACAGACAACCCAAGAGATGGAGACTTAACCAGGAGTGTTCACATTGCCCTAAATGAGGGCCTAACAAACACCACCAAAGTGGCATAAATTTCACTAGAGTATAAGTATTGCAAAGGAGGCCAAAACCAGTTCCTCTACAGCCAACCCAATAGATGGAGACCCAATCATGATTCTCCATATTTCAAAAAATTTGTGGCAGACACTAGCAATGTCTAATCAATTTCATTACAGTAGAAATAGTGTAAATAAGACCCACACCTGTTCCAGTACAGCCAACCCAGGAGATGGAGACCTAACCAGGAGTGTTCACATTGCCCTAAACGAGGACTTAATACCACCAAAGTAGCATCAATTACACTAAAGTATAAGTATTGCAAAGGAGGCCTAAACCAGTTCCATTACAGCCAACCTAATAGATGGAGACTAGTGTTGAGCGAGCATTCTCGACACTGCTCGTTACTCACCCGAGCATCACGCTACTAGGGATGTTCGGCGAGCACCGAGCATTTCCGGGTTACTCGGGCGGGAGCTCGGATCTCCGCCCTGCACGTTTGGCGCTCTTTACAGAGCCAATGAACATGCAGGGATTGCCAGCCAGTCACTGTAATGACGCAGCCATGTTGTTTGTGGGCATAACAGTGATTGGCTTGCCGCACAGCGTCACCTCAAGTATTTAAAACCGGGCGCCGCCATCTTGGACACAGTCGCTCCAGATTAGCCAGTGTAGGGTCAGTGCTGCTGAGTTAGGGAGAGATATATAGTGCGAAATAGGTAGTGTAGGGTCTCTAAAGGCTGCCAAATCAAACAAACAGTCCTTCTCAGGACTAATATCCATCCCAGATATCAGGCAGGCAGGCAGGCAGGCTGTATAGGAGACGCAGTGGTTAAACCAGGAAACGCTGCATTACAGTCCTGTGTGCTCCTGTTGGTCAAATTGCTAGACTTATCACCCCGGTCTCAGGGGCTAGGAAAATTTTTTTTTTTTCATCTAAATCCTGTTTCTTTTTTCCTCAGATTGTACAAATACCCGTCTTATTAACCTTTTGGCATTTTTTCCCTCTCACAAAAAAATTGAGTGTGTCTGACTGTTCAGACACCAATATATCTGTTTAAAAGAGTCTGGGTCCACGACCAGGGTCAGCGGGTGTCACCACTGCTTCTTCCGCTGTTGTGCATGTAATAGAACCCCCTGTTGTGCGTGCAAGGCAATCCCCTGTCTATACTGCATGCAAAGATGCCCCCTCCTCTCAGTCTTCACTGTTATGGCAGTTTCTCAAGAAACAGCATCAACGTCCACGTCCACGTCCCACCGCAGCGTTCAATTGTCCATATCCCAGACCTTTGAACGAAAGCGCAAATTCGCAGCCAACGCCCCACAGGCCACAGTCCTAAATTCGCACATTTCACGACTGCTTGCGTTGGAAATGCTGCCTTTTAGGCTGGTGGAGACGGAATCCTTCCGCAACCTTATGGCGGTGGCCATCCCTCGGTACTCGGTCCTCAGCCGACACTATTTTGCCCGGTGTGCCATACCCGCACTACACAAACACGTGTCTCAAAACATCTGCCGTGCCCTCAACAACACATTTACTGGGAGAGTCCACCTGACAACGGACACGTGGACAAGTGCTTGTGGCCAGGGACGGTACATCTCCCTGACGGCACACTGGGTAAACATAGTGGAAGCTGGGACCCAGTCGGACCTTGGGACGGAACACATCCTCCCCACACCGATGATTGCGGGCCCTATGTCAGTCAGAGTTGCCCCCACAGAGTACAGCTCCTGCGCATCCTCCTCCTCCTCATGTTCAGCCTCCATCCCAGATAATACCACATCAGTTACAAGCTGGAAGCACTGCAGTACTGCCTCAGCCAAGCGGCAACAAGCTGTGCTGAAACTCATAAACTTAGGTGATAAACCTCACACTGCTTGTGAGTTGTGGACAGCTGTGAAAGAGCAGGCAGATCTGTGGCTGAGACCGCTGAACCTACATCCAGGCATGGTGGTGTATGACAATGGCAGTAACCTGGGGGCGGCTCTGAGGCGAGGCGAGATCACTCACGTACCATGCCTGGCTCATGTGCTTAACCTCGTGGTGTGTGATGTCCCCACACATTGGAACCCTACCCTCCACAAGTTGCAAAGGATTTGTGAGCAGAAGAGAGCAGTTGTGGAGTACCAGCTGCAACAAGGCCATCGATATTCAGGACATACTCCACACATAAGACCTCAGGAGTGGACCTGGATGTCTGACATATGTACCATCCTGACAAACTTTGAGGAGTCCATCCAAAGATGGTGAGTGGCGATAACTCCATCATTAGCATCAGCATCCCACTTGTCTGTCTTTTGCAACGCTCTCTGCAGAGAATTAAAGAGGAGGCATTGCAGCCAGAGTATGATGAGATGGATCAAGAACCCGTAATGGGCGATTACACACAGCCCAGCCTCATCTCATCACAACGTGCATTGGGGGACAATGAGGGAGAGGAGGAGGAAGAACAGGAGCTGGTATCATGCGCTGTAGACGGTAGTACCTGTACAACTGTCATACAGTCGGTTCAGCATGGGTGGCCTGAGGACAGGGGGGAGGAGGAGGAGGAGGAGAGCACGGTCAGTCGTCATCTTGGTGAGGACACGGAAGTCTTGCCCGTTACCAGTCTGGCAAGCATGGCTGACTTTATGTTACGCTGCCTTAACCGTGACCCTCGCGTTGCCAAAATGTTAGATGACAGTCATTAATGGTTGGTGACACTTTTAGACCCCCACTACAAGGAGAACTTTCACTCTCTTATTCCTGAGGTGGAGAGGTCTGCAAAAATGGGGGAGTACCAGAAGGCCCTTGCTGCAGAACTGTTAAAAAAATTCCCATCTGAACACGCTAACGGCAGAGGTCGCAGTTCGTTGACTAACCAAGGCGTACAGGCGAGAGAGATGCAACTCCAATCCAGCAGAGGCAGGGGAACACTGTCAACATTCTGGGACAGTTTTCTGAGACCCACCCAGCTTACAGGCCCTGAGGCGTGGGGTACTCTCACAAGGAGTGGAAAGTTTCAAAAGATGGTGAGGGAATACCTTGACAACCGTACCAGCGTCCTCCGTGATTCCTCTGTGCCATTTAATTATTGGGGATCCAAGCTGGACACTTGGAATGAACTTGATCTGTGCACCTTGAAGGTCCTGGCCTGCCCTGCTGCTAGCGTGTTATCGGAGCGTGTTTTTGGTGCCGCTGGGGGAATTATAACTGATAAACGCACTCGCCTGTCAACTGACAATGCTGACAAGCTGACACTTATCAAAATGAACAAGGGCTGGATTGGGTCAGACTTCTCATCACCACCAAATGACAGCAGAGTGACATAAAGTCACATCCTCTGTGTTATTTTTGGAGGTGTATTCCCATGCTTCCGCTTCACACCCACAAATGGGTATACGCTTCCTCAATTCGGCTTTTTTTTGCTCTTCTCCTTATCCTCAGCCTCCACCACCACTATACCACCAGGGTGACCGTGGTCCATGTTGCCAGCATTGCAAGTTCCTCCGTCCTAATTTTTGGCAGCTTTTGCTTGGAAGGCATAAGCAAAGACTATGGGAGACCCACTCCGCAATAATGGGAATAATGTTTTTAATATGCTGTACTACATGGCTCTTGTAAGGGGCATTAAAACCGTCCTGTTAAACCACTCTGACCTCCACGTCTCTTCCAAGGGGCATTTAAACCGTCTTGTTAAGCCACTGCAACCTCCACGTCTCTTCCAAGGGGCTTTAAAACCATCTTGTTAAGCTAATGCGACCTCCACCACTTTTCCAAGGGGCATTAAAACCGTCTTGTTAAGCTTCTGCGACCTCCACGTCTCTTCCAAGGGGCATTTAAACCATCTGGTTAAGCTACTGCAACCTCCACATCTCTTCCAAGGGGCATTAAAACCGTCTTGTTAAGCTAATGCGACCTCCACCACTTTACCAAGGGGCATTAAAACCGTCTTGTTAAGCTACTGCGACCTCCACCACTTTTCCAAGGGGCATTAAAACTGTCTTGTTAAACTACTGTAACCTCCACCACTCTTCCAAGGGGCATTTAAACCATTTTGTTAAGCTACTGCAACCTCCACGTCTCTTCCAAGGGGCATTAAAACTGTCTTGTTAAGCTACTGCGACCTCCACCACTTTTCCAAGGGGCATTAAAACTGTCTTGTTAAGCTACTGTAACCTCCACCACTCTTCCAAGGGGCATTTAAACCATTTTGTTAAGCTACTGCAACGTCCACGTCTCTTCCAAGGGGCATTAAAACTGTCTTGTTAAGCTACTGCGACCTCCACCACTTTTCCAAGGGGCATTAAAACCATCTTGTTAAGTTACTGCAACCTCCACATCTCTTCCAAGGGGCATTAAAACCGTCTTGTTAAGCTAATGTGACCTCCACCACTTTTCCAAGGGGCATTACAACCGTCTTGCTAAGCTACTGCGACCTCCACCACTTTTCCAAGGGGCATTAAAGCTGTCTTGTTAAGCTACTGCGACCTCCTCCACTTTTCCAAGGGGCATTAAAGCTGTCTTGTTAAGCTACTGTGACCTCCACCACTCTTCCAATGGGCATTAAAACCATCTTGTTAAGCTACTGTGACCTCCACGTCTCTTCCAAGGGGCATTAAAACCATCTTGTTAAGCTGCTGCGAATTCCACCACTTCTCTAAGGGGCATTAAAACAGTCTTGTTAAGCTACTGTAACCTCCACCACTCTTCCAAGGGGCATTTAAACTGTCTTGTTAAGCTACTGCAACCTCCACGTCTCTTCCAATGGGCATTAAAACCATCTTTTTAAGCTAATGTGACCTCCATCACTAATCCAAGGGGCAGTAAAACCATCTTGTTAAGCTACTGCGACCTCTACCCCTCTTCCAAGGGGCATTAAAACCGTCTTTTTAAGCTAATGCGACCTCCACCACTTTTCCCAGGGGCATTGATATTGTCTTTTTATTCCACTGCGACCTCCACATCTCTTCCAAGGGGCATTAACACCATCTTGTTAAGCTAAGGTGACCTCCACCACTCTTCCAAGGGGCATTAAAACCATCTTGTTAAGCTACTGCGACCTCCACGTCTCTTCCAAGGGGCATTTAAACCGTCTAGTTAAGCTACTGCAACCTCCACGTCTCTACCAACGGGCATTAAAACCGTCTTGTTAAGATAATGCGACCTCCACCACTTTTCCAAGGGGCATTAAAACTGCCTTGTTAAGCTACTGACACCTCCACTACTTTTCCAAGAGGCATTAAAGCTGTCTTGTTAAGCTATTGCGACCTCCACCACTCTTCCAAGGGGCATTAAAACCGTCTTGTTAAGCTACTGCGATCTTCACCACTTTTCCAAGGGGCATTGATATTGTCATTTTATTCCACTGCGACCTCCACGTCTCTTCCAAGGAGCATTAAAACCGTCTTGTTAAGCTACTGCGACCTCCACCACTTTTCCCAGGGACATTGATATTGTCTTTTTATTCCACTGCGACCTCCACCACTTTTCCAAGATGCATTAAAACCATCTTGTTAAGCTACCTCCAACACTATTTCAAGGGGCATTGATATTGTCTTTTTATTCCACTGCGACCTCCACCATTCTTCCAACGGGCATTGTATTTCCTCCTAATTTTAGTCAGCTTTTGCTTTTCAATGCATAGGCGAACACTAATGGAGACCCACTCCCCAATAATGGGTAGAAGGTTTTTAGTATGCTGTAATACACATCTGTTTCAAGGGGCATTGCAGTTCCTCATAATTTTTGGAAAGCCTTCCATTCACTGCTTAGGCCATCAGTGCACAGGAGACCCAGTTTCTATAAATGGAAAAAACGGTTTAGTTAAGGCCCTCTGACCTCCATGTCACTTCCAAGGGCCATTGGAGTGCCTCAAAATTTTTGCTAGGCATTGCACTCACTGCATGCCCTATAACTGTGTATCCTAAACTCTCCTTTTGGTACAGAAACAAATCCTACTAGACATGTGTGGTTGACTGGCCTGATATTGATGTGAATGGTCCCTTTTCCTCCTGCTCTTTCTCCTTTGCCACCACCTCATCCATCATTCATCACCTGAAGCTTTGTTTTAACGGGAGTCATAGAACTGGGATAGTAGCAGGAAAACATCCAGCAATCCTCGGAGGAGGTAGGATATGCGCGAAAACGCTGACCACCTCAGGCCTAGCTGCTACTACATACATGCGCTTGCATTCCAAGAAAAGAAAGCAGATGCTAACTTCTATCATCATCATCATGCTCCTCAGCTTGGCACTCTCAACTCCCCTGATGGAGAAGCCAAGGCTCACCGGAGGAGTCTGGTTCTCTGGTGGGCTCGTCCAATGTTTCCCTAAAGCAAGCCAGGCTAAGAAAAGTGTGGGGGGATGTTCCAATGAGAAATAGGGGGGGCTGGGGACTGTTTATGGACACCCGGCCGCCCCCTGGCGGCTGGGGACCAAGCGTGGACACCCGGCCACCGGGCGGCTGGGGACTGAGTATGGATACCTCACTGCCGAAGCAGCCATGAGGTAGTGGCCAGCTACGGCCTCCTCCAAACTAAAAGGCCCCATTTCAAGTGCAAGCAAGCTAGCAGTATGGTATTGCAGCTTGGGAGTGGGTGGGTGGCAGGCTGCATACTTGTGCTTGCATAGCAAGGAATGGGGGAGGTACAATTGAACACTGTCCTGGGACAAGGACTTGCACGGGGATAGTTGCAAGTCTGCATCTGCTGATGCTGCAAGGATCACTTCTGATGGGCACACTTTTAGGCAGAGACCTGGGTGTCAGAGATGCTTCCAGGGGTCTTCCCCATGCTGTTCCCATGTCTTTTCAGCACTGTATGCATGTGTCACACAGCACATGGCCAGATAAGATTGTAAAATGTTAAAATGACATTTCCCGGTGAATGCATTTGTCACGGTTGAAAGCAATACAAAAGTGCAAAAACGCATAAAAAATGCTACTTGTGAACATAGCCCAAGGTATGGAGGAGTATTTTTGTTTTTGGTTATTTATTTTACCTTATACACAAGTCTTTACCCTGGAAAGGAAGTTCCTTAACATATTTCACAGGAAAAACGTTTCAGTTTCGTTTTTGAACGTTTTATTGTGAGCCCGTTAAAGTGGCTTAATACCTCTGACCACGTTGTTTACAGCAGTGACTTGGGTGTCATAAATGCTTCCTGGGGCGATGCCCATGCTGTCCCCATGTCTTTTGAGCACTGTCACTATCGTTTTGGGCACTTTTTAGGCTTTCTACAGACTGCCGGGGGTGCCGCCGCAAAAATGCTCGGGTCTCCCATAGACTAACATTGGGCTCGTTGCTCGGGTCAAGCACCCGAGTATCACGGCGAGCACGGCCCGAGCTTCGAGCACCCGAGCATTTTAGTGCTCACTCAACACTAATGGAGACCCAATCAGGATTCCTCACATTTAAAAAAATTTGTGTCAGAAGCCAGCAAAGTGGCATCAATTTCACAACTGTACAAATAGCATAAATAAGACCCACACCTCTTCCAGTACAGCCAACCCAGGAGATGGAGACCTAACCAGGAGTTTTCACATTGCCCTAAATGAGGGTCTAACACCACCAAAGTGGCATCAATGTCATCAGACTACAAGTATTTTAACGCAGACCCAAACCTGTCCCACTACAGCCAACCTAATGGATGGAGACACAATCATAATACTCCACTTTTCCCAAAATTAAGGCCTAAAACCTGCAGCAGCAGCAAGAGCAGGCACAGAAGCCATATCACAGACTGCAATTTCAAGAGATCAATGCAGCACACTCAAAATGACAGCATCGCCTACTCTGTACAGTCTGCAATTGGGGTGCAAAAATGCTTGGAGATCCATGACTTGTTCATCTTGATGAAAGTTAGGCGGTGTACACTTTCAGGGGACAGCCGGGTGCGCTTATCCATCAAGACACTACCAGCAGTGCTGAAGACACGTTCAGAGGGAACACTGGCTACCGGGCATGATAAAACCTCCAAGACGTGAGAGGTGAGCTTAGGCAATTCATACATTTTTGAAGGCCAAAATGTAAAAGGGTCCAAACCCTTCCTGATGGTATTGATTTTGAACTCTAGACACTTCTGCACCATCCTCTCCAGTCGTTCACCACGTGTCAGACTTGTACTCTGTTGTGCTGGTGCACGAGCTGGTGCAAAAAATGTGTGAAAGGACCCCCAGAAATTTCTTCTGCCACCTACTCTGCTGCTGCGGCTAATGTTTTGGCGTTGACAAACTGACGTGCTGGAGGTTGAAAGACTACAGCTGCGATGCACACTGTGTGCCTCACTGTTATCTTGGGGAAAACCTCTATTAAGGTTGCTTATAAGCTGGTTTCGATACTCCAACATAAGCGGGTCCCTTTCCAGGGTGGGAAGCATCTAGCAAAATTGACTCTTATAACGTGGATCTAACAGAGTGGCAACCCAGTAGTCAGCATTATTTCGAATCCTAACTATATGTGGATCATGTTGCAGATAGTGCATCAAGAAGGCACTCATATGTCGGGCTCTTGCAGAAGGTCCAAAGCCAGGCTGTATTGTGGGTTGCGTAACACTGATGCTTGTATCCTCTGTCACCTCCTGCCAACCACGTTCAAACGAGAGGGGATGTTTATCCTCTTCATCCTCTGACAGCTGCTCTCCCATCCCCTCTTCCTCCTCCATTAGTTCCTCTGCTCTTACACCTTCACTAACAGTTTGCCTCGTATCACCAAACCACCTTGATCACTGTAATCCACCGTCACTTGGCATACGCCTGTGTGACGACAGTCTGTAAATTTGAGACATTGGTATCCCATCCTCCTCTTCTTCTGGGGTCACCACCTATTGCCACAGGTTATTCAAAGTTTGCTCCAGCATGTATATGACCGGAACAGTAATGCTGATGACGGCATCGTCAGCGCTAACCAGTTTAGTAGCCATTTCAAAACCGTGCAGAAGGGTGCAGAGGTTCTTAATCTGTTCCCACTCCACAAACGTGATATGCCCCAAGTCCGTACTACATTGCCCCAAGCTATACGTCATGACATACTACATCAGAGCTCATTGCTGCTGGCACAGTCGCTGCAACATGTGCAGAGTGGAATTCCACCATGTCGGCATATCGCAGATCAACCTGTTAACTGGCATGGACAAAGACCTCTGTATCGATGCAATTCGATGACATGAGAGGTGCGAACGGCGGAAGTAAGCACATAGCTTCCGTACTTTGTGAAGCAGCTCATCCAGGCCAGGATATTGGCGGAGAAATCGCTGTACCACCAGGTTGAGGACGTGAGCCATGCAAGGCACGTGTGCGAGCTTGCCTCGGCCTAGGGCCGCTAACAGGTTCGCACCATTATCGCACATGACCTTCCCTGGCCCTAGGTTCAGCGGAGACAGCCATTGCTCAATCTGAGCCTGGAGAGCTCCACCTATATGACTGCAATCTACAAGGCATATTAATTTGAAGACTGCCTGATTATGGTGAGCCCTGACTGCGCAGTATGGAGGTGGTGTGTATTCTCTCTGCACCCTTGGAACGTGTGTCTCGTTAAGGCAGAGGTTGAGTGCGCAGGTGGAGGCCCTAGAGGAGGTGGAGGATGCAGAAGCAGCAGAGGAAGTGGGAAATACAGAGGTTTCTTCTGCAAGCCTTGGGGATTCCAAGATTTGTGGAGCAGTTCCTTCCCCGCCTGCCCCCACAGCCACCAGAGTCACCCAGTACCCAGTCAGCAAGATGTAATGCCCTTGGCCATGCTTACTCGTCCAGGTGTCTGTGGCGAAATGTACCGTGGGGCACGTAGATTTAGACAAGGAATGGGTGATGTTGTCTGCGACATGCTGGTGTAGCGCAGGCACAGTTTTCTTAGAGAAGTAATGGCGATTGGGCAACTGGTACTGGGTGACTGCGACAGCCATCAGTTTTCGGAAACCATCTGTATCTACCAGGCGGAAAGGCAGCATTTCCATGGCCAACAGATTGGAGATGGTGGAGTTCAACCTCTTAGCTTTGTCATGCGTAGGATGAAACAATCTTTTACGTGACCACAGCTGTGGGACCGAGGGCTGGCTAAGGTGCTGAGAGAGGGCGGAGTATGGTGAACCGGAAAAACTGGTGGAGCGTGAGTGAGGTGCAGATGTTACAGTGGATTGAGAAACATGCTGTGTGCTCGGTGAAACAAACACAGCAGGCATGTCCGCTTCCGTTACAGCTGAGGAGCTGTCACTCAGCCTGACTGGAGCGGGTAAAGAACCGGAGTTTCTGCGTGACAATACTTGGCATAGTAACAGAGGAGGAGGAAGAGACAGCGGATGCGTTTGATGTGGCAGCTGATGGTTGTTAAGGTGCGCTTGTCGGCATTTCAGGGCGGTAAGATTCTCAGCGTAAAGAATTTTGTTTGAGCATGTGAACGTTCATGCATAGTCAAATTATTTGCAGTTTTTCCCTCTACTGAGTTTTTTATTGCAAAGTTTGCAGATAATGTGAGTTGGCTCATCCTTTGCAGTGACAAAAAAGGCCCATGCTAGGCAACCCTTGCTGCCCCTGCGAGCTGCAGACCCGTGACCGCTGCTGGCCACAGCCATGGTTGTGGTTAAGGATGCAGTGCTCCTCATGCTTGCATCACTCCATGTCTGCGCCGTGGGGCGAAATGTAGCCTCCTCGTCTTCCTTCTCCACCTCCTCAGATGAGTTACTCGGCTGCGTAACTCTGTGTTCACACCAAATAGGATCTTCAACCTCGTCATCATCCAATGTGTTATCCCATTCCTCGCCCTCAGAGTGACCCCTCTCGTCTTGTTGCCCTCACAGCACAGTACAGTCCGCAAGAGCCTCAGGTATTTTAGTCTCATCGGGATCACCTCCCTCCCCTGCGGTTAACGTCTGGTGATGTGGGTCAGGAACCTGCTCGGACCCTACTTAGTCCTGCCCTGAATCCAAGCTAAAAAAAATTTGGGCATCGGAGCAGATGCTTTCCTTCCCTTGACTCAGTGACTTTGGAGTACACTTCTGATGCCCATGGTGTAGATTGGGTGAAGAGTTCTACAGACTCGCCCATCTGTGGTTCGCTACAGTCAGTTGGGCAGTTGGCCAGTTGTGATGCGGGGGAAGCATGGGTAATTGGGGTGCCACCTCTGTGGACTGTACTGCGTGTGATGTTGAGGTGGAAGAAGAAGAGGAGAGGGCATTGGAAGCAGAGCTTGCCATTCACTGGAGCACCTGCTCTTTCTGAGCTTTATCAACAAGTCGTATAGCTGTTCGGCTGCCAAAGGAAAGGAGTGCAGTAGGCAGTCTTTGGATAGGACCTGTTTGTGTTGGTTCACTAGTGCTTTCACTAACATTACCACGTACTCCACATACACCTTGAACACCAAGCCTATTCCCCCTTCCACCACGCCCTCTCTTTTTCCCACTCATGTTGGTCAGATACAATGGTAGAAGCACGCAATTAACCAAAGAAAAATACATTTTTTTTCTGTGCAATAGCTCAGCATACACCTGAATTTCAGCGACACTAAATGACAAAGTAAGATATGGCATGCCGTATAATGTTACTTACAGACAAAAGAAATTTGTTAATGTGCATAAGGCCGATAAAACCTACAAGATGTTCTCCAAACATTTTGAAACTTAGATGTCCCCTGCTGTATTACTTTAGGAACAGAAGAAATTTTTTTTTGAATGTGGATGAGGTCAGTATGACATAGAATATATGCTCCAAAATATTTCAAACTCAGATCTAGCCAGCTGTATCACTTTACTCAGAGCAAAAAATATTTTTGGATTACTCTGCATAAGCTCTGCGTTCAGCTCACTTTGACCGCCACTGACGTAGTAGCTGGCTTATAGCACTGTATGACTTTTGGCACAGGAAAAAATATTTTTTGGACTGGGCGTAGCAAGAGAAAAAATGTATTTTTTTACTCTGAAACCACCTGAAGTTCAACTCCACTAAAATAGTATCTGACACTTAAAAAAACTTTAGTGCTGTCGTCACTGCATTCTGGGTCTTCTATCCTTTGGATTACGATATCGGAGAGAATGAGACACAGGACAGGATGTTTGTGTCTAAACATGCTCTAAACTTTATTACAAAACACAGGGTTAATATACACCCTGAAGGCAGGAAACGGATTTGCCATATATGGTTCGATTATACAGTTTAGCTGAACAAGCGAGAAAGCTAGTTTCTGTATGCTTTAAAATATTTAATTAGACGTATCTGGCTAGCAAGGCCACGTTATCTTCTTGCAAGAACACATTATTGCTACAAGAAGAAACATCTGGCCAGGGAGGACACGATATTGATACAAGAAGGAACATTTCAACTGGTGTTGTTTTCACCTAAAATAACTGTCAGACTTATATAGCATAGCTGGGGTCTTTGAACTTGAGGGGCCTCATCTTCTGCTATAACATTCCATCCTTTTGTTCCTTCATTTATCAATATGAATCTCTATGTTTTCTTTTAGTACAACGCTGAATACACATTAGAAAAAGCTTAAAAACCAAATAAACCGCAAGGCACATTAGCAAAACCTGAAAAATAGCTTGCACTATACCAGCCAACCACCCACCGATACCTTTAAACCAATTTGCGGGATTTAGAAAGGAAAAGGTGTTTGCCCACCAGGAATCCTGATTCTTGAGGTTGACCTCATCATAAAGCTTCCTTAATTTTACAACATCTTCTAACTTATGCTTCAGCGTCAGTACACTAGAATTGTCTATCTAATGGCAGCATGCGGGCCCTATTATCTGGCACATCCCTCCTTGTGCTGCTGTTAAATAATCTAGTACAAGGGTATGTTGGTTCGTGACAATATTCAATTGATTCTGTACTGCAAGAGATCCGTTAACTACTTCTAAAATATCCCAAATCTGATCATCAAGATAGTCTGTAGCTTCTACTAATTTATCCCACATTTGTGTCAACATAGGGTATGTAAATAATGCACTGAAAAATTTGTTTACCCCTCCCATTTGAACTATATGGGGTCTCCCACTTGGTCTTTATTTATTGTCTGCTGATCGCTTATGCAGTGTATGTTTTGGGATAGACAAAGGATCTAGCTGGTCTGGAGTAACAATATAAGTTGCGGGTGTCAATCTGGCTAAAGTACAAGTTCCTGTTACTCCTACTGGGAGCCACTTGAAAGCCTTGTCTCCACATACCCAATACATGGATAAGGGGAGATTCCATAATGCTGAATGTTGCAGTATTAAACGGTGAACTAAATCAACAAACTTAGAAACATTTGACATCATACACCACCCAGGCTGCTGACCTAAGGGAGAACAATAGCCAGCATCAGGATTGCCACACGTAGGTGCACCTTTCTGATAACTTGAGCTTTCATTACACTGTAGATTGCCAAGTATTTTGGCACAGGTATCACTTGTCCCGTTTTTAAAATAGACATTATTCACCCAATTAGAAGTGTGTAGATATCTTTCCAACAGGGATGGTTTAAAGGCATCACTACTGTCTGAGGTGGGCTTGAAACTTACTTTTAACCCTTGTTGTGGTATCTTACCAAAATCCGTAATTTTTGTTTTGTTTCAGGGTACCCACTCCCCTCCTTTAAATGCTAAATACAACCTGGGAATTATTTGACCCGTCAGGTTCCTTTGCCACGACGGAAATTCTGTCCATCCTACTACGGGAATCCCAACAGTGGTATTCCACAGTCTCTGTGTGGCATTTTTGGCCCAAGTATCTGAACAGTTCACCCAAAAGTTTATCTCTTCCCATGAGACTGGGACAGCGATAAAGGGTATGCTAGTGGACGTCACAGGGGCATGTGTACATATCCAACAGTTAGCAATGGTCTGGTTTTGCTCCTTTAGTCCTTCGATTAGAGCAAGATGGTGTTTAATGAATCTATTGTCGTCTCCATCTGTGATGCTCAACCTAGTCCATGCACCTGTGGTTGTAAGTATGCAGGTAAGTATAAACAATGTCATCATTCTTTGTCCGCTGGTTCTCCTAGTATCTTTTTGCAATGGGATGCGTGGATCCAGGTCTCTGTTCCCTCTAACTTAGCGGCTGTACTTGTGGTCAGCAGAACTTGAAAGGGTCCGTCAAACCGTGGATCTAGGCTTTTCCTCACGTGTCTTTTTATAACCACCCAGTCTCCAGGTTGCAGCGTATGGCTGCTAGAGTCTTGATCTGGATCTGGAAGAGAACTGAAGACATTATCATGTATTTGCTTAATCTTTTTGTGTAAAGCCCTCACGTAGGAACTTAGCACATGGTTGTTCATTTCTAATGCTTGCGATTAGAAACACCCTAGGCTGGGTACGTTGCCAAACAATATCTCATATGGAGAGAGTCCAGTCTTTTTATTAGGCATGTATCTTGCTGAAAACAGAGCAAGCAGTAAACAGTCCGCCCATGGTTTTCCTGTCTCAGCCATGGCTTTCTGAATTTTTAATTTCAATGTCCCATTCAGTCTTTCCACTTTACCACTACTTTGCGGGTGATATGGGGTGTGGAATGCTTGCTGAATTCCAAGAGCTGACATGACTTCATTCATTATTTCACCTGTGAAGTGTGTACCTCTGTCACTCTCAATTACCTCTGGTACCCCATACCTGCAGACCACCTCCGCAAGCAGTTTCTTTGCGGTTGCCGCAGCCGTGGCTTTGGCAATCGGGAAAGCCTCTGGCCATCCTGAGAACAAATCAATACAGACCAACACATATTCCCATGATCTTGACTTTGGTAGCTGAATATAATCAATTTGCAGTCTTTGGAATGGATAGAGGGGCCGGGGGGTGTGTTTGGGTGGTGTTTTAACTACTCTACCCTGATTATGTGTAGCACATATCATGCACCCTTGTATCAGGCTTTCTATACAGGTGGAGAATCCTGGTGCCACCCAATGTTTCTGCATCACACTCATCACAGCCGTTTTTGATTGGTGTGTCGGCCCATGTAGTATCTGGGCAGCTGCTGGGTACAGTGCCTGTTATGCACACGCCCGGACTGACTGGCGTGTGCGGGTGTTGTGGTTCCACTGGACCATGGACCGGAGAGTGCCTGGAGGGGCGTGACTAAGTATCTGGCCGATCTGACCAAGGTGGCACGACGGCATACGACGCCAGTGCACCAGGGAGAAACCGGGCAGAGGGACCAGGTGCTACTCCAGGTCAAACTCCGGACACGGGGGTTGACCCACACTGGGATTACTGGAACAGGCAGGTTAGGCTGGCACAGACTGGTGGATGTAAGCAAACACGGCAGGTATGCAGATGGGTGGATACAGGCGAGTATGCAGGCAGGGAGGTACTGGCCGAAAGGACGGGCTGGAGCACAGAAAGGTTAAGACCCAGTACAGACTGGGTCACAGAACCGCAGATGCGGTAGACAACCACAGCAGAGAGGGAACGCCCGAAGCGGTGGGCAAGAACAGAGCAGGACGGGGCTGCAGGAGCAGCGAGCACAAGCAGGGCAGGACAGGACTGTCGGAGCAGCGGGCAGAAGCAGGGCAGGACAGGACTGCCGGAGCAGCGGGCAGAAGCAGGGCAGGACAGGACTGCCGGAGCAGCGGGCAGAAGCAGGGCAGGACAGGACTGCCGGAGCAGCGGGCAGAAGCAGGGCAGGACAGGACTGCCGGAGCAGCAGGCAGAAGCAGGGCAGGACAGGACTGCCGGAGAAGTGAGCAAAAGGGTCAGAGCGGATCAAGACTGCCGGAGCAGTGAGCAAAAGGGTCAGAGCGGAGCAAGGCTGCCGGAGCAGTGAGCAAAAGGGTCAGAGCGGAGCAAGGCTGCCGGAGCAGTGAGCAAGGAGTCAGAGCAGGACGGACAGGGCTCTGTTCACACGGAACAGACAGGAAGGGAAAGGCAGAGCCAGATACCCACAGGGTATTTGCAGTGAAGTAGCAAGTGGACCACAAACTCACAAACGGGAGTACAGAGACAACAAGCAGGAGTTAGGTACGAGTTCAGACTGCAGAAAAAGGAAAGGAACGGACATAGAGGCAAAACAGGTAAAGGATAGGAGAGAGTTCAGACTGGAACTGAGTGTACGGAAGAGACCGACACTGCAGCGGGATACAGGAGCGGGTCTGGGAATACAGCCCCCAGAGAGGCGGGACGAACAGGCAAGGAGCGAGTGCAGACAGGACAGACAAGATACAGGAACGGATCTAGGTAATAGGCCCCTAGAAGGCGGGAGGAACAGGCTAGGAGCGTGTTCAGACAGGCCTGGAAATACAGCCTCCAGGAAAGGCAGCAGGCAAGAGTACACAGACAGGACTCAGTTCAGACACGGGAACTGATACCACAAGGCAGGAGACATAGACAGGACTCAGTTCAGACACGGGAACTGATACTGCAAGACAGGAGAAATAGACAGGACTCAGTTCAGACAGGAACAGATACCGCAAGGCAGGGACACAAACAGGACTCTGTTCAGACGGGAACAGATACCGCAAGGCAGAGACACAAACAGGACTCTGTTCAGACGGGAACAGATACCGCAAGGCACAGACAGGCAGATCTAGGAATACGGCCCCTAGAAGGCGAAAGAACAGGCAAGAAGCGTGTTCACAAGAACAGACCACAGTTCAGACACAGAACTGGAAAACAGGCAGGAAAACAGGATAGGACCTGGCATGTCAGAGACAAAAAGCCGACTGACAGGACACAATGCTCAGGCGCCATCTTGAGGAAGAAGGTGGTATAAATACCCAAAGATGGACAGCAATAGGCTGAAGGTGCAACAGGGGCGTGTCCACAGCAGGTACAAGAAACAGGAAGTTCAGTGGGCGTTGCCCTATGCAGCCAAAACAGACAAACAGACAGCAAGGAGGGAAGCCAGAGAGAAATTCTGGACTGGAGATCAAGTGCGCGCTCTTGCACAGTGGGAGATGGACCACCATGCAAGGACGCCGCCAGGTATGTTACAGTGCCCTTGGAAGGCATCGTCGTGTTTCGTGTCCCTTTCCCCCATACCCCATTTGCTTCATTCAGGCATGCACCTTCCTTTAACCACTTATCAACCTCCTCCTTTTGAGCCTGAGCCTGCATTTGGGATAAGATGTCCTCCGAAACAAAGGGGTTTTTAGGGGCACTTAGCTGACGTACTGTTGGCCCTTGTTGCGGCTTACAGGCTGCTGTTTTTGCCACTGAATCTGCCATCGCGTTTCCTCTACTCACCTGGTCGGTGCATCTGGTATGTGCTCTTACCTTTATGATGGCTACTTTTTTGGGTAGTTGTAGTGCATCAATTAACTGCTGGACCGCATCAGCATTCTTAATGGGGTGTCCTGCTGCTGTCAGGAAACCTCTTGACTTCCATATGGGACCAAAATCATGCGCTATACCGAATGCGTACCTAGAATCCGTGTAAATGTTAACAACACTACCTTCTGCTAGTTTACAGGCCTCGGTTAGGGCCCTAAGTTCGGCCTCTTGCGCCGATTGGTTTGGGAGCATTGGTTCTTCCTTGATTACTGCATTGAGGGAGACAACTGCATATCCAGTATGGAAAGTACCTGAATCGTCCTGATGACGGGATCCATCTACAAAAAAATTCAAAATCTGCATTTTCTAATTCATGTTCAAATACAGTAGGTAAACCTGCCGTTTCTTGTGCCATCATTTGTACACAGTCATGAGGAACATCCTCTCTTGGATCTTCCTTAAATAGCACAGTACCTGACCCCTCCTTTAGATCCGAGAGAGGTAACAAAGTTGCTGGATTCAGGGTAGTACACCTCTGTAAAGAAACATTGGGAGGCATTAACAGTGCACATTGTAACCTGAGATGACGTGCTGCTGAGAGGTGAGCGGGTTGCACTTGGTTCAATATAGTGTAGACATCATGAGGTGTTAGCACGGTGAGCGGATGATCTAGAACAATGTCTGCGGATTTATGGAGTAATAGTCCAACAGCATGCAGAGCACGTACGCAGGATGGTGCACCTCTGGCTACCGCATCTAATCTGCCACTAAAATAGGCAACAGGTCTCTGATTATCACCGTGTGTTTGAGTTAAAACTCCTGCTGCATGTCCAGCTTGTTCATGAAGGTACAGAGTAAATGGGAGCTCATAGTTAGGGGTGCCCAAAGCTGGAGCGGCCAAAATACGGTTTTTGAGTGAATAAAAACAGTCTATTGCCTCTGGTGTTAGTACAAAAGGTGTTGGGGTAAGACAGTCATAGAGGGGCTGAATCAAAATAGAGACAGCATGAATCCACTGTCTGCAATAGGAGACCAGTCCAAGAAAAGTTCTGAGGGCTGCAACAATGTTAGGGACGGTGAATGCCTGTACTGCTTGTTTATGTGCATTTGTTAAATGACGAGCTCCTGGTGTAATGCAATGTCCCAAAAAGGTGACTGAAGATTTACAAAACTGAAGCTTATCTTTCGATGCCTTGCAGCCAGCGTGACAGAGAAACAACATAAGCGATATAGTTGCACTATGACATTGTTTCCTAGAAGGGGCACAAATGAGCAGGTCATCGACATATTGCAGAACAACGATATGTGGTTCAGACCATCCCTCCAGTATTTCCTGCAGACTTGCAGTGTACATTGTGGGTGAATTCTGGGCACCCTGTGGCAACACTGTCCATGTATATTGACTGCCCTGGAATGTGAAAGCAAACAGGTACTGGCAGTCAGGATGTAATGGTACACTGAAAAATGCATTTGCCAAATCGACCACTGAAAAGCAAAGAGAGTTAGAAGGTATCTGTGACAGGAGAGTATGCGGGTTGGGCACAACTGGTGTTAGAAGTTCTGTGGCTTTGTTAACCACCCGAAGGTCATGGACCATTCTATATGCGGCTGCTTGTCCTGGCACGCTCTTTTTCTTTACTGGGAACAGGGGAGTGTTGCAAGGGGACTGGGTTTTGACTAGGACTCCCCTGTGTAGTAATTTTTGGACTTGCTGGGCTATGGCATTCTCCTGAGCCGAGCTAAGGGGATACTGCTTCTGTTGAGGCAAAATTGCTCCTGGTTTTAATTTTACCATTACTGGTTGAACTCTTAACCTACCGACATCTGTTTTGTCTGAGGCCCAAAAATCATGTGGCGCAGCATGCTCCAATATCGGGGGAAACTCATTTGTCTCTTCTATGCTGGCAATATCTAGTGACATAATTTTGCAAAGGGTACTTGGTTTTAAACCTGGGGTCATGGTGACAGTGCCATCGGGATGATATTCAATATGTGCTTGTAATTGGGACAACACATCATTTCCCAAAAGGTTACATTGGCCTCGGGGCGATACCATGAGCTGGCTATGTACAGTAGCTCCTTGAATTTGCAGGGGAATTCTCTTAGTGACAGGGAGCAGGATAGACGGGGAATTGAAGGGGGTGGCAATGACATGATGTGAAAAATCAGTGTCAGTGTATGGCCAATCACCTTGCGTAATTACTGAATTGTCGGCTCCTGTATCTACTTGGAAATCGATTTCATGTCCCCCTGGTAGGTTCACCTGCACTATACAACTGGGAGTTGATGGGGAAGGAAATGAGGGGGTTCATGTGCAAGCTACCCTCATCCTATGGGGGCGTTGTTTGGTCAGCTGGAGGACCCGTACTCCGAGCATTTGGATACGGGTTGGTCCTACAGTCCTTTCTAAAATGTCCTGGCTTTTTACATCCGTAACATAGTCTCTGTCCTCCTCCTGCAGTCTGTCCTTTGCCTCTGTTGTTTCTAGGGGTAGTCTCTACTATGTGTATTCTGGCAGCTCTCTTTGCCTGCGCTATGTCATGCTGTGCCCCCTGGGCTATTCTAGCCAAATCCTCAGCCTTCACTGATCTCCAGTCTGGTCTACTTGCTTTTACCTTCTCTGCAATCTCCTTCTTTAGTCCATTCATGAAAGCACTTGCTAATACCCTCTCACTAGTCTTATTTTAGGGAATAAATCCCATTTCTGACCAAGTTCTCCTTAGTGCCCAAAAGTAATCTTTGGGGTCTTCTTCCTTACCTTGAACCCGGTCCTCTAGTGTAACCTGCCTCTCTGCCTGTCTGTCTTTACATGCCTTTTCCAACGCTGCTGCGAATAGGACTCCAGCTGCTGCATCATTAGATTCTGCATCTACGGGTCCGTTCCCATTGGCATACTGTTTTTTTGTCTCATCTATCAACCTATAATAGCGGGCTTCATCTGCCAATTTTCCCTTAATTACCCCCTGTAGATCCAACCTAGTTGCATTGTACGTTTCCTGTATGGTTCCTATCATTCTGGCAAAACCCATAGGAGACTGGGACGGATCTGGCAGCTGGGAGATCAACACCAACTGCTCTGAAGGACTCCATGGTCTATACATTAACATTGTGTGAGCTTCCTGTCCTGGGACTTGCTGGTCCGCTCCCAGTGCACCAGGGGCTCCCGGTATTACTATTGTTCTCATTGGAAAAAGACTAGCTGGGTGGGGTCTTGGTCCTCCACATGCCACACAGATGTATACTGTCAAGGGGTTCTGCTGTCCACATCTGGGGCAAACCCAACATTTAGGTTCCTGGGAATTCTGATACTGGGGTGGGGGTGACGTCGGGAGCGGACAGGGAGGAAAATCTGTCATTCCAGTTTTTGTCAGTCTGTAACATCCGTCTCCTAATTCTTCAATCTTTCCTTCAAAATAAGCGCATGCATTCATCCATACATCCACTGTCTTCAACAGACCCTTATCTTTCAGCCATCCATGATAGGAGTTAAAGAAGGATTTCCATTTCTCTCCATTCATCTCTCCATTCTCATTCATTCCCGCTTTACACAATATTTTGTCAATTCCAATCAGTGCCTGTTTCCCTTCTCTGTGTACCACTAATTCTTTGGCAGTAATGCCTTCCTTGGCATTTTGGTTCCCCATTTTTTCGGTTCTCCTCACTTAGACTCCTCAGTCACTTAGACAATGGTCACTTAGACAATGGGCCACAAAGGTTTCTGAACCATTCCACTACTTGCCCTCCAGGACTTATACGCCAACCAGAAAAACAGACCAAAAACACCGATCCCGATACACACCCACAACACAATCATCGGATCCATGCTTTCATTCTTAAGTTTTTCCAAAGGATAGAAGGCAGGACTGACAATTTATCTGAGGGATTCTACTGGTTCAAAGGGACCTGAGCCAGACAACAATCTGTGAATTACCTGGGGAGTCGACCGCTCGGGGGTGAGGGAGTCTCTTCTATGCAGTGATATAATTAGGTAAAATATAACAGTTATTCTTTTCTCAGCGCTGTATATATCACCAACAGAGAGCTTTACTCGTCCCACGTCTCGGACCGGTCGAGCACCCCTGGGTAGATTAACTCAAGGTCCCTTTTCGGGCGCCAGCTGTCGTCACTGCATTCTGGGTCTTCTATCCTTTGGATTACGATATCGGAGAGAATGAGACACAGGACAGGATGTTTGTGTCTAAACATGCTCTAAACTTTATTACAAAACACAGGGTTAATATACACCCTGAAGGCAGGAAACGGATTTGCCATATATGGTTCGATTATACAGTTTAGCTGAACAAGCGAGAAAGCTAGTTTCTGTATGCTTTAAAATATTTAATTAGACATATCTGGCTAGAAAGGCCACATTATCTTCTTGCAAGAACACATTATTGCTACAAGAAGAAACATCTGGCCAGGGAGTAGTGTTGAGCCACCCCCGTAGTGTTCGGGTTCGGTTCGTCGAACACCGGGATGTTCGAGGAACTGTTCGTCGAACTGTTCGTCGAACACCTTAGAACACCGTCGAACATCGTTAAAACCAATGGCAGGCAAACAAAAACACATAGAAACACATAGAAAACACCGTCAAAGGTGTCCAAAAGCTGACAAACTGCTCAGAAGACGCTTTCTTTAAAAAAGCCGGCCGGCAATTCAGCAGCGGCATACACCGGTACCCGACAATTTAGACAAGAAGGAATAGAGCCTCACACATAGATTAGATAGATAGAAACATGTCAGTCACATATATATGAAGTACAGTGACAGTGTTGCTTACTGTACTTGTCATTTAGTGTAAAGGATTTATTAAAAAATATAATAGTGTTTTCATGCACTGTCTCTTTAAAAAAGCCGGCCGGCAATTCAGCATCTGTACCCGACAATTTATAACAGACAGAATAGAGCTTCACACATAGATTAGATAGATAGAAACATGTCAGTCACATATATATGAAGTACAGTGACAGTGTTGCTTACTATACTTGTCAATTAGTGTAAAGGATTTATTAAAAAATATAATAGTGTTTTCATGCACTGTCTCTTTAAAAAAGCCGGCCGGCAATTCAGCATCTGTACCCGACAATTTATAACAGACAGAATAGAGCTTCACACATAGATTAGATAGATAGAAACATGTCAGTCACATATATATGAAGTACAGTGATAGTGTTGGTTACTGTACTTGTCATTTAGTATTAAAATAAAGGATTTATTATTAAAAAAAATTGGCGTGGGGTTCCCCTTAATTTTAGTCTCTAGCGGAGGTTAAGCAGACAGCTGGGGCAGATGTTTGAAGCCTGGGAAGGGGGTAATACCCACGGAGCTTCACAGGCTACTAATATGAGCCCCCAGCTGAATACATAGCGTTTACTAGCTATTAAAATGGGGGACCCCCCAAAAAAAATGACGTGGGGTCCCCCCTAATTTAATAGCTAGCAAAGGCTAGGCAGACAGCTGGGGGCTGATATTAATAGCCCAGGAAGGGAGCCATGAATATTGGCCCCCTCCCAGGCTAGAAACACCAGCCGTCAGCCGCCCCAGAAATGGCGCATTCATAGGATGCGCCAATTCTGGCACTTAGCCTCGCTCTTCCACGCTGCCCTGTAGCGGTGGCAGGGGGTAATAGGGCTGGGGTTGATGTCAGCTTATAATGCCAGCTGACATCAAGCCCAGGTTAGTAATGGAGAGGCGTCTATAAGACACCCCCATTACTAACCCCATAGTGAAAGTTAAAAGAAAACACAAACACCCAGAATAAAGTCCTTTAATTGAAATAAAGACACAATCCTTTATTGTTCTAAATTAAACCATACTTACCATCACGCCCATTCCAGCTGAAGCCAACGATCTCCTGCAATAAAAGAAAAATAATAAAGCAACCTCATCCTTACCTTTCCATGGTTCCCACGACAGCTTCAGCTCTGCTACATCGAGATGACAGGCTGGACCGCAGCAGAACGCTGCCATCCAGCCTGTCATCCCGCAGACACTGAGAAGCGCAGGCATGCTTGCGCTCTGCAGTGTCTGGCTGTGACGGCATAAAGATGAGACGAGTTCATGTCCAATGAACTCGGCTCACCTCATGCACGTCACTGACAGCGTGGGAAAATTCTCACGCTGAAGCGCTGAGTGCAGGAGAATTCTCCCACGCTGTCAGTGACGTGCATAAGGTGAGCTCATGTCCAATGAACTCAGCTCACCTCCTGCACGTCACTGACAGCGTGGGAGAATTCTCCTGCACTCAGCCCTTCAGCGTGAGAATTCTCCCACGCTGAAGCGCTGAGTGCAGGAGAATTTTCCCACGCTGTCAGTGACGTGCATAAGGTGAGCTCATGTCCAATGAACTCAGCTCACCTCCTGCACGTCACTGACAGCGTGGGAGAATTCTCCTACACTCAGCGCTTCAGTGTGAGAATTCTCCCACGCTGAAGCGCTGAGTGCAGGAGAATTTTCCCACGCTGTCAGTGACGTGCATGAGGTGAGCCGAGTTCATTGGACATTAACTCGGCTCATCTGGATGCCCTCACAGAGAGACACTGTGGAGCGCAAGCAAGCCTGCGCTTCTCAGTGTCTGCGGGATGACAGGCTGGATGGCAGCGTTCTGCTGCGGTCCAGCCTGTCATCTCGATGTAGCAGAGCTGAAGCTGTCATGGGAACCATGGAAAGGTAAGGATGATGTTGCTTTATTATTTTTCTTTTATTTCAGGAGATCGTTGGCTTCAGCTGGAATGGGCGTGACGGTAAGTATGGTTTAATTTAGAACAATAAAGAATTGTGTGTTTATTTCAATTAAAGGACTTTTGTCTGGGTGTTGTGTTTTTTTTAAATACTTTACTAGAAATTCATGGTGGTCATGTCTAATTCTGGCGTGACCCCATGAATTTTGGGCTTGGGGCCAGCTGATAATGCCAAGCTGGCCCTAACCCCTTTATTACCCAGTGAGCCACCGCATCAGGGCCCTGGATGAGTTGGGTACAGCGCCAGAAGATGGCGCTTCTATGAACGTGCCATTTTCCGGGGTGGCTGCGGACTGCAATTTGCAGCGGGGGTGGCCCAGAAAGCTTGGGCCTCCCTGCGCTGCGGATTCCAGCCCCCAGCTGCCTAGTTGTACCTGGCTGGACACAAAAACAGGGCGAAGCCCCACGTAAATTTTCTTTAAATTATTTCATGAAATAATTAAGAAAAAAGGGCTTCCCTATATTGTTGTGTCCGGCCAGGTACAAATAGGCAGCTGGTGGTTGGGGCAGCCCGTTCCTGCCTGCTGCACCTGACTGGACACAAATATAGTGCGAAGCCCCACGTCAATTTTTTTTTAATTATTTCATGAATTTCCTGAAATAATTTAAAAAAATTGAAGTGGGGCTTCGCACTATATTTGTGTCCAGCCAGGTACAGCAGGCAGGAATGGGCTGCCCCCAACCACCAGCTGCCTATTTGTACCTGGCCGGACACAACAATATAGGGAAGGCCTTTTTTTCTTAATTATTTCATGAATTTCATGAAATAATTAAAAAAAATTGAAGTGGGGCTTTGCACTATATTTGTGTCCAGCCAGGTACAGCAGGCAGGAACGGGCTGCCCCCAACCACCAGCTGACTATTTGTACCTGGCCGGACACAACAATATAGGGAAACCCTTTTTTTCTTAATTATTTCATGAATTTCATGAAATAATTAAAAAAAAAATACGTGGGGCTTCGCCCTATTTTTGTGTCCAGCCAGGTACAACTAGGCAGCTGGGGGCTGGAATCTGCAGCGCAGGGAGGCCCAAGCTTTCTGGGCCCCCCCCCGCTGCAAATTGCAGTCCGCAGCCACCCCGGAAAATGGTGCGTTCATAGAAGCGCCATGTTCTGGCGCTGTACCCAACTCATCCAGGGCCCTGGTGCGGTGGCTCACTGGGTAATAAAGGGGTTAGGGCCAGCTTGGTATTATCAGCTGGCCCCAAGCCCAAAATTCATGGGGTCACGCCAGTATTAGACATGACCGCCATGAATTTCTAGTAAAGTATTTAAAAAAAACACAACACCCAGAATAAAGTCCTTTAATTGAAATAAACACACAATTCTTTATTGTTCTAAATTAAACCATACTTACCATCACGCCCATTCCAGCTGAAGCCAACGATCTCCTGCAATAAAAGAAAAATAATAAACCAACCTCATCCTTACCTTTCCATGGTTCCCACGACAGCTTCAGCTCTGCTACATCGAGATGACAGGCTGGACCGCAGCAGAACGCTGCCATCCAGCCTGTCATCCCGCGGACACTGAGAAGCGCAGGCATGCTTGCGCTCCTCAGTGTCTCGCTGTGACGGCATCCAGATGAGCCGAGGTCATGTCCAATGAACTCGGCTCACCTCATGCACGTCACTGACAGCGTGGGAGAATTCTCACGCTGAAGCGCTGAGTGCAGGAGAATTCTCCCACGCTGTCAGTGACGTGCATGAGGTGAGCTCATGTCCAATGAACTCAGCTCACCTCATGCACCTCACTGACAGCGTGGTAAAATTCTCCTGCACTCAGCGCTTCAGCGTGAGAATTCTCCCACGCTGTAAGTGACGTGCATGAGGTGAGCCGAGTTCATTGGACATGACCTCGGCTCATCTTTATGCCGTCACAGAGAGACAATGTGGAGCGCAAGCATGCCTGCTCTTCTCAGTGTCTGCGGCATGACAGGCTGGATGGCGGCGTTCTGCTGCGGTCCAGCCTGTCATCTCGATGTAGCAGAGCTGAAGCTGTCGTGGGAACCATGGAAAGGTAAGGATGAGGTTGCTTTATTATTTTATTTTTATTACAGGAGATCGTTGGCTTCAGCTGGAATGGGCGTGATGGTAAGCATGGTTTAATTTAGAACAATAAAGAATTGTGTCTTTATTTCAATTAAAGGACTTTATTCTGGGTGTTTGTGTTTTTTTTAACTTTGACTATGGGGTTAGTAATGGGGGTGTCTTATAGACGCCTCTCCATTACTAACCTGGGCTTGATGTCAGCTGGCATTATAAGCTGACATCAACCCCAGCCCTATTACCCCCTGCCACCGCTACAGGGCAGCGTGGAAGAGCGAGGCTAAGTGCCAGAATTGGCGCATCCTATGAATGCGCCATTTCTGGGGCGGCTGACGGCTGGTGTTTCTAGCCTGGGAGGGGGCCAATATTCATGGCTCCCTTCCTGGGCTATTAATATCAGCCCCCAGCTGTCTGCCTAGCCTTTGCTAGCTATTAAATTAGGGGGGACCCCACGTCATTTTTTTGGGGGGGTCCCCTATTTTAATAGCTAGTAAAGGCTATGTATTCACCTGGGGGCTGATATTAGTAGCCTGGGAAGCTCCGTGGGTATTACCCCCTTCCCAGGCTTCAAACATCTGCCCCAGCTGTCTGCTTAACCTCCGCTAGAGCCTAAAATTAAGGGGAACCCCACGCCAATTTTTTTAATAATAAATCCTTTATTTTAATACTAAATGACAAGTACAGTAACCAACACTATCACTGTACTTCATATATATGTGACTGACATGTTTCTATCTATCTAATCTATGTGTGAAGCTCTATTCTGTCTGTTATAAATTGTCGGGTACAGATGCTGAATTGCCGGCCGGCTTTCTTAAAGAGACGGTGCATGAAAACACTATTATTTTTTTTAATAAATCCTTTACACTAAATGACAAGTACAGTAAGCAACACTGTCACTGTACTTCATATATATGTGACTGACATGTTTCTATCTATCTAATCTATGTGTGATTCTCTATTCCTTCTATTCTAAATTGTCGGGTACCGCTGCTGAATTGCCGGCCGGCTTTCTTAAAGAGACGGTGCATGAAGACACTATTATTTTTTTTAATAAATCCTTTACACTAAATGACAAGTACAGTAAGCAACACTATCACTGTACTTCATATATATGTGACTGACATGTTTCTATCTATCTAATCTATGTGTGATTCTCTATTCCTTCTATTCTAAATTGTCGGGTACCGCTGCTGAATTGCGGCCGGCTTTTTTAAAGAGACGGTGCATGAAAACACTATTATTTTTTTTTATAAATCCTTTACGCTAAATGACAAGTACAGTAAGCAGCACTTTCACTGTACTTCGTATATATGTGGCTGACATGTTTATATCTATCTAATCTATGTGTGAAGCTCTATTCTTTCCGTTCTAAATTGTCGGGTACCGGTGTATGCCGCTGCTGAATTGCCGGCTTTTCATGTTTCACTGTTGGCACTGTTCCCATCGATTTGGGCAATCACTGTAATGCCACAACCTCCATGGCTGTGGCATTACAGTGAGTGGCAGACAATCCCTGCATGATTGGTGCTCTAAATAGCGCCAGACATGCAGGACACGCTTTTGGTGCACGAACAGTTATCGAACATAACCTCGAACAGCCGAATTTTTTGCAAATCGTTCGGGTTCGTCGAACAACTTGAACACCGCCCAAAACAGCTCGAATTTGAGATTGGCGAACAGTTCTAGTCGAACACCGCTCATCTCTACCAGGGAGGACACGCTATTGATATAAGAATGAACATTTCAACTGGTGTTGTTTTCACCTAAAATAACTGTCAGACTTATATAGCATAGATGGGGTCTTTGAACTTGAGGGGCCTCATCTCCTGCTATAACATTACACACAGCTTTCAATTTCACAATAGCAACAGAAAAAAAAAAAAGATTTTGTGCTCTGCAGACTGTGCAGAGCACAATTTCAACCCCACTAAATGAAAAGGTGCATTGCGCTTGCTTGATCACATTAGCAAGTGCAAAAAAAGATTCAAGGTATACTGAGACATGGAGCTCTATGCCAGCGGTGCACAGCACTATTGTTTGGCATGGGCCCTCTGTTTCTGTCAGAATCTCAGTACTTGCACAAGAACACCAAAAATGTGCTGCACCAGCGGTTGCAGAGGTACACAGGCCAAGAATTATCTACACTCTCTGACTACCACACAAGCGCCCATCTATCTAGCTAACATCTCTCATTACACAGGAGAACACTGAGCTGTGTCTGTCTCCAGCATTGACATGAATATAATGGCGCTGAGAGAACATGGCCGCTTTTTCAATTGAGAGGACATGTGATTTCTGCAGCCAACTGCAGAAGCCCTTATGTCTGGACAGTATAGATGCTTCCTGCGCTATGAATGGCTGGCCGCGCTTTCCTCAGTTAAAAATACCGCCCACAGGAAAAAAAAAAAACAGTGCGCCGCTGATCTGACCTGTTCTAAGCTCTCCACAGCCCCCACACTCAACTGGCACATGTCCCCGCTCATCATACACTTGCACTATGCTAACAAAACTGTTGCCTTGTATTTGCGGTCCCGCGCAAATTCGTCAAACTTTTCAGATTTTAAGAAAATTTGCTTGCCTTTGCGATCACAAATCTGAATGTGCCATATTCATGCCAAATTTGAAACTTTCGAACATTCGCCGAACAAATTCGCTCAACACTAGTCACAAGCACCTTCCTGTTGCACGTGTAGCGATGCACTGAGGAGGAAGGGGTGCCCGAGCTTGGAAGCTACCGAAGCCGACTATTACCTACCTTCCATACTTTCAGAAATGTGATGAAAACAAACTTGCTTGGGGTTTAATGGACTACGTGCGACTAATTACAGGTTAAGCCTTACCCTGTTTGTTGTGTTAGCCAGGAACATTCATGCTCTCTTGGTTGTCTTCTTTGCTGGCTTATCCAGTCAGATCAAAGATGAAGTCTTTGATCCAACTGGTCTAGGAAACTGGTAGAGATTTGCCATCCTTTCTTGATGACATAATGCCCCTTGCCACCCGAGTGCCCTTGAGTTTTATAGGGTAGTCTATGGAAAAATGCTTGATTTGCATGGACCACATACTTTTTTGCACAAAATGATTATATATTATTGCTAGGTGAGCACTGGAGCATGTTGATACAATGCAAGCCCAATGCACAGATCTGTTAAATGCATCAAAAAGTTGCAGAATGGCAATATAAAGCACTTACATATTTTTAACACCTCTTGTCTATATCTCAGTGTATCTCACCACTAACCAAATAATGGCACTTACACCAATGATTTTACTGCAACATTTACTCCAATTGTTTTGTACAGAGTCTCCTAAATGGCAGCTAGTAATTATTGGAGATTCCGAAACACAGTTATCAAGGCACCCCTCTTATAATATATCATATTGCAAGTATTGACTACTTGGAAGTCAATAGTGGCATTTAGCAATCCCAAATAAAACATGCAACTTATTACATGATCTAAATGTTTTCTTAACTGAAAGAAATCAATCTTTTCTATTAAGGCATTCTGTCAGATGGATATTCCAATTTTATTCAAGGTAATTGATGGCAGAAACAATGAAGAAAACCGATTTGATCCTTGAGTTACTCAATCTACCATAATATCCTTAGAGACTATGAAAGATCTTAATTGCTTGTTTTATTTCTAGCCCTTGAAAGCACAGTATAAATTAATACAGGTTAACATTGTCTAAATATTACATTTCCTGACAGGCAATTCTTATTTGACTTCACAAAGCAATTCCTGAATAATAATAATAATAATAATAATAATAATAATAATAATAAAATTATGTTGTCCTTTATGTTTCTCAAATATTTTTATATTGTGGAAAGTTTCAACATGCTTTATTCACCTTATTAGGGTATTTCAGCCGATAACATTTATTAGCTTTATACAAGGCTATCTCCATAATTTCCATGGTGATGTTTGGAGCAGCAACATGCATGTTGCTAGACTGATATTTCACACAAACTCCTCACCGTGATTCTGCTGGGGTAGTGCGGGGCAAAAAAAAATTGTGTGCCGTGTTTTAATGATTTATATAGGTTTCAGTGTTTGGACTCTTGATATATGATATACATTATTTCCAGGAATACCTCTTCTAATAAAATCTAAATTCTAGAAAATATACAGCTGTCAAAAATATTGGTGCTTAGTTTTGTTTTTATCTTCCAGGCTAGACGACTGGGCTACACCATCTACAAAACCACTTATCTTGTGCTTTTTTTTTTGCGTGACAGGATTGTGGGTGCCCAATAACCATAGATATTTGTGGGGAGCTATGGTTAGCCCACTTGGTCTGAATCCACATAAAAGCTACTGTAGCAATAATTGTTTAACAGGAACCTGTCATATGATGCATATTGCCCAGATCATAGGTAGCATGAATCACAATATAGACTGGCTTCTGCATTAGCAACATCTATATTTTACTCTGAGTTTCAGACAAAACCTTGAAACACTAAAAGTGTTGCTGGGGACAAGGTGACTAGTCCAAGAAGAATGTTCCTTCAAGCTTCTCCGTGCTCCCAGTTTAGACAGATTGGCAGGTCTCTTCCTAAACACTAGAGATGAGCGGTGTTCGACTAGAACTGTTCGCCAATCTCAAATTCGAGCTGTTTTGGGCGGTGTTAGAGTCGTTCCATGAACCCGAACGATTTGCAAAAAAAAGTCCTTTAATTGAAATAAACACACAATTCTTTATTGCTCTAAATTAAACCATACTTACCATCACGCCCATTCCAGCTGAAGCCAATGTCTTCTGCAATAAAAGTAAAATAATAAAGCAACATCATCCTTACCTTTCCATGGTTCCCACGACAGCTTCAGCTCTGCTACATTCACATGACAGGCTGGATCGCAGCCGAAAGCTGCCATCCAGCTTGCCATGCCGCAGACACTGAGAAGCGCAGGCATGCTTGTGCTCCTCAGTGTCTCGCTGTGACGGCATAAAGATGAGCGGAGGTCATGTCCAATGAACTCAGCTCACCTCATGTACGTCACTGACAGCGTGGGAGAATTCTCCTGCGCTCAGCGCTTGAGCAGGAGAATTCTCGCACGCTGGGATGGCATTGAGATGACAGGCTGGATCACAGCTGAGCGCTGCCATTCAGCTTGTCATCCTTCAGAGACACTGCAGAGCGCAGGCATGCTTATCTATGAAGGATGGCCTGTCATCTCAATGCCATCCCAGCGTGGGAGAATTCTCCTGCTGAAGCACTGAGAATGTTGGTAATTATTTTACTTTTATTGCAGAAGACATTGGCTTCAGCTGGAATGGCCGTGATGGTAAGTATGGTTTAATTTAGAACATTAAAAAATGGTGTGTTTATTTCAATTAAAGGACTTTATTCTGGGTGTTGTGTTTTTTTAAATACTTTACTAGAAATTAATGGCTGTCATGTCTAATTTTGGCGTGACCCCATGAATTTCGGGCTTTGGGCCAGCTGATAATGCCTAGCTGGCCCTAACCCCTTTATTACCCAGTGAGCCAACGCACCAGGGCCCTGGATGAGTTGGGTACAGTGCCAGAAGATGGCGCTTCTATGAACGCGCCATTTTCTGGGGTGGCTGCGGACTGCAATTTGCCGCAGCGGGGGCCCAGAAAGCTTGGGCCTCCCTGCGCTGCAGATTCCAGCCCCCAGCTGCCTAGTTGTACCTGGCTGGACACAAAAATAGGGCGGAGCCCCACGTATTTTTTTTTTAAATTATTTCATGAAATTCATGAAATAATTTAAAAAAAAAGTTCTTCCCTATATTGTTGTGTCCGGCCAGGTACAAATAGGCATCTGGTGGTTGGGGGAAGCCCGTTCTTGTATGCTGTACCTGGCTGGCATACAAAAATATGGCGAAGCCCACGTCAGAATTTTTGGGAAAAATGAATTAAAAAATAATAAAAAAATAATAATAATTTAGGGACTGCATCTTTATTAACCCCTCACGTGGAGGGGTTAATAAAGATGCAGTCCCTTAATGTGTTTTTTTTAAAATTTTTATTGAATTTTTCACCAAAAATTTGACGTGGCCTTCGCCATATTTTTGTTTCCAGCCAGGTACAGCAGGCAGGAACGGGCTGCCCCCAACCCCTAGATGCCTATTTGTACCTGTCTGGAAACAAAAATACAGGGAAGCCCTTTTTTTAATTATTTCATGAATTTCATGAAATAATAAAAAAAAAAAATACATGGGGCTTCGCCCTATTTTTGTGTCCAGCTAGGTACATCTAGGCAGCTGGGGGCTGGAATCCGCAGCGCAGGGAGGGCCAAGCTTTCTGGGCCAACCCCCCCTGCTGCAAATTGCAGTCCGCAGCCACCCCAGAAAATGACGCCTTCATAGAAGCACCATCTTCTGGCGCTGTACCCAACTCATCCAGGGCCCTGGTGCGGTGGTTCACTGGGTACTAAAGGGGTTAGGGCCAGCTAGGCATTATCAGCTGGCCCTAAGCCCGAAATTCATGGGGTCACGCCAATATTAGACATGACCGCCATGATTTTCTAGTAAAGTATTTAAAAAAACACAACACCCAGAATAAAGTCCTTTAACCCTAGAATGCATGACCATAAAAATCTACTTTTTCACATACCTGGGGCCTTTTAGGCCCGTGTGCAAATAACATGGAATAACTCAAACAAAAATGACAAACAACTATATACCTGAGGAATACCTAGAGTTTCAAAATTCTAACTAAAGTAATCTTGCAGAAAATAGAAAACAATTAACAGGGCGAGCCTGCGAGGCCCCAGGTATGTATTCTAGGGTTAATTGAAATAAACACAAAATTTTTTAATGTTCTAAATTAAACCATACTTACCATCACGCCCATTCCAGCTGAAGCCAATGTCTTCTGCAATAAAAGTAAAATAATAAAACAACATCATCCTTACCTTTCCATGGTTCCCACGACAGCTTCAGCTCTGCTACACTGACATGACAGGCTGGATCGCAGCCGAAAGCTGCCATCCAACTTGCCATGCCGCAGACACTGAGAAGTGCAAGCATGCTTGTACTCCTCAGTGTCTCGCTGTGACGGCATCCAGATGAGCCGAGGTCATGTCCAATGAACTCGGCTCACCTCATGCACGTCACTGACAGCGTGGGAAAATTCTCCTGCGCTCAGCGCTTGAGCAGGATAATTCTCCCACTCTGGGTTGGCATTAAGATGACAGGCTGGATGACAGCTGAGTGCTGCCATCCAGCATGCCATCCTTCATAGACACTGCAAAGCACAGGCAATTCTGAGCAAAATTGTTTACAAACTTGCCTTTCCAGAAAATCTACGTCAGTTAATTCCCTTATATTGGCTACTTCGGCCCATCCTACTGCAGTGGTCAAATCAATACCCATTGGCCAATTCTTACGATTAAGAAGGATTTGCTCTGTGGAGGATGAATTTATAAGGCAAGCCGAGGAATTGAAAGAGAGATTGCTGAGTAAAGGGTACAGTAAACGTTCAGTCAACAGAGCCTTTAATAGGGCTAGACATACTACGAGACACGACGCCCTGTATTCAACTTTGGTAAAAACTCCTCAAAAACAGGTTCGTCTCATTACCCAATATCATAGTAATGTAGGGTTAATGCGCCATTTCTTGGAAAAATCATGGCCCATTTTGTTATCAGATCCCATTCTGGTCCAATATCTGGATACAAAACCCTGTATTACCTTTCAGAGGTCTCCAAATTTGGGGGATGCATTGGTCAAGAGTCATTATGTTAATGAATCGACAAATTTTCTATCTAATCATAAACCCCCTCGGGGATGCAAACCTTGCGGCAAGTGTGTCGCATGCCCCAATATTGGACATGCAGATTCCTTTGTAGGTTCTAACGGTGAGAGGACATTCCTGATAAAACATGCCATTAATTGCAACACCAAAGCTGTGATTTATCATGCTACATGTCCATGTGCACTTATTTATATTGGGCTAACAACACGCCAATAGAAAACACGTGTACGTGAGCATGTATTGGGAATCCTTGCAGTAAAGGAAACCACTGAGTTATCACAGTTAAAAACTATACCTCGCCATTTTAAGTTACATCATAATTGTGATGCCTCGCTTCTACATGTGATAGGGATCGATAGGATTATACCTAACATTAGGGGTGGTAAGGTTAGCATACCCCTAGCACAATTAGAGGCTAGATGGATCTGGACCTTGAATACAGTCTCCCCCCTAGGCCTAAATGAAAATTTAAGCTTTGCGCCCTTTTTGTGACTAGCTGAACCAGTTTATGTCTTTTTGTTTTTAGAGTTGTTTTTAATTATTCTCTCTTGTCTTTTTAGTACTTACCGTTGGTGTTGGTGGTCCATTTTTGGAGGCTGTTTTTCTCCGGGTCCTTTTGGACGGTGTGGATGCGGTCAATTTCTGGCTTGCCTGCTGATTTCTGACTTGTCGGCGAGGATTTGCCTTTATGCTTTGGAGGAAGATTTAGAAATATTGTCTAACTAATTAATATATATATATATATTTTTTAATTATCTATGATATTGATATTTATTTGCTCTTCGATATTTGTATCTTTTAATGTAGAGCTCTATTTGGGGGTGTTTATATATTTATGTGACAATAATAAATTTTTATCAATTGTATTGTTCACTTTTACACTGTTCTTCACTATTATTATATGTCTTCTTATGATATTATTATATGAATATATTTGGTTTTAATTTGGTGTCATTTCCTTGTTCAATTTTTAGTATTGTCACAATTTTTGTGCACTATAAATTTCAGCTTTCATGACTGGTGTATACTATGATACATGGCACATTATAAATAGTGTTGAGCCACCCCCGTAGTGTTCGAGTTCGGTTCAGTTCGTCAAACACCCGTGTGTTCGCCGAACTGTTCGTCGAACTGTTCGTCGAACACCTTCGAACACCGTTAAAACCAATGGCAGGCAAACAAAAACAGATAGAAACACATAGAAAACACGTTCAAAGGTGTCCAAAAGCTGACAAACTGCTCAGAAGACACAACTAACACATGGAAAAGTGACAAGTACATATAGTCATGCGAAAAGAAAAGAGGTGGAGGAGTAAAAGGAGGGGGAGACACAGATATAGGCATGTCATGCCCTTCTAAAATCCAAAAAGTGAGAAGCCGACACGTTCAGTCCGCTCCTGCCCGTGCCACCTCCGTGTCGCCGGGTTTGTGCCAGAGCCGCGGTGAACCCTGACGGCCAGCCCCCCTCTCCCAATACTGGTGCCTGTCCGCTGGTGGGTCGAGCGAGCCCCCCTGTGGTGGAGGCAGCTCTAAGCTTTTTAATTTAAATTGTCTCTCTAATTTGAATGAATACACTTTAAATCCATTTACAAGGATCTATTGGAGGGCAAGTCTCATGCCAGCAGCCGCATAATTCCAGCTCCAGTAGCGTCCACTAAAGCTGCTGCAGTTAAAAAGCTTTTATAAGGATCGAGCTCGGCTGTCCACCGCAAGGCATCCTACTGCCAGTCCCAGCCCCTATGCCTTGGGGTGCCTCCTGATGCTCTTCACTGAGTATCCCGTGGTCCCGAAGCATTTCCTTTGAAAAAATTAAGCGTCCAAACTACAGGTGGTGTAGCTTGCTTAACAGCCGGGATAATCCGCTGACTAGCAGACACTGCTACTAGGCACAAAGTATTTCCTGGGCTAGATGCAGTTAAAAATTTGTAATTAGATACTCTCGTTGGATGCTGAGAAAGCATTCCATAGAGTCTCCTGGCACGCCATATATGATTCTCTTAAAAAGCTTGGGGTAGGGGTCTAGGGGACCCTTTTATAGCCCAAATCACGGCCCTGTATCACAATACGTCACCTAGGCTGAAGATAAATGGAACTGTAGCACCCTGAGGGCTCGGTTGCTACAGAGGTATTGCACCTCACCCAGAGGTGTGATATCTCACTCTCAGGTAAGGATGGAGTGTGGATCAGGACCCGACACCTGCATGCATTACACCACATTGCCGTGGGGCAGGGCGACCAATATGCCTCTGAGATGGGCACGACAGTCCCTGTCCCTGGCTGGAGTGGGGGGAGGGAACACTGAGGAAGGGGAACCCTGTAGTGCAGGAGCAGGGAGGAAGCAGTTCCTGGGTGCATTGAGAAGGGAGTATAAAAGGTGGGCACCATCTTAGTTCAGTGCAGAGAAGTCTGAGCAGAAGTGGCAGGGAGCAGGGGCTCTGCATGAGCTCTGCTCCGGAGGCGGGCCTAGTAACAGAGGCCCAGGCCTGGAAGAGGGAGAAGGAAGGAAGAGGAGCGGAGAAGGCTCCAGGAACGAGGAATGAAGGGATCCCAGGGGTGCGGACGGGCGAGTCGCCACCGCACGCCCGAATCCACCTGCGTGGAGGGGTCAGGCCAAAGGGGGAGACCGGTCCCCGAAACTAGTGGAGACAGGAAATGACCCTCAGCTAGAAACCGGAGGCTGTGACATTTTATGTGGCGCAGTCCCTCGCTACACCCACTAGGAAGGCACCACATAGGGTCAGGGAAACTGGCGCCAAGTTTACCAAGAGGAGCCGGACAGAAGGGTTGGTAAGAAAGGCCAGACAAAGGACACACAAAGGGGGTCCTGTGAAGTGCTCCAAAGTTATCTGGGAGTTGTCTGAGCCCCTCACCTGGTGAGCACAGTACGACGTGGGCAGCCGTTACCTGCAGACGTGGTCTGGATAATAAGAACTGTGAGTAAAGGCCCTGGACTGCATCACTGACTCCGTGTCGTTACTGCTGCTGCCCTGCACCATCACCCCCATCCTCCGCATACACTGCCCTGAGGCTATACTCCTCCCGTGGGGAGTTATGCTACGCTCTGCTGCACCCACAACACCAGCCTCAGTGGTCTGCCCTGCAGCGGCGGTTCACTCTGACCGCAATCCACGGGTGGCGTAGTCGGACATTTAAACATCAAAACCACATAAATAGTTCCGCCACTGGTTTGACCACCCTGAGCCACGGAACCGGGTCGCCGCCACGAAGACTACAACCACCAGCATCCACCAAAAAGGGTCCGGCTCCGGGTGTCCCAAGGCCCAGGGGGTGCGTCAGAACATTTTCATCACCTTTCACAATCACCAATGGGACAAGGCAGGGATGTCCTCTGTCCCCTCTCTTATACATCCTAGTGACGGAGCACCTGCTCTCATCAATTCGCCATAACCCCAATATTAGGTGGATTGAGGTGGGAGGCACCGAGTACAAGTGCTCTCTATTTGCTGATGATGTCCTAGTATATATCACTCAATCACATATATCCATCCTTGCTGTTATGGCTGAAATAGATCACTTTGTTACATGGTCAAATTTTAAAATCAATGCAGCGAAGTCTGAGGCCCTCGATGTCTCCCTCCCCAAATCCATATAGGATTCCATCCAGTCCAACTTTCCCTTTGCCTGGCCCTCACAGGGTATCAAATACTTAGGAATTCCTATTCATAGAGACCTCTCCCATCTATGTTATCTTAATTTTGGGCCCTTTATTGAACAACTCCATACAGACCACGGTTGGCAAGTTAGAACTGTAAGATTCACTACGTGAACCACTGGTGTTTTGTGGAAAAGCACATGTACACTGTGTTCCAAATTATTATGCAAAAAGTGTTTAGGAGTGATAAGGGAAGAATTTGTTTGTTTGTCAGTTAAACTCATTGATGGTGATGTGTGTCAGGGCTCTTTATATCACTGTAAGCAATTGCAGACACCTGTGCTAATTAGTTTGGCAGGTGTGTCCAATGAAAGGCAAGACTACTTAAGAAGGCTGTCTCACATTATTAAGCAGCCTACATTTTCTGCCAAAATGGGAAAGAAAAAGGATGTGTCGGCTGCTGAGAAGCAACAAATTGTGGAGTGTTTAGGTCAAGGCATGACTACAATCAACATTGTGCGATGATCAGGATGAAGTGTCTTGGCAATCAAGAAGTATGTAGCTGATTCACAGTACACACGTGTGCGTGCTGATAAGGGCAAATTGAGGACTCTTTCCTACAGGCAATTACGTCAGGTTAAAAGAGCAGCGGCAAAAAAGCCTTGTCATAGCAGCAGACAAGTTTTTGAAGCTGCTGGTGCCTCCAACGTCCCCCGAACAACAAGATGCAGGGTCCTTCAGAGGTTTGCAGCTGTGCATACGCCATCCTGTCGACCTCCTCTATCCACTTCACACAAGCAGAAACGGCTCCAGTGGGCCAAACATTACATGAAGACTGATTTCAAAACTGTTTTGTTCACGGATGAGTGCCGTGCAGCGCTCGATGGTCCAGATGGATGGAGTGGAGGATGGCTGGTTGATGGACACCCCACGCAAACACGGCTACAGCGCCAACAAGGAGGAGGTGGAGTAATGTTTTGGGCTGGAATCATGGGGAGAGAGATTGTCGGCCCCTTTAGGATCCCTGAAGGCGCTAAAGATGAACTCCATAATGTATGTGGATTTTCTCAAACAGCACTTCCTGCCATGGTTCAAGAAGAAGAACCGTGTATTTCACAGCAAGATCATTTTTTTGCATGATAATGCACCATCTCATGCTGCACATAAAACATCTGCATCTCTGGCTGATATGGGCATAAAAGGGGACAAACTTATGGTGTGACCCCCATGCTCCCCTGACCTTTACCCCATTCAGAACCTCTGGAGCATCATCAAAAGGAGTGTCTATGATGGCGGGAGGCAGTTCACATCTAAGCAACAGCTCTGGGAGGGTATTCTGTCCTCATGCAAAACAATTGAAGCAGAAACCATCCAAAACCTGACAAATTCAATGGACGAGAGAGTTCAGAAGCTCCTTTCGAACAAGGGGTCCTATGTGCAAATGTAACATCACCTAGATTTCAGTTTCTAATAACCTGCTAATGCTTATAATTTCAAAAATGACCATTTTTTTGGTCTTTATTAAAATGAAAAGGTTGATCGAAAAGGTTGGGGGATCTAAGAGTGTGGCAACCCAGTAGTCATGATTACTTCGAATTCTGACAATATGAGGGTCATGTTGCAGGTAGTGCAGCAAGAAGGCACTTATGTGTCTTGCGCATCTCGGAGCCCCAAAATTATTTTCCGGGCTAGATGCAGCTAAAAATTATTACTAATTTTAAATCTGGTGGAGCTTAGTATAGATGGCCTAATAGAATCAGTGCTGCACACTGCTACAAAGCCCAAATTATTTTCCAGCCAAGATACAGATAAACATGATTAGTAATTTGAAAGCTTAAAACGGTTGGTAGGGTGATTTTAACCAATCATCAAGCTTTTACTCTCCCCAGGATGACACAGGGGTAGAAAAGTCGTTTCGGATCCATGATTTGTTCATCTTTATGAACGTGAGTCTGTCTACATTATCAGTGGAGAGCCGCGTGCGCTTATCTGTCAGCACACCACCAGCAGCGCTGAACACACGTTCAGACAGAACGCTGGCTGCGGGGCATGACAAGATCTCCAAGGCGTAAGTGGCTAGCTCCGGCCATTTATCCAGATTGGAAGCCCAAAAAGAGCAAGGGTCCAGTGACACAGTCATGGCTTCAATGTTTACTTGGAGATACTCCTGTACCATCGTCTCTAGGCGTTGACTATGTGTCAGACTTCTTGTCTCCTGTGGCCTTGCAAAGGATGGGCTAAAAAAGTGGTGAAATGATTCCGCAAAATTGATGTTACCAGCAGATACTGTGGTTCTGTTACGGTTTGAGTGCTGAACACTTGACGGTCCCACGGTTGGCAAGTTGGAACTGTGAGATTCATTACGTGCACCACTGGTGTTTTGTGGAAAAGCACATGTAAGATTCTGCAACAGTCTCTGCTGATACTCCTGCATGCATGCATCCCTTTCTATGGCAGGAATAATTTCTGCAAATTTACTTTTGTACCGGGGATCTAACAGTGTGGCAACCCAGTAGTCAGGATTATTTCTAATTCTCACAATTCGAGGGTCATGTTGCAGGTAGTGCAGCAAGAAGGCACTCATGTGTGTTGCGCATCCAGGAGCACCAAGTCCCTGTTGTGTTGGTGGCGAGGAAACAATCATGCTTCCTTCCTCTGTCCTCTCCCCCCAACCTCGCACAACAGAAATGTGATCAAGGTCTTCCTCATCTGATGAGTCTTCCATCAGTTCGTCCTCCACTTCTTCCTGGGCTCCTGCACCTTCCTCACTAGTTTGGCTGCTACCATGCGCCCTGGTAAAACCATCTCCCCCACCCTCACATGCCTGCCGCCTTGGTGCTGCCGACCGTCTGGACCTTGCAGATGTTAGCCCTTCCGCATACAACTCCTCCTCCTCTACTTCCTTCACCTCCTCTTGTGCCACCACCTGACTCCGAATTCTGTTTAACATGTGCTCCAGCATGTAAATCACCGGAATAGTCATGCTGATAATGGCATCGTCAGCACTAAACATCTTCGTCGCCATTTCAAAACTGTGCAGAAGGGTGCATAGGTCCCTGATCTGAGACCACTCCTCCAGCGTGATTTGCCCCACCTCTGGATCTCGTTGGCCCAGGCTATACATCAGAACGTATTGCACCAGGGCTTGTCGGTGCTGCCACAGTCGCTGCAACATGTGCAGAGTTGAATTCCACCGGGTAGGCACATCGCATTTTAGCCGGTGAAGTGGCAGGCCCAACGACTTCTGTAGAGATGTAAGTCGCTGAGCTGCGGGATGCGAACGTCGGAAGTGAGCACACAGCGACCGTGCCCTCTGCAGAAGGACATCTAGTCTGGGATAGTGGGCTAAAAATTGCTGGACAACCAGGTTCAACACGTGAGCCATACAAGGCACGTGTGTGACATTGCCCCGGCGAAGGGCCGCACCTAGGTTTGCAGCATTGTCGCACACGGCCTTCCCTGGTTTCAGGTCCAGTGGAGACAACCATTCATGAAATTGGTTCTCCAGAGCTGACCACAACTCCTCAGCTGTGTGACTCACATTTCCCAGACATTTCAAAGTAAAAACCGCCTGATGACGTTGAGCCCTACTGCCAGCATAGTAAGGAGGTGTGCAGGATCCCTTCTGCGCAGTTAGAAAGCTTGTGGCATGACCAGACAGGCTTTGGGTGCAGGTGGAAGACCGAGAGGAGGTTGAGGAGGCAGAAGCAGTGGAGGAACTTTGACATAAAGAGGATTGACGCACAACTCGTGGGGACGGCAAGACTTGGACAGCAGCCCCTTGTCCTGCTGTCACCATAGTTACCCAGTGCCCAGTCAGCGACATGTAACACCCCTGTCCATGCCTACTCGTCCAAGTGTCTGTGGTGAAATGCACCCTGTAACACACAGAGTTTCTCAAAGAAGCGGTGATGTTGTGTGCGACATGCTGGTGGAGCGCAGGCACACCTTTCTTTGAGAAGTAGTGCCGACTGGGCATCTGGTACTGGGGCACTGCGACGGACATAAGGTCTCAAAAATCCTCTGTGTCCACCAGTCGGAAAGGCAGCATTTCTGTAGCCAAGAGCTTGCAGATGGTGAAATTCAACCTCTTAGCTTTCTCATGGCTAGGAGGAAATGGTCTTTAACTTGTCCACATCTGAGGGACCGAGGGCTGGCTATTGTGCTTAGACGGGGTTGATAAGGGTGTCCCCGGCAAACTGCCGGTCTGTGAGGAAGATGCAGGCGGACATGTTAGGTTGCCTTGATCCAAAGGTGGTGCTATCGATGTCGGACAGCGCTCAACACCAGCTGGTGTTACCACCTCCAAAGAAAATGATGACCTGCCAATCACGCTGGCTGTTGCGGGTAAAGAGGTGGCAGGTCTGCGCCAAAAAACAGGTGTGACTGCTGTCCCCCCAGTCACAGAGGATGAAGAGGCCGCGGATGCACAAGATATGGCAGACGGTGGTTGGCCCGGCCGGCTAGGCCGCATTGTAGCACACTGAGCTTCCCACTGCAACTTATGCTTCATGTCCATGTGCCGGTTCATGCATGAAGTACTCAAACTATGTATTTTTTGGCCTCTACTTAGCTTTTGCTGACAAATGTTACAGATAACACGAGTTGGGTCATCTTTATCCATCTGAAAAAATGCCCAGGCTATGCAAGGCTTAGCACCCATGCGACCTGAAGAGCCACCACGACTTGTGGTGAGAGGCAGAGTTGTGTTTGAGGATGCAGTTGTTGACGTGCTTCCAGTACTACGTCTCTGTCCAGGAAGGCGCAACCTGACCTCATCGTCACTAGCATCTTCCTCCACCTCCTCTGCTGACCTCATCTCTTGGCTGACTGTGGGTTGACAGCAAGTGGGATCTCCAACCTCATCATCATCACCCTGTGCGTTATCACACCCGTCGTCCTCAGAGCCAACCTGTTCCTGCCCTGACAAAAAACTAAAGTTGTCGCTCCAATCAGGTATTTGAGTCTCATCATCGTCTTCCTCATTGTCTCCACCAACAGGAGTTACAATTTGGGAATGAGGGTCTACATTATGGTCAGAACCTTCTGCGTCTGGTCCTGGATCCGACTCATAAAGATTCTGGGCATCAGTGCACATCATTTCCTCGTCTGGATTCACAGAAGCGCTGGAGTCGACCTCTGATTCCCAGGCTATAGTATGAGTAAACAGCTCTGCAGACTCAAGCATCTGTTCTACCTCATACTCAGACGGGCAGCTGGAGATTTGGGAGCTGTGAGGAAGCAAGTGCGATTGGGGTGACACCTTTGAGGACTGGAGTATTTGTGATGTTGAAGTTGATGTGGAGGAGAGCCCACTTAAAGGAGCACTTGACATCCTTTGAAGCACCTGCTGTTTTTGTGCCTCATCTGGAATTTGTAGCGATTGGCGTGGCCGTAAGAAAGGGATCTTATCACATTGTCCGCTAAAAGAAGTAGACATTTTAGTTAGGCTGGAAAATGGTCTTTCTTCTGCAGATGTTACTGTTGCTTTAACACCTACCCCACGGACACAACCTTTTTTCCCCTTCCCAACACGCCTATTCCCCTTTCCACCAGCAGCAGGCCTTTTTCCACTCATTTTGGTGGTTAACTAATTCACAACTCTGGAGTTGTTTGCACAAAAAAACAATGGATGGGAACGGAGCAGAGCTGAGTGGCCAAACTGTGGTATTAGGCCAAAACTATTGGCTGGGTTAGATGCAGAAAAAAATTATAATCAATTTGCAACCTGATGGAGGTCAGTATAGATGGACTAATAGAACAAGTCCTACACACAGCTAGAAACCCAAATATTTTTTCAGAGGTAGATGCAGAAAAAAAATATATTCAGTTTGCAACCTGATGGAGGTCAGTATAGATGGACTAATAGAGAAAGTCCCACACACTGCTAGAAGGCCAAATATTTTTTCAGAGCTAGATGCAGACAAAAAATTATTTTTAATTTGCAACCTGATGGAGGTCAGTATAGATGGACTAATAGAGAAAGCCCCACACACTGCTAGAAGGCCAAATATTTTTTCAGAGCTAGATGCAGATATAAATTATTTTTAATTTGCAACCTGATGGAGGTCAGTATAGATGGCCTAATAGAGAAAGTCCCACACACTGCTAGAAGGCCAAATATTTTTTCAGAGCTAGATGCAGAAAAAAATTATATTCAGTTTGCAACCTGATGGAGGTCAGTATAGATGGACTAATAGAACAAGTCCCACACACAGCTAGAAGGCCAAATATTTTTTCAGAGGTAGATGCAGATAAAAATTATTTTTAATTTGCAGCCTGATGGAGGTCAGTATAGATGGACTAATAGAGAAAGTCCCACACACTGCTAGAAGGCCAAATATTTTTTCAGAGCTAGATGCAGACAAAAAATTATTTTGAATTTGCAACCTGATGGAGGTCAGTATAGATGGACTAATAGAGAAAGTCCCACACACTGCTAGAAGACCAAATATTTTTTCAGAGCAAGATGCAGACAAAAAAATATTTTTAATTTGCAACCTGATGGAGGTCAGTATAGATGGACTAATAGAGAAAGTCCCACACACAGCTAGAAGCCCAAATATTTTTTCAGAGGTAGATGCAGAAAAAAATTATATTCAGTTTGCAACCTGATGGAGGTCAGTATAGATGGACTAATAGAACAAGTCCCACACACTGCTAGAAGCCCCAATATTTTTTCAGAGCAAGATGCAGAAAAAAATTATATTCAATTTGCAACCTGATGGAGGTCAGTATAGATGGACTAATAGAATGATGCTATGCCCAAAAGATTTTACTTCACTAGGTGCAGTAAAAAAATTGGTACTCTATACACAGGTGGTATATCTTGCAACACAGATAGGCTACTCCACTGACTAACACACTCTGCAATAGGCCAAAAAGGATTAGCTTTGCTAGATTCAGCCAAATGCTGTGAAAAAAACTTGCACAGCACTGGCACAGACCTGCCTGGCAAAAACTGATAGGAACTGATGTAACCTAGTCCTGAAAAGGACTGCAATTACAATTAGTCTTTACTCCCACAATCTATCTATTTAAGAGCACAGACCTGCCTGATAAAAGTCGTAGGAAATGCTGTAACCTAGTCCTTAAAAGGACTGCAATCACAACTATTCCCTACTCCCAAGCTATCTGTAGATTTGTGCGAAAATTGGCTTGAAATTAACAAGGTATAGCGCACACAGCAACAGCGGTGCCGTCTAACACGCAGCTGCAGCAGTGAGAAAATGGTGGCGACGGGGAAAATGGCTTGGTCTTATAGGGCAAGGACATGTGACATACACTGCCAATGACACATGCCCTTGCTTGTGTGAAAAAAAGCACTTCGCTCCGTGTGTGCACTGCTGATAGGCTGACAGATTGCACCTCCCCACTGTAAATGCGGGAAAGAGAAAAAAAATGGAGATCTTCATTATTCCTGCAGAGATCCATCCCCTGCCCCTCCCCCCACCCCGCTGTACACTCAAACTGCGTATTAACATTAATTTTCATCATTACTGAGAAAAAATCCAGTTATGATTTTGGTGCACGAACAGTTATCGAACATAACCTCGAACAGCCGAATTTTTCTCAAATCGTTCGTGTTCGCCGAACGGCTCGAACACCGCCCAAAACAGCTCGAATTTGAGATTGGCGAACAGTTCGAGTTGAACAACGCTCATCTCTAATTATAAATAGTATTTTTTAGTTTTTTTTACTATTGCTCATTATTTTTGATATTATTTCCTTATGCACTACAGCGCCTTCATAAATGTATTCACTCTTGTTTATAATATTCGTATATATTTTATGGTGTTTTAAAGCACTTAAATTTTATTTCTATAGCTGTGCATACTATTGTTGCATGACATAGGGTATATTATAGATAGCACTTTCTTGCTTTTCATCATTGCACTTTATTAGCTCTTATACACCACAGCACTTTCATATATGTGTTCACTGTCCAGTTAACACTCATATAGTTCTTATGGTATTATTGCCACCTTCTGTGGCACACTCATCTTATTATTTTTTCACTGTCCTCTTATTATTCATTATTATTTTTCATCATTATTTTTCACATCTTTTTCATTTCTCACATTCTCACCTCACCCCCCTTTTTTTTGTTTCTGATTTCATTATTGGGGGATCTTCTGTTGTTTTTCACATATTGATATACTGGGTTGGGTAGTGCGCATCCCCCGTCAGTGGTCAGGCTGTCTGCGACCTCTGTGTCTTTAGATGATCGGTCACTCGGATTAATTCCGATGTCATTGTTCATTTGGTTTGACGCAGGGGTGGCTGCCCCGGTCCCTCCAGACGGCGCATGCGCCAGCAATTCCCGTCCCAGGTATATCTCGTACTTTCACACGTTTTATACATCTCTCACGTATCTCTCTATACATTTATACACTGCCCTTTCTTTATACGCCCCCTTCCGGCTTGCTGGAGTACAGACTTATGGCATTTGAACCGCAAAGAGCAGTCCGGATATTGTTCTGCAATCCTTTCTTCACTCATGTGACATTCCTCCCTCCTCCTTCCGTTCTGCTGGAACGCAGATTTCCAGCATGTGAATCGCAATGCGCGACCCGTATATCATACTACGACCTTCCCTCCACTTATGAGCCACACCACCTGTTTTTCTATTTATAACATGTTCACTCTACTAACATCATCCCCCTGACGAAGGATGGCGGTCCGAAACACGCGTCGGGGTACATGTTACGCAGCTGGTTCCACTCACAGGTATGATATTGGCACGATTTAACTGTCATATGGACTATTGATCTCTGTCCATTATTCTCTATGCTTTGGGTATGGCGTGATTCTGGCATTTCTAGACTTGAGGAGTATGTCTGCACATAATTGTGGAATATTCTGTATGTCTTACACATATTACATGTACTATTGATATTTATTTCTATTATGAGTATACAATTTCATTATTTATTTATTTATAGTACATTTTCTCTCTGACTGTGAATGCCCGGATTTCTTTTCTTTTTATACCAATTTTCTAATTGGTATTTATTATATACCCTTATCTACTGTTGGGTAGTGCCCAAATTATGTATTAATTAATATGCCAGGTCCTGCGTACATGTCTCTCTGTGTATGGTGTACCATTTGTGTAATTCAACAAAGGTATTTTATTTCACTATTCGTATAATTGTTCTATTATTTTCTGTTCGATCTCTGGACTATATGTTCGGTTGTTCTCCTCTTCTATATACCCAAACACAATATGATGACCCCCACAGCCCCACACAAGGTATGATACCCACCCACGATATGATGCACCCACAACTTCCCCATATAGTATAATGGCCACCATAGTCCACACACAGTCTGATTCCCCACAACCCTCCCCTCCTACATGTTATGATGCCCCCACTCAGTAAGGTGCCATCACAACCCTTCCTCCCACACAGTATGATGCCTTCACATTTCTACCCCCCACACAATATGATGCCCTCACAACCACCACAAAGAATGATGCCTTAGCAACTATCTGCCCCAGATAGTATGATGCCCCACAGTTCCCACAGCTTCCCTGCAACACAGTATGATCCCACAAACAGTATTCCCCCACCACACAGTATTATCGCCCCCCACAGTGTCCAACACACAGTATGATTGATCCAGAATCTAGGCTTTATATAGCCTTAGGCAAAAAGTTAAATGATGACTCCCTGTCAAAAAAAGTCTCCAGCAATGAATAACCCGTAGACACAAATATATTTCAAATTGAAGAACCAAATGCATAAGTACAGTATGTACCAGATTTCAGCAATGAGCAAACCATATACATAAATGTACAGTATCTCAGCATTGAAGAAACCACATACATAAGTATGTACCAGCATCCAACAATTAAAAATAATGTACACACAAATACACTGTGTGCCGAATTATTAGGCAAATGCGTATTTTGATCACTTTGATACTTTTTATACATGTTGTCCTACTCCAAGCTGCATAGGCTTGAGAGCCAACTCCCAATTAAGTAAATCTGGTGATGTGCATCTCTGTAATGAGGAGGGGTGTCGACTAATGACATCAAAACCCTATATAAGGTGTGCTTAATTATTAGGCAACTTCCTTTCCTTTGGCAAAATGGGTCAGAAGAGAGATTTGACTGGCTCTGAAAAGTCCAAAATTGTGAGATGTCTTGCAAAGGGATGCAGCAGTCTTGAAATTTCCAAAGTTTTGAAGCGTGATCACCGAACAATCAAGCGTTTCATGGCAAATAGCCAACAGGGTCGCAAGAAGCATGTTGGCCCAAAAAGTACCCAAAATAACTGCCCATTGATTGAGGAAAATCAAGCGTGAAGCTGCCAAGATGCCATTCGCCACAAGTTTTACCATATTTCATATCTGCAACGTTACAGGAGTATCAAAAAGCACAAGGTGTGCGATACTCAGGGACATGGCCAAGGTAAGGAAGGCTGAAAAACCACCACCTTTGAACAAGAAACATAAGATAAAACGTCAAGAATGGGCCAAGAAATATATTAAGACTGATTTTTCAAAGGTTTTATGGACTGATGAAATAAGAGTGACTCTTGATGGGCCAGATGGATGGGCCAGAGGCTGGATCAGTAAAGGGCAGAGAGCTCCACTCCGACTCAGACACCAGCAAGGTGGAGGTGGGGTACTGGTATGGGCTGGTATCATCAAAGATGAACTTGTGGGACCCTTTCGGGTTGAGGACGGAGTGAAGCTCAACTCCCAGACCTACTGCCAGTTTCTAGAAGACAACTTCTTCAAGCAGTGGTACAGGAAGAAGTCGGTATGGTTCAAGAAAAACATGATTTTCATGCAGGACAATGCTCCATCACATGCATCCAGCTACTCCACAGCATGGCTGGCCAGTAAAGGTCTAAAAGAAGAAAAAATAATGACATAGCCCCCTTGTTTACCTGATCTGAACCCCATAGAGAACCTGTGGTCCATCATAAAATGTGAGATCTACAGGGAGGGAAAACAGTACACCTCTTGGAACAGTGTCTGGGAGGCTGTGGTGGCTGCTGCATGCAATGTGGATCGAAAACAGATCAAGCAACTGACAGAATCTATGGATGGAGGCTGCTGAGTGTCATCATAAAGAAAGTTGGCTATATTGATCAGTAATTTTTTTGGTTTTTGTTTTTGCATGTCAGAAATGTTTATTTCTAAATTTTGTGCACTGATATTGGTTTAACTGGTGAAAATAAACAAGTGAGGTGGGATTATATTTGGTTTTTATTAAGTTGCCTAATAATTCGGCACAGTAATAGTTACCTGCACAAACAGATATCCTCCTAAGATAGCCAAATCTAAAAAAAAACCACTCCAACTTCCAAAAATATTAAGCTTGGATAGTTATGAGTCTTTTGGGTTGATTGAGAACATAGTTGTTCATCAATAATAAAAATAATCCTCTAAAATACAACTTGCCTAATAATTCTGCACACAGTGTATATATCAGCAGTGAAGAAATCATATACTGTACGTAAGTATGTAACATAATCAGCAATGAAAAAATCATACACTTAAATATATATTAGCATTTTAGCAGTGAAGAAATCATACATATAAGAATATTCAAGCATCCAGCTATAAAAAAAACTGTACACTCAAATAAGCAGTACTGTATACTATTTGCCATCCTTATACACCCACCATTTATTGTCAAAGACAGTAAGCATGGTGGCATACATGTTGCAAGATAATCATGGACATGTAAACAGGCTGCCAATCACCCGATGAATGATCAAAACATTCATTTATCAGGCAAAATAATGTTTAGGCTGGCTTAAAAGTCATCGTTCTCAGCAGCACATTATTCTTTGTAAACACGACATGTACTGTCAAGAATAATTACGGTCTATGCGCACAGACCTATTTATTATTGATCTTTATCTGATGTCCTGTCTGTATATTAAATGCAGTCAATTTGTCTAAACAGGCTACTAAATGACCACTGACTGCCAAATATGGAGCTAATTAGTGGTCATTTAATACCGCAAGTCGACTATTGTACACCTGCAATGTCCCTCATTGTGACACCAATACAATATAGCATCCATCATTGTGGCTCCTATATATAGTATAATGTTCCCCATTATGGCCCCCATAAATTATAACATTCCCTTGGGTTAGGGGACCTTGGGGCAAAAAATAAACAGCTCTCATTGATGGATTGAAAATTCTGCTATATACAACATTAACTGTAATGGTGGAAGAAGAAGGGGACTGAGTAGAATGCTGACTCCAGCTGATGATGTAGCTGTCAAAGGCTACATCATCCTTCTGTGATTTAGATTAGTGATGGGAAATATACTATATTATGCCCTCCGTTTTCTCCTCGCTTATGTGCTTGCCAGAGGCAAAGGAGGCCAAGTGTGACTTGCGTTTGGTACCACTACTGTGAAAACTGTTAATGCCAGCATTACTGATGATGTTAGAGCTGCTGATAGTGGCAAAATATTCTAATATGTGATCTAGTTTTTTCTATTGCCTTGCCACATCCATTACTCATGCCATGTTTAGGTTTAGCATACATTTTATACAAAAATATAAAGTTTAGTTAGTTTACAAACTTTGTTAACAAGCTTAACATTTTTTGGTTCATAATTCTCTAAAACATAACAAAAAAAGATTAACCTGAAACATAGAGGTCGCTACATACAGTTGGTACACGCATGAAAAGTAATTTACCGCATTAGCAGTATTGTGGTACCTATGATTGTTAAATGCTACTAGTCAAACAGTTCCAACATCTTAACTTCTTATATGTGAGGCTAGTCTCTACTCACAGACAAGTCATGAGGCAGGATAGTCAAGAGGTCCGGGATCAGATAAGGGAGCACATCATAAACAAAGGGGAAAGACAGAGGCATAGTAAAGTCACAGAATTCAAGAAAGTTAGAGGATCAAAACAAAGGGGTTAGACAAACAGATGGTCAGAGCCAAGGTCCAAGGTCAGGCAACAATAGATCAGAAACAGAGCACAGAAATACAAGGCACACCAGCACCACAGAGCTAAGGCTATGACTGGCAGCAATCAGATGCAGCCTGCCAGCAAAATAGCCAGGATGGGAGATACCTGAAGGAAACCCACCATGCCCTGGCCCTGATTGGACAGCTGGACTGTAATTCCCTGACAGCTTAGCATGCCCTACCACTGACTGGATGGCTGAGCTGTTAATCACAATTCTGACAGGTCAACACGCCTCTGCCCCAGATTAGTCGGCTGAACTGTCACTCACTGTGTTAAAGACACAATGAGTTGTAGAATCATGACAGTACCCCCTCTTGTGGGGGGGCCACTAGAACCCCGTGGTTTTCCCAAGAAACCTAAGAAGCAAGGCCCTGACCAGACGATAGGTCTTCACAGAAAGAGCAGGAACCCAGTATCTCTCCTCTGGTCCGTATCTCCTACAATAAACAAGATATTGGAGGAAATTTCGGATTCTCTAAGAATCAACTAACCTGTGCGCCTCATACTCTAAACCTCCACCAACAGCAACTGGAGGAGGCGGGGATGAGGCAGATAACACGAAAGGGATAAACTCTTTAATCACAGAGCTGTGGAACAAATTCTGAATGTGAAGAGATGGGGGAAAGTATTAATCTCTACAGACCACATCTCAGTACCAATACTTTCTGGCTGATGTTTTGGTCACTTTTGAATGTTGGTTGTGCTTTCACACTCGTGGTAGCATGAGACGGACTCTACAACCCACAGAATTTGCTCAGGTAGTGCAACTCATCCAGGATGGCACATCAATGCGAGCTGTGGCAAGAAGGTTTGAGTTGTCTGTCAGCGTAGTATCCAGAGGCTGGAGGCGCTACCAGGAGACAGGCCAGTACATGAGGAGACGTGGAGGGGGCTGTAAGAGGGCAACAACCCAGCATCAGGACTGCTACCTCTGCCTTTGTGCAAGGAGGAACAGGAGGAGCACTGCCAGAGTCCTGCAAAATGACCTCCAGCAGGCCATATGTGCATGTGTCTACACAAACGGTTAGAAACAGACTCCATGAAGGTGGTATGAGGGCCTGGCATCCACAGATGGGGGTTGTGCTCACAGCCCAACACAGTGCAGGACGCTTAGCATTTGCCACAGAACACCAGGACTGGCAAAGTCACCACTGGCGCCTTGTGCTCTTCACAGATGAAAGCAGGTTCACACTGAGCACATGTGACAGACGTGACAGAGTCTGGAAACGCTGTGGAGAGAGATCTACTGCCTGCAACATCCTTCAGCATGACCCGTTTGGCAGTGGGTCAGTAATGGTGTGGGGTTGCATTTCTTTGGAGAGCCGCACAGTCCTCCATGTGCTCACCAGAGGTAGCCTGACTGCCATTAGGTACCGAGATGACATCCTCAGACCCCTTGTGAGACAATATGCTGGTGCGGTTGGCCCTGGATTCCTCCTAATGCACGACAATGCCAGACCTCATGTGGCTGGAGTGTGTCAGCAGGTCCTGCAAGATGAAGGCATTGAAGCTATGGACTGGCCCGCCCATTCCCCAGACCTGAATCCGATTGAGCACATCTGGGACATCATGTCTCGCTCCATCCACCAACGTCACGTTGCACCACAGACTGTCCAGGAGTTGGCAGATGCTTTAGTACAGGTCTGGGAGGAGATCCCACAGGAGACCATCCGCAACCTCATCAGGAGCATGCCCAGGCGTTGTAGGGAGGTCATAGAGGCACATGGAGGCCACACACAATACTGAGCCTCATTTTGACTTGTTTTAAGGACATTACATCAAAATTGGATCAGCCTGTAGTGTGTTTTTCCACTTTAATTTTGGGGGTGACTCCAAATCCAGGCCTCCATTGGTTAATAAATTTGATTTCCATTGATGATTTTTGTGTGATTTTGTTGTCAGCACATTCAACTTTGTACAGAACAAAGTATTCAATGAGAATATTTCATTCATTCAGATCTAGGATGTGTTATTTGAGTGTTCCCTTTATTTTTTGAGCAGTGTACTTTGAAGATAGGACTCTCCAACTGTTTCCTATCAGCCTTCCATTTTTGGTGAAGCTGACCCACTCCAATATTCTTCTGAACCTCCCACAAGACATCCCCAAGTTTCTGTATGGCAACATCTACTCTAGGACACCCAGAACTCATCCTAGAACATTCACCAAAGTGAGGATGAAAACTATAATTACAAAAAATGACGAGGTTCCAAGAGACTGACTGACCTGACTTTTAAAGGCAAACTCAGCAAGAAGTAAATATCAGAACCAGTCCTCCCACTGAGCCGCATCAAAACACCTTAAAATTTGTTCCAATGATTGCTTTGTTCTTTCTGTCTGACTGTTGGTTTCAGGGTGGTAAGCAGAGGAAAATGACTAGTGATGGGCGAGCACTAAAATGCTTGGGTGCTTGATGCTCGGGTCGAGCAAATTGGAATGCTCGGGTACTCGACCCGAGCAACGAGCCCAATGTAAGTCTATGGGAAACTTGAGCATTTTTCAGGTGGCTCCCCCCGGCGGTCTGCAGAGGGCCTAAAAATTGCCCAAATCTATGGAAACAGTGCTCAAATTACGTGGGAACAGCATGCGGAAGACCCCTGGAAGCATTTCTGACTCCCAGGTCACTGCTGTCAACAACGTTGTCAGAGTATTACGCCACTTTTACGGACTCACAATAAAACATACAAAAACGAAACCAAAATGGATTTTCCTGGGAAATATGTTAAGTAACATCCTTTCCAGGGTAATGACTTATATATAAGGCAAAATAAATAACCAAAAACAAAAATGCTTTTCCACACCTTGGGCTATGCTCACACGTGGCGTTTTTGAAGCGTTTTTGCACTTTTGCATTGCTTTCAACCATGACAAATGCATTCACTGGGAAATGTCATTTTAATATTTTACAACCTTATCTGGCCATGTGGTGTGTGACACATCATCCGACACATCCTGTTTCATTTATGATGGAGGGACTCTGAAAATCACAAAGCCTATTTTTATAGGGCTATTAGGTGGCCCTTACAATTCTTAAAGGGCCAGCAGTCGGCCCTCGCTATTGTTAGAGAGCCATCAGCCGGCTATGCTTTGTTGTTCCCATTATTAACGAGTGGGTCTCCTATATTGTTATTGTGTATACATTGACTGCAATGGCTGCCAAAAATTTGGAGGCACTTCAATACCCCTTGCAAGAGACGTAGAGGTCAGAGAGCCTCCTAAAAACATTGTTCCCATTATTAGGAAGTGGGTCTCCTACAGTGTTTGTCTATGCAGTGAAGCAACGGCTGTCAAAAATTTGGAGGAACTCCAATGCCCCTTGCAAGAGATGTAGAGGTCGGAGAGCCTCCTAAAAACAATGTTCGAATTATTAGGAAGTGGGTCTCCCATAGTGTTTGCCTATGCAGTGAAGCAACTGCTGCCAAAAATGTGGAGGAACTCCAATGCCGCTTTGAAGAAACGTAGAGGTCAGAGAGCCTCCTAAAAACAATGTTACCATTATTAGGAAGTGGGTCTCCCGTAGTGTTTGTCTATGCAGTGAATGCAAAGGCTGCCAAAAATTTGGAGGCACTCCAATGCCCCTTGGAAGAGACGTAGAGGTCGGAGAGCCTCCTAAAAACAATGTTCCCATTATTAGGAAATGGGTCTCCCATAGAGTTTGTCTATGCAGTGAATGCAAAAGCTGCCAAAAATTTGGAGGCACTCCAATGCCCCTTGGAAAAGACGTAGAGGTCGGAGAGCTTCCTAAAAACAATGTTCTCTTATTAGGAAATGGGTCTCCCATAATGTTTGCCTATGCAGTGAATGGAAAAGCTGCCAAAAATTTGGAGGAACTCCAATGCCCCTTGGAAGAGACGTAAAGTTCGGAGAGCATCCTAAAAACAATGTTTACATGATCAGGAATGAGTCTCCCATAGTGTTTGCCTATGCAGTGAAGCAACGGCTGCCAAAAATTTGGAGGCACTCCAATGCCCTTGGAAGAGACGTAGAGGTTGGAGAGACTGCTAAAAACAATGTTCCCATTATTAGGAAGTGGATCTCCCATAGTGTTTGCCTATGCAGTGGATGCAAAAGCTGCCAAAAATTTTAAGGCACTCCAATGCCCCTTGGAAGAGACGTAGAGGCCGGAGAGCCTCCTAAAAACAATGTTCCCATTATTAGGAAGTGGGTCTCCCATAGTGTTTGCCTATACAGTGAATGCAAAAGCTGCCAAAAATTTGGAGGCTCTCCAATGACCCTTGGAAGAGATGTAGAAGTCGGAGAACCTCCTAAAAACAATGTTCCCATTAATAGGAAGTAGGTCTCCCATAGTGTTTGCCTATGCAGTGAATGCAAAAGCTGCCAAAAATTTGGAGGCACTCCAATACCCCTTGGATGAGACGTAGAAGTCGGAAAGCCTCCTAAAAACAATGTTCTCATTATTAGGAAATTGGTCTCCCATAGTGTTTGCCTATGCAGTAAATGCAAAAGCTACCAAAAATTTGGAGGAACTCCAATGCCCCTTGCAAGACACATAGAGGAGGTGATATGGTAGATATGGTGGTGAATGATATGGTGATGGAGAATGAAGAGAAGGAGGAGGATAAAAGCAAATAGACAAAATCAGGAAGCGTATACCCATGTCTGGGTGTGAAGACACTGTTTTTGAGTTTAGATTACGCTGCTATCATTCAGGGGTGTTGAGAAGTCTGGCCCATTCCAGCCCTTGTTAATTTTTATAAGAGTTAGCCTGACAGCATTTTCAGTTGACAGGCGAATGCGCCTAATGGTTATAATTCCACCAACGGCACTAAAACCCCTATCTGATAAAACGCTAGCGGTAGGGCTCCAAGGCGTAGAGAGCCAGTTCATTCTGCGTGTCCAGCTTGGATACCCAGTAATTATAATGCACAGTGGAATCACGGAGGACATTGATACGGTCGGCAAGGTACTCCCCCACCATCTTCCCAAACTTTGCACTCCTTGTGAGAGTACCCTGCTCCTCACTGCCTGTGCGATGGGAGGGTCTGAGAAAACTGTCCCAGAACTTTTACAATGTTCCCCTGCCTCTGCTGAATTGGAGTTGTGTTTCTCTCACCTGTACTCCTTGGTTGTCCAACGAACTGTGACCTCTGCCACCAGAGTTTCCAGATGGGAATTTTTTAATAATTCAGCAACAAGGGCCTTCGGGTACTGCCCCATTTTAGTAGACCTGTCTGTCTCGGGAATAAGAGATAGAAAGCTCTCCTTATAGCGTTGGTCTAGAAGTGTCACCAACCAGTAATGACTGTCACCCAAAATTTTGAGAACGCGAGGGTAACATATACTCAGCCATGCGTGCCCGACTGCTAAAAGGCAAGACTTCCATGTCCTCACCAAGAGGACGACTGACCATGCTCTCCTTTCCTCCCTGTGGTCAGGCCATCCACGCTGAACAGACGGTATGACAGTTGTGCAGGTAGTACCGTCTATAGCGCATGAAACTAGCTCCTGTTCTTCCTCCTCCTCCACTTCCACATTGTCATGCAATCCATGTTTGGATGAGATGAGGCTGGGCAGTGTGTAATCACCCTGTATGGTTTCTTGCTCCATCTCATTGTGCTCCGCCAGCAATGCATCCTATTTGATTGTGAGCAGAGAGCGTTTCAGAAGACAGAGAAGCAGGATGGTGATGCTAATTATGATGTCATCGCCGCTCACCATCTTGGTGGAGTCCTCAAAGTTTTGGAGGAGGGTACATAAGTCTGACATCCATGTCCACTCCTGAGGTCTTATGTGTGGAGTCTAAACTGAATACCGACGGCCTTGTTGATGCTGGTACTCAACAACTATCCTCTTTTGTTCACAAATCCTTCCCAACATCTGCAATGTAAAGATCCAATGCGTGGGGACATCACACACCAATCGGTGAGCTGGAAGCTGCAAATGCTCCTGAAACATGGCAAGGGCGGCGGAATCAGTAGGTGACTTTCTAAAACGAGCACACAGGCGGCGTACTTTGACAAGCATATCCGGCAGCCCTGGGTAGGTTTTGTGAAACCGCTGAACCACAAGTTTAAGCACATGGGCCAGGCAGGGTACGTGTGTGAGCTCTCCTGACCTAAGAGCCGTCACCAGGTTCCAGTCATTGTCGCAAAAGACCATGCCTGGCTGTAGGTTCAGCGGTGTCAACCACAGATCTGCCTGCTCTTTCAGAGCTGTCCACAACTCTAGAGCTTTGTGCGGTTTGTCACCTAAGCATATTAGCTTCAGCACAGCCTGTTGCTGCTTGGCCGAGGCAGTGCTGCAGTGCTTCCAGCTTGCGACTGATGTGGTCATTTCAGAGATGGATGCTGAAGAGGAGGATGAGGTGCAGGAGCTGTAGCATGTGGGGGCAACCATGATTGACCCATGGCCCGCAATACTCGGCGTCGGGAGAACGTGTTCCATCCCAAAGTCTGACTGGGTCCCGGCTTCCACTATGTTAACCCAGTGTGCTGTCAGTGAGATGTACCCTCCCTGCCCACAAGCACTTGTCTACGTGTCTGTGGTGAGGTGGACTTTACCAGTAACTGCGTTGTTGAGAGCACGGCTAATGTTGTGGGACACGTGCTCGTGTAATGCAGGGACGGCTCACCAGAAGAAATAGTGGTGGCTGGGGAACGTGTACCGAGGGACGGCTGCCGCCATCAGGTTGCGGAAAGCTTCCTTCTCTACGAGCCTAAAAAGCAACATTTTGAGTGCAAGCAGTGTGAATTAAGTAGTGGGGCCTGTGGGGCGTTGGCTGCGTATTTGCGCTTGCGTTCCAAGGACTGGGGTAGGGATAACTGAACGCTGCGCTGGAACAAGGACGTGGACGTGCTTGCTGATGGTACTAGTTGAGAGTGTGCAACGACAGGTGCAGGGCAGGAGGCATCTTCGCATGGGTCATGGTCAGAGGATTGGCTTGCACGTACAACAGCAGAAGAATCAGTGGTGTCACCCGTAGACACTGTTCCTGGACCCTTTGGTTCGGTCCACTTAGTCGGGTGCTTTTCTGCCATGTGCCTGATCATGCTGGTGGTGGTCAGGCTGGTAGTTATCGGCAGAGTCTTTAAAAAATAACCAGACTCGGGAAGAACTAACAGTTGTACTGGCAACTTCTGTCATGTTGATGTTACAGGGAACGGTTGCCCGCCTTCCATCTGTGGCCACCACACTGCTTCTTCCTGCCTGTTGTGGTGCTACGCCTCCCTCCCTCTGTGTGCTGCTGTCCTCGTTCTGTATGTTCCCCTGCCAGGTTGGGTCAGTTACTATATCATCCACCACCTCAACTTCCATTTCCACACCCTGGTCCTCCTCCTGACTTTCTGGCAATAGTGTCTCATTATCGTCCACCTCTTGTGACAGTTTCCCACCGTCACCTTCATGTGACCGTTCCTGCTCAAATATTTGGGCATCACTACATGTGATCTCCTTTTGCCCCTCTTCAAGTGGACCGGGCAAGAAGCCCGAATCTATAAATGGAAAAGTGAACAGCTCATCTGAATGTCCAAGTGTGGGATCAGTTGTCTCTGGGCACTCGGCATGGTGGGAGAAAGGAGAATCAGAGTGAGCAATATATGGTCCAGACTCACGGCTACTGAGACTTGACAGTGTGGAAGACAGGGTGGTGGTGGTGGTGGCTAAGTGACTGGAAGCATTATCTGCTATCCAACCAATAACCTTTTCACACAGCTCTGTCTTCAATAGTGGTGTTCTGCGGTCCCCTATTAATTGGGACAGGAAGGTCGAGCGACCTGGGTGTTTGTTGTGGCACAATTTCAGCTAAACCCTCGGCCTCGTCCTCTGCATGCACTATCCTCACCATACCCGTCCCGTGCCATGCACCTTGCCCTATTTAAATGGAGCACAATATTTTCTCCGTTCAGTACAAATTTCTGGATTTGAACCACAGTGATATGTGATAAGTGTGACGGAAAACCACAGTTATAAATAGCTGACCTGTAGGTAACTATTTTTAACAGCGAACTGGTGTCAATAAGTTTGCTAGCACACTGCAACAAAATTTCAATAGATGCCAGAAATGGCAGAATTTTCAGCGCACTTATATGTGATCCGTGTGACGGAAAACCACAGTTTTAAATAGCTCTACTTTAGGTTACTATTTTTCACAGCGAACTGGTGTCAATAACTTTACTAACACACTGCAACAAAATTTAAATGGAGGCCTGAAATGCCTGAATTTGGAGCACACTTATATGTGATACGTGTGACGGAAAATCACAGTTTTAAATAGCTGGCCTTTAGGTTACTATTTTTCACAGCAACCTCGTGTCAATAACTTCAATGACACACTGCAACAAAATTTAAATGGAGGCCTGAAATGCCTGAATTTGGAGCACACTTATATGTGATACGTGTGACGCAAAACCACAGTTTTAAATAGCTGGCCTGTAGGTAACTATTTTTAACAGCGACCTTGTGTCAATAACTTCGCTGACACACTGCAACAAAATTTCAATGGAGGCCAGAAATGGCAGAATTTTCAGCGCACTTATATGCGATCCGTGTGACGGACAAACCACAGTTTTAAATAGCTGGCTTGTAGGTAACTATTTTTAACAGCAACCTCGTGTCAAAAACTTCGCTAACACACTGCAACATAATTTCAAAGGAGGCCAGAAATGGCAGAATTTTCAGCGCACTTATTTGTGATCCATGTAACGGACAAACCACAGTTTTAAATAGCTGGCCTGTAGGTAACTATTTTTAACAGTGAACTTGCGTCAATAACTTCGCTAACACACTGCAACCAAATTTCCATGGATGCCTGAAATGGCAGAATTTTCAGCGCAATTATATGTGATCCGTGTGATGGACAAACCAGTTTTAAATAGATGGATTTTTAGCGCTGTAATATGGAAAGGATCTGGCTGTATTCTGCAGTGCCAACAAGCAATGGAGCAGAAAAACAGTGTTCTCTTGATTGCTTTTTAAGCAAATAATCAACATTAAGATCCAAAACAAAATGATTCCTGGCCCCTGATACCTGGGGCTATTTCTAGAAATATCTGTAAAAGCACCAGCAGACAGAACTGGAATGGACCCCCTTGCTATATGAACTGCATTCTGCCACATACACTGCCTGCTTGCCTAGCACTGATATCTATACAGCTGGATTAGTCCTCAGAAGGAAGGTTAGTTGTGATGGATATGTGTAGAATATGTTGTGGTATACCTACACTAACTAAGAAACAAGCAAATCTCTCCATAGCTCAGCACCTCTCCCTACACTGACTGATTACGGAGTAGACTGTGACAAGAATGGCGGTACCAGGTCTGATATAGACCTGATGACGCTGTGTGGCCAGCCAATCACTGTAATGCCACAATCAACATGGCTGCAGCATTACAGTGTGTGGCAGACAATCCCTGTATGTTCATTGGCGCTCTAAAAAGCGCCAACCATGTAGGGAGGGGACCCGAGCTCCCACCGAGCAACCCCGGAAATACTCGGCGAGCGCCAAGCATCTCGAGCATTGAGATGCTCGGGCGAGCACCGAGCAGTAGCGAGCATGCTCGCTCATCACTAAAAATGACAAATCAATTCCCAATTTCCTACAAAAACGCTTTCCAGAATTTGGAAACAAACTGCACCTCTCTGCACCCAGATACATTGCTCTGAGGGATTCCATGCAATCTCATCACATGACTGATAAACAACGTGGAAAGTGTTTCATCATTTAGTAACCACGATAAAGGAACAAACTGAGCTTGTTTGCTCAGTCAGTCAACCACCACCCAAATAACAGTTTTCCCACCAGGCAAAGGCAAATCTGTGATGAAATCCATAAACAAATGAGTCCACTGTCTTTCTAGAATTAGCAATGGAGTCAATTACCCGGCCGGCCGGTTATGACAGACTTTAACGCGAGTGCAAACTTCACAGGCGGAAACAAAATCTCTAATATCATTATATATTGATGGCTACCAGAAAAGCCTAACAATGGCCTTTTGAATAGCTGTGACCCCACTCAAGACAGAATCATGAAACTCTTGTAACAGATGCAATCTTAGGTACACGGATGCAGATAATTTGTTCCTTAGAGTAATAGAAGGGGCCAAAGACTGGACTCTACATATCTCCGCTTCCAGCTCCAAAGATAACATGGAAACCGCATTGCCCTGCAGAAGAATGGAGGATGGAGGAGAAACTGAATCAAGACTATGATTATGGACCAAGGCTCACATTATGGACCCCAGCCTGAAAAATTGAATCTAGAAAAAGATAAGGACCATTTGGCTTGTCTTGGTGTTAATCGTTTAGCGATTACTTGTGAAATCTCACTGCTTAGTGAGGAGAAAGATCAGTAAGTGTCACCATACACATGGCTCCCAGTAATCGCTAAAAGTCTGTTTAGTGAGGAGAGAATATAGGAAGGGTTATGCGTAGCTCCCGGAGACATACAGTGGGGGAAATAAGTATTTGATCCCTTGCTGTTTTTGAAAGTTTGCCCACTGACAAAGACATGAACAGTCTATAATTTTAAGGGCAGGTTAAGAGATACAATATCCAAAAAAAATCAAGAAAATCACATTGTATAAAATTAGATACATTTTTTGCATTTTGCAGTGAGAAATAAGTATTTGATCCCCTATAAACTATTATGAGTTCTGGCTCCTACAGACCAGTTAGACACTCCTAATAAACTCGTTATCTGCATTAAAGACAGCTGTCTTACATAGGCTCCACCCCAGCTCTGCCTCCATCCCTCTAACCTTCCACAGTCCCACTTCCCACTCTTGGAAAAAATCTACTTTCTGCACCATATCCTCACCAATCACACATTAACAGTTCCCATCAAACATCATAACACATGCATAGCCTGCAGCTTTTGTTTTGGCCTAAAGATTTTTTAAGCCACCACCAGGACAAGATAGACTCTTCTGGCCGGGCCCCACTCTACTCTAACCTATTAAACATTTCTTAAAATACCCAATACTCTTTTTAGGTATATTTTTATTTATTTTTATTTAAGGGAATGTGTCACATACATTTTTTAAAAGGACCAATAATATCACATACAAGGGACAAATAGCATCACACCATGACCAGATCACATATTAACACCACATAGTGACTGAATAATACAACATACAAGGGACAAATACCACCACACCATGACCAGACCACATATTACCACCACATAGTGACCAAATACTACAATACTAATCATTAATAAAAAACATAATGCAAATATTATCTTAAGTGCCATTATACATAGGAGCTCTGTACATAGTATACAGTGTATAATGTAAGTGTACAGGTAATACAGTGATCACTAGTGACATTATACACAGAAGCTCTGTACATAGTATGCACTGTATAGTGTCAGTGTACAGGTAATAGAGAGATCACCAGTGACATTATATACAGGAACTCTGTATATAGTGTCAGTGTACAGGTAATACAGTGATCACCGGTGACATTATACACAGGAGCTCTGTACATAGTATACATTGTATAGTGTCAGTGTGCAGATAACACACTGACTCACTGGTGACATCTCTAGTTGAAGTCCTTCATCTTTGCTTTTCTTGCTTATCTAGCACAGACCGCCATCACTTCTTCCAGCCAGGACTCATCTCTGCATAAAATGACACAGTTATCTAGAACAGTTTCCAGAGCACATTCCCCAATTTTTCCCCAACTTCTAAACTACACCAGATGAAGAAAAAAAGAGACAGTGTCACCCTGCACAGTAACAGGACCCCCCACTGAAAACAATGTCCTAAAAAATAAAATACATCACAGCAGTAATAATATAATTTAAATAACCCTTACAGTAGTAATGTCCCACATCCTGCCCCCAATGTCTCCATAATTAGCCCCTACAGTTATAATGTCCCACATCCTGCCTCCAATGTCTCAATCCTGCCCCCAATGTCTCCATCCTGCCCCCATTGTCTCCATCCTGTCCCCATTGTCTCCATTCTGCCCCAAATGTCCCCAATGTCCCCATCCTGCCTTTATTGTCTCCATAATTAGCCCCTATATTAATAATGTCCCACATCCTGCCTCCAATGTCTCAATCCTGCCCCCAATGTCTCCATCCTGCCCCCATTGTCTCCATCCTGTCCCCATTGTCTCCATTCTGCCCCAAATGTCTCCATTATACCCCCAATGTCTCCATTCTGCCCCCATGTCTCCATTCTGCCCCCAATGTCTTCAACCTGCATATTGATTGACTCACTTAGGTATGTATACAGTTTATTCTTCAACTCAACCCATAAGTGTCTGAATGGGTTGAGGTCTGGGGACTGTGGGGGCCAATCCAGCACCTCTACTTCATTGTTATTGAACCATTTCTTTGCCGATCTCGACTTATGCTTTGGGTCATTGTCCTGCTGGAACACTATGTCGTTCTTTTCGTATCCATAGTATTCGAATGTATGAAGTAATTTGTCTTGTAGGATACTGACATATAGCTCAGCATTGAGACTACCATCGATCCTTGTCAAGTATCCAATGCCTTTGGCTGTGAAACAACCCCATATCATCAGGCTTCCTCCATCGAACTTGACAGTTCCTGCAATTTCTCGATCCGCTAGCCCCTTTTCCCCTTGTTTCTTCCAGACCCATTTGCATCCATCAGAGCATAGTCTATTGCCTTTCATCTCATAGTTCCAAATCACCAAGTTCCAATCTTTTATTGTCCACTGTTCGTACTTTTTTGCAAACTCGAGCCAATGCTTCTTATGACGATATTGAAGTCGAGGCTTCACCTATTTTAGTGTCACCATTCCAGACTTGTGTAATGTGCGTCACACTGTACTTGCATGGATGTCTTTGATCTCACTATTACAAAGCATACGAATTACCTCCACTGCCATGTTTGTCACACCAGAACTGATAGACTTTGTGATAAGCTGATTGTTGGCTCGGATATTTTGCCTGGACGTCCACATCTTGACGTTTGAATGGATGGATGGACTTCATTTCGTATTCTTCCAGCTATCATAGCATTCACATAATACAATTTGACAATTTTCTTGGCCGAGAGACTGCTATAAATGAGCTCAAATATGCTGTTTCCCTTTCCTTAGGAAAATTTCTTCATGGCTGCTTCTCGATTTGAGCCAGTGATCTTTAGCTTGGAAATCAACCTAAAAAAACACTGAGCTATTAGGGAATGTTGTATTTTGTAACATACAGGAAGATAAAGATTTTTCCACCACCAAGAGCAAAACAGTAACAATGCAGTGACATGGCAAGAATCTGCATAACTAATCATATGCTAAATAGTTGCAAGCTAAATTTATGTAAGATATAAGATGAAGATCTATAAAATGATGGTAGTCTCAAGTTCATAGCAGTAGTGTATGGTGAGATATGGAGCCTGAAAGTCCAAAGTTCTAAACATTGTTACTAGTGATGAGCGAGCATGATCGCCACTATTCGGAACTCGCCAATCCCCTGTCCATGGCGCAGGCGAAGATGCCTCCTACCCTGCACCTATAGTTGCACACTTACACCCACCACTATCAGCAACCACGTCCACGTCCTTGTCCCAGCAGAGCACTCAGTTGTCTCTACCCCAGTCCTTTGCATGCAAGGACACATACGCAGCCAACTGCCCACAGGCCACAACACTAAACTGCTACATTTCTCAACTACTTGCACTGGAAATGTTGTCTTTTAGGCTCATGGAGACCGAAGCTTTCCGGAACATCATGGCAGCGACCGTCCTTCGGTACTCGGTCCCCAGCCGCCACTATTTCTCCCGGTGTGCCGTTCTCGCCTTACACAAGTAAGTGTCCAGTAACATTACCCGTGCCCTCAACAATGCAGTTACTGGAAAGGTACACCTAACCACGGACACGTGGACAAGTGCTTGTAACCAGGGATGGTACATCTCACTGACAGCACACGCGGTTAATTCTGTGGAAGCTGGGACCCAGTTGGACCCTGGGACAGAACACGTCCTCCCGACGCCAAGGATTGCGGGCCCTGGGTCAATCATGGTTGCCCCCACATTCTACGGCTCCTGCACCTCCTCATTCACCTCTTCAGCCTTCATCTCTGAAATGACCACATCAGTCGGAAGCTGGAAGCACTGCAGCACTGCCTCAGTCAAACGGCAACAAGTTGTGCTGAAGCTAATATGCCTAGGTGACAAACCGCACACTGCACCAGAGTTGTTGAAAGCTGTAACAGAGCAGGCACATCTGTGGCTCTCACTGCTGAACCTACAGACAGGCATGGTTGTGTGTGACAATGGCTAGAACCTGGTGGAAGCTCTGAGGCTTGGCAACCTCACACACGTACCATCCCTGGCACATGTGCTCAACCTAGTGGTTCAGCGGTTTCTCAAAACCTACCCGGATCTGCCTGAGCTGCTTGTGAAAGTAAAACGCATGTGTGCTCATTTACGAAAGTCAGCTACAGCTTCCGCCACCCTTGCCGTGCTTCAGCAGCATTTGCAGCTTCCAGCTCACCGACTGGTGTGCGATGTCACCACGTGTTGGAACTCAACGTTGCATATGTTGGGAAGGATTTGTGAGCAGCAGAGGGCAGTTGTTGAGTACCAGCTTCAACACGCCTGTCGGTATTCAGGTCAGCCTCCACACATAAGAGCTGATGAGTGGGCATGGATGACATCTGTGTAGTCCTCCAAAACTTTGAGGACTCCATTAAGATGGTGAGCGGTGATGACGCCATAATTCACCATCGCTCTTCTCTGTCTACTGAAATGCTCGCTGCTCACAATTACAGAGGAGGCATTACAGGCGGAGTACAATGAGATGGAGCAAGTAACTATACAGGGCGATGCTACACAGTCGAGCCTTATCTCATCTCTACGCAGATTGGGTGATGAGGAGGAGGAAGAGGAGGAGGAACAGGAGCTGGTTTCCTGCTCTACAGAATGTACTACCCACACAACATTCAAACCGTCTATTCAGCGTTGATGACCTGAGGAGAGGGAGAACGAGGTGGAGGAGGACAAGGAGAAGGATGAGGAGGAGAGCGTGGTTAGTCATCCTCTTGGTCAGGACAGGGAAGTCTTGGCTGTTGGCAGTTTGACACACATGTCTGACTTTATGTTCCGCTGGCTTTCCCGTGATCCTCGTGTTGTATGCATTTTGGGCGACAGTAATTACTGGATTGTCACACTTCTAGACCCACGCTTTAAGGAGAGCTTTCTACCTCTCCTTCCCGTGGTGAAGAGGTCTAATAAAATGTTGCAGTCGCAAAAGGCCCTTGTTGAAGAATTAAAAAAAAAATTCCCATCTGACAACGCTGGTGGCAGAGGTGCAGAGGTCACAGTTTCTTGGACAACCAAGGAGTACATGTGAGGGAGACCTAAATATGATGCAGCAGAGGCAGGGGAACACTGTTAAAGGTCTGGGACAGTTTTCTCATACCCTCCCAGCACCCAGTCCATGATGTGCGGGATGCTCTGACAAGGAGCGGAAAGTTTTGGAAGATCAAAATGAACAAGGGCTGTATTGGGCAAAACTTCTTGACACCACCGGATGATAGCAAGGGAACACAAAGTCAAATCCAGTTTTCTTGGGGGGTTTATTCCCATGCACCCCTTCACACCCAGACATGAGTACACACTTCATGATTTTGTCTATTTTATATCACCTTCTTCCTTCCCCTTATCCTCATTTTCCACCATCATATCAACAGGTGACCATCAAGTAACACCCACATAATTTTTTTAAGGGTGTTTATGATGCCCATAGGAAATAATTTTAGAGGCCTACCTCTAACATTCTGTATGTTATACAGTATGTTCATGTATACAGTATTTTCATGTATACACCATGGGGGTAAATGTTTTTCAGCCTATGCACTGAGTGCATGGGCATTACCAGTATAGTAGACCCACTCCTTACAAATGGGAAAAAAAAATTAATGAGGCCCTCCTCTATATCTCTTCAAATGGTTATTTGAGTGTGTCCTAATTTTTTCAGCCCTTACAGTCACTGCAATAGCAATAACAGTATAGGAGATCCACTCCTATATTTTATGTTGCAATACCAGATGGCCCTCTTTGAAGACTTATTAACCGCTTCCCGACCGCCCACTGTAGATAAACGTCCGCGTTGCCTGGGCTCTGTGCAGCGCGGACGTTTAAAAACGGTGGGTGGTCCCGCAGCGCTCAGGACCCCCAGGAGCGGTGCAGAGCGATAGCTCTGACAGGGAACATCATCGGGACCTGATTGGATCAGGTCCCAGTGATGTTAACCCTTTGCTGTCTTCTATATGCCGCGATCTATAGTGATCGCGGCATATAGAAGACAGCAGGAGGAGAGGGGGTCGTCCACTTACCTCTCCGACGACCCCTGATACCTTCCAGGACCTTGGGTTGCTATGGCAGCTGGAGGTCACATGACCGCCTCCAGTTCTGCCATATATGGTGTCCTGCCTGGCTCAGCCTGCAGTCTGCAGCTGAAGCCTGGCAGGAGACTCTGACTGTGAAACAGTCAGTGAAGATCTCATGTAATGTAATATATGTCTATTACATTACATGAGATCAGGGATCAGAAAAATGAAATTTAATTTCCCATACAGGGACTAAGTAAAAATGTAAAAAAAGTAAAAAAAAATGTTTTGAAACTGTTAAAAAAAAAATGCAAAATAAATTAAAATAAATAAATTAAATATTAAACCGATAAATCCGTATATTTATGCAAAAATAAAAAAAGTACACATATTTGGTATTGCCGCGTCTGAAACAACTCGAGCTATAAAACTGTCACACTAATTAACTCCTTCTGTGCACACCATAATAAAAATAAATAAAAAACGGAGCAAAAAACTATGCTTTTTCCTCATATCGCCAAACAAAAAGTGGAAAAAAATGCGATCAAAAAGCAAAATGGAAATAAAAATGGTACCGCTGAAAGCATCATCTTGTTCCGCAAAAAAAAAGCTGCCATACAGCTCCATCAGCCGAAAAATAAAAAAGTTATAGCGCTCAGAATAAAGCAATGCAAAAAAAATATTTTTTCTATAAAATTGTTTTATTGTGTAAAAGCGCCAAAACATAAAAAAAAATATACAGTAAGTGTAGTATCGGTGTAAACATACTGACCCGAAGAATAACGCTGCCTGATCACTTTTACCACACGCAGAACGACATAAAAAAAAAACTTAAAAAACAATTCCTGAATTGTTGGTTTTTGTTAATTTTACCTCCCAAAAAACGGAATAGAAAGCGATCAAAAAATGTCCCGTACCCAAAAATGGTAACAATAAAAATGTCAACTCGTCCCGCAAAAAACAAGCTGTCACATGACTCTGTCAGCCGAAATATGGAAAAATTATAGCTCTCAAAATATGGCGATGCAAAAACTAGATTTTGCAAAAAAAAGCGTCTCTTAGTGTGTGACAGCTGTCAGTCATAAAAACCCGATGTAAATCTGGTATCTCTGTAATCGCACCGAACCAAAGAATAAAGTAATCTAATCAGTTATATCACACTAGAAACGGCGTAAAAAAATAAATTAAACCAATTCTTCACCTGCTACTGATTTGTTTATTATGTCTCCCAAAGATCGCAGAATGGCTCGGTACACAATTATCCTGCGCTCTGCACTGAGCACTTACGCCAGAGTTTCCGGAACCCAAGACTCCCTGTAATGAGGCAGATATAGGCCACTGTGGATGCCGTCTGGCCTGTGATCCCACGGTGTCATTTGTTTTAGGCGTGCATAAAAGTGCGGTTGGCCACAGTTTTGTGCACTTCTGAATAAAAGGACACCACTAAACAGAGGCCAGACGGAGTCCAGAGTAACTCTGCTGCCTCATTACAGTGAATGGATCCCGCAGGGGTTTCATCTGAATTACATCACTTGGAAATTTAGATGGAAACCCCGATGTAAGTGCTCAGCCTAGAGCGCCGGATAAATGTTACGTAAAATGTTCCCAATAAAAGCTTAAATTCAGTCCTCAAAAAAAGCTAGTCCCCACTCAGGTCCGTCATCTGTTAAAAATATAAGGGACTTCCAAGTTACTGGTAGCAGAAAGGCTCTGGAAAAGCAAAATGGCCCTTGCCCCCCAAAAGAAATTCAGAAAATTTTGTGCTCCCAAATCCTAATGCCTTTTCTACAATAATTTGTTCTCCAATTGTCAAATAGCGCTCCGCCCTCCCACAGATCTCGCCGTATGGCTGAGTGGTACGATACAGCCACATATGGGGTATTGCCACTTTTAGAAGAAATTGTGTGACACATTTCGGCACCATTTTTACCCATTGCCCTGTGTGAAAATGTAAAATCTGAAGGTAAAACATTTTTTTGTGGTAAAAATATAATTATGCTTTTTTCACTGCCCAATGGTATAAATTTAAAAATTAAAAAATACTCACTACTTCCCTAGATGAATTCATTGAGAGGTGTAGTTTACAATATGGGGTCACTTGTGGGGGTTTCTGCTGTTTCGGCATGTCAGCGACTCTTCAAATGTGACATGGTGTCTGCTGCCTATCCCAGCCAACATAGCGCTCCTTTCTCTTCCGAACCCTGCCGTACACCAAAGCAGTGGTTTTCCCCCACATATGGGGTATTAGCGTACTCAGGAGAAATTGTACAACAAATTTCAAGGTGCAATTTATCCTGTTAGGCACATCAGGGGCTCCCCAAATGCAACATGGCGTCTGCTAATTATTCAAACAAATTTTACATTCAAAAAGTCAAATGGCGCTTCTTCCCTTCCAAACCCTGCCGTGTGCCCAAACAGTGGTTTGCCTCCACATATGGGGTATCGGCGTATTCAGGAGAAACTGCACAACAAATTTCATGGTGCAATTTATCCTATTACCCTTATGATAATGCAAAATTAAGGGATGAAAAACGTTTTTGTGGGAAAAATGTGAAAATTTTATTTTTACAGCTCAATATTATAAACTTCTGTGAAGCACCTTGGGGTTCAAGGTGCTCACCACACATCTAGATATGTTCCCTAAGGGGTCTAGTTTCCAAAATGGTGTCACTTGTGGGGGGTTTCCACTGTTTAGGAACATCAGGGGCTCTCCAAACGCAACATGGCGTCTGCTAATTATTCAGACAAATTTTACATTCAAAAAGTCTAATGGCGCTCCTTCCCTTCCAAGCCCTGCAGTGCGCCCAAACAGTGGTTTTCCCTCACATATGGGGTATCAGCGCGCTCAAGAGAAATTGAACAAAAAAATTTGCGGTCCATTTTTTCCTGTTACCCCTGTGAAAATAAAAAAAATTGGGTCTAAAGTAACATTTTTGTGAAAAAAGTTAAATGTTAATTTTTTTCTTCCACATTCCAAAAATTCCTGTGAAGCACCTGAAGGGTTAATAAAGTTATTGAATGTGGTTTTGAGCACCTTGAGGGGTGCAGTTTTTAGAATGGTGTCACTTTTGAGTATTTTCTGTCATAAAGACCCCTCAAAGTGACTTCAAATATGATATGGTTCCTAAAAAATGTTTTTGTAAATTTTGTTGGAAAAATGAGAAATCGCTGGCCAACTTTTAACCCTTATAGCTCCCTAACAAAAAAAAATTTTGGTTCCAAAATTGTGCTGATGTAAAGTAGACATGTGGGAAATGTTATTTATTAACTATTTTGTGTGACATATCTCTCTGATTTAAGGGCATGAAAATTCAAAGTTTGAAAATTGCAAAATTTTCAACATTTTTGCCAAATTTCTGATTTTTTCACAAATAAAGGCAAGTGATATCCAAGAAATTTTACCACTATCATGAAGTACAATATGTCACGAAAAAACTGTCTCAGAATCAGGGGAATACATTGAAGCGTTCCAGAGTAATTACTTCATAAATTGACAGTGGTCAGAATTGAAAAAATTGGCCCGGTCACGAAGGCAAAAACAGGCTCTGGTGCGAAGTGGTTAAAAATGTCTGGGACAGTTTTCTCAGACCCTCCCAGCAGCCAGGCCCTGTTACTCTGTCAAGGAGGGAAACGTTTTGGAAGATGCTGAAGGAGAACCTTTCTTACCGTACCAGCGTCCTCTGTCATGCCTCTGTGCCTTACAACTATTGGGTATCCAAGCTGGACATGTTGCATGAACTGTATCTCTATGCCTTGGAGATCCTGGCCACTAGCGTTTTGTCAGAGATGGTGTTTAGTGCCACCGGAGGTGTTATAACATATTTGCAATAACAGTATAGGAAACCCACTCCTTAATAATGGGAAGGCCAATTCAAATCGATTTTATATTGTACAATATTACCTCTCTTATCTGAAATTCGTTTGCGGGCGAGCTATCGCAGTATGGATAGCATATTACATCGATCCAGCCAGATATTATTGCCTTATACTGCGTGCTGCTGCAAAAAATAAAAATCTATTGTATTCCTTATTGATACCGCTGTTTGCTGCATTTACAATAGGGACAAGTGCAAGGTATCATCAGCTGGAGATGAGAGTTTATTGTCGTCGAATACATCTCTTCCATAGTGCATTACTTGATTGATATTTTTCATGCACTCATTGATCGATTCAAAGCTTTTAACGGTGATCTTTACTCACAAATTCACGAAAGCAGGCAGGGTTTCTTCACAGTTTGTTACTGCCACATCCAAAAAAAACTCTTTGGGGCCAGTTAAAATTTTTTATTTATTGTACTATTACTAGTGTTGAGCGAGCACTAAAATGCTCGGGTGCTCAAAGCTCGGGCCGAGCTCACCATGATACTCGGGTGCTTGACCCAAGCAACGAGGCCAATGTTAGTCTATGGGAGACCCGAGCATTTTTGCGGTGGCACCCCCGGCAGTCTGTAGAAAGCCTAAAAAGTGCCCAAAATGATAGTGACAGTGCTCAAAAGACATGGGGACAGCATGGGCATCGCCCCAGGAAGCATTTCTGACCCTCAGGTCACTGCTATCTACAACGTGGTCAGAGGTATTAAGCCACTTTTACCGGCTCACAATAGAACGTTCAAAAACGAAACAAACGGTTTTCCTGTGAAATATGTTAAGGAACTTCCTTTCCAGGGTAAAGACTTGTGTATAAGGTAAAATAAATAACCAAAAACAAAAATACTCCTCCACACCTTGGGCTATGTTCACAAGTAGAATTTTTTATGCGTTTTTGCACTTTTGTATTGCTTTCAACCGTGACAAATGCATTCACCGGGAAATGTCATTTTAACATTTTACAATCTTATCTGGCCATCTGCTGTGTGACACATGCATACAGTGCTGAAAAAACATGGAGACATGGGAACAGCATGGGGTAGACCCCTGTAAGCATCTCTGACACCCAGGTCACTCCCTAAAAGTGTGCCCATCAGAAGTGATACTTGCCGCATCAGAAGATGCAGACTTGCAACTATCCCCGTGCAAGTACTTGTCCCAGGGCAGTGTTCAGTTGTACCTCCACCATTCCTTGCAATGCAAGCGCAAGTATGCAGCCTGCCACACACCCACCCCCAGGCTGCAATACCATACTGCTAGCTTGCACTTGAAATGGGGCCTTTTAGTTTGGAGAAGGCTGAAGCTGGCCACTACCTCATGGCTGCTTTGGCAGCGAGGTATCCATACTCAGTCCCCAGCCTCCCGGTGGCCGGGTGTCCACGCTCGGTCCCCAGCTGCCAGGGGGCTGCCGGGTGTCCATACTCGATCCCCAGCCGCCCCGCGGCCGGGTGTCCACACACGGTCCCCAGCCACCTGGGGGCAGCCGGGTGTCCATAAACGGTCCCGAGCCGCCCATATTTCTCCTTGGAAGTTCCCCCCACACTTTTCTTAGCCCGGCCTGCTTTAGGGCAGCATTGGACAAGCCCACCAGAGAAACAGACTCCTCCGGTGGGCCCTGGCTTCTCCATCAGGGGAGTGGAGAGTGCCAAGGTGAGGAGCATGATGATGATGATAGAAGTTAGCATCTGCTTTGTTTTCTTGGAATGCAAGGTTAAGTGTGCAACCTGCCACCCACCCACCCCCAGGCTGCAATACCATACTGCTAGCTTGCACTTGAAATGGGGCCTTTTGGTTTGGAGAAGGCCGAAGCTGGCCACTACCTCATGGCTGCTTTGGTAGCGAGGTATCTATACTCAGTCCCCAGCCGCCTGGCGGCCGGGTGTCCATACTCGGTCCCCAGCCACCCCGCAGCCAGGTGTCCACAAACGGTCCCCAGCCGCCTGGGGGCAGCCGGGTGTCCATAAACGGATCCCAGCCACCCCTATTTCTCCTTGGAAGTTCCCCCCACACTTATCTTAGCCCGGCCTGCTTTAGGGCAGCATTGGACAAGCCCACCAGAGTACAAGACTCCTCCGGTGGGCCCTGGCTTCTCCATAAGGTGAGTTGAGAGTGCCAAGGTGAGGAGCATGATGATGATAGAAGTTAGCATCTGCTTTGTTTTCTTGGAATGCAAGCGTAAGTGTGCAACCTGCCACCCACCCACCCCCAGGCTGCAATACCATACTGCTAGCTTGCACTTGATATGGGGCCTTTTAGTTTGGAGGAGGCCGAAGCTGGCCACTACCTCATGGCTGCTTTGGCAGCGAGGTATCCATACTCAGTCCCCAGCCGCACGGTGGCCAGGTGTCCACCTTCGGTCCCCAGCCGCCAGGGGGCGGCCGGGTGTTTACGCTCGGTCCCCAGCTGCCCCGCGGCCGGGTGTCCCCACACGGTCCCCAGCCACCTGGGGGAGGCCGGGTGTCCATAAACGGTCCCCAGCCGCCCCTATTTCTCCTTGGAAGTTCCCCCACACTTTTCTTAGCCCGGCCTGCTTTAGGGCAGCATTGGACGAGCCCACCAGAGAACCAGACTCCTCCGGTGGGCCCTGGCTTCTCTATCAGGGGAGTTGAGAGTGCCAAGGTGATGAGCATGATAATGATGATAGAAGTTAGCGTCCGCTTTTTTTTCTTGGAAAGCAAGTGCATGTATGTAGTAGCGGCTAGGCCTGAGGTGGTCAGCGTTTTGGCACATATCCTACCTCCTCCGAGGATTGCTGGATGCTTTCCTGCTACTATCCCAGTTCTATGACTCCCGTTAAAACAAAGCTTCAGGTGATAAATGATGGATGAGGTGGTGGCAAAGGAGAAAGAGCAGGAGGAACAGGGACCATTCACATCAATATCAGGCCAGTCAACCACACATGTCTAGTAGGATATGTTTCTGTACCAAAAGGAGAGGTTCGGCTACACAGTTAAAGGGCATGCAGTGAGTGCAATGCCTACCAAAAATTTAGAGGCACTCTAATGCCCCTTGGAAGTCACATGGAGGTCAGAGGGCCTTAACTAAACCGTTTTTTCCATTTATAGCAACTGGGTCTCCTGTGCACTGTTGGCCTAAGCAGTGAATTGAAGGTTTTCCAAATATTATGAGGAACAGCAATGCCCTTGAAACAGATGTGGATTACAGCATACTAAAAACTTTCAACCCATTATTGGGGAGTGGGTCTCCCTTACTGTTCGCCTATGCATTGAAAAGCAAAAGCTGACTAAAATTAGCAGGAAATGCAATGCCCGTTGGAAGAATGGTGGAGGTCACAGTGGAATAAAAAGACAATATCAATGCCCCTTGAAAAAGTGGTGGAGGTCGCAGTAGCTTAACAAGACGGTTTTAATACCCCTTGGAAGAGACGTGGAGGTCGCAGTAGCTTAACAAGACGGTTTTAATGCCCCTTGGAAGAGACGTGGAGGTCGCAGTGGAATAAAAAGACAACATCCATGCCCCTGGGAAAAGTGGTGGACGTCGCAGTAGCTTAACAAGACAATTTTAATGCCCCTGGGAAAAGTGGTGGATGTCGCAGTAGCTTAACAAGACAGTTTTAATGCCCCTTGGAAAAATGGTGGAGGTCACAGTAGCTTAACAAGACGGTTTTAATGCCACTTGGTAAAAGTGCTGGAGGTCGCAGTAGCTTAACAAGAAGGTTTTAATGCCCCTTGGAAGAGACGTGGAGGTCGCAGTGGAATAAAAAGACAATATCAATGCCCCTGGAAAAGTAATGGAGGTCGCAGTAGCTTAACAAGACGGTTTTAATGCCCCTTGGAAGAATAGTGGAGGTTGCAGTAGTTTAACAAGACGGTTTTAATGCCCCTGGGGAAAGTGGTGGAGGTCGCAGTAGCTTAACAAGATGGTTTTAATGCCCCTTGGAAGAGACGTGGAGGTCGCAGTGGAATAAAAAGACGGTTTTAATGCCCCTTGGAAGAGACGTGGAGGTCGCAGTGGAATAAAAAGACAATATCAATGCCTCTGGGAAAAGTGGTGGAGGTCGCAGTAGCTCAACAAGTAGCTTAACAAGACGGTTTTCTTGCCCCTTACAAGAGCCATGCAGTACAACATATTAAAAACATTATTCCCATTATTGAGGAGTGGGTCTCCCATAGTCTTTGCCTATGTCTTCCAAGCAAAAGCTGAAAAAAATTAGGAAGGAGGAACTTGAAATGTTGGCAACACGGACCATGGTCACCCTGGTGGTATAGTGGTGGTGGAGGCTGAGGATAAGGAGAAGAGCAAAATACAGCCGAAATGAGGAAGCGTATACCCATGTGTGGGTGTGAAGCGGTGCATGGGAATACACCTCCCGAAATAACGCAGTGGATATGACTTTATGTTACTCTGCTGTCATTTGGTGGTGATGAGAACTCTGGCCCAATCCAGCCCTTGTTAATTTTGATAAGGGTCAGCTTGTCAGCATTGTCAGTTGACAGGCAAGTGCGCTTATCAGTTATAATTCAACCAGCGGCACTAAAAACACGCTCCGATAAGACGCTAGCGGTAGGGCTGGCCAGGACCTCCAAGGCGTACAGAGCGAGTTCATGCCAAGTGTCCAGCTTGGATACCCAATAATTAAAAGGCACAGAGGAATCACGGAGGATGCTGGTAGGGTCGGAAAGGTACTCCCTCACCATCTTTTGAAACTTTCCACTCCTTGTGAGAGTACCCCACGCCTCAGGGCCTGTAAGCTGGGAGGGTCTCAGAAAACTGTCCCAGAATGTTGACAGTGTTCCCCTGCCTCTGCTGGATTGGAGTTGCGTCTCTCTCGCCTGTACGCCTTGGTTGGTCAACGAACTGTGACCTCTGCCGCTAGCGTGTTCAGATGGGAATTTTTTTAACAGTTCTGCAGCAAGGGCCTTCTGGTACTGCGACATTTTTGTAGACCTCTCCACTTCAGGAATAAGAGAGTGAAAGTTCTCCTTGCAGCGGGGGTCTAAAAGTGTCACCAATTGGTAATGACTGTCACACAACATTTTGACAACGTGAGGGTCACGGTTAAGGCAGCGTAAGATAAAGTCAGCCATGCGTGCCAGACTGGTAACAGGCAATACTTCCGTGTCCACACCAAGATGACGACTGATCATGCTCTTCTCCTCCTCCTCCCCCCTGTCCTCAGGCCACCCACGCTGAACCGACTGTATCACAGTTGTACAGGTACTACAGTCCACAGCGCATGATACCAGCTCCTGTTCTTCTTCCTCCTCCTCCTCCTTTCCCTCATTGTCCCCAAATGCACGTTTGGATGAGATGAGGCTGGGCTGTGTGTAATCGCCCATTATGGGTTCTTGATCCATCTCATCATACTCTGGCTGCAATGCCTCCTCTTTAATTCTCTGCAGAGAGCGTTGCAAAAGACAGACAAGTGGGATACTGACACTAATGATGGCGTCATCGCCACTCACCATCTTGGTGGACTCCTCATAGTTTGTCAGGATGGTACATATGTCAGACATCCAGGTCTACTCCTGAGGTCTTATGTGTGGAGTCTGACCTGAATATCGACGGCCTTGTTGCAGCTGGTACTCCACAACTGCTCTCTTCTACTCACAAATCCTTTGCAACATGTGGAGGGTAGAGTTCCAATGTGTGGGGGCATCACACACCAGTCGGTGTGCCGGAAACTGCAAACGCTGCTGCAACACAGCAAGGGCGGCGAGAGCTGTAGCCGACTTGTGAAAATGAGCTGACACGCGGCGTACTTTGACGAGCAGATCTGGCAACTTGGGGTACGATTTAAGAAACCGCTGAACCACAAGGTTAAGCACATGAGCCAGGCATGGTACATGTGTGATCTCGCCTCGCCTCAGAGCCGCCACCAGGTTGCGGCAATTGTCACACACGACCATGCCTGGGTGTAGGTTCAGCGGTCTCAGCCACAAATCTGCCTGCTCTTTAACAGCTGCCCGCAACTCATAAGCAGTGTGAGGTTTATCACCTAAGCTTATGAGTTTCAGCACAGCCTGATGCCGCTTGGCTGAGGCAGTACTGCAGTGCTTCCAGCTTGTAACTGATGTGGTGATATCTGAGATGGAGGCTGAACATGAGGAGGAGGATGATGCGCAGGAGCGGTACACTGTGGGTTCAACTCTGACTGACATATGGCCCGCAATCCTCGGTGTGGGGAGGATGTGTTCTGTCCCAAGGTCCGACTGGGTCCCGGCTTCCACTATGTTTACCCAGTGTGCCGTCAGGGAGATGTACCATCCCTGGCCACAAGCACTTGTTCACGTGTCCGTTGTCAGGTGGACTCTCCCAGTATCTGCGTTGTTGAGGGCACTGCAGATGTTTTGGGACACGTGCTTGTGTTGTGCGGGGATGGCACACCATGCAAAATAGTGTCGGCTGGGGACCGAGTACCGAGGGACGGCCACCGCCAAAAGGTTGCGGAAGGATTCCGTCTCCACAAGCCTAAAAGGCAGCATTTCCAACACAAGCAGTCGTGAAATGTGCGAATTTAGGAATGTGGCCTTTGGGGCGTGGGCTGCGAATTAGCACTTTCGTTCAAAGGTCTGGGATATGGACAATTGAACGCTGCGGTGGGACGTGGACGTGGACGTTGATGCTGTTTCTTGAGAAACTGCCATAACAAGTGAAGACTGAAAGGAGGGGGCATCTTTGCATGCAGTATGGACAGAGGATTGCCTTGCACGCACAACAGGGGGTTCTATTACACGCACAGCAGCGGAAGAAACAGTGGTGACACCCGCTGACAGTGGTCGTGGACCCTGGGGTTCACCCCACAAAGTTTGGTGCTTTTCTGACATGTGCCTGATCATGCTGGTGGTGGTCAGGCAGGTATTTTTGTCACCCCTGCTGATGCTGGCATGGCAGGTTGTACAATGGCCTTTTTGGGGTTATCAGCAGAGTCTTTAAAAAAATTCCAGACTCTGGAAGACCTACCGGTTGTAATGGCAACGTCCCTCGTGTTTGTGTTACGGGGAACTGTTGCCCGCCTTCTGTGTGCGGCCACCACACTGCTTCTTCCTGCCTGTTGGGGTACTCTGCCTCCCTTCCCCTGTGTGCTGCTGGCCTCGCTGTGCGTGTCCTCCTGCCACGTTGGTTCAGTTACTAGATCATCCACCACCTCCTCCTCTTCCACTTGCGCACCACGATCCTCCTCCTCACTTCGTGGCAATTGTGTCTCGTCATTGTCCACCTCTTGTGACAAATTGCCAGCGTCGACTTCCTGTGGCCGTGGCTGTTCAAATATTTGGGCATCGCTACATGGGATCTCCTCTTCCACCACTTCAAGCAGAGTAGGCGAGGGGCACAAATATGGAAATGGACCAGTGAACAGCTGTTCAGAATGTCCAACTGTGGGATCAGTTGCTGTCTGACGACACTCGGCATGGTGGGAGGAATGAGCATCAGGGTGAGGAGCAGTATGCAGTCGAGACTCACGGCTACTAAAACTTGACCGTGTGGAAGACAGACCCGAGGTGGTGGTGCCCAGGTAACTGAAAGCATTATCTGCTATCCAATTAATGACCTGTTCACACTGATCAGTTTGCAGTACTGGTGTTGTAGTGTGCTACCCTAGTAATTCGGTCAAGAAGTGGGAGCGAGAAGATGTGGCTGTTGGTTGTGGCACATTTTCACCTTGGCCATGGCCCCGTCCTCTACATGCACCATCACCAGAACGTCCAGTTCCACATCCCTTGCCACGCGCCTTGCCCATTGTAAATCAAGTAAAATAGCTAACACTCGCACTATCAATGGAAAAAGGGTAATAAAAAGGAGATTAGAACCGTGGAAGAGGAAAACCACAGTTCTATTTGTCTGGCCTACACCAGAATCTTTTAAACAGATATATTTGTAACTGAACAGACAGGGAGACACTATTACTGTTTTTTTTACGTAAAACAGGCCAAAAGCAGGATAATACAGAGATGTGACCCGTGGAAATGCAAAACCACAGTTATAGTTATGTGGCGTACACCAGAATCTTTTAAACAGATATATTGGTGTCTGACCAGTCAGGGAGACACTATTACTGCTTTTTTTATGACAAAAAATGTCAAAAGCAGGATAATACAGAGATTTGACCCGTGGAACTACAAAACCACAGTTATAGTTATGTGGCATACACCAGATTCTTTTAAACAGATATATTGTTGTCTGACCAGTCAGTAGAGATGAGCGTTGTTCTACTCGAACTGTTCGCCAATCTCAAATTCGAGCTGTTTTGGGCGGTGTTCGAGCCGTTCGGCGAACACGAACAATTTGAGAAAAATTCGGCTGTTCGAGGTTATGTTCGATAACTGTTCGTGCACCAAAATCATAACTGGATTTTTTCTCAGTAATGATGAAAATTAATGTTAATACGCAGTTTGAGTGTACAGCGGGGTGGGGGGAGGGGCAGGGGATGGATCTCTGCAGGAACAATGAAGATCTCCATTTTTTTTTTCTCTTTCCCGCATTTACAGTGGGGAGGTGCAATCTGTCAGCCTATCAGCAGCGCACACACGGAGCGAAGTGCTTTTTTTCACACAAGCAAGGGCATGTGTCATTGGCAGTGTATGTCACATGTCCTTGCCCTATAAGACCAAGCCATTTTCCCCGTCGCCACCATTTTCTCACTGCTGCAGCTGCGTGTTAGACGGCACCGCTGTTGCTGTGTGCGCTATACCTTGTTAATTTCAAGCCAATTTTCGCACAAATCTACAGATAGCTTGGGAGTAGGGAATAGTTGTGATTGCAGTCCTTTTAAGGACTAGGTTACAGCATTTCCTGCGACTTTTATCAGGCAGGTCTGTGCTCTTAAATAGATAGATTGTGGGAGTAAAGACTAATTGTAATTGGAGTCCTTTTCAGGACTAGGTTACATCAGTTCCTATCAGTTTTTGCCAGGCAGGTCTGTGCCAGTGCTGTGCAAGTTTTTTTCACAGCATTTGGCTGAATCTAGCAAAGCTAATCCTTTTTGGCCTATTGCAGAGTGTGTTAGTCAGTGGAGTAGCCTATCTGTGTTGCAAGATATACCACCTGTGTATAGAATACCAATTTTTTTACTGCACCTAGTGAAGTAAAATCTTTTGGGCATAGCATCATTCTATTAGTCCAGCTATACTGACCTCCATCAGGTTGCAAATTGAATATAATTTTTTTCTGCATCTAGCTCTGAAAAAATATTGGGCTTCTAGCTGTGTGTGGGACTTGGTCTATTAATCCATCTATACAGACCTCCATCAGGTTGCAAACTGAATATATTTTTTTCTGCATCTACCTCTGAAAAAATATTGGGCTTCTAGCTGTGTGTGGGACTTGTTCTATTAATCCATCTATACAGACCTCCATCAGGTTGCAAACTGAATATATTTTTTTCTGCATCTACCTCTGAAAAAATATTGGGCTTCTAGCTGTGTGTGGGACTTGTTCTATTAATCCATCTATACAGACCTCCATCAGGTTGCAAACTGAATACATTTTTTTCTGCATCTACCTCTGAAAAAATATTGGGCTTCTAGCTGTGTGTGGGACTTGTTGTATTAGTCCATCTATACTGACCTCCATCAGGTTGCAAACTGAATATATTTTTTTCTGCATCTACCTCTGAAAAAATATTGGGCTTCTAGCTGTGTGTGGGACTTGTTCTATTAATCCATCTATACAGACCTCCATCGGGTTGCAAATTGAATATAATTTTTTTCTGCATCTAACCCAGCCAATAGTTTTGGCCTAATACCACAGTTTGGCCACTCAGCTCTGCTCGGTTCCCATCCATTGTTTTTTTGTGCAAACAACTCCAGAGTTGTGAATTAGTTAACCACAAAAATGAGTGGAAAAAGGCCTGCTGCTGGTGGAAAGGGGAATAGGCGTGTTGGGAAGGGGAAAAAAGGTTGTGTCCGTGGGGTAGGTGTTAAAGCAACAGTAACATCTGCAGAAGAAAGACCATCTTCCAGCCAAACTAAAATGTCTACTTCTTTTAGCGGACAATGTGATAAGATCCCTTTCTTACGGCCACGCCAATTGCTACAAATTCCAGATGAGGCACAAAAACAGCAGGTGCTTCAACGGATATCAAGTGCTCCTTTAAGTGGGCTCTCCTCCACATCAACTTCAACATCACAAATACTCCAGTCCTCAAAGGTGTCACCCCAATCGCACTTGCTTCCTCACAGCTACCAAATCTCAAGCTGCCCGTCTGAGTATGAGGTAGAACAGATGGTTGAGTCTGCAGAGCTGTTTACTCATACTATAGCCTGGGAATCAGAGGTCGACTCCAGCGCTTCTGTGAATCCAGACGAGGAAATGATCTGCACTGATGCCCAGAATCTTTATGAGTCGGATCCAGGACCAGACGCAGAAGGTTCTGACCATAATGTAGACCCTCATTCCCAAACTGTAACTCCTGTTGGTGGAGACAATGAGGAAGACGATGATAAGACTCAAATACCTGATTGGAGCGACAACTTTAGTTTTTTGTCAGGGCAGGAACAGGTTGGCTCTGAGGACGACAGGTGTGATAACGCACAGGGTGATGATGATGAGGTTGGAGATCCCACTTACTGTCAACCCACAGTCAGCCAAGAGATGAGGTCAGCAGAGGAGGTGGAGGAAGATGCTAGTGACGATGAGGTCAGGTTGCGCCTTCCTGGACAGAGACGTAGTACTGGAAGCACGTCAACAACTGCATCCTCAAACACAACTCTGCCTCTCACCACAAGTCGTGGTGGCTCTTCAGGTCGCATGGGTGCTAAGCCTTGCATAGCCTGGGCATTTTTTCAGATCGATAAAGATGACCCAACTCGTGTTATCTGTAACATTTGTCAGCAAAAGCTAAGTAGAGGCCAAAAAATACATAGTTTGAGTACTTCATGCATGAACCGGCACATGGACATGAAGCATAAGTTGCAGTGGGAAGCTCAGTGTGCTACAATGCGGCCTAGCCGGCCGGGCCAACCACCGTCTGCCATATCTTGTGCATCCGCGGCCTCTTCATCCTCTGTGACTGGGGGGACAGCAGTCACACCTGTTTTGGGGCGCAGACCTGCCACCTCTTTACCCGCAACAGCCAGCGTGATTGGCAGGTCATCATTTTCTTTGGAGGTGGTAACACCAGTTGGTGTTGAGTGCTGTCCGACATCGATAGCACCACCTTTGGATCAAGGCAACCTAACATGTCCGCCTGCATCTTCCTCACAGACCGGCAGTTTGCCGGGGACACCCTTATCAACCCCGTCTAAGCACAATAGCCAGCCCTCGGTCCCTCAGATGTGGACAAGTAAAAGACCATTTCCTCCTAGCCATGAGAAAGCTGAGAGATTGAATTTCACCATCTGCAAGCTCTTGGCTACAGAAATGCTGCCTTTCCGCCTGGTGGACACAGAGGATTTTCGAGACCTTATGTCCGTCGCAGTGCCCCAGTACCAGATGCCCAGTCGGCACTACTTCTCAAAGAAAGGTGTGCCTGCGCTCCACCAGCATGTCGCACACAACATCACCGCTTCTTTGAGAAACTCTGTGTGTGACAGGGTGCATTTCACCACAGACACTTGGACGAGTAGGCATGGACAGGGGCGTTACATGTCGCTGACTGGGCACTGGGTAACTATGGTGACAGCAGGACAAGGGGCTGCTGTCCAAGTCTTGCCGTCCCCACGAGTTGTGCGTCAATCCTCTTTATGTCAAAATTCCTCCACTGCTTCTGCCTCCTCAACCTCCTCTCGGTCTTCCACCTGCACCCAAAGCCTGTCTGGTCATGCCACAAGCTTTCTAACTGCGCAGAAGGGATCCTGCACACCTCCTTACTATGCTGGCAGTAGGGCTCAACATCATCAGGCGGTTTTTACATTGAAATGTCTGGGAAATGTGAGTCACACAGCTGAGGAGTTGTGGTCAGCTCTGGAGAACCAATTTCATGAATGGTTGTTTCCACTGGACCTGAAACCAGGGAAAGCCGTGTGCGACAATGCTGCAAACCTGGGTGCGGCCCTTCGCCGGGGCAATGTCACACACGTGCCTTGTATGGCTCACGTGTTGAACCTGGTTGTCCAGCAATTTTTAGCCCACTATCCCAGACTAGATGGCCTTCTGCAGAGGGCACGGTCGCTGTGTGCTCACTTCCGCCGTTCGCATCCCGCAGCTCAGCGACTTACATCTCTACAGAAGTCGTTGGGCCTGCCACTTCACCGGCTAAAATGCGATGTGCCTACCCGGTGGAATTCAACTCTGCACATGTTGCAGCGACTGTGGCAGCACCGACAAGCCCTGGTGCAATACGTTCTGACGTATAGCCTGGGCCAACGAGATTCAGAGGTGGGGCAAATCACGCTGGAGGAGTGGTCTCAGATCAGGGACCTATGCACCCTTCTGCACAGTTTTGAAATGGCGACGAAGATGTTTAGTGCTGACGATGCCATTATCAGCATGACTATTCCGGTGATTTACATGCTGGAGCACATGTTAAACAGAATTCGGAGTCAGGTGGTGGCACAAGAGGAGGTGGAGGAAGTAGAGGAGGAGGAGTTGTATGCGGAAGGGCTAACATCTGCAAGGTCCAGACGGTCGGCAGCACCAAGGCGGCAGGCATGTGAGGGTGGGGGAGATGGTTTTACCAGGGCGCATGGTAGCAGCCAAACTAGTGAGGAAGGTGCAGGAGCCCAGGAAGAAGTGGAGGACGAACTGATGGAAGACTCATGAGATGAGGGAGACCTTGATCACATTTCTGTTGTGCGAGGTTGGGGGGAGAGGACAGAGGAAGGAAGCATGATTGTTACCTCGCCACCAACACAACAGGGACTTGGTGCTCCTGGATGCGCAACACACATGAGTGCCTTCTTGCTGCACTACCTGCAACATGACCCTCGAATTGTGAGAATTAGAAATAATCCTGACTACTGGGTTGCCACACTGTTAGATCCCCGGTACAAAAGTAAATTTGCAGAAATTATTCCTGCCATAGAAAGGGATGCACGCATGCAGGAGTATCAGCAGAGACTGTTGCAGAATCTTACATGTGCTTTTCCACAAAATACCAGTGGTGCACGTAGTGAATCTCACAGTTCCAACTTGCCAACCGTGGGACCGTCAAGTGTTCAGCACTCAAACCGTAACAGAACCACAGTATCTGCTCGTAACATCAATTTTGCGGAATCATTTCACCACTTTTTTAGCCCATCCTTTGCAAGGCCACAGGAGACAAGAAGTCTGACACATAGTCAACGCCTAGAGACGATGGTACAGAAGTATCTCCAAGTAAACATTGAAGCCACGACTGTGTCACTGGACCCTTGCTCTTTTTGGGCTTCCAATCTGGATAAATGGCCGGAGCTAGCCACTTACGCCTTGGAGATCTTGTCATGCCCCGCAGCCAGCGTTCTGTCTGAACGTGTGTTCAGCGCTGCTGGTGGTGTGCTGACAGATAAGCGCACGCGGCTCTCCACTGATAATGTAGACAGACTCACGTTCATAAAGATGAACAAATCATGGATCCGAAACGACTTTTCTACCCCTGTGTCATCCTGGGGAGAGTAAAGGCTTGATGATTGGTTAAAATCACCCTACCAACCGTTTTAAGCTTTCAAATTACTAATCATGTTTATCTGTATCTTGGCTGGAAAATAATTTGGGCTTTGTAGCAGTGTGCAGCACTGATCCTATTAGGCCATCTATACTAAAGCTTCACCAGATTTAAAATTAATAATAATTTTTAGCTGCCTCTAGCCCGGAAAATAATTTTGGGGCTCCGAGATGCGCAAGACACATAAGTGCCTTCTTGCTGCACTACCTGCAGCATGACCCTCATATTGTCAAAATTCGAAGTAATCATGACTACTGGGTTGCCACACTCTTAGATCCCCCAAACTTTTCGATCAACCTTTTCATTTTAATAAAGACCAAAAAAATGGTCATTTTTGAAATTATAAGCATTAGCAGGTTGTTAGAAACTGAAATCAAACAGTCTTCAACTCAAAACTTTATTCTAGGTGATGTTACATTTTCACATAGGACCCCTTGTTCGAAAGGAGCTTCTGAACTCTCTCGTCCATTGAATTTGTCAGGTTCTGGATGGTTTCTGCTTCAATTGTTTTGCATGAGGACAGAATACCCTCCCAGAGCTGTTGCTTAGATGTGAACTGCCTCCCGCCATCATAGACACTCCTTTTAATGATGCTCCAAAGGTTCTGAATGTGGTACAGGTCAGGGGAGCATGGGGGTCACACCATAAGTTTGTCCCCTTTTATGCCCATATCAGCCAGAGATGCAGATGTTTTATGTGCAGCATGAGATGGTGCATTATCATGCAGAAAAATGATCTTGCTGTGAAATACACGGTTCTTCTTCTTGAACCATGGCAGGAAGTGCTGTTTGAGAAAATCCACATACATTATGGAGTTCATCTTTAGCGCCTTCAGGGATCCTAAAGGGGCCGACAATCTCTCTCCCCATGATTCCAGCCCAAAACATTACTCCACCTCCTCCTTGTTGGCGCTGTAGCCGTGTTTGCGTGGGGTGTCCATCAACCAGCCATCCTCCACTCCATCCATCTGGACCATCGAGCGCTGCACGGCACTCATCCGTGAACAAAACAGTTTTGAAATCAGTCTTCATGTAATGTTTGGCCCACTGGAGCCGTTTCTGCTTGTGTGAAGTGGATAGAGGAGGTCGACAGGATGGCGTATGCACAGCTGCAAACCTCTGAAGGACCCTGCATCTTGTTGTTCGGGGGACGTTGGAGGCACAAGCAGCTTCAAAAACTTGTCTGCTGCTATGACAAGGCTTTTTTGCCGCTGCTCTTTCAACCTGACGTAATTGCCTGTAGGAAAGAGTCCTCAATTTGCCCTTATCAGCACGCACACGTGTGTACTGTGAATCAGCTACATACTTCTTGATTGCCAAGACACTTCATCCTGATCATCGCACAATGTTGATTGTAGTCATGCCTTGACCTAAACACTCCACAATTTGTTGCTTCTCAGCAGCCGACACATCCTTTTTCTTTCCCATTTTGGCAGAAAATGTAGGCTGCTTAATAATGTGAGACAGCCTTCTTAAGTAGTCTTGCCTTTCATTGGACACACCTGCCAAACTAATTAGCACAGGTGTCTGCAATTGCTTACAGTGATATAAAGAGCCCTGACACACATCACCATCAATGAGTTTAACTGACAAACAAACAAATTCTTCCCTTATCACTCCTAAACACTTTTTGCATAATAATTTGGAACGCAGTGTACATGTGCTTTTCCACAAAACACCAGTGGTTCACGTAGTGAATCTTACAGTTCTAACTTGTCAACCGTGGTCTGTATGGAGTTGTTCAATAAAGGGCCCAAAATTAAGATAACATAGATGGGAGAGGTCTCTATGAATAGGAATTCCTAAGTATTTGATACCCTGTGAGGGCCAGGCAAAGGGAAAGTTGGACTGGATGGAATCCTATATGGATTTGGGGAGGGAGACATCGAGGGCCTCAGACTTCGCTGCATTGATTTTAAAATTTGACCATGTAACAAATTGATCTATTTCAGCCATAACAGCATGGATGGATATATGTGATTGAGTGATATATACTAGGACATCATCAGCAAATAGAGAGCACTTGTACTCGGTGCCTCCCACCTCAATCCACCTAATATTGGGGTTATGGCGAATTGATGAGAGCAGGTGCTCCGTCACTAGGATGTATAAGAGAGGGGACAGAGGACATCCCTGCCTTGTCCCATTGGTGATTGTGAAAGGTGATGAAAATGTTCTGATGCACCCCCTGGGCCTTGGGACACCGGGAGCCGGACCCTTTTTGGTGGATGCTGGTGGTTGTAGTCTTCGTAGCGGCGACCCGGTTCCGTGGCTCAGGGTGGTCAAACCAGTGGCGGAACTATTTATGTGGTTTTAATGTTTAAATGTCTGACTACGCCACCCGTGGATTGCGGTCAGAGTGAACCGCCGCTGCAGGGCAGACCGCTGAGGCTGGTGTTGTGGGTGCAGCAGAGCGTAGCATAACTCCCCACGGGAGGAGTATAGCCTCAGGGCAGTGTATGCGGAGGATGGGGGTGATGGTGCAGGGCAGCAGCAGTAACGACACGGAGTCAGTGATGCAGTCCAGGGCCTTTACTCACAGTTCTTATTATCCAGACCACGTCTGCAGGTAACGGCTGCCCACGTCGTACTGTGCTCACCAGGTGAGGGGCTCAGACAACTCCCAGATAACTTTGGAGCGCTTCACAGGACCCCCTTTGTGTGTCCTTTGTCTGGCCTTTCTTACCAACCCTTCTGTCCGGCTGCCTCGGGCCTCCTCTTGGTAAACTTGGCACCAGTTTCCCTGACCCTATGTGGTGCCTTCCTAGCGGGTGTAGCGAGGGGCTGTGCCACATAAAATGTCACAGCCTCCGGTTTCTAGCTGAGGGTCGTTTCCTGCCTCCACTAGTTTCGGGGACCGGTCTCCCCCTTTGGCCTGACCCCTCCACGCAGGTGGATTCGGGCGTGCGGTGGCGACTCGCCCGTCCGCACCCCTGGGATCCCTTCATTCCTCGTTCCTGGAGCCTTCTCTGCTCCTCTTCCTTCCTTCTCCCTCTTCCAGGCCTGGGCCTCTGTTACTAGTCCCGCCTCCGGAGCAGAGCTCATGCAGAGCCCCTGCTCCCTGCCACTTCTGCTCAGACTTCTCTGCACTGAACTAAGATGGTGCCCACCTTTTATACTCCCTTCTCAATGCACCCAGGAACTGCTTTCTCCCTGCTCCTGCACTACAGGGTTCCCCTTCCTCAGTGTTCCCTCCACCCACTCCAGCCAGGGACAGGGACTGTCGTGCCCATCTCAGAGGCATATTGGTCGCCCTGCCCCACGGCAATGTGGTGTAATGCATGCAGGTGTCGGGTCCTGATCCACACTCCATCCTTACCTGAGAGTGAGATATCACACCTCTGGGTGAGGTGCAATACCTCTGTAGCAACCGAGCCCTCAGGGTGCTACAGTTCCATTTATCTTCAGCCTAGGTGACGTATTGTGATACAGGGCCGTGATTTTGGCTATAAAAGGGTCCCCTAGACCCCTACCCCAAGCTTTTTAAGAGAATCATATATGGCGTGCCAGGAGACTCTATGGAATGCTTTCTCAGCATCCAACGAGAGTATCTAATTACAAATTTTTAACTGCATCTAGCCCAGGAAATACTTTGTGCCTAGTAGCAGTGTCTGCTAGTCAGCGGATTATCCCGGCTGTTAAGCAAGCTACACCACCTGTAGTTTAGACACTTAATTTTTTCAAAGGAAATGCTTCGGGACCATGGGATACTCAGTGAAGAGCATCAGGAGGCACCCCAAGGCATAGGAGCTGGGACTGGCAGTAGGATGCCTTGCGGTGGACACCCGAGCTCGATCCTTATAAAAGCTTTTTAACTGCAGCAGCTTTAGTGGACGCTACTGGAGCTGGAATTACGCGGCTGATGGCATGAGACTTGCCCTCCAATAGATCCTTGTAAATGGATTTAAAGTGTATTCATTCAAATTAGAGAGACAATTTAAATTAAAAAGCTTAGAGCTGCCTCCACCACAGGTGGGCTCGCTCGACCCACCAGCGGACAGGCACCAGTATTGGGAGAGGGGGGCTGGCCATCAGGGTTCACCGCGGCTCTGGCACAAACCCGGCGACACGGAGGTGGCACGGGCAGGAGCGGACTGGCTGTGTCGGCTTCTCACTTTTTGGATTTTAGAAGGGCATGACATGCCTATATCTGTGTCTCCCCCTCCTTTTACTCCTCCACCTCTTTTATTTTCGCATGACTATATGTACTTGTCACTTTTCCATGTGTTAGTTATGTCTTCTGAGCAGTTTGTCAGCTTTTGGACACCTTTGAAGGTGTTTTCTATGTGTTTCTATGTGTTTTTGTTTGCCTGCCATTGGTTTTAACGGTGTTCGAAGGTGTTCGACGAACAGTTCGACGAACAGTTCGGCGAACACACGGGTGTTCGACGAACCGAACCGAACTCGAACACTACGGGGGTGGCTCAACACTACCAGTCAGAGAGACACTATTACAGTTTTTTTTACGGCAAAAAATGCCAAAAGTAGGATAATACAGAGAATTGACCCATGGAACTACAAAACCATAGTTCTATTTCTCTGGCCTACACCACACTCTTTTAAACAGATATATTGGTGTCTGACCAGTCAGGGAGACACTATTACAGTTTTTTTACGGCAAAAAATGCCAAAAGTAGGATAATACAGAGATTTGACCCGTGGATTGGCAAAACCACAGTTCTATTTCTCTGGCTTACACCAGACTCTTTTAAACAGATATATTGGTGTCTGACCAGTCAGGGAGACATTATTACAGTTTTTTTTTACAGCAAAAAATGCCAAAAGCAGGATAATACAGAGATTTGACCCGTGGATTTTCAAAACCACAGTTCTATTTCTCTGGCCTACACCAGACTCTTTTAAACAGATATATTGGTGTCTGACCAGTCAGGGAGACACTATTACAGTTTTTTTATGGCAAAAAATGCCAAAAGCAGGATAATGCAGAGATTTGACCCGTGGAACTGCAAAACCACATTTCTAGTTATGTGGTGTACACCAGAAACTATTAAACAGATATCTTGGTGTCTGACCAGTCATGGAGACACTATTACAGTTTTTTTTTATGGCAAAAAATGCCAAAAAGCAGGATAATACAGAGATTTGACCCATGGAACTGCAAAACCACAGCTCTATTTCTCTGGCCTACACCAGACTCTTTTAAACAGATATATTGGTGTCTGACCAGTCAGGGAGACACTATTACAGTTTTTTTTTACAGCAAAAAAGCCAAAAGCCGGATAATACAGAGATTTGACCCGTGGAACTGCAAAACCACAGTTATAGTTATGTGGCGTACACCAGAATCTTTTAATCAGATATATTGGTGTCTGACCAGTCAGGGAGACACTATTACTGTTTTTTTACGGCAAAAAATGCCAAAAGCAGGATAATACAAAGATTTGACCCGTGGAACTGCAAAACCACAGTTCTATTTCTCTGGCCTACACCAGACTCTTTTAAACAGATAAATTGGTGTCTGACCAATCAGGGAGACACTATTACAGTTTTTTACGGCAAAAAATATCAAAAGCAGGATAATACAGAGATTTGACCCGTGGTACTGCAAAACCACAGTTATAGTTATGTGGCGTACACCAGAATCTTTTAAACAGATATCTTGGTGTCTGACCAGTCAGGGAGACACTATTACAGTTTTTTTTTACTGTATAAAATTCCAAAAGCAGGATAATAGAGTGATTTGACCCGTGGAACTGCAAAACCACCGTTCTATTTCTCGGGCCTACACCAGACTATTTTAAACAGATATATTGGTGTTTGACCAGTCAGGGAGACACTATTACAGTTTTTTTTACGGCAAAAAATGCCAAAAGCAGGATAATGCAGAGATTTGACCCTTGGAACTGAAAAACCACAGTTATAGTTATGTGGCATACACCAGAATCTTTTAAACAGATATATTGGTGTCTGACCAGTCAGGGAGACACTATTACAGTTTTTTTTACGGCAAAAAATGCCAAAAGCAGGATAATGCAGAGATTTGACCCGTGGAACTGCAAAACCACATTTATAGTTATGTGGCATACACCAGAATCTTTTAAACAGATATCTTGGTGTCTGACCAGTCAGTGAGACACTATTACAGTTTTTTTTTACGGCAAAAAATGCCAAAAGCAGGATAATACAGAGATTTGACCCGTGGAACTGCAAAACCACAGTTCTATTTCTCTGGCCTACACCAGACTCTTTAAAACAGATATATTTTTGTCTGACCAGTCAGGGAGACACTATTACAGTTTTTTTTTATGGCAAAAAATGCCAAAAGCAGGATAATACAGAGATTTGACCTGTGGAACTGCAAAACCACAGTTCTATTTTTCTGGCCTACACCAGACTCTTTTAAACAGATATATTGGTGTCTGAACAGTCACAGACATTCTCAATTTATTTTTTTTTGGGGGGGGGGGATACCAAAACGTTAATAAGACGCGTATTTGTACAGGATTTAGATGAAAAAAAAAGGATTTTTCTTGGCCCCTGAGACCGTGGGATAAGACTAGCAATTTGACCAACAGGAGCACACAGGACTGTAATGCAGCGTTTCCTGGTTTCCTGCATCTCCTATACAGCCTGCCTGCCTGCCTTCCTGATATCTGGGATGGATATTAGTCCTGAGAAGGACTGTTTGTTTGATTTACCAGGCTTTAGAGACCCTACACAAACTATTTCAGAGTATAAATCTCTCCCTAGCTCAGCAGCACTGACCCTTCACTGGCTGATCCGGAGCGACTGTGTCCAAGATGGCGGTGCCCGGTTTTAAATTCTCGAGGTGACGCTGTGCGGCCAGCCAATCACTGTAATGCCCACAAACAACATGGCTGCGGCATTGCAGTGACTGGCTGGCAATCCCTGCATGTTTATTGGCTCTGTAAAGAGCGCCAAACGTGCAGGGCGGAGACCCGAGCTCCCGCCCGAGTAACCCGGAAATGCTCGGTGCTCGCCGAACATCCTGAGTAGTGAGATGCTCGGGCGAGTAACAAGCAGTGTCGAGCATGCTCGCTCAACACTAACTATTACTCCTCTTATCTGTGATTTGTGTACGGGTGAGCTATAGCAGTAGAGATAGCTTCTTATAGGCATCTAGTCAGGGATTATTGTATTATACTCTATGCTGAATAAAAAAATTAAATTCCCTATTTATAATGTTGTTAGCTGCTTTTAAAATAGGAACAGGCGCTAGATGGTATTAAAATGTTAAAATTACATTTACTATTGAATGTATTCTTCACAATTGAAATAATTGCAAAAGGCGTGTGAACATAGCCCAAGGTGTGGAGGAGCATTTTTGTTTTTGTTATTTATTTGGCCTTATATACAAGTCATGATTCTAGAAAGAATATTTCTTAACATTTGTTCCAGGAAAATCCATTTTGGCTTCATTTTTGTATGTTTTATTGTCAGTCTGTAAAAGTGGCATAATACTCTGATAACATTGTTCAAAGCAGTGACCTGGGATGCAGAGGTCTTCCCCTGCTGTTCCCATGTCATTTCAGCACTGTTTCCATAGATTTTAGGCCCCCTCCAGACCTACAGGGCGGGCCGGCGGAAAAATTCTCAGGTTTCCCATTGATTTACATTGGGTTCATTACTCAGGTCGACCATCCGAGCATTACGATTTACTCGACTCAAGTATCGAGTACCCAAGCATTTTGCTCATTACTAATTGTTACCCTTTTGCTTGTCACAGTATTTGCATAATCTGCAATGAGTGGTGCAGTGTGGAAAAATGAATAAATAAAAACAGTAGCATATCACAGATATATTAATTCAGTCAGACACTGAGCGATGATAATAAGACTGCTGCAACAGTTCACTGTTTATTACTTGAATCATTGGATTTCTATTCACAGATTGAGACTTTCTATCACATATCAATCTGGTATATCACCACAGCAGTACACCTCAATCGCATTAGGCCTTTTTATAGCTATGCTGTGTGATCTGAGCTCCTATCCTCACACAGTAAAAGCATTAAATAGCGTTCCTTGGCCAGTCCACTTGCACTTGTTTTTTACTGCCTTTGATAGCCTCCCTGATTTGCTGTGCAGCACAATGTAATCAAAGTGCTGCAGGGAATTATGGGAAATCTTGTGAGTGAACAGCATATGTGAGATGATGCCGGGCATTTCTTTCCAAGTGCAACTGCTGTATTTATCTTCCTGATTATTAGTGTTCATCTAGTGAGGTGGGTTCACTAAACCACAGGAGAAGGTGAACACATGGATTGAAAGTGATGGCACAGAGGACAGGATTTGCTGGATGGTACATGGAGCAGCGAGGATCAGAAACAGGACTGTGGGGCATGCTAAAAATCAAGAAGACTAGTGGAGTTTGGATAACCTGTGGCAGCAGAAAGCAAAGAGGCAAAATTATTTATAGAGCAGATACACTCATGAATCAGTGTTTGCAATATGAACAAGTCCAGAGAAGAGTTAATTATGCATACAGTAGTTGAATAGTTAATCAATTGGTCTGGGCTAGTAAGTAAATGCATGATGTAAAAACCAAAGGGGTTTGCATATAAGATAGCTAGCTGTGAGAACTGATAAGGCAGCCTCTGAAACATATGGTAACTGAATACCAGTTGTGAAAGTTGGCCCTAAAAGTCTTTGGGTGATGACGTCACTGGAGTTCGTCAGTTGTGAAACCTGGTGTGGACCAAAGCAAATGAAGGAATCAGAGGAGTAGGGAGCAGGGTCCGGCTCCAAAGCTATGACAGGTGCGCAACACTGCCATTCCCATGTCTGCAGCACATGCAGTTACTGATTACATTGTGGATGTATTGACCACTGCAACGAGTGCATGTGTCGATGGCAAAGGTGTTAGTAAAGACTTTCGTAAAGAGTGAGTATGGATATTTGTTATAGTAGCTTTTCCATATTCAACAGAAGGCACAACTTATGAAAAGTTGAGCTGTTTCCAAAAAAAGAACATATATACTTTATTTGTATTATTTCTAAACTTGATTAACTCTTGTTTCTTTGCAGGTTTGAGTTAGGGAATGTCCATAAATACGCTACTACGCACTATCAATGCATGATGAGTGGAACGAAGAAATTAAATCTCAGAAATGTGGTCAACCGACCACCTAAATTCCAATTAGTTCAGATGGGTATAAAAACTGTACACACCCCTGCTAAAATTCCAGTTTTTTTCATAAATATGCACACCTTTAAACTAATCAGTCTTTTTGCATATAAGTCTATCAGCATGGCACATCTAGTATTAACAATTTTTACCCACTCTTCCTTCCAGCGTTACTCCAAATCTATCTAATTGCTAGGGCATCTCGTATGTACAACCCTCTTAAAGACCATTCCAAAACTTTGATTTATTCTTTTCCTGATTTGGAGGTGTGCTTAGAGTCAGCATCATGCTAAAAGGTGAAATTTCTTTCCATCTTCAGCTTTTTAGCAAAGGCCTTAAGATTCTATTGCAAAATTGACTGATATTTGGAACGGTACATAATTCCCTCCACTTTTTTGGCAGCTGGAACTGGGGCTTTAATTAAACAGCCCCAAAGCATAATAATTAGTCCTGAGTGAGAACAAAAATTCTCGGGTGCTCGAAGCTCGGGCCGAGCTCGCCGTGATACTCGGGTGCTCGACTCGAGCAACGAGCCCAATGTTAGTCTATGGGAGAACCGAGCATTTTTGCGGCTGCACCCCCGGCAGTCTTTTAAAAGCCTAACAAGTGCCCAAAACGATTGTTACAGAGCTCAAATGACATGGGGACAGCATGGGGATCGCAATGTGGTCAGAGGTATTAAGTCACTTTTAAGGGCTCACAATAAAACATTCAAAAACAAAACAAACTGCTTTCCTGTGAAATATGTTAAGGAAGTTCCTTTCCAGGGTAAAGACTTGTGTATAAGGTAAAATAAATAACCCCCCAAAAATTACTCCTCCACACTTTGGGCTATGTTCACAAGTAGCATTTTTTATGCGTTTTTGCACTTTTGTATTGCTTTCAACCGTGACAAATGCATTCACCGGGAAATGTCATTTTAACATTTTACAACCTTATCTGGCCATCTGCTGTGTGACACATGCATACAGTGTTGAAAAGACATGGGAACAGCATGGGGAAGACCCCTGGTAGCATCTCTGACACCCAGGTTGCTGCCTAAAAGTGTGCCCATCAGTAGTGATCCTTTCCACATCAGAAGATGCAGACTTGCAACTATCCCCGTGCAAATACTTGTCTCAGGGCAGTGTTCAATTGTACCTCCACCATTTCTTGCAATGCAAGCGCAAATATGCTGCCAACCACCCACCCACCCGCAGGCTGCAATACTATACTGCTAGCTTGCACTTGAAATGGGGCCTTTTAGTTTGGATGAGGCCAAAGCTGGCCACTACCTCATGGCTGCGTCGGCGGCAAGTCTCCATACTCAGTCCCCAGCCACCACTATTTGTCACGGGAACCTTCCCCACACTTTTCTTAGCCTGGCCTGCTTTAGGGCAGCATTGGACGAGCCCACCAGACAACCAGAGACTCCTTCGGTGGGCCCTGGCTTCTCCATCACAGGAGTTGAGAGTGCCAAGGTGAAGAGCATGATGATGATGATAAAAGTTAGCATCTGCTTTGTTTTCTTGGAATGGAAGCGTAAGTGTGCAACCTGCCACACACCCACCCCCAGGCTGCAATGCCATACTGCTAGCTTGCACTTGAAATGGGGCCTTTTAGTTTGGAGGAGGTCGAAGCTGGCCACTACCTCATGGCTGCTTCAGCAGCGATGTATCCATACTCAGTCCCCAGCCGCACAACGGCCGGGTGTCCACGCTCGGTCCCCAGCTGTCAGGGTGCGGCCGGGTGTCCATGCTCGGTCCCCAGCCGCCCCGCGGCCGGGTGTGCACACCCGGTTCCCAGCCACCTGGGGGCGGCCGGGTGTCCATAAACGGTCCCCAGCCGCCCCTATTCCTCCTGTCACCTTCCCACACACTTTTCTTAGCCTGGCCTGCTTTAGGGCAGCATTGGACGAGACCACCAGAGAACCAGACTCCTCCGGTGGGCCCTGGCTTCTCCATCAGGGGAGTTGAGAGTGCCAAGGTGAGGAGCATGATGATGATGATAGAAGTTAGCATCTGCTTTGTTTTCTTGGAATGCAAGAGTAAGTGTGCAGCCTGCCACCCACCCACCCCCAGGCTGCAATGCCATACTGCTAGCTTGCACTTGAAATGGGGCCTTTTTGTTTGGAGGAGGTCGAAGCTGGCCACTACCTCATGGCTGCTTCAGCAGCGAGGTATCCATACTCAGTCCCCAGCCGCCCGGCGGCCGGGTGTCCGCACTTGGTCCCCAGCCGCCCCACGGCCGGTTGTCCGCACACGGTCCCCAGCCGCCTGGGGGCGGCCGGGTGTCCATAAACGGTCCCCAGCCGCCCCTATTTCTCCTGTCACCTTCCCACACACTTTTCTTAGCCTGGCCTGCTTTAGGGCAGCATTGGACGAGCCCACCAGAGAACCAGACTCCTCCGGTGGGCCCTGGCTTCTCCATCAGGGGAGTTGAGAGTGCCAAGGTGAGGAGCATGATGATGATGATAGAAGTTAGCATCTGCTTTGTTTTCTTGGAATGCAAGCGCATGTATGTAGTAGCGGCTAGGCCTGAGGTGGTCAGCGTTTTGGCGCATATACTACCTCCTCCGAGGATTGCTGGATGTTTTCCTGCTACTATCCCAGTTCTATGACTCCCGTTCAAACAAAGCTTCAGGTGATAAATGATGGATGAGGTGGTGGCAAAGGAGAAAGAGCAGGAGGAACAGGGACCATTCACATCAATATCAGGCCAGTCAACCACATATGTCTTGTAGGATATGTTTCTGTAACAAAAGGAGTGGTTCAGCTACACAGTTATAGAGCATACAGTGAGTGCAATGCCTACCAAAAATTTAGAGGCACTCCAATGCCCCTTGGAAATCACATGGAGGTCAGAGGGCCTTAACTAAACTGTTTTTTCCATTTATAGCAACTGAGTGTCATGTACACTGTTGGCCTAAGCAGTGAATGGAAGGCTTTCCAAAAATTATGAGGAACTGCAATGCCCTTTGAAACAGACTTGGATTACAGCGTACTAAAAACCTTCTACCCATTATTGGGGAGTGGGTCTCCCTTAGTTTTCACCTTTGCATTGAAAAGCAAAAGCTGACTAAAATTAGGAGGAAATGCAATGCCCGTTGGACGAGTCGTGGAGGTTAGAGGTAATTAAAAACAAAATTTCAATGCCCCTTGGAAGAGCTGTGGAGTTCAGAGTGGTTTAAGAAGATGCTTTTAATGCCCTTTTGAAGAGACGTGGAGGTCACAGTAGCTTAACAAGATGGTTTTAATGCCCCTTGGAAAAGTAGTGGAGGTCGCTGTAGCTTAACAAGACAGTTTTAATGCCCCTTGGAAAAGTGGTGGAGGTCACAGTAGCTTAACGAGACAGTTTTAATGCCCCTTGGAAAAGTGGTGGAGGTCACAGTAGGTTAACAAGATGGTTTTAATGCTCCTCGAAAGAGACGTGGAGGTCACAGTAGCTTAACAAGACGGTTTTAATGCCCCTCAGAAGAGACGTGGTGGTCACAGTAGCTTAACAAGACGGTTTTACTGCCCCTCAGAAGAGATGTGGAGGTCACAGTAGCTTAACAAGATGGTTTTAATTCCCCTCGAAAGAGACGTGGAGCTCACAGTAGCTTAACAAGATGGTTTTAATGCCCCTTGGAAAAGTGGTGGAGGTCGCAGTAGCTTAACAAGAAGGTTTTAATGCCCCTTGGAAAAGTGGTGGAGGTCACAGTAGCTTAACAAGAAGGTTTTAATGCCCCTCGAAAGAGATGTGGAGGTCACAGTAGCTTAACAGGATGGTTTTAATGCCCCTCGGAAGAGACGTGGAGGTCACAGTAGCTTAACAGGATTGTTTTAATGCCCCTCGGAAGAGACGTGGAGGTCACAGTAGCTTAACAAGATGGTTTTAATGCCCCTCAGAAGAGACGTGGAGGTCCCAGTAGCTTAACAAGACTGTTTGATTGCCCCATTGGATGAGACGTGGAGGTCCCAGTAGCTTAACAAGACGGTTTTAATGCCCCTTACAAGAGCCATACAGTACAGCATCTTAAAAACACTATTCCCATTATTGGGGAGTGGGTCTCCCATATTCTTTGCTTATGCCTTCCAAGCAAAAGCTGCCAAAAATTAGGATGGAGGAACTTGCAATGCCCCTTACAAGAGCCATGCAGTACAGCATATTACAAACATTATTCCCATTATTGGGGAGTGGGTCTCCCATATTTTTTGCTTATGCCTTCCAAGCAAAAGCAGCCAAAAATTAGGACGGAGGAACTTGCAATGCCCCTCACAAGAGCCATGCAGTACAGCATATTACAAACATTATTCCCATTATTGGGGAGTGGGTCTCCCATAGTCTTTGCATATGCCTTCCAAGCAAAAGCTGCCAAAAATTAAGAGGAAATGCAATGCCCGTTCGAAGAGTCAAGGAGGTTAGAGTTTATTAAAAACAACATTTCAATGCCCTTTGGAAGAGCTGTGGAGGTCCCAGTAGCTTAACAAGACGGATTTATTGCCCCTCGAAAGAGACGTGGAGATCACAGTAGCTTAACAGGACGGTTTTAATCCCCCTCGGAAGAGATGTGGAGGTCACAGTAGCTTTACAAGATGGTTTTAATGCCCCTCGGAAGAGATGTGGAGGTCGCAGTAGCTTAACAAGACGGTTTTAATGCCCCTAGGTAAAGTGGTGGAGGTCACAGTAGCTTAACAAGATGGTTTTAATGCCCCTCGGAAGAGACGTGGAGGTCACAGTAGCTTAACAAGACGGTTTTAATGACCCTTGGAAAAGTGGTGGAGGTCGCAGTAGCTTAACAAGATAGTTTTAATGCCCCTTGGAAAAGTGGTGGAGGTCACAGTAGCTTAACAAGACGGCTTTAATGCCCCTCGAAAGAAACGTGGAGGTCACAGTAGCTTAACAAGACGGTTTTAATGCCCCTTGGAAAAGTGGTGGAGGTCGCAGTAGCTTAACAAGACGGTTTTAATGCCCCTCGGAAGAGACGTGGAGGTCACAGTAGCTTAACAAGACCGTTTTATTGCCCCTTGGAAAAGTGGTGGAGGTCGCAGTAGCTTAACAAGACGGTTTTAATGTCACTTGGAAAAGTGGTGGAGGTCACAGTAGCTTAGCAAGTCGGTTTTAATGCCCCTCGAAAGAGACGAGGAGGTCCCAGTAGCTTAACAAGATGGTTTTAATGCACCTTGGAAAAGTGGTGGAGTTTGCAGTAGCTTAACAAGACGGTTTTAACGCCCCTTGGAAAAGTGGTGGAGGTCACAGTAGCTTAACAAGACAGTTTTAATGCCCCTCAAAAGAGACGTGGAGGTCACAGTAGCTTAACAAGACGGTTTTAATGCCCCTCGGAAGAGACGTGTAGGTCCCAGTAGTTTATCAAGACTGTTTTAATGCTCCTTGGAAAGGTGGTGGATGTCGCAGTAGCTTAACAAGACGGTTTTAATGCCCCTTACAAGAGCCATACAGTACAGCATCTTAAAAATATTATTCACATTATTGGGGAGTGGGTCTCCCACAGTCTTTGCTTATGCCTTCCAAGCAAAAGCTGACAAAAATAAGAACGAAGGAACTTTCAATAATGGCAACATGGACCACGGTCACCTTCGTGGTATAGTGGTGGTGGAGGCTGAGGACAAGGAGAAGTTTTAATGCCCCTCGGAAGAGACGAGGAGGTCCCAGAAGCTTAACAAGACGGTTTTAATGCCCCTTGGAAAAGTGGTGGAGTTCGCAGTAGCTTAACAAGACGGTTTTAATGCCCCTTGGAAAAGTGGTGGAGGTCACAGTAGCTTAACAAGACAGTTTTAATGCCCCTCAAAAGAGACGTGGAGGTCACAGTAGCTTAACAAGACGGTTTTAATGCCCCTCGGAAGAGACGTGCAGGTCCCAGTAGTTTATCAAGACTGTTTTAATGCTCCTTGGAAAGGTGGTGGATGTCGCAGTAGCTTAACAAGACAGTTTTAATGCCCCTTACAAGAGCCATACAGTACAGCATCTTAAAAATATTATTCACATTATTGGGGAGTGGGTCTCCCACAGTCTTTGCTTATGCCTTCCAAGCAAAAGTTGACAAAAATAAGAACGAAGGAACTTTCAATAATGGCAACACGGACCACGGTCAGCCTCGTGGTATAGTGGTGGTGGAGGCTGAGGACAAGGAGAAGTTTTAATGCCCCTCAAAAGAGGCGTGGAGGTCGCAGTAGCTTAACAAGATGGTTTTAATGCCGCTTGGAAAAGTGGTGGAGGTCACAGTAGCATAACAAGTCGGTTTTAATGCCCCTCGAAAGAGATGAGGAGGTCACAGTAGCTTAACAAGACAGTTTTAATGCCACTCGGAAGAGACGTGGAGGTCACAGTAGCTTAACAAGACAGTTTTAATGCCCCTCGGAAGAGACGTGGAGGTCCAAGTAGCTTATCAAGATGGTTTTAATGCCCCTTGGAAAAGTGGTGGAGGTCACAGTAGCTTAACAAGATGGTTTTAATGCCCCTCGGAAGAGATGTGGAGGTCACAGTAGCTTAACAAGACGGTTTTAATGCCCCTTGGAAAAGTGGTGGAGTTCGCAGTAGCTTTACAAGACGGTTTTAATGCCCCTCGGAAAAGTGATGGAGGTCACAGTAGCTTAACAAGACAGTTTTAATGCCCCTCGAAAGAGACGTGGAGGTCACAGTAGCTTAACAAGACTGTTTTAATGCCCCTCGGAAGAGACGTGGAGGTCACGGTAGCTTAGCAAGACGGTTTTAATGCCCCTCGGAAGAGACGTGTAGGTCCCAGTAGCTTAACAAGACGGTTTTAATGCCCCTTGGAAAGGTGGTGGAGGTCGCAGTAGCTTAACAAATTGGTTTTAATGCCCCTTGCAAGAGCCGTACAGTACAGCATCTTAAAAATATTATTCACATTATTGGGGAGTGGGTCTCCCACAGTCTTTGCTTATGCCTTCCAAGCAAAAGCTGACAAAAATAAGAACGAAGGAAATTTCAATAATGGCAACACGGACCACAGTCACCCTGGTGGTATAGTGGTGGTGGAGACTGAGGATAAGCAGAAGAACATAACACCTCCGAAATGAGGAAGCGTATACCCATGTGTGGGTGTGAAGCATTGCATGTGAATACACCTCCCGAAATAACTCAGTGGATTTGACTTTATGTTGCTCTGCTGTCATTTGGTGGTGATGAGAAGTCTGGCCCAATCCAGCCCTTGTTCATTTTGATAAGGGTCAGCTTGTCAGCATTGTCAGTTGACAGACGAGTGCGCTTATCATTTATAATTCAACCAGCGGCACTAAAAACATGCTCTGATAACACGCTAGCGGCAGGGCAGGTCAGGACCTCCAAGGCGTACAGAGCGAGTTCATTCCAAGTGTCCAGCTTGGATACCCAATAATTAAAAGGCACAGAGGAATCACGGAGGACGCTGGTACAGTAGGCAAGGTACTCCCTCACCATCTTTTGAAACTTTCCACTCCTTGTGAGAGTACCTCGCGCCTCAGGGTCTGTCCGAAGGGAGGGTCTGAGAAAACTGACCCAGAATGTTGACAGTGTTCCCCTGCCTCTGCTGGATTGGAGTTGCGTCTCTCTCGTATGTATGCCTTGGTTGGGCAACGAACTGTGACCTCTGCCGCTAGCGTGCTCCGATGCAAATTTTTTTAACAGTTCTGCAGCAAGGGCCTTCTGGTACTGCCCCATTTTTGTAGACCTCTCCAGTAGTGTTGAGCCACCCCCGTAGTGTTCGGGTTCGGTTCGGTTCATCGAACACCGGAATGTTCGAGGAACTGTTCGTCGAACACCTTAGAACACCGTCGAACACCGTTAAAACCAATGGCAGGCAAACAAAAACACATAGAAACACATAGAAAACACCTTCAAAGGTGTCCAAAAGCTGACAAACTGCTCAGAAGACGCTCTCTTTAAAAAAGCCGGCCGGCAATTCAGCAGCGGCATACACCGTTACCTGACAATTTAGACAAGAAGGAATAGAGCATCACACATAGATTAGATAGATAGAAACATGACAGTCACATATATAAGAAGTACAATGACAGTGTTGGTTTCTGTACTTGTCATTTAGTGTTAAAATAATGGATTTATTAAAAAAAAAAAATTGGCGTGGGGTTCCCCGTAATTTTAGTCTCTAGCGGAGGTTAAGCAGACGGCTGGGGCAGATGTTTGAAGCCTGAGAAGGGTGTAATACCCATGGAGCTTCCCAGGCTACTAATATCAGCCCCCAGCTGAATACCTAGCCTTTACTAGCTATTAAAATGGGGTACCCCCCAAAAAAAATTACGTGGGGCCATGCTGGTGGTGGTCAGGCTGGTAGTTTTGTCAACCCTGCTGATGCTGGCATGGCAGGTGGTACAAATGGCCTTTTTGGGGTTATCAACAGAGTATTTTAAAAAATTCCAGACTCTGGAAGACCTACAGGTTGTACTGGCAACGTCGCTCAAGTTGGTGTTACGGGGAACTGTTGCCTGCCTTCTGTGTGCGGCCACCACACTGCTTCTTCCTGCCTGTTGGGGTACTCTGCCTCCCTCACCCTGTGTTCCACTGGCCTCGCTCTGCATGTCCTCCTGCCACGTTGGGTCAGTTACTAGATCATCCACCACCTCCTCCTCTTCCACTTGCGCACCACGATCCTCCTCCTCACTTCCTGGAAATTGTGTCTCGTTATCGTCCACCTCTTGTGACAAATTGCCAGCGTCGACTTCCTGTGGCCGTGGCTGTTCAAATATTTGGGCATCGCTACATGGGATCTTCTATTCCACCACTTCAATCGGAGCTGGCGAGGGGCATAAATCTGAAAATGGACCAGTGAACAGCTCTTCAGAGTGTCCAAGTGTGGGATCAGTTGCTGTCTGACGACACTCGGCATGGTGGGAGGAAGGAGCATCAGGGTGAGGAGGAGTATGCGGTCGAGACTCACGGCTACTAAGATATGACCGTGTGGAAGACAGACCAGAGGTGGTGGTGCCCAGGTAACTGGAAGTGTTATCTGCTATCCAATTAATAACATGTTCACACTGATCATTTTGCAATATTGGTGTTGTTCTGTGCTTCCCTAGTAATTCAGTCAAGAAGTGTGAGCGAGAAGATGTGGCTGTTGGTTGTGGCACATTTTCACCTTGGCCACGGCCCCGTCCTCTGCACGCACCATCACTAGAACGTCCAGTTCCACGTCCCTTGCCACGCGCCTTGCCCATTGTAAAGGAAGTAAAATAGCTTACACTCGCACTATCAATGGAAAAAAAAGTAGATTAGAACCGTGGAAGAGGAAAACCACAGTTCTATTTCTCTGGCCTACACCCGACTCTTATAAACAATCTGAACAATCAGGGAGAAACTATTACTGTTTTTCTTTACAGAAAAAATAACAAAAGCTGGATAATAGAGTTTTTTTCCTGTGGAACGGCAAAACCACAGTTATAATTTAGTGGTGTATACCAGACTTTTTTAAACATATATATTTGCATTTGAACAGTGAGCGACACACTCAAACTGTATTTTTTTAGATACAAATGGCCCAAAAGTGGATAATACAGAGGTTTGAACCGTGGAACTGCAAAACCACACGTCTGTTTCTCTGGCCTACACCAGACTATTTTCAACAGATATATTTGTGTCTGAAAAATCAGGGAGACACTATTAGTTTATTTTTTAGGCCAAAAAATGCCAAAAGCAGGATAATAGAGATTTTTTACCGTGGAACAGCAAAACCACAGTTATAATTTACTGGTGCATACCAGACTTTTTTAAATATATATATTTGCGGCTGAACAGTGAGCAACACACTGTGTGGAATTGCAAAACCACACTTCTGTTTCTATTTTCAACAGATATATTTGTGTCTGAACTGTCACAGACACACTTGTTTTTTTTGGTGGGGGGGGACACCAAAAGGTTAATAAGACGGGTATTTGTACTGTGTGAAGGAGGAAAAAAAAAGAGGATTTAGATGAAATAAAAAGGATTTTTCCTGGCCCCCGAGACCTGGAGCTAAGTCCAGCAATTTTAGCAACAGGAGCACACAGGACTGTAATGCAGCGTTTGCTGGTATAACCTCTGCGTCTCCTATACAGCCTGCCTGCCTGCCTGCCTGATATCTGGGATGGATATTAATAATGAGAAGGACTGTTTGTTTGATCTGGCAGCCTTTACAGACCCTACGCTAACTATTTTGCAGTATATATCTCTCCCTAAATCAGCAGCGCTGTCCCTACACTGTCTGATCCCAGCCGTCTGTGTCCAAGATGGCGGCGCCCGGTTTTAAATACTCGAGGTGACGCTGTGCGGCCAGCCAATCAATGTAATGCCAACATGGCTGCGGCATTACAGTGACTGGCTAGGAATCCCTGCATGTTCATTGGCTCTGTAAAGAGCACCAAACATGCAGGGCGGAGACTCGAGCTCCCGCCCGAGTAACCCGGAAATGCTCGGTGCTCGCCAAACATCCCGAGCAGCGTGATGCTCGGGCGAGTACCAAGCAGTGTCGAGCATGTTCGCTCAACACTAATAATAATGCTTTCATAATGTTTCACTGTGGGTATGGTGCTCTTTTGGTGATGCTCAGTGTTGGCTTTAAGAAAACATATCTTTTGAAATTGAGACCAAAAAATTTCAACCTTGCTCTTATAAGACTTCAACACATTTTTTCACATGCTTTTGTCAGGCTTACTCTAGGTTTTGGCAAAACATAGCCAGGCTTGCATATTTTTCTATGTAGGAAAAAACTTCCATCTTGTCACCTTATCCCAAAGGCCAGACATATGAAGAATATGGGAGACACATGCAGTACACAACCAGTACTTGCCATAAATTCCTGCAGATACTCTAAAATGGCTGTAAGACTTTTCGCTGCTTCCAGGATACAATTATCTTCTTGTTTTTTCATAAATTTAGATGGACGTCCAGTTCTAGATAATATTACTGTTTTGCCAAATTTAAACCATTTTTGATGACTACCTTCACAGTGTTACATGGTATATCTAATGCCTTGGAAATGTTTTTGTATTATTACTATAATCAGAATATCCTTGCAAGAAAAAAATATTTTTTATTTGTCATTATTGTATGTTTTGATCAATTTTTACAAGGTCAAAATGAGTAAATTGTCCTCAATTACATAAAAGAGTATACAACTGTTTAATTCATTTGGGTTATACAATAATGTATTGCATTTTGTAACTCTCCTTGTTGACAATAAAAGTGATTATTGGAACTTTTAATAATTTCAGACTTAAGATCTAGTTATTCCTTTCAGTAAATTACATGTCTGTTTGTTAGGCTTTAATCACAGCAAAGTCAATATGCTAACTGAATTAATGCCAATTTGTAAAAAAAAATCCATTATCTGAAATCAATTTCAAAATAATTTAATTGTTTAACATATGACATATAAGTATGATAATCTATTGTGTAGTATCTTAGCTCCATATCCTCAATTATACAAGGTACAAGGTACATGCAGGGAAATGTGGGTTTTTAAACTAAAACAATGTATCAATTTCTAATGGTTTGAGAGCATGCAGTAGTGACACACATTAGGCTCTAAAAACAGATATATATATATATATATATATATATATATATATATACACTGCTCAAAAAAATAAAGGAAACACTCAAATAACACATCCTAAATCTGAACGAATGAAATATTCTCATTGAATACTTTGTTCTGTACAAAGTTGAATGTGCTGACAACTAAATCACACAAAAATCATCAATGGAAATCAAATTTATTAACCAATGAGGCATGGATTTGGAGTTACCCCCAAAATTAAAGTGGAAAAGCACACTAAAGGCTGATCTAACTTTCATGTAATGTCCTTAAAACAAGTCAAAATGAGGCTCAGTATTGTGTGTGGCCTCCATGTGCCTGTATGATCTCCCTACAACTCCAGATGAGGTTGCGGATGGTCTCCTGAGGAATCTCCTCCCAGACATGGACTAAAGCATCCGCCAACTCCTGAACAGTCTGTGGTGCAACGTGACGTTGGTGGATGCAGCGAGACATGATGTCCCAGATGTGCTCAATCGGATTCAGGTCTGGGGAATGGGCGGGCCCAGTCCATAGTTTCAATGCCTTCATCTTGCAGGAACAGCTGACACACTCCAGCCATATGAGGTCTGGCATTGTCCTGCATTAGGAGGAATCCAGCATATGGTCTCACAAGGGGTCTGAGGATCTCATCTCGGAACCTAATGGCAGTCAGGCTACCTCTGGCGAGCACATGGAGGACTGTGCGGCCCTCCAAAGAAATGCCACCCCACACCATTACTAACCCACTGCCAAACCGGTCATGCTGAAGGATGTTTCAGGCAGCAGATCGCTCTCCATGACATCTCCAGACTCACGTCAGTCACATGTGCTCAGTGTAAACCTGCTTTCATCTGTGAAGAGCACAGGGCGCCAGTGGCGACTTTGCCAATCCTGGTGTTCTGTGGAAAATGCCAAGCGTCCTGCATGGTGTTGGGCTGTGAGCACAACCCCCATCTGTGGACGTCGGGCCCTCATACCACCCTCATGGAGTCAGTTTCTAACCATTTGTGCAGATACATGCACATTTGTGGCCTCCTGGAGGTCATTTTGCAAGGCTCTGGCAGTGCTCCTCCTGTTCCTCCTTGCAAAAAGCTGCAGGTAGCGGTCCTGCTGCTGGGTTGTTGCCCTCCTACGGCCCCCTCCACATCTCCTGGTGTACTGGCCTGTCTCCTGGTAGCGCCTTCAGCCTCTGGACACTACGCTGATAGACACAACAAAACTTCTTGCCACAGCTGTATTGATGTGCCATCCTGGATGAGCTGCATTAACTGAGCAATTTCTGTGGGTTGTAGAGTCCGTCTCATGCTACCATGAGTGTGAAAGCACAACCAACATTCAAAAGTGACCAAAACATCAGCCAGAAAGCATTGGTACTGAGATGTGGTCTGTGGTCCCCACCTGCAGAACCACTCCTTAATTGAGGGTGTCTTGATAATTGCAATAATTTCCATCTATTGTTTATTCCATTTGCACAACAGCATGTGAAATTGATTGTCAATCAGTGTAGCTTCCTAAGTGGACAGTTTGATTTCACAGAAGTTTGATTCACTTGGAGTTATATTCTGTTGTTTAAGTGTTCCCTTTATTTTTTGGAGCAGTGCATATATATATATATATATATATATATATATATATATATATATATATATATATATATATATATATACATACAGTACAGACCAAAAGTTTGGACACACCTTCTCATTTAAAGATTTTTCTCTATTTTCATGACTATGAAAATTGTACATTCACACTGAAGGCATCAAAACTATGAATTAACACATGTGGAATTATATACTTAACAAAAAAGTGTGAAACAACTGAAAATATGTCTTATATACTAGGTTCTTCAAAGTGGCCACCTTTTGCTTTGATAAAAAATAAAATAAATTCAGCTCACCTGGTTCTCACATGCTCCTGGTGCAGGGAAGCCTGGTAACGTGTGGTCTCACAGAGTAGAAACAGTATAAATGTAAGAAGAAACTGGCTTCCAGGGAAAAAAATTCCCCCCCCAATTTTTTTTTTTTTTTTTTTTTTTATTCATAGAAAAATAGTTCTAAGCTGAACAGCTTTGACAAAGAGCATATCATGCTCGAAATGCGGAGCTGGATTCTATGATGTGATTTATCCATTGTATAGTGAGGGAAATAAGTATTTGATCCCTTGCTGTTTTTTTAAGTTTGCCCACTGACAAAGGCATGAACAGTCTATAATTTTAAGGGTTGGTTCATTTTAACATTGAGCGATAGAATATCATCCAAAAAAATCAAAAAAATCACATTATATAAATTAGATACATTTATTTACAAGGCTGGGATGGGCTACTGGACTAAAGGCAAGCAGCTTGGTGAGAAGGCAACAACTGTTGGCACAATTATTAGAAAATGGAAGAAACACAATATGACTGTCAATCTTCCTTGATCTGGGGCTCCATGCAAGATCTTGCCTTGTGGGGTAAGAATGATTCTGAGAAAGGTCACTAATCAGCCCAGAATTACATGGGAGGACCTGGTCAATGAAATGAAGAGCGTTGGGACCACAGTCTCAAGCATTACTGTTAGTAACACACTATGCTGTCATGGATTAAAATCCTGCTCACACTAGCACATGTCCAGGTCCGTTTGAAGTTCACCAATGACCATCTGGATGATCAAGAGGAGGCATCAGAGAAGGTTATATGGTCAGGTGAGACAAAAATATAACTTTTTGGTATCAACTCCACTCGCCATGTTTTGAGGAAGAAAAAGGATGAGTACAACCGCAAGAACACCGTCCCAATCATGAAGCATGGTGAGGGAAACATCATACTATGGGGGTGCTTTTCTGCAAAGGTGACAGGATGACTGAACCGCATTGAAGGGAGGATGGATGGGGTCATGTATCGCGAGATTTTGGCCAACAGCCAACTGTAAGAGGGTGTGACTTAAAGGATGAGATTCCCCATCGCTGTGCTGCATTTGGGAATTAGGACTGCCATCTACTGTCTAATCGGGACCTTGCGGAATGAACAGGAAGAGGGAGAGTTTCAGGAGAGATGAGTTTAGACAGAGCACTGGGTTAGATGACCTTGATGACGCAGGTCCATGATATAAGAGGCCAGCATGCCAAAATGGGAGCGGTTTTGGCACCAATAAGAGGAACGGGCAGGATGTGTGCTGAGAAGAAAGCTGAGGTGTCAGGCCGCGCCAGGATACTTTCGTCAGCGCGTTGTGGCTCATCTGGAAGCAGCATCCAGATGATGCCAGTCAAGGGTCGAGAACCAGGCCTCACCAGGCAGCATCTGGGACCCAGGCAAGTTCAAAAATCGAGACACTGTCGATCAAGATCTGAAGACCAGACCTGCGCCAGTAAAGACCTGGAGCCCGGATTTTAAAATAATTTTTAAAGCTGGTGTTATAATGTATTTTTGGTTGCTTTTCATGGTTGGCATAGGCCTTTTAATTCAAGTGTAGAGAAATCCTAATATTTCAGCCACTCAAGACATTTTGGGCAATTGTATGATTCCAACATTGTAGCGAAGGCCTTTTTCTGTTCCAGAATGGCTTTGTCTCTGTGCATAAAGTTCCATAAAGACGTGATTGGGTAAGTTTGGTGTGGAAAAACTTGACTGGTTCACACAGAACCCGAACCCGGAAAATTGAGCATGTGACAGCTGTATATGACAGCTGACACCTCACGGCAGTGGCCCCGCCCAGTTTTGGGACCGATAGGGGTCGTTTAACCCCTTAAGTGCTGCTGTCAATCGCGAAAGCAGCATCTAAGTAGTTAACAAGGGGTTAATACACCCTTTTTAACACTATCAGCCCCCGCTATAGTAATCATAGATGCCTATAGTTGTCATCACACCCAGTGCTCATCTGATGACCCCCCCGGGTTTGGTGGCAAGTAAGACCCAGCTATAAGCCAGTTCTAACAGGCTTTGTCAGTGTAGAACTTACAGGTCTCAGGCACTGTAGTACATGTCCCACAGTGGGACTAAGTGAAAAAGTAAAAAAAAAGTTAAATAAAATATGAAAAAAAGTAAAAAAAAAAAACAACGCACAAAAGTCCCAAAAAGCTGTTTCACCACAAAAATGGAGCCTTTGCATTAAAATAAAAATAAACAAAAAAAATACACATAATTGGTAACGACGTGTCACCATATTTATTCCATACAGCAAGCATCGTAAGAAAATAATACAAAGTCATTCCAAAAATGTAAGCTTTTAATCTTACTGACTGACCAAAAAATTGAATAAGAAGTGATAAAGTTATATGTAGAAAAAAAATGGTGTAAATGAAAACTCCCAATCATCCCGCATAAAGCAAGCACTAATATGGCTCATTCAGCAAAAAAATAAAAAAGTTACAGCTCTCAGAATATGGAAATGTAAAAACATTAATTTTTGTAAAATATAGTATTTAGTCTGTAAAAGTGGCAAAGTGTAATAAAAATCATATAAATCTAGAATCATTGTAATTGCACTGACCCAAAGAAAAATCGGTCTTATTACTTTTACTGCAGAACAATAACTGAATTGCTGTTTTTTATTCATTGTGCCTCTGAAACATCTGAATAAAAAGCAATCAAAAAAGTTATGAACCCCAAAATGGTACCAAAAAAATCTTCAACTTGTCGCGCAAAAAATAAGCCCTCATACTATAGTGATGAAAAAAATATTATTTTAGAAATAAGTATTTTTACTGTGTGATAGTAACAAAATTATATAAATCTGGTATCGCTGTATTCACATTGAAGAATTAAGCGGTCTTATCACTAATACTGCACTGTGGACCGTGCAAATATAAAATTAAGAACTATTCTTGCACTGCTGTCAATTTTGATAATTCTCCCTCCCAAAAATTGGAATAAGGCTCGGTTCTCATTTATCATGTGCTCTTTTGTCAGGGTTTCTTTGTAAATCCCCAAAAATGTGATTCATTCAAAACCCCTGAATGGAACCACTCACTATAATGAGGCAGATGGAGTCACTTTAGACTCCGTCTGGTCTTTGTTCTGACAGTGTCCCATCATTTTAGGCACCATTCTGGCATAAGTGGGATCTACCACACTTCTGTGCATGTCTAAAAAGGTGGATATCACCGAACCAGATGCCAATCAGAGTCCAAAGAGTCTCCATCTGCCTCATTAGAATGAATGATTCCATCTGAATCGCATTTTGTGGGATTCACAGGGTGGGCCGTTTATATGGATACACCTAAATTAAATGGGAATGGTTGGTGATATCAACTTCCTGTTTGTGGCACATTAGTATAAGGGAGGGGAAAAACTTTTCCAGATGGGTGGTGACCAAGGTGGCCAATTTGAAGTCGGCCATTTTGGGTCCAACTTTATTTCTTTCAATGGGAAGAGGGGCATGTGATACATCGAACTTATTGAGAATTTCATAAGAAAAACAATGGTGTGCTTGGTTTTAATGTAGCTTTATTCTTTTTTACAAGTTTATGACCACTTATAAAATGAGTTCAAAGTGCTGCCCATTGTGTTGGATTGTCAATGCAACCCTCTTCTCCCACTCTTGACACACTGATAGCAACACTGCAGAAGAAATGCTAGCACAGGCTTCCAGCATTGAAATCATATGCAAATTAGCTAGAAGTGCTTTGGGGTGGGACTTTTCACCTGTAGTTTTCCTGCTATCCCTCCCTTTTCTTTGCCCACCTCCTGTGTCTGACTGACAGATCACTCTTACTCCAGTGACCTGATTTCCCTTTGAGATCTTTCGCCAGCGCTGTCAGTGCCTGTGGCGCTGCTGCCTTCGTAGGTTTTGCATGACGTCACAAGTCCCAGTGTTTCAGTCTGAGAATCCTATGGTGGAGGAACTGTATGTTTTCATATTAAAGGCCCCTGTACATCTTAGACTAAAGTCAACTAAATCCACAGATATTGGTGGGATTGTCCAATAGTGCACATACCCTAAAGGTAAAAGGCCATTATTGTTGTGGATAAACTGTGGGGGAGGGAAGTGTGATTGAAACTAGATGGGGCAAATGCCCCTGCACACTGTGCTGTCCACCTTCCACCTTGGAAATTTTACTTGCATAATGTATTTACACTGTGTGCAGAATTATTAGGCAAGTTGTATTTTAAAGGATTATTTTTATTATTGATCAACATCTATGTTCTCAGTCAACCCAAAAGACTCATAAATATCCAAGCTTAATATTTTTGGAAGTTGGAGTGGGTTTTTTTTAGATTTGGCTATCTTAGGAGGGTATCTGTTTGTGCAGGTAACTATTACTGTGCGAATTATTAGGCAACTTAATAAAAACCAAATATAATTCCATCTCACGTGTTTATTTTCACCAGGTTAACCAACATCAGTGCACAAACTTTGGAGATAAACATTTCTGACATGCAAAAACAAAAACCAAAAAAATTAGTGATCAATATAGCCACCTTTCTTTATGATAACACTCAACAGCCTTCCATCCATAGATTCTGTCAGTTGCTTGATCTGTTTTCGATCAACATTGCGTATAGCAGCCATCACAGCATCCCAGACAATGTTCCGAGAGGTGTACTGTTTTCCCTCCCTGTAGATCTCACATTTTATGATGGACCACAGGTTCTCTATGGGGTTCAGATCAGGTGAACAAGGGGGCCATGTCATTATTTTTTCTTCTTTTAGACCTTCACTGGCCAGCCATGCTGTGGAGTAGTTGGATGCATGTGATGGAGCATTGTCCTGCATGAAAATCATGTTTTTCTTGAACAATACCGACTTCTTCCTGTACCACTGCTTGAAGAAGTTGTCTTCCAGAAACTGGCAGTAGGTCTGGGAGTTGAGCTTCACTCCATCCTCAACCCGAAAAGGTTCCACAAGTTCATCTTTGATGATACCAGCCCATACCAGTACCCCACCTCCACCTTGCTGGTGTCTGAGTCGGAGTGGAGCTCTCTGACCTTTACTGATCCAGCCTCTGGCCCATTCATCTGGCCCATCAAGAGTCACTCTCATTTCATCAGTCCATAAAACCTTTGAAAAATCAGTCTTAAGATATTTCTTGGCCCATTCTTGACGTTTTATCTTATGTTTCTTGTTCAAAGGTGGTTGTTTTTCAGCCTTCCTTACCTTGGTCATGTCCCTGAGTATCGCACACCTTGTGCTTTTCGATTCTTCAGTAATGTTGCAGCTCTGAAATATGGCAAAACTGGTGGCGAATGGCATCTTGGCAGCTTCATGCTTGATTTTCCTCAATTCGTGGGCAGTTATTTTGCACCTATTTTTGCCAACACGCTTCTTGCGACCCTGTTGGCTATTTTCCATGAAATGCTTGATTGTTCGGTGATCACGCTTCAAAAGTTTGGAAATTTCAAGACTGCTGCATCCCTCTGCAAGACATCTCACAATTTTGGACTTTTCAGAGCCCGTCAAATCTCTCTTCTGACCCATTTTGCCAAAGGAAAGGAAGTTGTCTAATAATTAAGCACACTTTATATAGGGTGTTGATGTCATTAGTCACTTTAGACTCCGTCTGGTCTTTGTTCTGACAGTGTCCCATCATTTTAGGCACCATTCTGGCATAAGTGGGATCTACCACACTTCTGTGCATGTCTAAAAAGGTGGATATCACCGAACCAGATGCCAATCAGAGTCCAAAGAGTCTCCATCTGCCTCATTAGAATGAATGATTCCATCTGAATCGCATTTTGTGGGATTCACAGGGTGGGCCGTTTATATGGATACACCTAAATTAAATGGGAATGGTTGGTGATATCAACTTCCTGTTTGTGGCACATTAGTATAAGGGAGGGGAAAAACTTTTCCAGATGGGTGGTGACCAAGGTGGCCAATTTGAAGTCGGCCATTTTGGGTCCAACTTTATTTCTTTCAATGGGAAGAGGGGCATGTGATACATCGAACTTATTGAGAATTTCATAAGAAAAACAATGGTGTGCTTGGTTTTAATGTAGCTTTATTCTTTTTTACAAGTTTATGACCACTTATAAAATGAGTTCAAAGTGCTGCCCATTGTGTTGGATTGTCAATGCAACCCTCTTCTCCCACTCTTAACACACTGATAGCAACACTGCAGAAGAAATGCTAGCACAGGCTTCCAGCATTGAAATCATATGCAAATTAGCTAGAAGTGCTTTGGGGTGGGACTTTTCACCTGTAGTTTTCCTGCTATCCCTCCCTTTTCTTTGCCCACCTCCTGTGTCTGACTGACAGATCACTCTTACTCCAGTGACCTGATTTCCCTTTGAGATCTTTCGCCAGCGCTGTCAGTGCCTGTGGCGCTGCTGCCTTCGTAGGTTTTGCATGACGTCACAAGTCCCAGTGTTTCAGTCTGAGAATCCTATGGTGGAGGAACTGTATGTTTTCATATTAAAGGCCCCTGTACATCTTAGACTAAAGTCAACTAAATCCACAGATATTGGTGGGATTGTCCAATAGTGTAATATGTATAGGGGTTGATCCTTTCATTATGCGGTGAAAATGACAACATGATTCTTCAGGTCAGTAGGATTATGGTGATACCAAACAAAAGGGTTTTTTTTGTGGTTAAAAAAAATCAGAAATGTCACCATTTTCTTAGTTCCGTAAAAGTATCCTTACACAAATCTGCCAATAGTCAAATGTGAATTGGGGCCTCCCAGAGAAGGATTGGGAAAGTCGAATTTCCATTGGCTGATCCTTTTGTTCTCTGAGAGCGATAGCCACTGCCAGAAGAGTCTGGAGGGGACAGTGGGGTCTGACAGTGGCTGTCTCATAGAGAACATAGTAATTTTGGGCCAAACATAGACTGTCCAGTGTCTAGGGGGAGAATGAAAGGAGTTTTACCAAGCTTGAAAGATATCCCCTATTTGTAAAAAAGGGAATAACTTCCTGGCTGTTGGGTGTCCGACCACTGGAGCTCCCACTTATCCTGAGAATGGGGCTCTAAAGAGACAAAAAACATTATGTGCACACAGGGGTGGATTAAGGGTAGCCAGGGCCCCGGGCAGTTCAGACTGTGTGGGCCCCCCATGTGACAGGTCAAGTACAATAATGCGCCACTCACTGATGCAAGTTTATGACTCGGACGAGTGCAGTTCGATAGAAAAGGTATTGCAGTTGGACCAATGTTATTCAATGAGGGCGTGCAGATCTGAAGTTTTTTTCTCAGTTGTGTGTGGTGTAAGAACTAAATCGCAGACTGCTATGATTTCACTCAGAAATCGGATGGGTGCGAGAAAAAAATCAGAATGTCATCTAATTTTTACTGATGCACTGCAATTCTGTAACATGGACAACTGTTAATGGTCCTGTAAATGATTAATAGCTGCTAAGTAAAAAAAACAAATTGTACACAGATGACAAGTGAGAAAAAAACTTGTCCCACTTTTCTGGATGAGAATGGGACCGATTTTTTTCAAGCTGCGGTCATTTTCCATTTTTTCCTCCCCTTCTTCCCAGAGCTTTTTTATTTTTTTGTCAATATGGCCATGTGAGGGCTTGTTTTTTGTGGGACAAGTTGTACTTTTGAACGACACCGTTAGTTTTACCATATCGTATGCTGGAAAACAAGGAAAAAAATCAAAATGAGATGAAATTGCAAAAAAAAATGAGATTACAGAATTGTTTTTTGTTTTTTAACCATTTTCACTATATGGTAAAACTGACCTGCCACTATGATTCTCCAGGTCATTACGAGTTAAATACGCTCGTGTGACCCTAGCCTTTTAGTCATAGAGGTGCGGCCGGCGTGACTTCAGTATCCCCTGAATGCATAGTGAGCAGTGACTGTAACCACATCCCTGCATTGACTTAACGCCGACTCTAACAATGAGTCGGCTGTCACTCAGTGCCAGGGATGAGGCTGCAGCCGCTGCTCACTATGCAGTCAGGGGATACTGAAGTCACGCCGGCCGCACCTCTTTGACTGAAAGCTGTAGAGAGGAATAACTTTTAGCAGGGCTTCAGTGCAGTGGCCACACGGCTTCAGAACATTATTAACCTGCAGATTAACCTTATATCTGCATGTTAATAGCATTTTTGTTTTTTTAACTCTTCAGGTTCCCTTTTAAGGCTATGTGCCCATGATCCAGACGTAGCAGCGCTTTGGATGCAGCATATTGTTGCTGCATCCAGAAGGCTGCGTACTATTGAACGCAGGTAAATCTGAATGTGTTCACTGAACCATGCGGATTTACCGCATTCAATATATTCTAGTGGTCAAATTTCTTTTGCGGAGACTAGCGACTCCGCAAGAGAATTTGACATGCTGCAGTCCAGAAAGATGCGCCGCATGTCCGTGTCCACGAGTGATCCGCAGCATCAGAGGCATGCATAGTGGACATGGGATTTCTAGAGATCCCATCCACTATGCTGTAACATCTGGACGCTGCAGGTTTGACGCTTTATAAACCCGCAGCGTCAAACCCGCAGCATTTCCTGATCATGGACACGCTAAAGAGTTTGACTTATTTCCTAAGATAAGTTTGCATTCACTATGTGAGACTGCAGAGCATGAATTAGTAATGCTCTGTATATAAGAGTGCATGCACACGGTATGTAAACGCTGCGGATTGGACACAGTGCACAGTGCGATCCGCAGCTGCAAGATGTTGCAGCATAGTGGATGGGATTTCTATAAATCCCATGCCCACTATGCGTTCCCGTGCTCCTGTGGATCACCTGCGGAGATGGATATGTGGTGCGTCTTCTCAGACCGCAGCATGTCTATTTCTCTTGCGGAGACGCTAGCCTCTGCCAGAGAAATTCTACCAGTGTAATGTATAGGATGTGGTGAATTCACCTGCATGCAGCGCTTTGGACGCTTCATCAAGTATGCTGCATTCAAAGCGCTGCCAAAAAAGGATCGTGTGCACATACCCTAAAGGTAAAAGGGCATTATTGTTGTGGATAAACTGTGGGGGAGGGAAGTGTGATTGAAACTAGATGGGGCAAATGCCCCTGCACACTGTGCTGTCCACCTTCCACCTTGGAAATTTTACTTGCATAATGTATTTACACTGTGTGCAGAATTATTAGGCAAGTTGTATTTTAAAGGATTATTTTTATTATTGATCAACATCTATGTTCTCAGTCAACCCAAAAGACTCATAAATATCCAAGCTTAATATTTTTGGAAGTTGGAGTGGGTTTTTTTTAGATTTGGCTATCTTAGGAGGGTATCTGTTTGTGCAGGTAACTATTACTGTGCGAATTATTAGGCAACTTAATAAAAACCAAATATAATTCCATCTCACGTGTTTATTTTCACCAGGTTAACCAACATCAGTGCACAAACTTTGGAGATAAACATTTCTGACATGCAAAAACAAAAACCAAAAAAATTAGTGATCAATATAGCCACCTTTCTTTATGATAACACTCAACAGCCTTCCATCCATAGATTCTGTCAGTTGCTTGATCTGTTTTCGATCAACATTGCGTATAGCAGCCATCACAGAATCCCAGACAATGTTCCGAGAGGTGTACTGTTTTCCCTCCCTGTAGATCTCACATTTTATGATGGACCACAGGTTCTCTATGGGGTTCAGATCAGGTGAACAAGGGGGCCATGTCATTATTTTTTCTTCTTTTAGACCTTCACTGGCCAGCCATGCTGTGGAGTAGTTGGATGCATGTGATGGAGCATTGTCCTGCATGAAAATCATGTTTTTCTTGAACAATACCGACTTCTTCCTGTACCACTGCTTGAAGAAGTTGTCTTCCAGAAACTGGCAGTAGGTCTGGGAGTTGAGCTTCACTCCATCCTCAACCCGAAAAGGTTCCACAAGTTCATCTTTGATGATACCAGCCCATACCAGTACCCCACCTCCACCTTGCTGGTGTCTGAGTCGGAGTGGAGCTCTCTGACCTTTACTGATCCAGCCTCTGGCCCATTCATCTGGCCCATCAAGAGTCACTCTCATTTCATCAGTCCATAAAACCTTTGAAAAATCAGTCTTAAGATATTTCTTGGCCCATTCTTGACGTTTTATCTTATGTTTCTTGTTCAAAGGTGGTTGTTTTTCAGCCTTCCTTACCTTGGTCATGTCCCTGAGTATCGCACACCTTGTGCTTTTCGATTCTTCAGTAATGTTGCAGCTCTGAAATATGGCAAAACTGGTGGCGAATGGCATCTTGGCAGCTTCATGCTTGATTTTCCTCAATTCGTGGGCAGTTATTTTGCACCTATTTTTGCCAACACGCTTCTTGCGACCCTGTTGGCTATTTTCCATGAAATGCTTGATTGTTCGGTGATCACGCTTCAAAAGTTTGGAAATTTCAAGACTGCTGCATCCCTCTGCAAGACATCTCACAATTTTGGACTTTTCAGAGCCCGTCAAATCTCTCTTCTGACCCATTTTGCCAAAGGAAAGGAAGTTGTCTAATAATTAAGCACACTTTATATAGGGTGTTGATGTCATTAGTCAACACCCCCCCTTATTACAGAGATGCACATCACCAGATTTACTTAATTGGTAGTTGGCTCTCAAGCCTATGTAGCTTGGAGTAGGACAACATGTATAAAAAGTATCATGTGATCAAAATACTCATTTGCCTAATAATTCGGCACACAGTGTATATAGCACATGAAAAGATCACAGTGAAATACATTTAATCTATACTGGGCTGCCTGCAGAAATTCGTCTAGTCCCCATATCAAATTAAATGGGAGCTTCAGGCAAAGTAGAGAAGCCTGCAGTCACTCTGAGACTGCAGAAAAGATGTAGGTACACACACACAAAGCTACATTTCCAGGGTGGACAGCACAGTGTGCAGGGGCAATTGCCCCATGTAGTTTCAATAACACTAATAACACAATAACATAATCAATATGCCCCCTTGCCTTTATATACAAAGCACTGCTAGTCTGCCACAAAAGTAACTTTAAGCAAGTAGTAGCAGATCCAGTACCCACGTAATGACCCAGACAGCAGATGGTGATGTTCCCGAGGCAGGCAGGCAGGAGCAGCTTCTCCCACAGACAATTCAGACGAGTTGGCCAGCTGCAGCACCATTAGAAGCTCCTCTCCTCCTGCAGAGAGATGGCAGGCGTGGCTTAGGTAGACACGCCCGCTCTCTGTATGCTGGCTGCGTTCTGCCAGAGGTAATAAAGCAGGGTGGGACCAACATCATTTAAAGGAACTGTAGCCACAGTGGACCCTGTACGGATTATATTGAGGGCAATTACTTTTTGGATCATGGGGCCCCCTGGAGCATCGGGCCCCGGGCGGTAGCCCAGAGTGCCCTCATTATAATCCGCCTATGTGTGCACAAAGCCTTATATGCAACGTCTCTGCAAACAGTATCACCCTTGAAATTTGGGTTGACACCAAGCTGCCATTCTGATGAAACAGCCTGTATTTTGCATGCACTCACCGATGTACATTATACATCAAAGGGAGTTGTCCAGCACTTAGATATTGATGATGTATGCTTATCCTTGCAGAAGTTATCCACATCAGATGGTGTGGGGTCTGACACCTGTGACCCCAATGTTCAGCTGTATGCAGGTCTCTCTGCAGCCACAAATGAAGCAGACTGCAGCTCCATACACTGTGTAGGGGATCCTCTCAAATAGAAACATGCACGCTCATATGTTCTAAATAAACAAATAATGAGGTGGGGGCACAGAAGATCATTTTTGCACAGGGCACCATTCAGCCTAAGGCCGATCTTGACATTGAGGAACTTTGTAAAATCTTTGCATAACTAGCTGTAACAATTCTGTGGTACATCTGTATTACAATCGAGAACTGCATTGACATATGTAGACTTTGGAGGTGGAATCCACTAGTACTAACTGATTAATATCTCTACAACCTTGCTCTGTTGAGTTGAGTTCTTGGAAGTTTTATCTTTTCAGCAGGCTCTGTATATTAATCTCATATAGGATTATTTACTGCTCGTCTGCTTTAGGGCATCCAAGCTTACTTTCTATTTTCAATGACCACCAGTAAAATTGTGATTGCAGCTTTGGACTATAAATCTGTACACTCAAACAGCATCCATTTTATTAAACAGATCATGAAATATTCTTTTAGACAAAACAAGGTCATTAAAAACAATAAAATGCTATTTTCCAAATTTCATAAAATTAATATTTGTAAATACTTTAACTACAATTTCCTGATAATGTGTTTTTAAAGTATTTATTTTAAATTCTGTTCAGTACAAGCCAGAAGGGAGAAAGTCTTTTTTTCTCCAAAACCTATGCCACTTTTTATATTTGCAAATTTGGTTGTCATGGTGAGAGCTGATAATGTCAGGAATGGAACCTAATATGTTTCTGAACAAATGTCTTCTGATAAATGTGACTTTGCATGAAGTCAGATGCCTTTAGGAATAACATAACTCACAGTAAACACAGTACAAATCAGAATAGTACCAGCTTATTACTCTAAATAAACTTAGAATTAACCCAAAGTTGAGCATGGATGCTAAATATTCAACTACATAACATAAGGTCTATTTTTCAATTTTTAGATTCTTTTTAACTCTCACAAATCAATGACTTGTAAAGTAACAGCAGCAATTTATTTTTCAAAATTTTCTTAAAAAGCTACAAGACATTGTAGAAAGAAATTGTGTGCTGCATATTTATTATTTATGGTATAAAATATTAAATGAATATAAATAAATAATACATTTCATATATGTAATGTGCGTTGTATGCGATCTTGAATGACTAGTCTTAGATGTATTCCTTTAGTTAAAATTTTGCTTGGTAACAACAACATTAAAGTGCTGCATTCACAACTCAAAAATTCAGTCAAACAGTTATCAACTACTGTGGGGCCTTACCTGGAGACACAAATAAAGGAGGTAATAAAGGTACCAAAGTGATGTCCTGTGTCAGAATACAAAGAGCAAGGTAAAGACATTTATTGGCCAGTAGTGATGAGCGAGTATGTTCGGTTAACCCTTTCGGCGAGTATGCTCGGTCGAGTACCGAGTATCTTCTGCATACTCGGTGATATGTTTGAATCACTCCCGTGTGCATGAATTGCGACTGTTTGACAGCTTTAATACATGTGAGGAATGCTTGTTTCTTAAGCATTCCTCACATGTATTAAAGCTGTCAAACTGTCGCAATTCATGCACACGGGAGTGATTCAAACATATCACCGAGTACGCTGAAGATAATCGGTACTCGACCGAGCATACTCGCCGAAAGGGTTAACCGAACATATTCGCTCAACACCATTGGCCAGCACAGGGGGAAATACTGTGCACCATCCATTTAAATCAGAAACAGACACATAAATATTTATCTAGAGCAGAGAATGGGACTAGAAGACCCAAAGGAAAAGCGTGATATTAAATTAACACACAAGAGGTTAAACAGAGAGAAATAAGTGCACACTAACTACAGGAACAAAGTATATAGATCATGATTGTGATAGGTGGAATTGAATATTGATAGAATATTGTGCATGGTTTGTAGTCTAGGTTACCGGCCACCCTGCAGTCTCAGAGTGGCCAGTTACATAGGCAAGAAGCAAGTACTTTTGCAGGCCCAATGTTCTAGAGCCTGCATTTTCTGCTCTGAAGCATCCAGAAAACTGGATCCAGCCAGCTTCAAGAGCAACCATCATTAATATTTATATAATAAATTAATAGTACACATGAAGATAAGCATCTTTGTAATATATCTTATCGGAGAAATCTACTTCTTTCTCTGACAAAATCGATCAGTCATTAGAGTGCAGCTATATATATTTTTTATAACTGTTATCTTAGCTGGCACCTATTAACACTAGTTAGGAGGTCCTGGTCAGTTTTTTCTATTTGTAGCAAACTCCTGTGACATGTGCACTCCTATTCCCATCAGTCGTAGGAGGTTTTAATTATATGGTTGCTTCCTGCCCCATAAATTGTAGGCTTTTTATTCCAAGAGAGGTGTCTTTTTTCAGGACAGGGACCCAACAATAAAGGTACGCTTTGACGTTAACTGTTGGTACTTTATGTGGTAAGTACCTTCCTTCTACTGTAAATTTTCCTATAGCAAAATTTTTTGCTGTTCCATTTTTTCAAAAATTCCATATGCACATTATGTAGCACTCATCTATTTTTTATGGCAGTAATGCAGTTCCAATTGTTTAAATTTACCATTATAGCAACCTAGAGTGCAGCTATGTATATTTTTATAGCTGTTTTCTTAGCTGGCACCTATTCACTCTAGTTAAGAGGTGCTGGTCAGTTTTTCTATTTGAAGTCAAGATCAAAAGTCTCAACTCTGAGGTAAAATTTGTATTCAGTTAAGACACACTTTCCCATTTCTGAGATAGGAGATGACAGTTTCTATGGATACAATTCCATGTAGAAGGATGGAGGGAGGAGCTATAGACAGAGCTTCTCCATCCTCCTTTCTCTTCTATCTACACAGCATGTTATCAGTAGCAACTGCCATCTCCTATCTCAGTAATGATTTTACCTCAAAATCGAGAATTTTCATAATGACTGATCAATTTCGACAGAGAAAGCAGCAAATTTCTCTGGTAAGATATATTAAAAAGTTGCTTATTTTCCTGCAAATTCTAGTCATGTCACTGCATTGTTACTGTTTTGCTCCTGTTGGTGGAAAACTCTTTTTCTTCTGTATACTACAAATTAGAACCTGTTCTCACATTCCTTAATAGCTCAGTGTGTTATTAGGTTGATTCCCAAGTGAAAAGTCACTGGTTGAAATAGAGGAGCAGCCATGAAGAAGATTTCCCAAAAAAAGAGAAACAGCATCATCCAGCTCATCGATAGCCGTCTTTCGGCCAAGAAAATTGCCAGACTGCATCATGTGAGTGCCATGGAAGAATACGAAATGAAGTCCATCCATTCAAATGGCAAGAGGTGGATGTCCAGGCAAAATATTGCAGTCAACAAGTCGGTTCATCACAAAGTCTATCAATTCCGGCGCGACAAACATGGAAGTGGAGATGGCTTGTATGCTTTGTAATAGTGAGATAAAAAACTTCCATGCAAGCACCATGCGACGTAAGTTACACAAGTCTGAAATGGTGACCCGAAAAAAGGTGAAGAAGCCTTCACTTCTATATCATCATAAGAAGCTCGAGTTTGCAAAAGCATACGAAAAATGGACAGTAGAAGATTAGAAACGAGAGATTTGTAGGCGAAAGTCAATAGATTAGGCTCTGATGGGTGTAAATGTGTAGAAACAAGGGAAACAGGGCAAACAAATTGAAAAATTTAAGGAACTGTCAAATTCAGTGGAGGAAGCCTGATGACATGAGGTTGTTTCACAGCCACAGGCATTGGATACTTGACCAGGATCGATGGTGGTCTCAATACTGAGCTATATATGAGTATCCTACAAGATGAGTTACTTCGTTCACTCATGGGTACTATGGGTTTGACAAGCACGACATAGTGTTCCATCAGGACAATGATCCAAAGCATAACTTGAGATTGGCGAAGAAATGGTTCAATGATATTGAAGTAGAGATCCTCAATTAGCCCCCACAGTTCCCAGACCTCAATTCAATTGAACACTTGTGGGTACAGTTGAAGAAAAATTTGTATACATACCCAAGTGAGTCGACCAGTATGCACCAACATTGGGAACGTGTAGAAGAGAGCTGGGATCAAATTTTGGTCGACACAATCTTGCATCTGATTGAGAGCATGCCCAGAAGGATTCATTCAGTGTTTAAAGCCAAAGGTGGATTTCCAAAATACTAACAAAATAATACAAATTTAAATTTAGATTTTTAGGCTCAAAACAGTAACAATGCAGTGACATGAAAAAATCTGCTTAACTAATCATATGCTAAATAGTTGCAAGTCAAATTTATGTATGAGATTGCCAAAATGATGGTCGTCTCATGTTCAAAGCAGTAGTAGGTGTGAGATATGGAGCCTGAAACTAAAATGTTCATAATATTTTTACCTTTTTGCACGTCAGTTTATATCTTGAAATATAGCAGCCTGGCTACATCACAATATAGCAAATGTGTACACGTGTGATTGTGTAGGGATATTGAATGGTGTGCTGTTAGGGGCTTCGGAAATATTAAGCCATACTGTGTGTAAAAACATATTCGGATGTTTGGGGCACATATATTAAATCTGCAAGGACTTTCATATCTGCATTAGAGAATTCCATTTGTCTTTTCTGTTTTAGTAACAGACAAGTGGAGTTAATGTACAAAACTGATCATTTTCATAACTGATATAAACAGCAGCAGAGGGATCTCCCATTTTCTACCTCAGTTCCACTTGTTTATTTCTAACGCAGAAAGTCAATACAATTACACTTGGCCAAGTGTATACATTTGAAACACTACAAATGAGGTATTTAGATGCTCCACTAAGCCATAAAAAGTAATGGTCAACAGATATAATACAGTCAAGCTTATGTTTAACTTTCTTTACGCCTGATATATGCTTATTTTTAAAAGGTAAATATTCCAGTACTCTGTCAGCTTCTGATAAAATCAGAGTCCAATTAATCAAGACCGGCATTTTTCACATTGATCTTGATGAGGAAGTATGTTGGAGTCAGGCTTTCCTGATTCATGAAGAGGTGCACACCTGTTTACGAACCTGGAGCATTTGATGAACACCACCATGCACTATGCCAGAAATCTCTATCCAGTCAGATACTGGAGTGAGATTTCTGGCTTGGGAAATGCCAGAGCCCATCTAATTCAAGATGAGCTGTCACGACCCCACTGTACTGGCATGCCACCCCACTCTGCCATATCTGGTGTCAAAATGCTAAAAGTAGCAAAATTTAGACGTAACTCCAAGTAGTTCCACATCTTTGCAATTTTTCAAAGCTTTTACACCAAAACTTTTTTGTGTATTTTTCAAATGTGTTCACTTGCTTTATACTGTGATTGTAATGTAGAGAATCCTTTGTTCTAAATTCATACCATGATTTTAAATGTATCCACATTTCTTAAAAACAAGGTTATGCACAGTATATAAATTATTTACTGTTTCAGATAGATTTGTTTTTGTTATGTTTAACACTGGTGGGGGATATATTTTTCTTCTTACTGTGCAATGTCGCTGCTGAAATTCTTTGTCTGAGACATTTGTTGGCTTTGACACTGACTCTAGCATGAAGAAACAGTTTGTAAGAAATTGTTAAAGTAGCATTGTTTTTAATCTTTCCGCACTGATCACATGACCTTAAGCAATTTAGACACAGCTGATCACTAGCTGACTATTTTTTCTTCCACTTCACTTAGTGGCAACAATTGAAAGAAGCAGAAGAGAAAGAGGTCAGCTCGTGAACATAAGTATGCACTGCAGATGGAAAAGTGCACTGAGTGTGAAAACAACGGAATGGCATCAGTATAATACGCACTGTTAGGATTCTGCATGTTTGAGTAGTGTCAAACTCTATGAATAACCCCAATACAGTAGGTTTGGATATGCCTATCACTTAAATCCATCAACACTTTTTTGTAGACAGTACCTTTGAATCTACTTTTAGAGTGAAAATAAAGTTTCCAAAAGTCCTTAAAAAGTGGTGTGCAAAAGAGCCTCACCATGTAATTTTTTTTATAGTGTTTATAGTTTTTGTGCACATGCATGCTGTTTGAATGATGCAAAACTATGAGCATAACATGCAACTTCCAAGTCCAATAATTATGTTTCTGACATCCAATTCTGTTCCTGTTTCTGCATAGTAATCTCAATTATATTCAAGTATCTATATAGTAAGCTTGGATGTGTTCTCATATGTATGTACTAAGCAGGGTTCTGTTATGGTAAATGTATAATCTAGGTGTATACCTCTATTTATATAGTAACCTCAGTTTGGTTCCTATATTTATGTAGTAAGCTTGGTTCCTAATACTATGTCTATTCAGTAAGCTTTGTTCTGTTACTGTATCTATGTAGTAAGCTTGCCTTTATAATAGCATGTATATAGTAATCTTGGTTCTGTTATGGCATATACAGTATATACTGAACTTTGCTCCTGGTACTATATTTATGTATTATACTTGATTCTGTTCCTGTATCTATGTAGTTAGCTTGGTTCCCAGTACCATATTTTGGTAGCAATTATGGTTTGATTGCCATATATACTGTATATAGTTAATGTCAGATCTTTAGTAAAGTTGTTTCTATACAGAGATTGATGTATTCAGTCCACTCCATGTTGAACTTGGTATAGTAGACTACTTGATTTGTGTTTGGGTTGCTGATGTTCCACGTCTGAAACAGACAATTAGTTATGCTATAAGGCTATTATGCTTTTATATCACTGAACTACACTACACAACCTACAATATTGCAATTTAAATGAGAAAACTAATTCTTGGTCCTTAGAGATATATATTGAGCATGTCCCAACAAATAGTAGCAGTATAAGAATAGTATTTATTTGATCTGATCACATTGTTCTAGTAGCGCAACATCTGTGAAGGCATACAGTATAAATGAATTGAGAAGTTACAGCCAGAAGACCATACTGGGGCATTATTTATTCCAAATCAGCTTTTTTTCCTCTGCACTGCTTAAGCAATGATGATGGTGAAACATAATGAAGGTTTTAAAGCTAAATTCAAGTCTAAATAAAACCCAAATTATTCCTTCCTCTAATGCAAAAAAGGGAGATCAAAGAATAATATTTTCAAAAATATAAAAAAGAACATAAATGCATACAATAATTATAAATCTAGAAAATTGAATTATATAAAAGATTCATTGCATTTGAAATATGGTGATCAATTAGACAATACATAAATAGATAAGACAAAGGGAACATACTCGAGCCCTGAAATGTCTTACTGGTACTGGACTTCTGATCCAAATTTGTTCCCCTTTAAGGAATAGTCTATTGTTCATTGGTAGCTTGGTGGCTGCAATAGTAAGTTACTTGGCAGCTTTATTTTCATGGTTACTGAGATGGGTGCTAATTGCTTGATTTTCTTTAGATAGATGTACTGCTCAACAAAGAGTTGTTAAGCAGTAAGGAACAAATCTAAAATAAGTGAAGAGGATAAGGTCCATTTGCTCCAGTTAAAGGAAAAAAGTGGAGAGCAAGGGAGGTGATGCTCTCAGCAGCTTAGATCATCATTTATTACCCTAATTCTTTTTGAATGAGGGCAGAAGAAGAAAAAGGCAATTAATTAGGGTGGGAATGTCCCAAATGACTTGGTATGTTTACTATTTGTTGATTAAACCATGTTCATAACCCATTAGTGACAACATATGATGTAGGTATAGAGTACTAACGGATAAAGTCAAGGCTTCCCAATAGGACAGTTATCTCAACTAATGGCCATTTGATGCAATCAAGTACAGCCAGAGACCCAAAACTAATTAGTGATAAAATCAATAAATATGCCTGTAACCCTTGTAACAAGGTATGGATAGAATGACAATATTTACAATATAAAGTTGTAAATCCATGGGACTATTTATCTTTATGCATTTGTACAGTATATTTAAACACTGCTCAAAAAATAAAGGGAACACTTAAACAACAGAATATAACTCCAAGTAAATCAAACTTCTGTGAAATCAAACTGTCCACTTAGGAAGCAACACTGATTGACAATCAATTTCACATGCTGTTGTGCAAATGGAATAGACAATAGATGGAAATTATTGGCAATTATCAAGACTAGAGATGAGCGTTGTTCTACTCGAACTGTTCGCCAATCTCAAATTCGAGCTGTTTTGGGCGGTGTTCGAGCCGTTCGGCGAACACGAACAATTTGATAAAAATTCGGCTGTTCGAGGTTATGTTCGATAACTGTTCGTGCACCAAAATCATAACTGGATTTTTTCTCAGTAATGATGAAAATTAATGTTAATACGCAGTTTGAGTGTACAGCGGGGTGGGAGGAGGGGCAGGGGATGGATCTCTGCAGGAACAATGAAGATCTCCATTTTTTTTTCTCTTTCCCGCATTTGCAGTGGGGAGGTGCAATCTGTCAGCCTATCAGCAGCGCACACACGGAGCGAAGTGCTTTTTTTCACACAAGCAAGGGCATGTGTGATTGGCAGTGTATGTCACATGTCCTTGCCCTATAAGACCAAGCCATTTTCCCCGTCGCCACAATTTTCTCACTGCTGCAGCTGCGTGTTAGACGGCACCGCTGTTGCTGTGTGCGCTATACCTTGTTAATTTCAAGCCAATTTTCGCACAAATCTACAGATAGCTTGGGAGTAGGGAATAGTGTTGAGCCACCCACGTAGTGTTCGAGTTCGGTTCGGTTCGTCGAACACCCGTGTGTTCGCCGAACTGTTCGTCGAACTGTTCGTCGAACACCTTCGAACACCGTTAAAACCAATGGCAGGCAAACAAAAACACATAGAAACACATAGAAAACACCTTCAAAGGTGTCCAAAAGCTGACAAACTGCTCAGAAGACATAACTAACACATGGAAAAGTGACAAGTACATATAGTCATGCGAAAATAAAAGAGGTGGAGGAGTAAAAGGAGGGGGAGACACAGAAATAGGCATGTCATGCCCTTCTAAAATCCAAAAAGTGAGAAGCCGACACGGCCAGTCCGCTCCTGCCCGTGCCACCTCCGTGTCGCCGGGTTTGTGCCAGAGCCGCGGTGAACCCTGACGGCCAGCCCCCCTCTCCCAATACTGGTGACTGTCCGCTGGTGGGTCGAGCGAGCCCCCCTGTGGTGGAGGCAGCTCTAAGCTTTTTAATTTAAATTGTCTCTCTAATTTGAATGAATACACTTTAAATCCATTTACAAGGATCTATTGGAGGGCAAGTCTCATGCCAGCAGCCGCGGTAATTCCAGCTCCAGTAGCGTCCACTAAAGCTGCTGCAGTTAAAAAGCTTTTATAAGGATCGAGCTCGGCTGTCCACGGCAAGGCATCCTACTGCCAGTCCCAGCCCCTATGCCTTGGGGTGCCTCCTGATGCTCTTCACTAAGTATCCCATGGTCCCGAAGCATTTCCTTTGAAAAAATTAAGTGTCTAAACTACAGGTGGTGCAGCTTGCTTAACAGCCGGGATAATCCGCTTACTAGCAGACACTGCTACTAGGCACAAAGTATTTCCTGGGCTAGATGCAGTTAAAAATTTGTAATTAGATACTCTCGTTGGATGCTGAGAAAGCATTCCATAGAGTCTCCTGGCACGCCATATATGATTCTCTTAAAAAGCTTGGGGTAGGGGTCTAGGGGACCCTTTTATAGCCAAAATCACGGCCCTGTATCGCAATACGTCACCTAGGCTGAAGATAAATGGAACTGTAGCACCCTGAGGGCTCGGTTGCTAAAGACGTATTGCACCTCACCCAGAGGTGTGATATCTCACTCTCAGGTAAGGATGGAGTGTGGATCAGGACCCGACACCTGCATGCATTACACCACATTGCCGTGGGGCAGGGCGACCAATATGCCCCTGAGATGGGCACGACAGTCCCTGTCCCTGGCTGGAGTGGGGGGAGGGAACACTGAGGAAGGGGAACCCTGTAGTGCAGGAGCAGGGAGGAAGCAGTTCCTGGGTGCATTGAGAAGGGAGTATAAAAGGTGGGCACCATCTTAGTTCAGTGCAGAGAAGTCTGAGCAGAAGTGGCAGGGAGCAGGGGCTCTGCATGAGCTCTGCTCCGGAGGCGGGCCTAGTAACAGAGGCCCAGGCCTGGAAGAGGGAGAAGGAAGGAAGAGGAGCGGAGAAGGCTCCAGGAACGAGGAATGAAGGGATCCCAGGGGTGCGGACGGGCGAGTCGCCACCGCACGCCCGAATCCACCTGCGTGGAGGGGTCAGGCCAAAGGGGGAGACCGGTCCCCGAACTAGTGGAGGCAGGAAACGACCCTCAGCTAGAAACCAGAGGCTCTGACATTTTATGTGGCGCAGCCCCTTGCTACACCCGCTAGGAAGGCACCACATAGGGTCAGGGAAACTGGCGCCAAGTTTACCAAGAGGAGGCCCGAGGCAGCCGGACAGAAGTGTTGGTAAGAAAGGCCAGACAAAGGACACACAAAGGGGGTCCTGTGAAGTGCTCCAAAGTTATCTGGGAGTTGTCTGAGCCCCTCACCTGGTGAGCACAGTACGACGTGGGCAGCCGTTACCTGCAGACGTGGTCTGGATAATAAGAACTGTGAGTAAAGGCCCTGAACTGCATCACTGACTCCGTGTCGTTACTGCTGCTGCCCTGCACCATCACCCCCATCCTCCGCATACACTGCCCTGAGGCTATACTCCTCCCGTGGGGAGTTATGCTATGCTCTGCTGCACCCACAACACCAGCCTCAGTGGTCTGCCCTGTAGCGGCGGTTCACTCTGACCGCAATCCACGGGTGGCGTAGTCGGACATTTAAACATGAAAACCACATAAATAGTTCCGCCACTGGTTTGACCGCCCTGAGCCACGGAACTGGGTCGCCGCCACGAAGACTACAACCACCAGCATCCACCAAAAAGGGTCCGGCTCCGGGTGTCCCAAGGCCCAGGGGGTGCGTCAGAACATTTTCATCACCTTTCACAATCACCAATGGGACAAGGCAGTGATGTCCTCTGTCCCCTCTCTTATACATCCTAGTGACGGAGCACCTGCTCTCATCAATTCGCCATAACCCCAATATTAGGTGGATTGAGGTGGGAGGCACCGAGTACAAGTGCTCTCTATTTGCTGATGATGTCCTAGTATATATCACTCAATCACATATATCCATCCATGCTGTTATGGCTGAAATAGATCACTTTGTTACATGGTAAAATTTTAAAATCAATGCAGCGAAGTCTGAGGCCCTCGATGTCTCCCTCCCCAAATCCATATAGGATTCCTTCCAGTCCAACTTTCCCTTTGCCTGGCCCTCACAGGGTATCAAATACTTAGGAATTCCTATTCATAGAGACCTCTCCCATCTATGTTATCTTAATTTTGGGCCCTTTATTGAACAACTCCATACAGACCACGGTTGGCAAGTTAGAACTGTAAGATTCACTACGTGAACCACTGGTGTTTTGTGGAAAAGCACATGTACACTGCGTTCCAAATTATTATACAAAAAGTGTTTAGGAGTGATAAGGGAAGAATTTGTTTGTTTGTCAGTTAAACTCATTGATGGTGATGTGTGTCAGGGCTCTTTATATCACTGTAAGCAATTGCAGACACCTGTGCTAATTAGTTTGGCAGGTGTGTCCAATGAAAGGCAAGACTACTTAAGAAGGCTCTCTCACATTATTAAGCAGCCTACATTTTCTGCCAAAATGGGAAAGAAAAAGGATGTGTCGGCTGCTGAGAAGCAACAAATTGTGGAGTGTTTAGGTCAAGGCATGACTACAATCAACATTGTGCGATGATCAGGATGAAGTGTCTTGGCAATCAAGAAGTATGTAGCTGATTCACAGTACACACGTGTGCGTGCTGATAAGGGCAAATTGAGGACTCTTTCCTACAGGCAATTACGTCAGGTTGAAAGAGCAGCGGCAAAAAAGCCTTGTCATAGCAGCAGACAAGTTTTTGAAGCTGCTTGTGCCTCCAACGTCCCCCGAACAACAAGATGCAGGGTCCTTCAGAGGTTTGCAGCTGTGCATGCGCCATCCTGTCGACCTCCTCTATCCACTTCACACAAGCAGAAACGGCTCCAGTGGGCCAAACATTACATGAAGACTGATTTCAAAACTGTTTTGTTCACGGATGAGTGCCGTGCAGCGCTCGATGGTCCAGATGGATGGAGTGGAGGATGGCTGGTTGATGGACACCCCACGCAAACACGGCTACAGCACCAACAAGGAGGAGGTGGAGTAATGTTTTGGGCTGGAATCATGGGGAGAGAGATTGTCGGCCCCTTTAGGATCCCTGAAGGCGCTAAAGATGAACTCCATAATGTATGTGGATTTTCTCAAACAGCACTTCCTGCCATGGTTCAAGAAGAACAACCGTGTATTTCACAGCAAGATCATTTTTCTGCATGATAATGCACCATCTCATGCTGCACATAAAACATCTGCATCTCTGGCTGATATGGGCATAAAAGGGGACAAACTTATGGTGTGACCCCCATGCTCCCCTGACCTCTACCCCATTCAGAACCTTTGGAGCATCATTAAAAGGAGTGTCTATGATGGCGGGAGGCAGTTCACATCTAAGCAACAGCTCTGGGAGGGTATTCTGTCCTCATGCAAAACAATTGAAGCAGAAACCATCCAAAACCTGACAAATTCAATGGACGAGAGAGTTCAGAAGCTCCTTTCGAACAAGGGGTCCTATGTGAAAATGTAACATCACCTAGAATAAAGTTTTGAGTTGAAAACTGTTTGATTTCAGTTTCTAACAACCTGCTAATGCTTATAATTTCAAAAATGACCATTTTTTTGGTCTTTATTAAAATGAAAAGGTTGATCGAAAAGTTTGGGGGATCTAAGAGTGTGGCAACCCAGTAGTCATGATTACTTCGAATTCTGACAATATGAGGGTCATGCTGCAGGTAGTGCAGCAAGAAGGCACTTATGTGCCTTGCGCATCTCGGAGCCCCAAAATTATTTTCCGGGCTAGATGCAGCTAAAAATTATTTTTAATTTTAAATCTGGTGAAGCTTTAGTATAGATGGCCTAATAGGATCAGTGCTGCACACTGCTACAAAGCCCAAATTATTTTCCAGTCAAGATACAGATAAACATGATTAGTAATTTGAAAGCTTAAAATGGTTGGTAGGGTGATTTTAACCAATCATCAAGCTTTTACTCTCCCCAGGATGACACAGGGGTCGAAAAGTCGTTTCGGATCCATGATTTGTTCATCTTTATGAACGTGAGTCTGTCTACATTATCAGTGGAGAGCCGCGTGCGCTTATCTGTCAGCACACCACCAGCAGCGCTGAACACACGTTCAGACAGAACGCTGGCTGCGGGGCATGACAAGATCTCCAAGGCGTAAGTGGCTAGCTCCGGCCATTTATCCAGATTGGAAGCCCAAAAAGAGCAAGGGTCCAGTGACACAGTCGTGGCTTCAATGTTTACTTGGAGATACTCCTGTACCATCGTCTCTAGGCGTTGACTATGTGTCAGACTTCTTGTCTCCTGTGGCCTTGCAAAGGATGGGCTAAAAAAGTGGTGAAATGATTCCGCAAAATTGATGTTACCAGCAGATACTGTGGTTCTGTTACGGTTTGAGTGCTGAACACTTGACGGTCCCACGGTTGGCAAGTTGGAACTGTGAGATTCACTACGTGCACCACTGGTATTTTGTGGAAAAGCACATGTAAGATTCTGCAACAGTCTCTGCTGATACTCCTGCATGCGTGCATCCCTTTCTATGGCAGGAATAATTTCTGCAAATTTACTTTTGTACCGGGGATCTAACAGTGTGGCAACCCAGTAGTCAGGATTATTTCTAATTCTCACAATTCGAGGGTCATGTTGCAGGTAGTGCAGCAAGAAGGCACTCATGTGTGTTGCGCATCCAGGAGCACCAAGTCCCTGTTGTGTTGGTGGCGAGGTAACAATCATGCTTCCTTCCTCTGTCCTCTCCCCCCAACCTCGCACAACAGAAATGTGATCAAGGTCTCCCTCATCTGATGAGTCTTCCATCAGTTCGTCCTCCACTTCTTCCTGGGCTCCTGCACCTTCCTCACTAGTTTGGCTGCTACCATGCGCCCTGGTAAAACCATCTCCCCCACCCTCACATGCCTGCCGCCTTGGTGCTGCCGACCGTCTGGACCTTGCAGATGTTAGCCCTTCCGCATACAACTCCTCCTCCTCTACTTCCTCCACCTCCTCTTGTGCCACCACCTGACTCCGAATTCTGTTTAACATGTGCTCCAGCATGTAAATCACCGGAATAGTCATGCTGATAATGGCATCGTCAGCACTAAACATCTTCGTCGCCATTTTAAAACTGTGCAGAAGGGTGCATAGGTCCCTGATCTGAGACCACTCCTCCAGCGTGATTTGCCCCACCTCTGAATCTCGTTGGCCCAGGCTATACGTCAGAACGTATTGCACCAGGGCTTGTCGGTGCTGCCACAGTCGCTGCAACATGTGCAGAGTTGAATTCCACCGGGTAGGCACATCGCATTTTAGCCGGTGAAGTGGCAGGCCCAACGACTTCTGTAGAGATGTAAGTCGCTGAGCTGCGGGATGCGAACGGCGGAAGTGAGCACACAGCGACCGTGCCCTCTGCAGAAGGCCATCTAGTCTGGGATAGTGGGCTAAAAATTGCTGGACAACCAGGTTCAACACGTGAGCCATACAAGGCACGTGTGTGACATTGCCCCGGCGAAGGGCCGCACCCATGTTTGCAGCATTGTCGCACACGGCCTTCCCTGGTTTCAGGTCCAGTGGAGACAACCATTCATGAAATTGGTTCTCCAGAGCTGACCACAACTCCTCAGCTGTGTGACTCACATTTCCCAGACATTTCAATGTAAAAACCGCCTGATGACGTTGAGCCCTACTGCCAGCATAGTAAGGAGGTGTGCAGGATCCCTTCTGCGCAGTTAGAAAGCTTGTGGCATGACCAGACAGGCTTTGGGTGCAGGTGGAAGACCGAGAGGAGGTTGAGGAGGCAGAAGCAGTGGAGGAACTTTGACATAAAGAGGATTGACGCACAACTCGTGGGGACGGCAAGACTTGGACAGCAGCCCCTTGTCCTGCTGTCACCATAGTTACCCAGTGCCCAGTCAGCGACATGTAACGTCCCTGTCCATGCCTACTCGTCCAAGTGTCTGTGGTGAAATGCACCCTGTCACACACAGAGTTTCTCAAAGAAGCGGTGATGCTGTGTGCGACATGCTGGTGGAGCGCAGGCACACCTTTCTTTGAGAAGTAGTGCCGACTGGGCATCTGGTACTGGGGCACTGCGACGGACATAAGGTCTCGAAAATCCTCTGTGTCCACCAGGCGGAAAGGCAGCATTTCTGTAGCCAAGAGCTTGCAGATGGTGAAATTCAACCTCTTAGCTTTCTCATGGCTAGGAGGAAATGGTCTTTTACTTGTCCACATCTGAGGGACCGAGGGCTGGCTATTGTGCTTAGACGGGGTTGATAAGGGTGTCCCCGGCAAACTGCCGGTCTGTGAGGAAGATGCAGGCGGACATGTTAGGTTGCCTTGATCCAAAGGTGGTGCTATCGATGTCGGACAGCGCTCAACACCAGCTGGTGTTACCACCTCCAAAGAAAATGATGACCTGCCAATCACGCTGGCTGTTGCGGGTAAAGAGGTGGCAGGTCTGCGCCCCAAAACAGGTGTGACTGCTGTCCCCCCAGTCACAGAGGATGAAGAGGCCGCGGATGCACAAGATATGGCAGACGGTGATTGGCCCGGCCGGCTAGGCCGCATTGTAGCACACTGAGCTTCCCACTGCAACTTATGCTTCATGTCCATGTGCCGGTTCATGCATGAAGTACTCAAACTATGTATTTTTTGGCCTCTACTTAGCTTTTGCTGACAAATGTTACAGATAACACGAGTTGGGTCATCTTTATCGATCTGAAAAAATGCCCAGGCTATGCAAGGCTTAGCACCCATGCGACCTGAAGAGCCACCACGACTTGTGGTGAGAGGCAGAGTTGTGTTTGAGGATGCAGTTGTTGACGTGCTTCCAGTACTACGTCTCTGTCCAGGAAGGCGCAACCTGACCTCGTCGTCACTAGCATCTTCCTCCACCTCCTCTGCTGACCTCATCTCTTGGCTGACTGTGGGTTGACAGTAAGTGGGATCTCCGACCTCATCATCATCACCCTGTGCGTTATCACACACGTCGTCCTCAGAGCCAACCTGTTCCTGCCCTGACAAAAAACTAAAGTTGTCGCTCCAATCAGGTATTTGAGTCTTATCATCGTCTTCCTCATTGTCTCCACCAACAGGAGTTACAGTTTGGGAATGAGGGTCTACATTATGGTCAGAACCTTCTGCGTCTGGTCCTGGATCCGACTCATAAAGATTCTGGGCATCAGTGCAGATCATTTCCTCGTCTGGATTCACAGAAGCGCTGGAGTCGACCTCTGATTCCCAGGCTATAGTATGAGTAAACAGCTCTGAAGACTCAACCATCTGTTCTACCTCACACTCAGACGGGCAGCTGGAGATTTGGGAGCTGTGAGGAAGCAAGTGCGATTTGGGTGACACCTTTGAGGACTGGAGTATTTGTGATGTTGAAGTTGATGTGGAGGAGAGCCCACTTAAAGGAGCACTTGATATCCGTTGAAGCACCTGCTGTTTTTGTGCCTCATCTGGAATTTGTAGCGATTGGCGTGGCCATAAGAAAGGGATCTTATCACATTGTCCGCTAAAAGAAGTAGACATTTTAGTTTGGCTGGAAGATGGTCTTTCTTCTGCACCTACCCCACGGACACAACCTTTTTTCCCCTTCCCAACACGCCTATTCCCCTTTCCACCAGCAGCAGGCCTTTTTCCACTCATTTTGGTGGTTAACTAATTCACAACTCTGGAGTTGTTTGCACAAAAAAACAATGGATGGTAACCGAGCAGAGCTGAGTGGCCAAACTGTGGTATTAGGCCAAAACTATTGGCTGGGTTAGATGCAGAAAAAAATTATTTTTAATTTGCAACCTGATGGAGGTCAGTATAGATGGACTAATAGACCTAGTCCCACACACCGCTAGAAGCCCAAATATTTTTTCAGAGCTAGATGCAGAAATTTTTTTTATTCAATTTGCAACCTGATGGAGGTCAGTATAGATGGACTAATAGACCAAGTCCCACACACCGTTAGAAGCCCAAATATTTTTTCAGAGCTAGATGCAGAAAAAAATTATTTTTAATTTGCAACCTGATGTAGGTCAGTATAGATGGACTAATAGACCAAGTCCCACACACTGCTAGAAGCCCAAATATTTTTTCAGAGCTAGATGCAGAAAAAAATTATTTTTAATTTGCAACCTGATGGAGGTCAGTATAGATGGACTAATAGACCAAGTCCCACACACCGCTAGAAGCCCAAATATTTTTTCAGAGCTAGATGCAGAAAAAAATTATTTTTAATTTGCAACCTGATGGAGGTCAGTATAGATGGACTAATAGACCAAGTCCCACACACTGCTAGAAGCCCAAATATTTTTTCAGAGCTAGATGCAGAAAAAAATTATTTTTAATTTGCAACCTGATGGAGGTCAGTATAGATGGACTAATAGACCAAGTCCCACACACCGCTAGAAGCCCAAATATTTTTTCAGAGCTAGATGCAGAAAAAAATTATTTTTAATTTGCAACCTGATGTAGGTCAGTATAGATGGACTAATAGACCAAGTCCCACACACTGCTAGAAGCCCAAATATTTTTTCAGAGCTAGATGCAGAAAAAAATTATTTTTAATTTGCAACCTGATGGAGGTCAGTATAGATGGACTAATAGACCAAGTCCCACACACTGCTAGAAGCCCAAATATTTTTTCAGAGCTAGATGCAGAAAAAAATTATTTTTAATTTGCAACCTGATGGAGGTCAGTATAGATGGACTAATAGACCAAGTCCCACACACTGCTAGAAGCCCAAATATTTTTTCAGAGCTAGATGCAGAAAAAAATTATTTTTAATTTGCAACCTGATGGAGGTCAGTATAGATGGACTAATAGACCAAGTCCCACACACCGCTAGAAGCCCAAATATTTTTTCAGAGCTAGATGCAGAAAAAAATTATTTTTAATTTGCAACCTGATGGAGGTCAGTATAGATGGACTAATAGACCAAGTCCCACACACTGCTAGAAGCCCAAATATTTTTTCAGAGCTAGATGCAGAAAAAAATTATTTTTAATTTGCAACCTGATGTAGGTCAGTATAGATGGACTAATAGACCAAGTCCCACACACTGCTAGAAGCCCAAATATTTTTTCAGAGCTAGATGCAGAAAAAAATTATTTTTAATTTGCAACCTGATGGAGGTCAGTATAGATGGACTAATAGACCAAGTCCCACACACCGCTAGAAGCCCAAATATTTTTTCAGAGCTAGATGGAGAAAAAAATTATTTTTAATTTGCAACCTGATGGAGGTCAGTATAGATGGACTAATAGACCAAGTCCCACACACTGCTAGAAGCCCAAATATTTTTTCAGAGCTAGATGCAGAAAAAAATTATTTTTAATTTGCAACCTGATGGAGGTCAGTATAGATGGACTAATAGACCAAGTCCCACACACCGCTAGAAGCCCAAATATTTTTTCAGAGCTAGATGCAGAAAAAAATTATTTTTAATTTGCAACCTGATGGAGGTCAGTATAGATGGACTAATAGACCAAGTCCCACACACTGCTAGAAACCCAAATATTTTTTCAGAGCTAGATGCAATAAAAAATTATTTTTAATTTGCAACCTGATGGAGGTCAGTATAGATGGACTAATAGACCAAGTCCCACACACCGCTAGAAGCCCAAATATTTTTTCAGAGCTAGATGCAGAAAAAAATTATTTTTAATTTGCAACCTGATGTAGGTCAGTATAGATGGACTAATAGACCAAGTCCCACACACTGCTAGAAGCCCAAATATTTTTTCAGAGCTAGATGCAGAAAAAAATTATTTTTAATTTGCAACCTGATGGAGGTCAGTATAGATGGACTAATAGACCAAGTCCCACACACCGCTAGAAGCCCAAATATTTTTTCAGAGCTAGATGCAGAAAAAAATTATTTTTAATTTGCAACCTGATGTAGGTCAGTATAGATGGACTAATAGACCAAGTCCCACACACTGCTAGAAGCCCAAATATTTTTTCAGAGCTAGATGCAGAAAAAAATTATTTTTAATTTGCAACCTGATGGAGGTCAGTATAGATGGACTAATAGACCAAGTCCCACACACCGCTAGAAGCCCAAATATTTTTTCAGAGCTAGATGCAGAAAAAAAATATTTTTAATTTGCAACCTGATGTAGGTCAGTATAGATGGACTAATAGACCAAGTCCCACACACTGCTAGAAGCCCAAATATTTTTTCAGAGCTAGATGCAGAAAAAAATTATTTTTAATTTGCAACCTGATGTAGGTCAGTATAGATGGACTAATAGACCAAGTCCCACACACCGCTAGAAGCCCAAATATTTTTTCAGAGCTAGATGCAGAAAAAAATTATTTTTAATTTGCAACCTGATGGAGGTCAGTATAGATGGACTAATAGACCAAGTCCCACACACTGCTAGAAGCCCAAATATTTTTTCAGAGCTAGATGCAGAAAAAAATTATTTTTAATTTGCAACCTGATGGAGGTCAGTATAGATGGACTAATAGACCAAGTCCCACACACTGCTAGAAGCCCAAATATTTTTTCAGAGCTAGATGCAGAAAAAAATTATTTTTAATTTGCAACCTGATGGAGGTCAGTATAGATGGACTAATAGACCAAGTCCCACACACCGCTAGAAGCCCAAATATTTTTTCAGAGCTAGATGCAGAAAAAAATTATTTTTAATTTGCAACCTGGTGGAGGTCAGTATAGATGGACTAATAGACCAAGTCCGACACACTGCTAGAAGCCCAAATATTTTTTCAGAGCTAGATGCAGAAAAAAATTATTTTTAATTTGCAACCTGATGTAGGTCAGTATAGATGGACTAATAGACCAAGTCCCACACACTGCTAGAAGCCCAAATATTTTTTCAGAGGTAGATGCAGAAAAAAATTATTTTTAATTTGCAACCTGATGGAGGTCAGTATAGATGGACTAATAGACCAAGTCCCACACACCGCTAGAAGCCCAAATATTTTTTCAGAGCTAGATGCAGAAAAAAATTATATTCAGTTTGCAACCTGATGGAGGTCAGTATAGATGGACTAATAGAATGATGCTATGCCCAAAAGATTTTACTTCACTAGGTGCAGTAAAAAAATTGGTATTCTATACACAGGTGTTATATCTTGCAACACAGATAGGCTACTCCACTGACTAACACACTCTGCAATAGGCCAAAAAGGATTAGCTTTGCTAGATTCAGCCAAATGCTGTGAAAAAAACTTGCACAGCACTGGCACAGACCTGCCTGGCAAAAACTGATAGGAACTCATGTAACCTAGTCCTGAAAAGGACTCCAATTACAATTAGTCTTTACTCCCACAACCTATCTATTTAAGAGCACAGACCTCCCTGATAAAAGTCGTAGGAAATGCTGTAACCTAGTCCTTAAAAGGACTGCAATCACAACTATTCCCTACTCCCAAGCTATCTGTATATTTGTGCGAAAATTGGCTTGAAATTAACAAGGTATAGCACACACAGCAACAGCGGTGCCGTCTAACACGCAGCTGCAGCAGTGAGAAAATGGTGGCGACGGGGAAAATGGCTTGGTCTTATAGGGCAAGGACATGTGACATACACTGCCAATCACACATGCCCTTGCTTGTGTGAAAAAAAGCACTTCGCTCCGTGTGTGCGCTGCTGATAGGCTGACAGATTGCACCTCCCCACTGCAAATGCGGGAAAGAGAAAAAAAAATGGAGATCTTCATTGTTCCTGCAGAGATCCATCCCCTGCCCCTCCCCCCGCCCCGCTGTACACTCAAACTGCGTATTAACATTAATTTTCATCATTACTGAGAAAAAATCCAGTTATGATTTTGGTGCACGAACAGTTATCGAACATAACCTGGAACAGCCGAATTTTTCTCAAATTGTTCGTGTTCGCCGACCGACTCGAACACCGCCCAAAACAGCTCGAATTTGAGATTGGCGAACAGTTCGAGTAGAACAACGCTCATCTCTAGTAGGGAATAGTTGTGATTGCAGTCCTTTTAAGGACTAGGTTACAGCATTTCCTACGACTTTTATCAGGGAGGTCTGTGCTCTTAAATAGATAGGTTGGGGGAGTAAAGACTAATTGTAATTGGAGTCCTTTTCAGGACTAGGTTACATCAGTTCCTATCAGTTTTTGCCAGGCAGGTCTGTGCCAGTGCTGTGCAAGTTTTTTTCACAGCATTTGGCTGAATCTAGCAAAGCTATTCCTTTTTGGCCTATTGCAGAGTGTGTTAGTCAGTGGAGTAGCCTATCTGTGCTGCAGGATATACCACATGTGTATAGAATACCAATTTTTTTACTGCACCTAGTGAAGTAAAATCTTTTGGGCATAGCATCATTCTATTAGTCCATCTATACTGACCTCCATCAGGTTGCAAATTAAAACTAATTTTTATCTGCATCTACAGTACCTCTGAAAAAATATTTGGGCTTCTAGCTGTGTGTGGGACTTGTTGTATTAGTCCATCTATACTGACCTCCATCAGGTTGCAAACTGAATATATTTTTTTCTGCATCTACCTCTGAAAAAATATTTGGGCTTCTAGCTGTGTGTGGGTCTTGTTCTATTAATCCATCTATACTGACCTCCATCAGGTTGCAAACTGAATATAATTTTTTTCTGCATCTAGCTCTGAAAAAATATTTGGCCTTCTAGCAGTGTGTCGGACTTTCTCTATTAGTCCATCTATACTGACCTCCATCAGGTTGCAAATTAAAATAATTTGTATCTGCATCTACAGTACCTCTGAAAAAATATTTGGGCTTCTAGCTGTGTGTGGGACTTGTTGTATTAGTCCATCTATACTGACCTACATCAGGTTGCAAACTGAATATATTTTTTTCTGCATCTACCTCTGAAAAAATATTTGGGCTTCTAGCTGTGTGTGGGACTTGTTGTATTAGTCCATCTATACTGACCTCCATCAGGTTGCAAATTAAAAATAATTTGTATCTGCATCGACAGTACCTCTGAAAAAATATTTGGGCTTCTATCTGTGTGTGGGACTTGTTGTATTAGTCCATCTATACTGACCTCCATCAGGTTGCAAATTAAAAATATTTTTTATCTGCATCTACAGTACCTCTGAAAAAATATTTGGGCTTCTAGCTGTGTGTGGGACTTGTTGTATTAGTCCATCTATACTGACCTCCATCAGGTTGCAAACTGAATATATTTTTTTCTGCATCTACCTCTGAAAAAATATTGGGCTTCTAGCTGTGTGTGGGTCTTGTTCTATTAATCCATCTATACTGACCTCCATCAGGTTGCAAACTGAATATAATTTTTTTCTGCATCTAGCTCTGAAAAAATATTTGGCCTTCTAGCAGTGTGTCGGACTTTCTCTATTAGTCCATCTATACTGACCTCCATCAGGTTGCAAATTAAAAATAATTTTTATCTGCATCTACAGTACCTCTGAAAAAATATTTGGGCTTCTAGCTGTGTGTGGGACTTGTTGTATTAGTCCATCTATACTGACCTCCATCAGGTTGCAAACTGAATATATTTTTTTCTGCATCTACCTCTGAAAAAATATTTGGGCTTCTAGCTGTGTGTGGGTCTTGTTCTATTAATCCATCTATACTGACCTCCATCAGGTTGCAAACTGAATATAATTTTTTTCTGCATCTAGCTCTGAAAAAATATTTGGCCTTCTAGCAGTGTGTCGGACTTTCTCTATTAGTCCATCTATACTGACCTCCATCAGGTTGCAAATTAAAAATAATTTGTATCTGCATCTACAGTACCTCTGAAAAAATATTTGGGATTCTAGCTGTGTGTGGGACTTGTTGTATTAGTCCATCTATACTGACCTCCATCAGGTTGCAAATTAAAAATAATTTTTATCTGCATCTACAGTACCTCTGAAAAAATATTTGGGCTTCTAGCTGTGTGTGGGACTTGTTGTATTAGTCCATCTATACTGACCTCCATCAGGTTGCAAACTGAATATATTTTTTTCTGCATCTAACCCAGCCAATAGTTTTGGCCTAATACCACAGTTTGGCCACTCAGCTCTGCTCGGTTACCATCCATTGTTTTTTTGTGCAAACAACTCCAGAGTTGTGAATTAGTTAACCACCAAAATGAGTGGAAAAAGGCCTGCTGCTGGTGGAAAGTGGAATAGGGGTGTTGGGAAGGGGAAAAAAGGTTGTGTCCGTGGGGTAGGTGTTAAAGCAACAGTAACATCTGCAGAAGAAAGACCATCTTCCAGCCAAACTAAAATGTCTACTTCTTTTAGCGGACAATGTGATAAGATCCCTTTCTTACGGCCACGCCAATCGCTACAAATTCCAGATGAGGCACAAAAACAGCAGGTGCTTCAATGGATATCAAGTGCTCCTTTAAGTGGGCTCTCCTCCACATCAACTTCAACATCACAAATACTCCAGTCCTCAAAGGTGTCACCCAAATCGCACTTGCTTCCTCACAGCTCCCAAATCTCCAGCTGCCTGTCTGAGTATGAGGTAGAACAGATGGTTGAGTCTGCAGAGCTGTTTACTCATACTATAGCCTGGGAATCAGAGGTCGACTCCAGCGCTTCTGTGAATCCAGACGAGGAAATGATCTGCACTGATGCCCAGAATCTTTATGAGTCGGATCCAGGACCAGACGCAGAAGGTTCTGACCATAATGTAGACCCTCATTCCCAAACTGTAACTCCTGTTGGTGGAGACAATGAGGAAGACGATGATAAGACTCAAATACCTGATTGGAGCGACAACTTTAGTTTTTTGTCAGGGCAGGAACAGGTTGGCTCTGAGGACGACGGGTGTGATAACACACAGGGTGATGATGATGAGGTTGGAGATCCCACTTACTGTCAACCCACAGTCAGCCAAGAGATGAGGTCAGCAGAGGAGGTGGAGGAAGATGCTAGTGACGACGAGGTCAGGTTGCGCCTTCCTGGACAGAGACGTAGTACTGGAAGCACGTCAACAACTGCATCCTCAAACACAACTCCGCCTCTCACCACAAGTCGTGGTGGCTCTTCAGGTCGCATGGGTGCTAAGCCTTGCATAGCCTGGGCATTTTTTCAGATCGATAAAGATGACCCAACTCGTGTTATCTGTAACATTTGTCAGCAAAAGCTAAGTAGAGGCCAAAAAATACATAGTTTGAGTACTTCATGCATGAACCGGCACATGGACATGAAGCATAAGTTGCAGTGGGAAGCTCAGTGTGCTACAATGCGGCCTAGCCGGCCGGGACAACCACCGTCTGCCATATCTTGTGCATCCGCGGCCTCTTCATCCTCTGTGACTGGGGGGACAGCAGTCACACCTGTTTTGGGGCGCAGACCTGCCACCTCTTTACCCGCAACAGCCAGCGTGATTGGCAGGTCATCATTTTCTTTGGAGGTGGTAACACCAGCTGGTGTTGAGCGCTGTCCGACATCGATAGCACCACCTTTGGATCAAGGCAACCTAACATGTCCGCCTGCATCTTCCTCACAGACCGGCAGTTTGCCGGGGACACCCTTATCAACCCCGTCTAAGCACAATAGCCAGCCCTCGGTCCCTCAGATGTGGACAAGTAAAAGACCATTTCCTCCTAGCCATGAGAAAGCTAAGAGGATGAATTTCACCATCTGCAAGCTCTTGGCTACAGAAATGCTGCCTTTCCGCCTGGTGGACACAGAGGATTTTCGAGACCTTATGTCCGTCGCAGTGCCCCAGTACCAGATGCCCAGTCGGCACTACTTCTCAAAGAAAGGTGTGCCTGCGCTCCACCAGCATGTCGCACACAACATCACCGCTTCTTTGAGAAACTCTGTGTGTGACAGGGTGCATTTCACCACAGACACTTGGACGAGTAGGCATGGACAGGGGCGTTACATGTCGCTGACTGGGCACTGGGTAACTATGGTGACAGCAGGACAAGGGGCTGCTGTCCAAGTCTTGCCGTCCCCACGAGTTGTGCGTCAATCCTCTTTATGTCAAAGTTCCTCCACTGCTTCTGCCTCCTCAACCTCCTCTCGGTCTTCCACCTGCACCCAAAGCCTGTCTGGTCATGCCACAAGCTTTCTAACTGCGCAGAAGGGATCCTGCACACCTCCTTACTATGCTGGCAGTAGGGCTCAACGTCATCAGGCGGTTTTTACATTGAAATGTCTGGGAAATGTGAGTCACACAGCTGAGGAGTTGTGGTCAGCTCTGGAGAACCAATTTCATGAATGAAGGCCGTGTGCGACAATGCTGCAAACCTGGGTGCAGCCCTTCGCCGGGGCAATGTCACACACGTGCCTTGTATGGCTCACGTGTTGAACCTGGTTGTCCAGCAATTTTTAGCCCACTATCCCAGACTAGATGGCCTTCTGCAGAGGGCACGGTCGCTGTGTGCTCACTTCCGACGTTCGCATCCCGCAGCTCAGCGACTTACATCTCTACAGAAGTCGTTGGGCCTGCCACTTCACCGGCTAAAATGCGATGTGCCTACCCGGTGGAATTCAACTCTGCACATGTTGCAGCGACTGTGGCAGCACCGACAAGCCCTGGTGCAATACGTTCTGACGTATAGCCTGGGCCAACGAGATTCAGAGGTGGGGCAAATCACGCTGGAGGAGTGGTCTCATATCAAGGACCTATGCACCCTTCTGCACAGTTTTGAAATGGCGACGAAGATGTTTAGTGCTGACGATGCCATTATCAGCATGACTATTCCGGTGATTTACATGCTGGAGCACATGTTAAACAGAATTCGGAGTCAGGTGGTGGCACAAGAGGAGGTGGAGGAAGTAGAGGAGGAGGAGTTGTATGCGGAAGGGCTAACATCTGCAAGGTCCAGACGGTCGGCAGCACCAAGGCGGCAGGCATGTGAGGGTGGGGGAGATGGTTTTACCAGGGCGCATGGTAGCAGCCAAACTAGTGAAGAAGGTGCAGGAGCCCAGGAAGAAGTGGAGGACGAACTGATGGAAGACTCATCAGATGAGGGAGACCTTGATCACATTTCTGTTGTGCGAGGTTGGGGGGAGAGGACAGAGGAAGGAAGCATGATTGTTACCTCGCCACCAACACAACAGGGACTTGGTGCTCCTGGATGCGCAACACACATGAGTGCCTTCTTGCAGCACTACCTGCAACATGACCCTCGAATTGTGAGAATTAGAAATAATCCTGACTACTGGGTTGCGACACTGTTAGATCCCCGGTACAAAAGTAAATTTGCAGAAATTATTCCTGCCATAGAAAGGGATGCACGCATGCAGGAGTATCAGCAGAGACTGTTGCAGAATCTTACATGTGCTTTTCCACAAAATACCAGTGGTGCACGTAGTGAATCTCACAGTTCCAACTTGCCAACCGTGGGACCGTCAAGTGTTCAACACTCAAACCATAACAGAACCACAGTATCTGGTGGTAACATCAATTTTGCGGAATCATTTCACCACTTTTTTAGCCCATCCTTTGCAAGGCCACAGGAGACAAGAAGTCTGACACATAGTCAACGCCTAGAGACGATGGTACAGGAGTATCTCCAAGTAAACATTGAAGCCACGACTGTGTCACTGGACCCTTGCTCTTTTTGGGCTTCCAATCTGGATAAATGGCCGGAGCTAGCCACTTACGCCTTGGAGATCTTGTCATGCCCCGCAGCCAGCGTTCTGTCTGAACGTGTGTTCAGCGCTGCTGGTGGTGTGCTGACAGATAAGCGCACGCGGCTCTCCACTGATAATGTAGACAGACTCACGTTCATAAAGATGAACAAATCATGGATCCGAAACGACTTTTCTACCCCTGTGTCATCCTGGGGAGAGTAAAAGCTTGATGATTGGTTAAAATCACCCTACCAACCGTTTTAAGCTTTCAAATTACTAATCATGTTTATCTGTATCTTGACTGGAAAATAATTTGGGCTTTGTAGCAGTGTGCAGCACTGATCCTATTAGGCCATCTATAATAAGCTCCACCAGATTTAAAATTAAAAATAATTTTTAGCTGCATCTAGCCCGGAAAATAATTTTGGGGCTCCGAGATGCGCAAGACACATAAGTGCCTTCTTGCTGCACTACCTGCAGCATGACCCTCATATTGTCAGAATTCGAAGTAATCATGACTACTGGGTTGCCACACTCTTAGATCCCCCAAACTTTTCGATCAACCTTTTCATTTTAATAAAGACCAAAAAAATGGTCATTTTTGAAATTATAACCATTAGCAGGTTGTTAGAAACTGAAATCAAACAGTTTTCAACTCAAAACTTTATTCTAGGTGATGTTACATTTTCACATAGGACCCCTTGTTCGAAAGGAGCTTCTGAACTCTCTCGTCCATTGAATTTGTCAGGTTTTGGATGGTTTCTGCTTCAATTGTTTTGCATGAGGACAGAATACCCTCCCAGAGCTGTTGCTTAGATGTGAACTGCCTCCCGCCACCATAGACACTCCTTTTAATGATGCTCCAAAGGTTCGGAATGGGGTAGAGGTCAGGGGAGCATGGGGGTCACACCATAAGTTTGTCCCCTTTTATGCCCATATCAGCCAGAGATGCAGATGTTTTATGTGCAGCATGAGATGGTGCATTATCATGCAGAAAAATGATCTTGCTGTGAAATACACGGTTCTTCTTCTTGAACCATGGCAGGAAGTGCTGTTTGAGAAAATCCACATACATTATGGAGTTCATCTTTAGCGCCTTCAGGGATCCTAAAGGGGCCGACAATCTCTCTCCCCATGATTCCAGCCCAAAACATTACTCCACCTCCTCCTTGTTGGCGCTGTAGCCGTGTTTGCGTGGGGTGTCCATCAACCAGCCATCCTCCACTCCATCCATCTGGACCATCGAGCGCTGCACGGCACTCATCCGTGAACAAAACAGTTTTGAAATCAGTCTTCATGTAATGTTTGGCCCACTGGAGCCGTTTCTGCTTGTGTGAAGTGGATAGAGGAGGTCGACAGGATGGCGTATGCACAGCTGCAAACCTCTGAAGGACCCTGCATCTTGTTGTTCGGGGGACGTTGGAGGCACAAGCAGCTTCAAAAACTTGTCTGCTGCTATGACAAGGCTTTTTTGCCGCTGCTCTTTCAACCTGACGTAATTGCCTGTAGGAAAGAGTCCTCAATTTGCCCTTATCAGCACGCACACGTGTGTACTGTGAATAATCTACATACTTCTTGATTGCCAAGACACTTCATCCTGATCATCGCACAATGTTGATTGTAGTCATGCCTTGACCTAAACACTCCACAATTTGTTGCTTCTCAGCAGCCGACACATCCTTTTTCTTTCCCATTTTGGCAGAAAATGTAGGCTGCTGAATAATGTGAGAGAGCCTTCTTAAGTAGTCTTGCCTTTCATTGGACACACCTGACAAACTAATTAGCACTGGTGTCTGCAATTGCTTACAGTGATATAAAGAGCCCTGACACACATCACCATCAATGAGTTTAACTGACAAACAAACAAATTCTTCCCTTATCACTCCTAAACACTTTTTGCATAATAATTTGGAACACAGTGTACATGTGCTTTTCCACAAAACACCAGTGGTTCACGTAGTGAATTTTACAGTTCTAACTTGCCAACCGTGGTCTGTATGGAGTTGTTCAATAAAGGGCCCAAAATTAAGATAACATAGATGGGAGAGGTCTCTATGAATAGGAATTCCTAAGTATTTGATACCCTGTGAGGGCCAGGCAAAGGGAAAGTTGGACTGGATGGAATCCTATATGGATTTGGGGAGGGAGACATCGAGGGCCTCAGACTTCGCTGCATTGATTTTAAAATTTGACCATGTAACAAAGTGATCTATTTCAGCCATAACAGCATGGATGGATATATGTGATTGAGTGATATATACTAGGACATCATCAGCAAATAGAGAGCACTTGTACTCGGTGTCTCCCACCTCAATCCACCTAATATTGGGGTTATGGCGAATTGATGAGAGCAGGTGCTCCGTCACTAGGATGTATAAGAGAGGGGACAGAGAACATCCCTGCCTTGTCCCATTGGTGATTGTGAAAGGTGATGAAAATGTTCTGACGCGCCCCCTGGGCCTTGGGACACCCGGAGCCGGACCCTTTTTGGTGGATGCTGGTGGTTGTAGTCTCCGTGGCGGCAACCCGGTTCCGTGGCTCAGGGCGGTCAAACCAGTGGCGGAACTATTTATGTGGTTTTGATGTTTAAATGTCCGACTACGCCACCCGTGGATTGCGGTCAGAGTGAACCGCCGCTCCAGGGCAGACCGCTGAGGCTGGTGTTGTAGGTGCAGCAGAGCGTAGCATAACTCCCCACGGGAGGAGTATAGCCTCAGGGCAGTGTATGCGGAGGATGGGGGTGATGGTGCAGGGCAGCAGCAGTAATGACACGGAGTCAGTGATGCAGTCCAGGGCCTTTACTCACAGTTCTTATTATCCAGACCACGTCTTCAGGTAACGGCTGCCCACGTCGTACTGTGCTCACCAGGTGAGGGGCTCAGACAACTCCCAGATAACTTTGGAGCGCTTCACAGGACCCCCTTTGTGTGTCCTTTGTCTGGCCTTTCTTACCAACCCTTCTGTCCGGCTGCCTCGGGCCTCCTCTTGGTAAACTTGGCGCCAGTTTCCCTGACCATATGTGGTGCCTTCCTAGCGGGTGTAGCGAGGGGCTGCGCCACATAAAATGTCACAGCCTCCTGTTTCTAGCTGAGGGTCGTTTCCTGCCTCCACTAGTTTCGGGGACCGGTCTCCCCCTTTGGCCTGACCCCTCCACGCAGGTGGATTCTGGCGTGCGGTGGCGACTCGCCCGTCTGCACCCCTGAGATCCCTTCGTTCCTCGTTCCTGGAGCCTTCTCCGCTCCTCTTCCTTCCTTCTCCCTCTTCCAGGCCTGGGCCTCTGTTACTAGGCCCGCCTCCGGAGCAGAGCTCATGCAGAGCCCCTGCTCCCTGCCACTTCTGCTCAGACTTCTCTGCACTGAACTAAGATGGTGCCCACCTTTTATACTCCCTTCTCAATGCACCCAGGAACTGCTTCCTCCCTGCTCCTGCACTACAGGGTTCCCCTTCCTCAGTGTTCCCTCCCCCCACTCCAGCCAGGGACAGGGACTGTCGTGCCCATCTCAGGGGCATATTGGTCGCCCTGCCCCACGGCAATGTGGTGTAATGCATGCAGGTGTCGGGTCCTGATCCACACTACATCCTTACCTGAGAGTGAGATATCACACCTCTGGGTGAGGTGCAATACCTCTGTAGCAACCGAGCCCTCAGGGTGCTACAGTTCCATTTATCTTCAGCCTAGGTGACGTATTGCGATACAGGGCCGTGATTTTGGCTATAAAAGGGTCCCCTATACCCCTACCCCAAGCTTTTTAAGAGAATCATATATGGCGTGCCAGGAGACTCTATGGAATGCTTTCTCAGCATCCAATGAGAGTATCTAATTACAAATTTTTAACTGCATCTAGCCCAGGAAATACTTTGTGCCTAGTAGCAGGGTCTGCTAGTCAGCGGATTATCCCGGCTGTTAAGCAAGCTACACCACCTGTAGTTTGGACACTTCATTTTTTCAAAGGAAATGCTTCGGGATCACGGGATACTCAGTGAAGTGCATCAGGAGGCACCCCAAGGCATAGGGGCTGGGACTGGCAGTAGGATGCCTTGCGGTGGACAGCCGAGCTCGATCCTTATAAAAGCTTTTTAACTGCAGCAGCTTTAGTGGACGCTACTGGAGCTGGAATTACGTGGCTGCTGGCATGAGACTTGCCCTCCAATAGATCCTTGTAAATGGATTTAAAGTGTATTCATTCAAATTAGAGAGACATTTAAATTAAAAAGCTTAGAGCTGCCTCCACCACAGGGGGGCTCGCTCGACCCACCAGCGGACAGTCACCAGTATTGGGAGAGGGGGGATGGCCGTCAGGGTCCACCGCGGCTCTGGCACAAACCCGGCGACACGGAGGTGGCACGGGCAGGAACGGACTGGCCGTGTCGGCTTCTCACTTTTTGGATTTTAGAAGGGCATGACATGCCTATATCTGTGTCTCCCCCTCCTTTTACTCCTCCACCTCTTTTCTTTTCGCATGACTATATGTACTTGTCACTTTTCCATGTGTTAGTTATGTCTTCTTAGCAGTTTGTCAGCTTCTGGACACCTTTGAAGGTGTTTTCTATGTGTTTCTATGTGTTTTTGTTTGCCTGCCATTGGTTTTAACGGTGTTCGAAGGTGTTCGACGAACAGTTCGACGAACAGTTCGGCGAACACACGGGTGTTCGACGAACCGAACCGAACTCGAACACTACGGGGGTGGCTCAACACTAATCAAGACACCCTCAATAAAGGAGTGGTTCTGCAGGTGGGGACCACAGACCACATCTCAGTACCAATGCTTTCTGGCTGATGTTTTGGTCACTTTTGAATCTTGGTTGTGCTTTCACACTCATGGTAGCATGAAACGGACTCTACAACCCACAGAAATTGCTCAGGTAGTGCAGCTCATCTAGGATGGCACAAAAATGCAAACTGTGGCAAGAAGGTTTGCTGTGTCTGTCAGAGAAGTGTCCAGAGGCTGAAGGCTCTACCAGGAGACAGGCCAGTACACCAGGAGACATGGAGGGGGTCGTAGTAGGGCAACAACCCAGCAGCAGGACTGCTACCTCTGCCTTTGTGCAAGGAGGAACAGAAGGAGAACTGCCAGAGCCCTGCAAAATGACCTTCAGCAGGCCACAAATGTGCATGTGTCTACACAAATGGTTAGAAACTGACTCCATGAGGGTGGCATGAGGGCCGACGTCCACAGATGGGGGTTGTGCTCCCTGCCCAACACCGTGCAGGACGCTTTGCATTTGCCACAGAACACCAGGATTGGCAAAGTCGCCACTGGCGCCCTGTGCTCTTCACAGATGAAAGCAGATTCACACTGAGCACATGTGACAGACGTGACAGAGTCTGGAGACGCCGTGGAGAGCGATCTGCTGCCTGCAACATCCTTCAGCATGACTGGTTTGGCAGTGGGTCAGTAATGGCGTGGGGTGGCATTTCTTTGGAGGGCCGCACAGCCCTCCATGTGCTCGCCAGAGGTAGCCTAACTGCCATTAGGTACCGAAATAAGATCCTCAAACCCCTTGTGAGACCATATGCTTGTGCGGTTGGCCCTGGGGTCCTCCTAATGCAGGACAATGCCAGACCTCATGTGGCTGGAGTGTGTCAGCAATTCCTGCAAGATGAAGGCATTGAAGCTATGGACTGGCCCACCCATTCCCCAGACCTGAATCTGATTGAGCACATCTGGGACATCATGTCTCGCTCCATCCACCAACGTCACGTTGCACCGCAGACTGTCCAGGAGTTGGCGGATGCTTTAGTCCAGGTCTGGGAGGAGATCTCACAGGAGACCATCCGCAACCTCATCAGGAGCATGCCCAGGCATTGTAGGGAGGTCATACAGGCACGTGGAGTCCACACACAATACTGAGCCTCATTTTGACTTGTTTTAAGGACATTACATCAAAGTTGGATCAGCCTGTAGTGTGTTTTTCGACTTTAATTTTGGGGGTGATTCCAAATCCAGGCCTCCATTGGTTAATAAATTTGATTTCCATTGTTGATTTTTGTGTGATTTTGTTGTCAGCACATTCAACTTTGTACAGAACAAAATATTCAATGAGAATATTTCATTCATTCAGAACTAGGATGTGCTACTTGAGTGTTCCCTTTATTTTTTTGAGCAGTGTATATAGTATTCTGGAAAAGTTGTAGCCAGGTATGAAGAAATGCTGAAAAGTAAAAATGCATTTAAAAAAGAAGTGTTATTAGTTTATTTTTATCAATCTACAAAGTACAAAGTAAGTGAACAAAAAAAATGTAAACTAATCAATATTTGGTGTGACCACCCTTCAAAACAGCATCAATTCTTCTAGGTACAAATGCACAGTTTTTTGAAGGAGTACGACAGGGAGGTTATTACAAACATCTTGGAGAACTAACCACAGATCTTCTGTGAATGTAGGCTTGCACAAATCCTTCTGCCTTTTCATGTCATTTAAGAAAGTTTCGATGTTGTTGAGACATGTAGGGGCATATTTTCACTTTCTGGACTCCTTGTCCTATTTTAAGCTGAAGATAATTTTTAATTGGCTGGATGTTTCGGGATGTGTCCTTACTGCACATAAAATTTGGAGCCAATCAGATGCCTCCTAGATGGTATTACATGATGAATAAGAATCTGCCTGTGCTTAGTTCTCCAAAATGTTTGAAAGACTCTATCTGCTGAGTTCCTTCAAAAATTGTGTACAATTATACGTAGAATTATGTTTTGAAAGCAAAGGGTGTTCACATAAAAAATTGATTTGATTCAGATTTCTCTTTTGTTCATTCACATTGCATTTTAGTTGATACAAAATTAACACTTCTATTTTTGACAGCATTCTTACTTTGCAACATTCTTTCTCCTACTGCCTAAAACTTCTCCACAGTATTTTATGAATATATATACAAAGATACAGGTACATTTGCTAATTTTTGATAAAATATAAAGCAAGTATTTATTCTGGATGGAAGATTTGTTTTTAAATTGCAATGGACATTTTTTTATTTAATAAATAATCTTTAAATAAGAAATAATCCAATAATTAATCTTTGAAACAAAATAACTATACAACCTACTTCACAGTTTGAGACAAAAATCCAAGAAATTTGGTAACCAGGTCATAGGTGTTATCCATAATTGCCCTGTCAAAACTACAAAACTAAAAAAAAAAAAGAGGGGGGGATGCAAACATAATCTTTGATAAATAGTGGTAGAATTTGGGGGTGGTATTTACAGCACAGAATGAAAAGGATAAATTCATCTTTGAAATTCACAGTTCTAATATATGATATTTTCAAGGTAGGATATACTGTACAGACCAAAAGTTTGGACACACCTTCTCATTTAAAGATTTTTCTGTATTTTCATGACTATGAAAATTGTACATTCACACTGAAGGCGTCAAAACTATGAATTAGCACATGTGAAATTATATACTTAACAAAAAAGTGTGAAACAACTGAAAATATGTCTTATATTCTAGGTTCTTCAAAGTAGCCACCTTTTGCTTTGATGACTGCTTTGCACACTCTTGGCATTCTCTTGATGAGCTTCAAGAGGTAGTCACCAGAAATGGTCTTCCAACAATCTTGAAGGAGTTCCCAGAGATGCTTAGCACTTGTTGGCCCTTTTGCCTTCACTCTGCGGTCCAGCTCACCCCAAACCATCTCGATTGGGTTCAGGTCTGGTGACTGTGGAGGCCAGGTCATCTGGCGTAGCACCCCATCACTCTCCTCCTTGGTCAAATAGCCCTTACACAGCCTAGAGGTGTGTTTGGGGTCATTGTCCTGTTGAAAAATAAATGATGGTCCAACTAAACACAAACCGGATGGAATAGCATCTCGCTGCAAGATGCTGTGGTAGCCTTGCTGGTTCATATGCCTTCAATTTTGAATAAATCCCCAACAGTGTCACCAGCAAAGCACCCCCACACCATCACACCTCCTCCTCCATGCTTCATGGTGGGAACCAGGCATGTAGAGTCCATCTGTTCACCTTTTCTGCGTCACACAAAGACACGGTGGATGGAACCAAAGATCTCAAATTTGGACTCATCAGACCAAAGCACAGATTTCCACTAGTCTAATGTCCATTCCTTGTGTTCTTTAGCCCAAACAAGTCTCTTCTGCTTGTTGCCTGTCCTTAGCAGTGGTTTCCTAGCAGCTATTTTACCATGAAGGCCTGCTGCACAAAGTCTCCTCTTAACAGTTGTTGTGGAGATGTGTCTCCTGCTAGAACTCTGTGTGGCATTGACCTGGTCTCTAATCTGAGCTGCTGTTAACCTGCGATTTCTGAGGCTGGTGACTCGGATAAACTTATTCTCAGAAGCAGAGGTGACTCTTGGTCTTCCTTTCCTGGGGGGGTCCTCATGTGAGCCAGATTTTGTAGCGCTTTATGGTTTTTGCAACTGCACTTGGGGACACTTTCAAAGTTTGCCCAATTTTTTGGACTGACTGACCTTCATTTCTTAAAATAATGATGGCCACTCGTTTTTCTTTACTTAGCTGCTTTTTTCTTGCCATAATACAAATTCAAACAGTCTATTCAGTAGGACTATCAGCTGTGTATCCACCTGACTTCTGCACAACACAACTGATGGTCCCAAACCCATTTATAAGGCAAGAAATCCCACTTATTAAACCTGACAGGGCACACCTGTGAAGTGAAAACCATTTCCGGTGACTACCTCTTGAAGCTCATCAAGAGAATGCCAAGAGTGTGCAAAGCAGTCATCAAAGCAAAAGGTGGCTACTTTGAAGAACCTAGAATATAAGACATATTTTCAGTTGTTTCACACTTTTTTGTTAAGTATATAATTCCACATGTGTTAATTCATAGTTTTGATGCCTTCAGGGTGAATGTACAATTTTCAAAGTCGAGAAAATACAGAAAAATCTTTAAATGAGAAGGTGTGTCCAAACTTTTGGTCTGTACTGTATACAAAAGTGTTTTTTGTGGAAAAGTATCATTTTTCTTCTGTAATCTTTGTGCAAATAAGAGTGTGGCCTCCCTTTTCTTTGAGCTTGACATTACATTTATATTGCTCCCCGTGGTTGGGTGTCCAATAGTCAGGGCCTCAGTTCTGCTCGGCTCTTATTCTCATTTATATCATTTGACAAATGGTAAGGTTTTAATACTAGAGGTTAGGACCATCCAGAGTAGGGTCATATTAATGTGGCGGGATGGCTTTTATGTTTTTTTTATCAAAACAATGTTAACTAAGTACCCTATGTTATTTTCATACACTAGTGCTGTTTACTTACTACAGCATTTTTGCTCATTTTGTTTTTATCTTAGGTTTTGACTGTTTAGTGGCCAGTGTGAACATGTGCCTACACATTGCATGCACACCAACTTATATTCCAGTGAATTTCTATTGTTTTTTTCTTCTGTAAACTCATTTAGGCCATTGGGTTTCAATGTGTTTATTTTGTAGATCCAATAAAACTCTCTTCCGCAAAGAATCTGCATTAACATAGTCAGTGAGTGTAAGGGTTAGTGCCCACGATGCAGATTTGATGCAGAGCGTTTTTGCCTCTCTTTGGCAGAAAAAAACGCATAAAGATTTACATGCGTTTTTTGCTGCCAGGGAGAAGCATTTTTTAAGCATTTTTACATGCGTTTTTGCATGCGTTTTTTCAAGCACTTTTCCAAGCGATTTTGAGCATTTACAGCTTGCTGCAGTGTGTCAGTGAAGCTATTCTCATGTGGTCGCTGTGAAGAATAGTAAACTACAAGCCCGCTATTTAAAACCGTGATTGTCCGTCAGGCGTATCACATATAACTGCGGTCCAAAATCAGCCATTTCTAGCCGCCTTTTACAGTTTGTTGCAGTGTGTCAGTGAAGCTATTCACACGAGGTCGCTGTGAAGAATAGTAAACTACAGAGCCGCTATTTAAAACTGTGAGTGTCCATCAGATGTATCACATATAACTACTGTCCAAATTCAGCCATTTCTGGCCTCTATTTACAGTTTGTTGCAGTGTTTCAGTGAAGCTATTCACACGAGGTCGCTGTGAAGAATAGTAAACTACAGAGCCACTATTTAAAAACGTGGTTGTCCATCAGACGTAGCACATATAACTGTGGTCCAAATTCATCCATATCTGGCCTCCATTTACAGTTTGTTGCAATGTGTCAGTGAAGTTTTTCACATGTGGTCACTGTGAAGAATAGTAAACAACAGGGCCGCTATTTAAAACCGTGGGTGTCCGTCAGACGTATCACATATAACTGCGTTACAACTCCAGCGATTTGTAGTGAATGTGGAAAATATTGTCCTCCATTTAGAGTTTGTAGCAGTGTGTCAGTGTACATCATTTTACTGTTCCATTTGCTTGTTTGCAGAATACAGCCATTTGTTTTTTATTTTATTCACATTACTGTATTGTGGAAGCAGAGAAACTTTTTTCAATGATCAGGCGTGATCCCATATGACTGCCGTAATAATCCAGCAATATGAGCGTGTCAAATATTACACTCCATTTAAAGTATTGCAGTTGTGGTTTCAAACCTGTTCACAGTTGGTGGCTGACAAATAACATATCTGTGAACAATGTTGTCAGAGGTTTAGCCACTTTTACGGACTGAAAAAAAAATTACAAAAAACAAGGAAAACTGGATTAAATGTTAAGAAGCATTCTTTCCAGCGTAATGACTTGTATATAAGGCCAAAGAAATGCTAGAAACAAAAGTTATGGACTGTGGAAGACATTTATGCGACCAGAATGAACAGAACAATACTCATCTGGAGCTGATGATACCACCTAGCAGCAGCTGTCCCTATTGTAAATGCATCTAACAGTGTTATCGATAGGGAATAGAATAGGTTTTATTTTTTTTTGGGCAGCACCAGCAGCACGCAGTATAAGGCAATAATACCTGGCTGGATTAGTGTAATACGCTATCTATACTGCGATACCTTACCAGTAAACGAATTTCAAATAATACAGTTAATATTCTACAATATAGAATCTATTTGAATTGTCCTTCCCATTATTAAGGAGTGGGTCTCCTATACTGTTATTGCATACGCAGCAATTTCAAGGGCTGCCAAAAATTAGGACGCACTCCAATACACATTTGAAGAGATGTAAAAAAATAAAATAAATAAATAAAAACAGTCGGATCTTTAGTATACAAACCAGACTCACCAATGTAACCTCAATGTAATAATCACATTGTTCAGCTCCTGCACCTCCTCCTCCTCCTGTTCAGGCTCCATCTCCGAAATGACCACATCAGTCACAAGCTGGAAGCACTGCAGCACTGCCTTGACAAGCGGCAACAGGCTGTGCTGAAGCTAATATGCTTAATGCTTAGGTGACAAACCGCACATCGCTGTAGAGTTGTTGAAAGCTGTAACACAGCAGGCAGATCTGTGGCTTTCACCAAGAACATACAGCCAGGCATGTTCATGTGTGACAATGGCCAGAACCTGGCGGAGAAATGACAGCTGTAGTAGATACGGTTTCCCTTTATGCCAGTCCCTTCATCTGACCTAAGGAATATAGCTGTGGTGAAATAAAACTCTCTCCGAGAAGCAGCCCTGGCTAATAAAAGTCCGTTTGAAGGTTTCCAGACACTCTATGCCAGTTTTTTTTTTACTGTGGATTGGACTTGCTATGCATGTTATTTCACAAGTTCTATAGCAGATCAGGCCATTGCCTATCTCTGTAGTCATGAAATTCAAGGCGCAAAGAAAGATCTTTGTGTGTCGAAGCACCACCGAGAAGTGTGAGGTGATGTTGGATGGGCTGCCATTGCTTATGCAACAAGCTGCATTAGAGGACTTCCTGGGAGAAATGACAGTCAGAGAAGATATGGTTTCCCTCTATGCCAGTCCTTTTACCGAGCTAAAGAATATGGCTGTGGGGAAATACAAGAAGCAGTGTCAGACTGAAGAACATTGAGCCACCAGAGGATTTGATTCTGAGGGCCCACCTTTCTCCCCCAGCTCAAGAGCCCCATAGCTGAAAGGTTTGCGCTATGAGCTCCCCTGAAGGAGAAGCCAGGGCCCACCATAGGATTCTCCGTTTCTCTGGTGGACCCATCCAACCCTGCCAAGTAGCAGCCCTGGCTAAGAAAAGTCTGTGTGAAGGTTCCCGGACACTCTATGGCAGTTATTTTACTGAAGGGGAACCCACACAAACACAGGGAGAACAGACAAAATCCTTTCAGATGTTGTCCTTGCTGGGATTTGAACCCAGGACCCCAGCACTGCAAGACTTCAGTGCTAACCATGGAGCCACTTTGCTGCCCTCTCTGTTCTCCCTCTGATATCTAACATGCTGGAGAAACTTGCACCTACTGCCACTCAGTATCTTCAGCTCCTTTGTGAGAAACTAATGTATTTGGGCAGCCAGTCAGTCTACCAAATAAAATTCCTGAGAAGGAAATTGTGGATGGCTTCGCTACAGGTACTGGGGGCACGGCTAATAGCATGGCGTCATGCCATAGTTCCCTAGAAATATTTCAGGCTGGTAGGAGCCAAGCATATTCCCACAGAAAAGTATCATAAGCAAGTTAAGGAGATGGTGGCCTCTATCATCAACACGACTTGAAAGGTTTTCACCATGAACTGTCCTGAAGTAGAAGCCAGGGCCCACTGGAGGAGCGCCGGTTCTCTGGTGGGCTGTCCAACCCTGCTGAGAAGCAGCCCTGGCTAAGAAAAGTCTGTGGGAAGGTTCCCAGACACTCTATGGCTGCTTTTTTTTACTGTGGACTGGCTCCAGAAATATATAAGTTTGCAATCTATAAGATCCCTTCAGTGGTTCCCCATTGCCCATAGACTCCAGTTCAAAACCCTAACCATGAGGAGCAAAGCCATCCGCAACCTGTCTCCTCCATATATCTGTGACTTCTTCTCCTGGTACATACATGCATGCAACCAATTTCCTCACAAGATCTCCTTCTCTACTCCCCTCTTATCTCATCTTCCCACAATCGCATGCAAGATTTCTCCCATGCATGCCCCTTACTCTTGAACTCTGTAGTACCCCAACATATAAGACTCTTGCCTACTGTTGAAATCTTTAAATGGAAGCTGAAGACTTACCTCTTATGACAAGCCTACAACCTGCAGTAACCCTCGCTCCACCATACCCCTGCACGATCAGATGTACTCTCACCTACTGTGTCTTCACCGATCCCTTATAGACTGTTTGTGTGCCCTCACGGGCAGTGTCCTCTCTCCTCTTGTAGCAGTCAGTGACCTCTTTTTACATGTAAAACACCATGGAATAAATGGCTCTATGATAAATAATAATAATAATTTTACTACTTGTACTCTGGGTCAATTGATGGCACTTTCCTGGTGCCATCAATTGACCCAGATGTGACCTTAAACTGATGTGTTTTGGAAGCTTTTGGTCCTGTCTGAAGCTGTTGTGTATGCGCTTGTTTTTGGCCCCCATTGAATCCAGAGTCGTTTGGCAATGTTCGGCGAATATTGGACTATTACATTGGCGAATATTGCAAAAACGGCGAACGTAATCCAAAACAAATATTGAAATATTCACTTGTCTCTAATCAGAAACAACCTTAAAAAAATTATGTGGGCTTGGCATGATAGTCGCCCTGGTGATATGGTGGTGCAGGATGTGGAGAAGGAGGAGGGCAACATAAAATAGAACAATTCCTTAAGCGTATACTCATGTCAGAGTGTAAAGGGGTGCATGGGAATATAGACCTCCAAAAAAGTAACCACTGGATTTGAGTTTATGTTCGATGCTATCATTTGGTGGTATTGTTGAGAAGTCTGGCCCAATTCAGCCCTTGCTCATTTTGATAAGTCAGCCTGTCAGCATTTTCAGTTGACAGGCGGATGCGACTATCAGTTATATCAGTTATAATGCCCCCGGCGGAACTCAAAACCATCTCTGACAAAACGCTAGCAGCCAGGACCTCCAAGGTGTAGAGACACAGTTCATGCCACGTGTCCAGCTTGGATACCCAACAGTTGTAAGACACAGAGAGTAGTGATGAGCGAATATGTTCGAAATCCGATCTCAAATGTTAAGTTCGAAAAGAATGTGGCATATTCGGATTCGTGATCGGAAAGGCGAGCAAAATTTGTTTTTTTCGGGAAAATCGGTAACGCTCAGTGAATTTACATGGTTATGTGACTGCGGGGCAACTACTGCATTTTTTACAGTTTTGCTACCATAGTGCTTGTGTATGATGAGCAGGGAGACATGGCAGATGAGTGGGGGGGGGCTGGTGAAAGCTCAGAACAGGTCAGATCAGCGGTGTTTTTTTTTTCTTTACTGTATGCAGTAGCTTTAAGTCAGGAAAGCAAGACTAGCCAATCAGAGCACAGGAAGCATCCACAGTGTCCCAGACACAAGGGTTTCTGCAATTGACTGCTGAAATCACATGTCCTCTCCATCCAAAAACCGGCCATGTTCCCTCAGTGCCATTTTACACATGTCACTGAAGGAGAAAGATGCTGCTCAGTGTGCTCTGTCCTGTGTAATGAGAGATATTAGCTAGATAGATGGGCGCTTCTGTGGAAGTCAGATAGTGTAGATAAGTCCTGTGCTTTGCACCTTTCAATCAACCTTGCAGCCTTTTTTTTTGTTTTTGTGAAGTTACTGAGATTCTCACAGAAAGAGCAGGGTCTATGGCTCAGAACAGTGCTGTACATTGGTTGTAATGTGCTCCATGCAGACCTTCAATCTATTTTTGCACTTGATAATGTGATAAAGCAAGCAAGCAAGCCCTTGTAGGCAACTTTTTGTTTTTGTGTGGTTGAAATTCAGCTATCTGCAGAGCTTGTCAGTGCAGAGCTTATGAGTGCAGGGCACAAAATACTTTTTTTTTCATTTGCTAATATGAGAGTGCAAGCTGTGTTAGCCTAGTTTTTCATTTTTTTGGTGGATGAACTTCAGCTTTATGTACAGTAAAACAAATATTTTTTTTCTGTTGCTAGCTAAAGATCTTTTTATAGCAAATGTGTTACACTCTGCTATAAGCCACTTAGTGCTATTAGTGGCGTTGAGATCCTATTGTTTTCAGAGTAAAAAAATAGATTTTTTCTGTTGCTAGCCACAGTCCACCAAAGATTTTTTTGTGTCGCAGATGTGTTCCACTCTGCTATAAGCCACCTAGTGCTTTTAGTGGCAGTGAAATACAACTGTTTTCAAAATAAATATATTCTAGTAGTGATGAGCAAGCATACTCGCAAGTACTCGGTACTCGCGCAAGCATCTCAGTACTCGAGATGCTCGCAGCTCGCCGAGCACTTCTGAGGTGCTCGGGTGGATGCTCGGGTCCCCTTACTGCATGCCGCAGCCATGTTGGTTGTGTCATTACAGTGATTTGCTGGCCACAGTCTACTACAGTCTACTCTGCAATCAGGCAGTGTAGGAGGAGGTGCTGCTAAGCTAGTGAGAGATTTGGCTGTTTATTAGTTAGTGTAGGTATTCCATAAGATTCTCTACACATATCCATCCCAATTAACAGTCCTTCTGAGGACTAATCCAGCTGCAGTGATATCAGTGCTAGGCAGGCAGGCAGGGTATATAGCAGACTGCAGTGCATATAGCAAGAGGGTCCATTCCAGTTCTGTCTGCTGATGCTTTTACAAATATTATATTTGTAGAAATAACCCCAGGTATCAGGGGCCAGGAATATTTTTTTTATCTTAATGCTGATTATTTGCTTAAAAAGCAATCCAGAGAACACCGTTTTTCTGAGCCATTTGCTTGTTGGCACTGTAGAATACAGCTAGGTCCTTTCCATATTACAGCACTTAAAATCCAGCTGTTTAAAACTGTGGTTAGTCCGTCACACGGATCACGTATAATTGCACTGAAAATTCTGCAATTTCTGGCCTCCATTGAAATCTTGTTGCATTGTGTCAGTGAACTTATGGACACGAGGTCGCTGTTAAAAATAGTTACCTACAGGCCAGCTATTTAAAACTGTGATTTGTCTGTCACACGGATCACATATAATGGCACTGAAAATTCTGCCATTTCTGGCCTCCATTAAAATTTTGTTTCAGTGTGTCAGTGAAGTTATTGACACCAGTTTGCTGTTAAAAATAGCTACCTACAGGTCAGCTATTTAAAACTGTGGTTTGTCCGTCACACGGATCACATATAAGTTCACTCCAAATTCAGCCATTTGTAGTGAGCATGGAAAATATTGTCCTCCATTTAAAATTGGCAAGGTGCATGGCAAAGGACGGGGAACTGGACATGATGGTGATGGTGCATGCAGAGGCCGAGGTCGTGGGCAAGCTGAAATTGTGCCACAACAAACACCCACATCTTCTCGCTCGACCTTCCTGTCCCAATTAATAGGGGACCACAGAACACCACTATTAAATACAGAGCAGTGTGAAAAGGTTATTGGTTGGTTAGCAGATAATGCTTCCAGTCACTTAGCCACCACCACCACCCTGTCAAGTCTCAGTAGCTGTGAGTCTGGACTGTATATTTCGCACCCTGATCCTCCTTCCTCCCACCATGCCGAGTGCCCAGAGACAACTGATCCCACACTTGGACACTCCGAAGAGCTGTTCACTTTTCCATTTATAGATTCGGGCCACTCGCTTGGTCCACTTGAAGCGGGGCAAGAGGAGATCGCATGTAGCGATACCCAAATATTTGAGCAGTCACGGTCATATGAAGGCGATGGTGGGAAAGTGTCACAAGAGGTGGACGATAATGAGACACAATTACCAGAAAGTCAGGAGGGGGACCAGGGTGCAGAAGTGGAAGACAAGGTGGTGGATGATATAGTAACTCACCCAACCTGGCAGGAGGACATGCAGTGCAAGGACAGCAGCACACAGAGAGAGGGAGGCAGAGCACCCCAACAGGCAGGAAGAAGCAGTGTGGTGGCTGCAGACAGAAGGCGGGCAACCGTTCCCCGTAACACCAACACAACAGAAGCTGCCAGTACAACTGTTAGGTCTTACTGAGTCTGGTTGTTTTTTACAGACTCTGCCGATAACCCCAAAAAGACCATTTGCACCACCAGCCAGGCCAGCATCAGCAGAGGTAGCAAAACTACCTGTCTGACCACCACCAGCATGATCAGGCACATGGGAGCAAAGCACCTGACTTTATGGGATGAACCCTAGGGTCCAGGAACAGTGTCTGTGGGTGACACCACTGCTTCTTCCGCTGTTGTGCGTGCAAGCCAATCCCCTGTCCATAGTGCATGCGAAGATGCCTCCTGTCGTTGCACACTCTCAACTAGCACCATCAGCAAGCTCATCCTTGTCCCAGCACAGCATTCAGTTGTCCATACCCCAATCCTTGGAACACAAGTGCAAATACGCAGCCAACGTCCCGCAGGCCACACTACTAAATTCCCACATTTCGCGACTGCTTGTGCTCGAAATGTTGCCTTTTAGGCTTGTGCAGATGGAAGCTTTCCGCAACCTGATGGCGGCGGCCATCCCTCGATACTTGGTCCCCAGCTGCCACTATTTCTCCCGGTGTGCCGTCCCCGCATTACACAAGCACGTGTCCCACAACATTAACCGTGCCCTCAACAATACAGTTACTGGGAAAGTCCATCTAACCACTGACACGTGGACAAGTGCTTGTGGGCAGGGACGGTACATCTCACTGATGGCAAACTGGGTTAACATAGTGGAACATAGTGGAAGCCGGGACCCAGTCGGACCTAGGGATGGAACACATCCTCCCGACATCGAGGATTGCGGGCCCTAGGTCAAACAGGGTTGCCCCCACAGTCTACACCTCCTGCACCTCATCCTCCTTAGCCTGCTCTTCAGCCTCCATCTCTAAAATTACCACAACAGTCACAAGCTGGAAGCACTGCAGCACTGCCTCAGCTAAGCGGCAACATGCTGTTCTGAAGCTAATATGCTTAGGTGACAAACCACACAATACTTTGTGGACAGCTCTGAAAGAGAAGGCAGATCTGTGGCTCACACCGCTGAGCCTACAGCCAGGCATGGTCGTGTGTGACAATGACCGTAACCTGGTGATGGCTCTGAGGCGAGGCGAGCTCACACACGTACCATGTCTGGCCCATGTGCTTAACCTCATGGTTCAGCGGTTTTTCAAAACCTAGCTGGATCTGACGGATCTGCTTGTCAAAGTATGTCCTCTGTATGCCCATTTTAGAAAGTCAGCTACAGCTTCTGCCGCTCTTGCCGTGCTTCAGCAGCGTTTGCAGCTTCCAGATCACCGACTGATCTGCGATGCCCCAATGCATTGGAACTCTACATTGCAGATGTTGGGAAGGATTTGTGAGCAGAAGAGGGCAGTTATTGACTACCTGAATCAACAAGGCCATCAGTATTAAGTTCAGACTCCACACATAAGACCTCAGGAGTGGACCTGGATGTCCGACATATGTGCTATCCTCGAAAACTTTGAGTACTCCACCAAGACAGTGAGCGGCGATGACACCATAATAATCATCACCATCCCGCTTCTCTGTCTTCTGAAACGTTCTCTGCTCACAATTAAAGAGGATGCATTGCAGGCGGAGCACGATGAGATGGAACATGGAACCATACAGGGTGATTCCACATAGCCCAGCCTCATCTTATCCCAACGTGGATTGGGTGACAATGAGAAAGAGGAGGAGGAGGAGGAAGAACAGGAGCTAGTTTCCTGCGCTATAGATGGCACTACCTGCACCACTGTCATACCGTCTGTTAGCAGTCTGACACACATGGCTGAGTTTATGTTACACTGCCTTTCCTGTGATCCTCGCGTTGTCCAAATTTGGGGTAACAGTCATTACTGGTTGGCGACACTTCTAGACCCACGCTACAAGGAGAACTTTCTGTCTCTCCTTCCCCTGATGGACAGGCCTAACAAAATGGGTCAGTACCAGAAGGCCCTTGTGGTGGAGTTATGAAAATAATTCCCATCTGAAAACGCTGGCGGCAGAGGTCACAGTTCGTTAGACAATCAAGTCGTACAGGCGAGAGAGACATAAATGCAATCCAGCAGAGGCAGGGGAACACTCAAAATTCTGGGACAGTTTTCTCAGACCCTACCATCGCACAGGCCCTTAGGCGCGGAGTACTCTCCCAAGGAGGGAAAAGTTTCGGAAGATGATGAGGGAGTACCTTGCCGACCGTACCAATGTCCTCCGTGTGGCTGATGGAATTATAACCGATAGGTGAATCCGCCTGTCAACTGAAAATGCTGATAAGCTGACTCTAATAAAAATGAATAGGCGCTGGATTCGGCCAGACTTTTCAACACCGCTGAATGATAGCAGCGTAGCATGAACTCAAATACAGTGTTCTTTTGGGGAGGTCTAACTCTATTCCCATGCACCTCTGTCTTCACACCCAGACATGGGTATATGCTTCCTCATTTTGACTTTTTGCTCTTGTCCTCTTCCTTCTCCTCATCCTCCACATCCTCCTCCATATCACCACCATATCTACCATATCACCATATCTACGTCTCTTGCAGGGGACATTGGAGTTCCTCCAAATTTTTGGCGGCCGTTGCATTCACTGCATAGGCAAGCAGTATGGGAGACCCACTTCCTAATAATGGGAACATGTTTTCAGGAGGCCTTTCATTTTTTTTACTCATACCCTCCTTTATGCCTCTTCAAAGGGGTATGGGAGTGCCTGCAAATTTTTGGTAGCCGTTGCATTCACTGCATAGGCAAACAGTATGGGAGACCCACTCCTTTTTATTGAAAACATGTTGTACTCGTTACTGTAGCCCAGCTCTATGTGTCCTTAAATTGTTAATAGGGTTTTTCCTAAATTTTTGTAGCCGTTGGACTCCCTGCATACCCTATAACTGGATAGCAGACCCTCTCCTTTCTAATGGGAACATGTCGTTACTATGGCCCAGCTCTATGCATCTTTAAATTGTTATTTGGGTTTTTCCTAAATGTTGGCAGGCTTTGCAGTCACTGCATGGGCATTACCACTACAGGAGACCTACACCTTTATAATGGGAACATTATTTTTTACTAAGACCCTCCTCTATGTCTCTTCAAAGCAGTATTGGGGTGCGTCCAAATTTTTGACAGCCGTTGCAGTCACTGCATGCGCAATAACAGTAAAGGAGACCCACTATTTAATAATGGGAACAACAAAGCATAGCCGACTGCTGGCCCTTTAAGAATAGTAAGGCTGTAAAAATAGTGTTGGTGACTTTCACAATCTCTCCTTTATGAATGAAACAGGATGTGTCTGATGATGTTTCACACACCACATGGCCAGATAAGGTTGTAAAATATTAAAATGACATTTCCCGGTGAATGCATTTGTCTTGGTTGAAAGCAATACAAAAGTGCAAAAGCGCATCAAAAACACTACGTGTAAACATAGCCCAAGGTGTGGAGGAGCATTTTTGTTTTTGGCTATTTATTTTCCCTTATAAAGAAGTCATTATCCTTGAAAGAATATTCCTTAACATATTTCCCAGGAAAATTAATTTTGGTTTCGTTTTTGTATGTTTTATTGTGAGTCTGTAAAAGTTGCGTAATACCTCTGACAATGTTGTGGACAGCAGTGACCTGGGAGTCAGAAATGCTTCCAGGGGTTTTCCCGATGCTGTTCCTATGTCATTTGAGCACTGTTCCCATCGATTTGGGCAATTTTTAGGCCCTCTGCACACCGCCAGGGGGAACCGCTGGAAAATTCTCGAGTTTCCCATAGACTTACATTGGGCTCGTTTCTCGGACAGAGCACTCGAGCATTCCAATTTTCTCGACCCTAGCAATGAGTACCCGAGTATTTTAGTGCTCGCTCATCACTAGTCTCCATCTATTGGGCTGGTTGTAGTGGAAGAGGTGTCGGTCCCCATTATACTGCTTATACTCTAGTGAAATTGATGCCACTTTGGTGATTTTAGGCCCAAATGTTTTCAAATGGGAACAGTCCTGATTGGGTCTCCATCTACTGTGTTGGCTGTAGGGGAAAAAGTGTCGTTCCTAACTGTCCAATTTCTGCTGTACTTAAATTGATGCAACATTGTTGGTGTCTGCCAGTAATTTTTGGAAATGTGGGGAATCCTGATTGGGTCTCCATCTATTGAGTTGGCTGTAGTGGAAGAGGTGTCGGTCCCCATTTATACTACTTATACTCTAGTGAAATTGATGCCACTTTGGTGGTTTTAGGCCCAATTGTTTTCAAATAGGAACAGTCCTGATTGGGTCTCTATCTACTGTGCTGGCTGTAGGGGAAGAGGTGTCGTTCCTAATTGTACAATTTCTATTCTGAAATTGATGCCACTTCAGTAGTATTAGGCCGTAATTTAAGGAAATGTGAACACTCCTGATTGGGTCTCTGGGTTTTGGTCTCCTTTACAATAATTTTTTGGTTCAGATATTGATCTCCACACAGTGGTACACAGACCTGATAAACTCAACATGGGTATACAAAGCAGACTGCATCTCAGCTTAAAATTGTTTGGGGCAGATATTCTTCTCAACACAGGAGGAAAAAAAAGGTTGTGTCCAAGCAGCTTCCTGACCCTCGACTGTACTGTGCTGTCAGGGCAAGAAGAAGAGGAGGGTGACTCTGAGGGCGAGGAATGGGATATCAAATTGGATGATGATGTTGCACATCCAACTTGGTGTGAACCCTGAGGCATGCAGCTGAATAACTCATCTGAGGAGGTGGAGGAGGAAGATGAGGAGGAAACGAGGAGCACTACATCCTTAGCCACAACCGTGGCAGTCACCAGCAGCGGTCGCTTGTCTGCAGCTCGCAGGGGCGGCAAAGGTTGCCTAGCCTGGGCCTTTTTGAGACCGCAAAGGATGAGCCAACTCACGTTATCTGAAAACTTTGCGATAAAAAACTAAGTAGAGGCAAATAGTGCAATAATTTGACTACTACATGCATGAACATTCACATGCGCAATCAACATGTGTTACTCTGGCAATCACACTGTGATAAAATGCGGACCAGCGGACCTCATCAACCATCAGCTGCCCCATCAACTGCATCTGCTGCTTCTTCCTCCTCCTCTGTTACCATGCCAAGTATTGGCATGCAGGTCTACCACTGCAGAACCTTTGCTTCTCTACCTGCTCCAGTCAGGCTGAGTGAGGGCGCATCAGATGTAACGGAAGCGGACATGCATGCAGTGTTTGCTTCACCGAGCACACCACACGTTTCTCAATCCATCATAATATGTCCCCCTGCACCTTCCTCACAGTCCAGCAGTTTGTCCGGATCACCATACTCCACCTTCTCTCAACACCGCAGCCAGCCCTTGGTCCCGCATTTATGGTCACGTAAAAAATTGTTTCCTCCCACACATGACAAAGCTAAGAGGTGGAAATCCACCATCTCCAATCCGTTGGCCATGGAAATGGTGGTGTCAGGCCTTAATTTTTTGATTTGTGAACACTCCTGTATGGCTACTTTCTTACTGAGGAGGTAACCGGAGAACTTGAAGGAAACCCCTGCAAACACTGGGAGAACATACAAACTACTTGCAGATGTTGTCCTCTATCATCATAAAGGAGTTAGCTCGTTGTCTAAGAGACCGACCACCCCTGCTGTCTGCCTTGTGAACATTGTGTTGAAGCTTGCAAGGTGTCACAGGTTTACTGTGACAGAGAGGAGCCAGAAGACCGCAGCATCTGATTCCACCCACTCCTGCAGTCATTAAAAAGAAGTCTTTTGCCTTCATATTAATCAGTGCAGGGGTTAGTTGTGAGCTTCTGGAAGCTTAACGTGATTTAGACTCTCGATAGATTTGTCCCGTGCATCTTCCCTACTGTGATAATGCTGTACCCCAACACATCAGACTGTCGTCTTCCGTGGAAACCTTGAAAAGGAAGCTGAAGATCCACTTCTTGTGACAAGTATACAATCTGCAGCAACCCTCGCTCCAGCATACCGTTGCACGACTTGCTGTACCCTGACCTACTGAATCCTCACCCATCCCTTGTAGATTGTTTGTGCACCCTGGCGGGCAGTGTCCTCTCTCCTCTTGTACCAGTTGGTGACCCCTTTTGACATATAAAGCGCCACGGAATAAATGTCGCTGTAATAGTAATAATAATTATACTACTTGTACTCTGGGTCAATTGATGGCACTTTCCAGGTGTCTACCCGTAATTTGATGTGTTTTGGCAGCTTTTGGGCCAGTTTATAGTGTTGCATATGCGTGTTTTTGGTCCCCCCTTTGAATCCTATGGCGTTCGGTAAAGTTCGTCGAACATTCGACAAATAGATAGGCGAATATCGCAAATTCTGTGATTGTAATCCGAATCGAATATTGAAACATTCGCTCATCTCTAACAGAGAGGAATCATGGAGGATGCTGGTACGGTCACCAAGGTAGTCCATCAGTATCTTCTAAAAATGTTCCCTCCTTGTGAGAGTACCCCGCGCATCAGGGCATGTGCGCTGGGAGGCTCTGAGAAAACTATCCCAGACTTTTGACAGTATTTCCCTGCCTCTGCTGCATCGTATTTGTGTCTCCCTCGCCTGTACTCCTTGGTTCTCCAAGGAACTGTGACCTCTGCATTTTCAGATGGGAATTTTTTGAATAATTCCATAAAAATGGCCTTCTAGTACTGTCCCATTTTATTAGGCCTGTCCGGCAGGGGAATGAGAGACAGTAAGTTCTCTTTGTAGCGTGGGTCTAGAAGTGTGACAATCCAGTAATGACTGTCACCCAAACTGTGTAAAATACGAGGGTCGTAGGAAAGGCAGCGGAACATAAACTCAGCCATGTGTGCCACAGTGCTAACAGGCAAAACTTCTGTGACCTCACCAAGAGGATGACTGACCATGCTGTCTTTCTCATCTTCCTCCTCCTCCTATTCCCTTTCCCCATTCCATCCATGCTGAACAGACGGTATGACAGTTGTGTGAGTAGTACCATGTATAGTGCAAGAATCTAGCTCCTATTCCTCCTCCTCCTCCTCATTGCCACCCAATCCACATTGGGACGAGATGAGGCTGGGCTGTGTGGCATCACCCTGTATGGTTCCTTGCTCCAGCTCATCGTGCTCCACCTGCAATGCCTCCTCTTTAAATGTGAGCTGCGAGCGTTTCAGTAGACAGAAGCTGAATGGTGATGCCAAATATGGCATCAATGCCGCTCACCATTTTGGTGGAGTCCTCAAAGTTTTTGGAGGATGGCACAGATGTCAGTCATCCATGTCATTGTCCATACATCAGCCCTTATGTGCAGAGGCTGACCTGAATGCAGACTGGTGTGTTGGAGCTTGTACTCAACAACTGCTCTCTGCTGCTCAAAATCATTCCAAACATCTGCAAAGTTAATTTTCAAAGCATGGTCACATCGCACACCAGTGGGTGAGCTGGAAGCTGCAAACACTGCTGAAGCCCCGCCAGGGTGGTGTAAACTGTAGCTGACTTTCTGAAATGGGCACACATGTGGCGTACTTTCACAAGTCACTCTGGCTGATCTGGGTAGGTTTTGAGAAACCGCTGAACCACTAAGTTGAGCACATGGGCCAGGCATGGTACATGTGCGACGCTTGCCTAGCTTCAGAGCCACCACCAGGTTCTCTGATACAGCTTTGAACAACTTTGCAATAGTGTGCAGTTTCTCATTTAAGCATACAGTCCTGCTTATTGTTATTGGCACCCACATAGTACATATTCTGGAATATCTTCTGAAAAAAATGAATCAAGTGATGGAGATGGAGGCTGAAGAGGAAGAGGAGGAGGAGATTGTGCAGAATCTGTAGAATGTGGGGGCAACCCTGATTGACCCAGGACCCGCAATCCTCTGCGTCGGGAGGAGGTATTCCATCCCAGGGTCCCACTGGGTCCCTGCTTCCACAATATTAACCCAGTGACATGCGTCAGTGAGATGTACCGTCCCTGGCCACATTCACTTGTCTACGTGTTTGTGGTTAGGTGGTCCTTCCAACTTAAGTGCACTGGAGAGGGCACCGGTAATGTTCTGGGACCCATGCTTCTGGAAGACGGAAAAGATTCCTGGAGAAATAGTGGTGGCTGGGGACCGAGTGTAGACACCCAGCCGCCATGAGGTTGTGGAAAGCTTCTGCCCCCATGAGCCTAAAATGCAACATTTCAAGTGCAAGCAAGCAGTCCAGAAATGTGACAGTTTAGTATTGTGGCCTGTGGGTGGGTGGTTGGCTGCATACTGGTGCTTGCATTCCACGTAACACAAAGCTTAGGAGATGGATAATCAATCCATCATGAATAATTTGCTCGTTGTCTAGGAGACCGACCACAATATTAACCCAGTGATGCGTTGGTGAGATGTACTGCCTCTGGCCACAATCACTTGTCCATGTGTTTGTGGTTAGGCGGTCCTTCCCACTTAAGTGCACTGGGGAGGGCACGGGTAATGTTCTGGGCTTGTGGAAAGCGGAGACAATATCAGGAGAAATAGTGGTAGCTGGGGACCGAGTGTGGACACCCTGCCGCCGCCACCATGAGGTTGTGAAAAGCTTCCGCCTCCACGAGACTAAAAGGCAACACTTTAAGTGCAAGAAAGCAGTCCAGAAATGTGGCAGTTTAGTACTGCTGCCTTTGGGTGGGTGGGTGGCCTGCTGCATACTTGCACTTGCATTCCAAGGACTGGGGTAGGGATAACTGAACGCTGCGAAGGGACAAGAATGTGGACGGTGACGGTTGCAAGTCTGAAACGACAGGTGCAGGGCGTGATGCGTCTTCACATGCATCATGGACTGGGATCAACGTGCATGCACAACAGCTAAAGAGGCAGTGTTGTCACCCACAGACACTGTTTCTGGACTTTGGCATTCGGCCCAGCTAGTCGGGTGCTTTTCTATCATGTGCCTGAGCATGCTGGTGGTGGTCAGGCTGTTAGTTTTGGTGCTCTTGCCTATGCTGGCCTGGCAGATGTTGCAAATGGCCTTTTTGGGGTTATCAGAACAGTTTTTAAAAAAGAACCAGACTCGGGAAGACCTGACAGTTGTACTGGCAACTTCGGTCGTGTTGGTGTTCCGGAGAGCGGTTGCCTGCCTTGTGTCTGTGGCCACCACACTGATTGTTCCTGCCTGCTGTGGTGCTTTGCCTCCCTCCCCCTGTGTGCTGCTGTCGTCACTCTGCATGTCCCCTTACCAGGTTGGGTAAGTGACTTCCTCGTCCACCGCTTCATCTTCCACTTCTGCACCCTGGTCCTCATCCTGACTTTCTGTCCATTGTGTTTCATCATTATCCACCTCTTGCGACAGTAATTGCACTTTCCCACCATTGCCTCTGGTGACAATGGCTGCTTGAATCGCTACATGTGATCTTCTGGTGCCCTGCTTGAAGCTGGCCGGCCAAGAGGCCCGAATCTATCAATGGAAAAGTGAACAGCTCTTGGGGTAACCCTGGACTATAATCTCTCCTTCAAACCACATATCCAAGCTCTTTTGACTTCCGAGCGGACTGAGCGAGAGGCCAGAATCTATAAATGGAAAGAAGAACAAAACAGCTCTTTGGAGTGTCCAAGTGTGGAATCAGTGGTCTCAGGGCACTCGGAATGGTGGGAAGAAATAGGATCAGGGTGAGGAGTATGCCGACTCCAAGTAAAAAAAACCTCTCGGATCCGCACATTCGTCAACCACAAATCAACAAAAACACTAGTGTATTCCATCATCATCTCCCGGATCGATGACTGCAACCTCCTGCTCTGTGGCCTCCCTTCTAACACTCTTGCATTCCTCCAATCTATCCTAAACTCTGTTGCCCTACTAATCCACTTGTCCCCTCGCTATTCCCTGGCCTCTCCTCTCTGTCAATCCCTTCACTGGCTCCCCATTGCCCAGAGACTCCAGTTAAAAACCCTAACCTTGGCATGCAAAGACATCCACAACCTGTCTCCTTCATACATCTGTGATCTAGTCTCTTGGTACTTACCTGCGCACAACCTCCGATCCTCACAAGATCTCTTTCTCTACTCCCCTCTTATCTCCTTTTCCCACAATCGCATACCAGATTTCTCCCGTGCATCACGCCTTCTCTGGAACTCTCTACCCCAACATTTCTGACTCTCGCCTACTGTTGAAACCTTCAAAAAGCACCTGAAGACCCACCTCTTTCGATAAGCATACAACCTGCAGCAACCCTTGCTCCACCATACCGCTGCATGATCAGCTCTATCCTCACCTACTGTATCCTCACCCATCCCTTGAAGACTGTGAGCCCTTTCGGGCAGGGTCCTCTCCTGTTCCAGTCACTGTCACATTTTTGTTCAAGATTATTGTAATTGTTTTTGCAAGGTATACACCTTTTCACATGTAAAGCACCATGGAATAAATGGCGATAAAGTAATAATAATAATGTGGTCCAGACTCATGGCTACTGAGACTGGACCATGTGGAACACAGGGTGATGGTGGTGGCAAACTGACTGGAAGCTTTATCTGCTATCCAACCAACAACCTTTTCACACTGCTCTGGTTTCAATAGTGGTGTTCCGCAGTCCCCTATTAATTGGGACTGGAAGGTAGTTTGGCATGACGTGGGTGCTTGTTGTGCTCCCTCAGCAGGCATAGTTTCATCTTGCCCACGGCCTCTGCATGCATTATCACAATCACCATAACGTCCACTTCCTCGTCCCTTGACACACACCTTGCTCATTTTAAATGGAGTTTAGTAATTGTCACATTGCCAAAAATATCTGTATTATTACTGCAGTAATATAAGATCACGTCTGATGAGATGACTACAATTTTAGGCAGTGACCTGGGAGTCAGAGTTTCTTCCGGGGGTCTTCCTCATGCTGTTCCCATGTCTTTTCAGCACTGTATGAATGTGTCTGATAATGTCTCACACACCACATGGCCAGATAAGGTAGTAAAATGTTAAAATGACATTTACCGGTGAATGCATGCTTCACCGTTGAAAACAATGTGAAAGTGCAAAATTGCTATGGGTGAACAAAGCCCAAGGTGTGGAGGAGCATTTTTGTTTTTGGTAATTTATTTTACCTTAGATACAAGTCATTACTGTGACGCTGAGTCACTCTCACGGCCAGGCCGTGAGACGGGATAGTCAAGGAGTCTGAAGTCAAAGCCAGGAGGGTAAGTCATAAACAGAGGGAAGAGGCAAAAGCATAGTCAGGTAACGTTCCGTAGATAAGAATACCAGGAGGAAAGCAGATCAGAGCAGAAGGGGTTAAACAGACAGATGGTCAGAACAAGGTCCAAGGTCAGGCAACAGAAGATCAATAAACAGAACTTAAAGCACAGAGAACAAACCACACACTAGCTGAATGTATGTCTGGCAGAGACCTGGGGGAAACAGCTCAGTTAAGTAGCCAGGCATTCAACTGGAATAATGAATACCTGAAGATAGCCAGTGCCTCCCAGTCTCAGGTTGGACAGCCAAGCTGTCAATCACCACACTGACAGCTATTGCACGCCCCTGTACCAGATTGGATGGTCGAGCTGTCAATCACAGTACTGACAGCTCCAGCACGCTTCTGTACAAGATTGGATGGCTGAGTTGTCAGTAACTGCATCCCAGACACAGTGAGGGGTGGAACCATGACAATTACCCTGGAAAGGATGTTCCTTAACATTTTTCCCAGGAAAATCCATTTTGGCTTTGTTTTTGTATGTTTTATTGTGAGTCCGCGAAAGTGGCGTAGTACTCTGACATTGTTCACAGCAGTGACCTGGGAGTGAAAGATGCTTCCAGTGGTCTTCCCCATGCTGTTCTCATGTCTTTTCAGCAGTGTATTAATGTGTCTGATGATGTCTCACACACCACATGGGTAGATAAAGTAGTAAAATGTTAAAATGACATTTACCGGTGAATGCATTTTTCACCGTTGAAAGCAATGCAAAAGTGCAAAAAACGCATCAAAAACCCTATGTGTGAACATAGCCCAAGGTGTGGAGGAGCATTTTTGTTTTTGGTAATTTATTTTGCCTTACATACAAGTCATTACCCTGGAAAGGATGTTTCTTAACATTTTTCCCAGGAAAATCCATTTTGGTTTAGTTTTGGTATGTTTTATTGTGAGTCCGTAAAAGTGGTGTAATACTCTAACCACGTTGTTCACAGCAGTGACCTGGGAGTCAGAGATGCTTCCAGGATTCTTCCCTATGCTGTTTCCATGACATTTGAGCACTGTTCCCATTGATTTGGGCAGTTTTTAGGCCCTCTGCAGAGCGCCAGGGGGAACCGCAGGAAAAATGCTCGAGTTTCCCATCGACTTACATTGGGCTCGTTGCTCAGACCCAGCACTCGTGAATTCCAATTTGCTTGACTCAAACAATGAGTACCAGAGCATTTTAGTGCTCGCTCATCACTAGTCTCTGTACATAGGCCATCCATGAACTTTGTAACCATGAGAGACAGAACACTTCATTATTTAACTCTTCCAACTTCCATACTTTTCATAGTAATGTATTTCACTAAGCAGTTGCCTACTAATGTACCACAGAGTATTCACTAAGGCTGTGTGCCCACTATGTGTTTTTCAAGCGTTTTTGATGCGGATTTTCCGCAGCGTAAACGCTTGCAAAACGCTTGGTAATCCGTGCCCCATGATCCCCAATGAAAATCTGCATGTTCTGTGCCCATGCTGCGGAATTTTCCTCAGCGGAAAAATCCGCAGCATGTCCATTATTTGTGCATTTCTGCATGTGGATTTGAGGTTCCAATGCACTTGAAAAACACAAGTCAAATCCGCATGTAAAAACGCTGCAAAAATGCGTGTAAAATCTGTAAGCGTTTTTGACTGCCAAGACCATGCAGAAACGCTGCTGAAATTTTCTGCTTCATTTCTGCATCATGGGCACATACCCTAATAGTGGTATAAATTTGGATCAGAAGTCCTGAATTAGACCCAGATGGCCATGATACCCATAGGAAAAAATAAATAGAAATTGTCTCCTTTTATATTGTACAATTGGTACAATTGGTCATCAGATTTTAAATGGATATTCCCATCTCTAAGATCCTATCCCAATTTGTAGTAGGTGTAATAATAATAATATTTGCAAATACATCTAATTAGAAGTTGAATATAGATCTTCTGAATTGCTTTGTCACATACCCCATGTGCAGGGCATTGCAGTAGCTTAGATACCCATGGTTACAACGGCTCATTTAGTGACAGTTAGTTAGCTTTTTGTGCTCATAACCATGGATACCTAAGCTACAGCAATGCCCTATGGAGTAAGCGACATAGTGAATCGGAAGAACTATACATTTATTATTGGAGGTGTTTGCTAATATTTGTTATTACACCTACTACAAATTAGGATAGAATCTTGGACATGGGAATACCCCTTTAACTCTGTTGATTTCTTTATGTATGTTTATATACTTAGCAAGTTCCTTGCAAGATGTCACCTCCACAGAGAGGTGGAGGAAGCCCTTTGACTGTGTTGGAATGACATTGGAAGTGGAGCACCACTGGGACCACGATGGGATGATGATCATTGAGAATCAAATTACTTTGTGAGTTTCATTAATTTACATTTGGATAACAATTTAAGATTTTTTTCAATGTGTCCAGAAAACAAGTTGACAATGGGCTTAACAGAATAGTTTCCAAAGACTTAATGTATTTATCAAGAAAAGTTGAAAAACTTATGAAATGCTTATAATTTTAATTCAGTAACCATAGACACATCTGACAAAAAGATCTAGAAACTCTTAATCAGCAAACTTTGTGAAAACCAAAGTTTGTGTAAGTCTCAAAACTAAGGACTGACTTTCCATGGTGATTGTGGTAAATAGTGCAATCTAATAGTATTTGTGTCACTAATAAGCTGTAAGCTGGCATGGTGCACTACACATATTTGTAGGACTGGCACCTAATACAAGCCATATCTGTGTGCATTTATAATACTAATGAAAACATCACCCTCAAGGTGGATAGATGTGTGAGAGGTTGGTCATCAGTAGAGATGAGCGGTGTTCAACGAACTCGAACGATTTGCAAGAAATCCAGCTGTTCGAGGTAGTGTTCGTGCACCAAAAGCGTAACTGGATTTTTCCACAGTAATACTGTTAATCAATGTTAATAGACAGTTTCATTGTAGAGTGGGTGGGGGAAGGGGCAGGGGATGGATCTCTGCAGAAATAATGCCGATCTCAATTTTTTTTTTCTTTCCCGCATTTACAGTAGGGCGGTGCAGTCAGCCTATCAGCAGCGCACACACGCAGCGAAGTGCTTTTTTTTCACACAAGCAAGGGCATGTGTCATTGGCTGTGTATGTCACATGTCTTTGCCCTATAAGACCAAGCCATTTTCTCCGTCGCCACCATTTTCTCACTGCTGCAGCTGAGTGTTAGACGGCACCGCTGCTGCTATACAGTATAACTGTGTGAATTGCGAGCGAATTTCCAGTTACATAGAGAGATAGGTTTAGGGAGTAGGGACTAGTTGTAATTGCAGCCCTTTTGAGGGCTAGGTTACAGTAGTTCATAGCACGTTTTGACAGGCAGGTCTGTTCCAGTGCTGTACAAGTGTTTTTCACAGCATTTGGCGAAATGTAGCTCAGCCAATCCTTTTGGGCCTGTAGCAGAGTCTGTTAGTCATTGGAGTAGCCTATCTGTGTTGCAAGCTACATCACCTGTGTATCTAATACCAATTTTTTACTGCATCTAAGCCAGCCAATCCTTTTGGACCTGTAGCAGAGTCTTGTAGTCAGTGGAGTAGCCCATCTGAAGCAAGCTACACCACCTGTGTATCTAATAACATTTTTTTTCTGCATCTAACCCAGGAAATCTTTTTGGGCCTAGTAGCAGTGTCTGGTAGTCAGCGGAGGAGCCCACCTATGAAGGAAGCTACACCGCCTGTGTATCTAATTCTAATATTTTACTGCATCTAACCCAGGAAATCTTTTTGGGCCTAGTAGCAGTGTCTGGTAGTCAGCGGAGTAGCCCACCTGTGAAGGAAGCTACATCGCCTGTGTATCTAATTCTAATTTTTAACTGCATCTTACCCAGGAAATCTATTTGCGCCTAGTAGCAGTGTCTGGTAGTCTGCAGAGTAGCCCACCTGTGAAGGAAGCTACACCGCCTGTGTATCTAATTCTAATTTTTAACTGCATCTAACCCAGGAAATCTTTTTGGGCATAGTAGCAGTGTCTTGTAGTCAGCGGAGTAGCCCACCTGTGGAGGAAGCTATACCGCCTGTGTATCTAATTCTAATTTTTAACTGCATCTTACCCAGGAAATCTATTTGCGCCTAGTAGCAGTGTCTGGTAGTCTGCAGAGTAGCCCACCTGTGAAGGAAGCTACACAGCCTGTGTATCTAATTCTAAATTTTTACTGCATCTAACCCAGGAAATCATTTTGGGCCTAGTAGCAGTGTCTTGTAGTCAGTGGAGTAGCCCATTTGAAGCAAGCTACACCACCTGTGTATCTAATAACAATTTTTTACTGCTTCTAACCCAGTAAATTCTTTTGCACATAGTAGCAGTGTCTGGTAGTCAGTGGAGGAGCCCACCTGTGAAGGAAGCTACACCGCCTGTGCATATAATTCAAATTTTTTACGGCATCTAACCCAGGAAATCTTTTTGCGCCTAGTAGCAGTGTCTGTTAGTCAGCAGAGTAGCCCACCTGTGAAGGAAACTACACCGCCTGTGTATCTAATTCTAATTTTTTACTGCATCTAACCCAGGAAATCTTTTTGGGCCTAGTAGCGGTGTCTGGTAGTCAGCGGAGGAGCCCACCTGTGAAGGAAGCTACACCGCCAGTGTATCTAATTCTAATATTTTACTGCATCTAACCCAGGAAATCTTTTTGGGCCTAGTAGCAGCGTCTTGTATTCAGCGGAGTAGCCCACCTGTGAAGGAAACTACACCGCCTGTGTATCTAATTCTAATTTTTTACTGCATCTAACCAAGGAAATCCTTTTGGGCCTAGTAGCAGTGTCTGGTAGTCAGTGGAGTAGCCCATTTGAAGCAAGCTACACCACCTGTGTATCTAATAACAATTTTTTACTGCTTCTAACCCAGTAAATTCTTTTGCACATAGTAGCAGTGTCTGGTAGCCAGTGGAGGAGCCCACCTGTGAAGGAAGCTACACCGCCTGTGCATATAATTCTAATTTTTTACTGCATCTAACCCAGGAAATCTTTTTGCGCCTAGTAGCAGTGTCTGTTAGTCAGCAGAGTAGCCCACCTGTGAAGGAAACTACACCGCCTGTGTATCTAATTCTAATTTTTTACTGCATCTAACCCAGGAAATCTTTTTGGGCCTAGTAGCGGTGTCTGGTAGTCAGCGGAGGAGCCCACCTGTGAAGGAAGCTACACCGCCAGTGTATCTAATTCTAATATTTTACTGCATCTAACCCAGGAAATCTTTTTGGGCCTAGTAGCAGTGTCTTGTAGTCAGCGGAGTAGCCCACCTGCGAAGGAAGTTACACCGCCTGTGTATCTAATTCTAATTTTTTACTGCATCTAACCCAGGAAATCTTTTTGGACCTAGTAGCAGCGTCTCATGGTCAGTGGAGTAGCCTACCTGTGAAGGAAGCTACACCGCCTGTGTATCTAATTCTAATTTTTTACTGCATCTAACCCAGGAAACCTTTTTGGGCCTAGTAGCAGTGTCTGGTAGTCAGCGGAGTAGCCCACCTGTGAAAGAAGCTACACCGCCAGTGTATCTAATTCTAATGTTTTACTGCATCTTACCCAGGAAATCATTTTAGGCCTAGTAGCAGTGTCTGGTAGTCAGCGGAGTAGCCCACCTGCGAAGGAAGCTACACCGCCTGTGTATCTAATTCTAATTTTTTACTGCATCTAACCCAGGAAATCTTTTTGGACCTAGTAGCAGCGTCTCATGGTCAGTGGAGTAGCCCACCTGTGGAGAAAGCTACACCGCCTGTGTATCTAATTCTAATTTTTAACTGCATCTTACCCAGGAAATCTTTTTGCACCTAGTAGCAGTGTCTGGTAGTCAGCAGAGTAGCCCACCTGTGAAGGAAGCTACACCGCCTGTGTATCCAATTCTAATTTTTTACTGCATCTAACCCAGGAAATCTTTTTGGGCCTAGTAGCAGTGTCTGGTAGTCAGCGGAGTAGCCCACCTGTGAAGGAAGCTACACCGCCTGTGTATCTAATTCTAATTTTTTACTGCATCTAACCCAAGAAATCTTTTTGGGCCTAGTAGCAGTGTCTCGTAGTCAGCAGAGTAGACTACCTTAGAAGGAAGCTACAAAGCCTGTGTATCTAATTCTAATTTTTTACGGCATCTAACCCAGGAAATCGTTTTGGGCCTAGTAGCAGTGTCTGGTAGTCAGTGCTGTAGCCCACCTTTGAATGAAGCTACACCGCCTGTGTATCTAATAAAATTTTTTAACTGCATCTAACCCAGGAAATCCTTTTGGGCATAGTAGCAGTGTCTTGTAGTCAATGGAGTAGCCCACCTGTGAAGGAAGCTACACCACCTGTGCATATAATTCTAATTTTTAACTGCATCTTACCCAGGAAATCTTTTTGCACCTAGTAGCAGTGTCTGGTAGTCAGCAGAGTAGCCCACCTGTGAAGGAAGCTACACCGCCTGTGTATCTAATTCTAATTTTTTAATGCATCTAACCCAGGAAATCTTTTCGGGCCTAGTAGCAGTGTCTGGTAGTCAGCGGAGTAGCCCATCTGAAGCAAGCTACACCAGCTGTGTATCTAATAAAAATTTTTTACTGCATCTAACCCAGTAAATCCTTTTGGGCATAGTAGCAGTGTCTAGTAGTCAGCGGAGTAGCCCACCTGTGAAGGAAGCTACACCGCCTGGGAATTTAATTCTAATTTTTTACTGCATCTAACCAAGGAAATCTTTTTGGGCCTAGTAGCAGTGTCTGGTAGTCAGTGTAGTAGCCTATCTGAATCACGCTACACCACCTGTGTATCTAATAAGAATTTTTTAATGCATATAACCCAGTAAATCCTTTTGGGCATAGTAGCAGTGTGTTGTAGTCAGCGGAGAAGCCCACCTGTGAAGGAAGCTACACCGCCTGTGCATCTAATTCTAATTTTTTACTGCATCTAACCCAGGAAATCTTTTTGGGTCTAGTAGCAGTGTCTGGTAGTCAGTGGAGTAGCCCATCTGAAGCAAGCTACACCACCTGTGTATCTAATAACCATTTTTTACTGCATCTAACCCAGTAAATTCTTTTGGGCATAGTAGCAGTGTCTCGTAGTCGGCGGAGTTGCCCACCTGTGAAGGAAGCTGCACCGCCTGTGTATCTAATTCTAATTTTGCACTGCATCTAACCCAGGAAATCATTTTGGGCCTAGTAGCAGTGTTTTGTAGTCAGCAGAGTAGCCCACCTGTGGAGGAAGCTATACCGCCTGTGTATCTAATTCTAATTTTTTACTGCATCTAACCCAGGAAATCCTTTTGGGCCTAGTAGCAGTGTCTGGTAGTCAGTGGAGTAGCCCATTTGAAGCAAGCTACACCACCTGTGTATCTAATAATAATTTTTTACTGCTTCTAACCCAGTAAATTCTTTTGGGCATAGTAGCAGTGTCTGGTAGTCAGCGGAGTAGCCCACCTGTGAAGGAAGCTACACCGCCTGTGCATATAATTCTAAATTTTTACTGCATCTAACCCAGGAAATCTTTTTGCGCCTAGTAGTAGTGTCTGTTAGTCAGCAGAGTAGCCCACCTGTGAAGGAAGCTACACCGCCTGTGTATCTAAATCTAATTTTTTACTGCATCTAACCCAGGAAATCTTTTTGGGCCAAGTAGCAGTGTCTGGTAGTCAGCGGAGGAGCCCACCTATGAAGGAAGCTACACCGACGGTGTATCTAATTCTAATATTTTACTGCATCTAACCCAGGAAATCTTTTTTGGGAGAGTAGCAGTGTCTGGTAGTCAGCAGAGTAGCCCACCTGTGAAGGAAGCTACACCGCCTGTGCATCTAATAAAATTTTTTTACTGCATCTAACCCAGGAAATCTTTTCGGGCCTAGTAGCAGTGTCTGGTAGTCAGCGGAGTAGCCCACCTGTGAAGGAAGGTACACCGCCTGTGTATCTAATTCAAATTTTTTACTGCATCTAACCCAGGAAATCATTTTGGGCCTAGTAGCAGTGTCTTGTAGTCAGCAGAGTAGCCCACCTGTGGAGGAAGCTATACCGCCTGTGTATCTAATTCTAATTTTTTACTGCATCTAACCAAGGAAATCCTTTTGGGCCTAGTAGCAGTGTCTGGTAGTCAGTGGAGTAGCCCATTTGAAGCAAGCTACACCACCTGTGTATCTATTAACAATTTTTTACTGCTTCTAACCCAGTAAATTCTTTTGGACATAGTAGCAGTGTCTGGTAGTCAGCGGAGGAGCCCACCTGTGAAGATAGCTACACCGCCTGTGCATATAATTCTAATTTTTTACTGCATCTAACCCAGGAAATCTTTTTGCGCCTAGTAGCAGTGTCTGGTAGTCAGTGGAGTAGCCCATCTGAAACAAGCTACAACACCTGTGTATCTAATAACATTTTTTAACTGCATCTAACCCAGGAAATCCTTTTGGGCCTAGTAGCAGTGTCTCGTAGTCTAATTCTAATTTTTTACGGCATCTAACCCAGGAAATCGTTTTGGGCCTAGTATCAGTGTCTGGTTGTCAGTGCAGTAGCCAACCTTTGAATGAAGCTACACCGCCTGTGTATCTAATTCTAATTTTTTACTGCATCAAACCCAGGAAATCCTTTTGGGCCTAGTAGCAGTGTCTGGTAGTCAGTGGAGTAGCCCATCTGAAACAATCTACAACACCTGTGTATCTAATAACATTTTTTAACTGCATCTAACCCAGGAAATCCTTTTGGGCCTAGTAGCAGTGTCTCGTAGTCAGCAGAGTAGACCACCTTAGAAGGAAGCTACACCGCCTGTGTATCTAATTCTAATTTTTTACGGCATCTAACCCAGGAAATCTTTTGGGGCCTAGTAGCAGTGTCAGGTAGTCAGTGGAGTAGCCCACCTATGAAAGAAGCTACACCGCCTGTGTATCTAATTCTAATTTTTTACTGCATCTAACTCAGGAAATCCTTTTCCGCATAGTAGCAGTGTCTAGTAGTCAGTGGAGAAGCCCACCTGTGATTGAAGCTACATCGCCTGTGTATATAATTCTAAATTTTTACTGCATCTAACTCAGGAAATCTTTTTGGACCTATGACCACTGTCTGGTTGTCAGCGAAGTTGCCCACCTGTGAAAGAAGCTACACCATCTGTGTTTCTAATTCAAATTTTTTACTGCATCTAACCCATGAAATCTTTTTGGGCCTAGTAGCAGTGTCTGGTAGTCAGCGTAGTAGCCCACCTGTGAAGGAAGCCACACCGGCTGTGTATCTAAATCTAATTTTTACTGCATCTAACCCAGGAAATCCTTTTGGGCCTAGTAGCAGAGTCTCGTAGTCAGTGGAGTAGACAATCTGAAGCAAGCTACACCACCTGTGTATCTAATAACAATTATTTACTGCATCTAAACCAGGAAATCCTTTTGGGCACAATAGCAGTGTGTCGTAGTCAGCGGAGTAGCCCACATGTGAAGGAAGCTACACCGCCTGTGTATCTAATTCTAATTTTTTACTGCATCAAACCCAGGAAATCTTTTTGGACCTAGTAGCAGTGTCTGGTAGTCAGCGGAGCAGCCCCCCTGTGAAGGAATCTACACCGCCTGTGTATGTAATTCTAATTTTTTACTGCATCTAACCCAGTAAATCCTTTTGGGCATAGTAGCAGTGTCTCGTAGTCAGCGGAGCAGCCCACCTGTGAAGGAAGCTACACCGCCTGTGTATCTAATTATAAAATTTTACTGCATCTAACCCAGGAAATCTTTTTGGGCCTAGTAGCAGTGTCTGGTAGTCAGCAGAGTAGCTCACCTGTGAAGAAAGCTATACCGCCTTTGTATCTAATTCTAATTTTTTACTGCATCTAACCCAGGAAATCTTTTGGGCCTAGTAGCAGTGTCTGGTAGTCAACGGAGTAGCCCAACTGTGAAGGAAGCTGCACCGCCTGTGTATATTTTTCTAATTTTTTGCTGCATCTAACCCAGGAAATCTTTTTGGGCATAGTTGCAGTGTCTGGTAGTCAGTGGAGTAGCCCACCTGTGATGGAAGCTACACCGCCTATGTATCTAATTTTAATTTTTTACTGCATCTAACCCAGGAAATCTTTTTGGGCCTATTAGCAGTGTCTGTTAGTCAGCGGAGTAGCCCACCTGTGAAGGAAGCTACACCGCCTGTGTATCTAATTCAAATTTTTTACTGCATCTAACCCAGGAAATCCTTTTGGGCCTAGTAGCAGTGTCTGGTAGTCAGAGGAGTAGCCCATCTGAAGCAAGATACACCACTTGTATATCTAATAACAATTATTTACTACATCTAACCCAGGAAATCCTTTTGGGCACAGTAGCATTGTCTCGCAGTCAGCGGAGTAGCCCACCTGTGAAGGAAGCTAAACCGCCTGTGTATCTAATTCGAATTTTTTACTGCATCTAACCCAGGAAATCTATTTGGGCTTAGTAGCAGTGTCTCGTAGTCAGCGGAGTAGCCCACCTGTGGAGGAAGCTACACCGCCTGTGTATCTAATTCTAAATTTTTACTGCATCTAACCCAGGAAACGTTTTTGGGCCTAGTAGTAGTGTCTGGTAGTCAGCAGAGTAGCCCACCTGTGAAGGAAGCTATACCACCTGTGTATCTAAATCTAATTTTTTACTGCATCTAACCCAGGAAATCTTTTGGGCCTTGTAGCAGTGTCTGGTAGTCAGTGGAGTAGCCCATCTGAAGCAAGCTACACCAACTGTGTATCTAATAACAATTTTTTATTGCATCTGACCCAGTAAATCTTTTGGACATAGTAGCTGTGTCACGTAGTCAGCGCAGTAGCAGACCTCTGAAGGAAGCTACACCGTTTGTGTATCTTTTTCTAATTTTTTACTGCATGTGTCCCAGGAAATCTTTTTGGGCATAGTAGCAGTGTCTGGTAGTCAGTGGAGTTGCCTACTTGTGAAGAAAGCTACACCGCCTGTGTATCTAATTCTAATTTTTCACTGAATCTAACCCAGGAAATCTTTTTGGGCCTATTAGCAGTGTCTGGTAGTCAGCGGAGTAGCCCACCTGTGAAGGAAGCTACACCGCCTGTGTATCTAATTCTAATTTTTTACTGCATCTAACCCAGGAAATCTATTTGGGCCTAATAGCAGTGTCTGGTAGTCAGCGGAGTAGCCCACCTGTGAAGGAAGCTACATCTCCTGTGTATCTAATTCTAATTTTTTACTGCATCTAACACAGGAAATCTTTTTGGGCCTAGTAGCAGTGTCTAGTAGTCAGTGGAGTAGCCCACCTTTGAAGGAAGCTACACCGCCTGTGTATCTAATTCTAATTTTTTTACTGCATCTAACTCAGGAAATCCTTTCGGGCACAGTAGCAGTGTCTGGTAGTGTCACGCTGTCTCAGCGTACAGGGGGTCAGGGGCCTGAGCTGACCCTAGATGGGGGCCCTGACTAATCCCTCAACCTGGAGGTACTGTTAATGGAACAGAGGTCCAGGCCACCAGCGTAACCCTAAACTCCTGAATATCCCTGAACCTCAGTAATCTAGTCCTGAGAAGGACCCCGATCACAACAATGGGGAACAGGATAGAAAATGCCCAAAACACAGTACTAGACAAACGAGACAGTACAAAGGGAAAACCAAAAACTACCTTGCATACAAAAACTAACACCACAATTACAGAGGGAACAACAACAGGTTAGGATATAAATGATAAAGGGAGGAAGGGAACAAACCACACCGCATACTCCTCGCTCCGAACTCCACCAAACAGCGATCCACTCTGAAGGTCTGCAAGAAATGCTTTCACCGACAACTTCCCTATCCGACCAGCAGGTATTTGAAGGAATCCCAATACTGCAGCATTAACTGCAGCTGGGCGAGGCTGAGCCTCGTCAAGCACAGAGAGAGAGAATTAACTCCCTCACAACCAAAAAACACCAAAAACTCAGCTGCAAGAAGTCAGGCTGAGTAGTCGCGACGATCTTCGTGGCGACACACCCATGACAGTACCCCCCCTTCTACGAGGGGCCTCCTGACCCTCAGGGCCAGGTTTATCCGGGTGAGTCATGTGGAAGGCTCGAATTAACCGGTCTGCGTTAATATCTGACGCAGGAACCCACATTCTCTCCTCAGGACCATACCCTTTCCAATGAACCAGGTACTGAAGGGACCGGCGACTAAAACGTGAATCGATGACTTTCGATACCTGAAACTCCAAATTTCCATTGACCACCACTGGAGGAGGAGGTAAAGGTGACGGTATCATTGGCGCCACATACCTCTTAAGCAAAGATCTGTGGAACACGTTATGAATTTTAAACGTAGGGGGGAGGTCAAGACGGAATGCCACCGGATTAATAATAGAACTGATCCTGTACGGCCCAATGAACCTGGGACCCAGTTTCCAGGAGGGAACCTTGAGTTTTATATTCTTGGTTGACAACCATACCCGATCGTTCACACTTAGGTCCGGACCAGACACTCTCCTCCTATCAGCCATACGTTTGTATCGGTTCCCCATAGTACTCAGATTATTCAGCACCCCTCTCCATACTGAAGCGAGTGATGACGAAAATCGTTCCTCCTCAGGAACCCCCGAAGAGCCCCCTCTACTGAAAGTACAAAACTGGGGGTGAAAACCATATGCCCCAAAAAACGGGGACTTACCAGTGGATTCGCTCCGCCTATTATTAAGAGCAAACTCCGCCAGAGGTAAGAAAGAAGCCCAGTCCTCCTGGTTCTCTGACACAAAACACCGGAGATAAGTCTCCAAACTCTGGTTCAGACGTTCCGTCTGACCATTCGTCTGAGGATGAAAAGCCGATGAGAACGATAAATGCATCCCCCGCCGAGTACAAAAAGCCTTCCAGAATTTGGACACAAACTGAGACCCCCGATCCGACACCACATCGGAGGGTACCCCGTGAAGCCTCACAATCTCTCCAATGAACACCTGCGCAAGAGTTTTAGCATTAGGAAGAGCAGGAAGAGCGATAAAATGTGCCATCTTGCTGAACCTGTCTACTACAACGAGTATGACCGTTTTACCCGAGGGCGGCAGGAGGTCCGTAATAAAGTCCATAGACAGATGAGTCCAAGGACGCTCCGGGATCTTCAAAGGTAAGAGGGCCCCAGACGGACGGGTATGTGGGGTCTTAGAGCGCGCACAAACCCCACAGGACGCAACAAAAGTTACCACCTCCTTATGTAAGTTAGGCCACCAAGACCGACGCGAGAGGAGATCCACAGTTGCTTTTTCTCCCTGGTGTCCTGCCAAAGCTGAGTTATGGTGTGCCTCGATCACCTTTTGTCGTAGCTGATCTAGAACAAACAGTCTCCCTGGAGGTCCAACAGGGGCGTCCCCCTGAGCCTCCAATACCTCCTCCTCAAGCTCAGAGCATACTGCCGACACCACCACCCCCTCTTGAAGGATAGGAACCGGATCATCCGTATTCCCGGCCCCAGGGAAACTACGAGATAAGGCATCCGCCTTCACATTTTTTGACCCAGGACGATATGTAACGCCAAAATTAAACCTGGTAAAAAACAACGACCACCTGGCTTGTCTGGGATTCAGACGTTTTGCGGACTCCAGATAAAGCAGGTTCTTGTGATCGGTGATGACGGTGACCGGATGGACTGCCCCCTCCAAAAAATGGCGCCACTCCTCAAAAGCTAACTTAATAGCCAAGAGTTCCCTATTGCCGACATCGTAATTCCTCTCAGCGGACGACAATTTTTTGGAGAAAAAAGCGCACGGACGCCACTTACCAGGGGACGAACCTTGTGACAAAACTGCTCCCACCCCTACCTCAGAAGCGTCTACCTCTACAATGAACGGCTGTGACGCATCAGGTTGAATGAGTATGGGAGCTGAGGCAAAACATTTTTTCAAGGAGGAGAATGCTTGACAAGCCTTGTCAGACCACCTAGAAAAATCTGTCCCCTTTTTTGTCATGTCTGTGAGAGGTTTAACCATGGATGAGAAATTACGAATGAATTTCCGGTAATAATTAGCAAACCCCAGGAAACGTTGTAGTGCCTTAAGATTCTCTGGCAGATCCCACCCAAGAACTGCCCGCACTTTCCCTGGGTCCATACGAAAACCGGACGCTGACACCAGGAAACCTAAAAACTGGAGTTCCTGTACGGCGAACACACACTTCTCCCATTTGGCGTACAGTTTATTATCCCGCAAGATCTGTAACACCTGCCTAACATGCTCCTGATGAGACACAAGATCAGGCGAGTAAATTAAGATGTCATCCAGATATATGACCATAAACTGACCCACCAGGCGGCGAAAAATGTCATTTATAGTGTTGAGCATTCCGATACTGAAATATCGAGTATCGGCCGATATTCGCGGTATCGGAATTCCGATACTTAATTCCGACACTTTTACAATATCGAATACCGGAATCGGAAGTTCCCATAATGCCTGCGCTCTGCAGTGTCTCTGAAGTATGACAAGCTGGATGGCAGCACTCAGCTGAGATCCAGCCTGTCATCAGAATGCCATCCCAGCGTGGGAAAATTCTCCAGATCATTTAAAAGCCGGCGGGCGGTAAAAAGCCGCCGGCTTTTAAACAATCACACAGCCCCATACTGCTTCCTCGCAGCCTCCCACCCCGATCCTCCGCTCCCCTCGCCACCTCCCATCCCGATCGTAAGTTAGGACCAGGCGGGGAGCGCAGCACCAAGGAGCAGGGAGCGAAGGACCCGGGCGGGGAAGCCTGCAGTGAAAAGACTTCACTGCCGGCTTTCCCGTTCTGTGCTGCGCTTTCCCACCGGTTATTTCAAATGAACAGCTGAGGTATCAGGTGATGCTGGTCAGCTGTTCATTTGAAGTAGCCGCGGTGCCCTCAGAGGGTTCACGTGAGTTCATGCTTGACTGCATTGCATGAACTCACATGAACTTTCCCTCAGCCGCACAGGTCATCCTCACCTCCCAGACGATCAGCCCGTCATGATTGGTGTGTGTGGGTGTCTGTGCATGTGTCTGTGAGTGTGTGCGGGGTGTCTGTGCGATGTCTGCGGGTGTGTGCGATGTTTGCGGGTGTGTGCGGTGTCTGTGCGATGTGTGCGGGTGTGTGCGGGTGTGCGCGGTGTCTGTGCGATGTCTGCGGTGTCTGTGCGATGTCTGCGAGTGTGTGCGGTGTCTGTGCGATGTCTGCGAGTGTGTGCGGTGTCTGTGCGATGTCTGCGGGTGTGTGCGGTGTCTGTGCGTGTGTCTGCGAGTGTGTGTGGGGTGTCTGTGCGTGTGTCTGCGAGTATGTGCGGGGTGTCTGTGCGTGTGTCTGCGGGTGTGTGCGATGTCTGCTGGTGTGTGCCGTGTCTGTGCGATGTGTGCGGGTGTGTGCGGTGTCTGTGCGATGTCTGCAGGTGTGTGCGGTGTCTGTGCGATGTCTGCGGGTGTGTGCGGTGTCTGTGCGATGTCTGCGGGTGTGTGAGTGCAGGCTGACATAGGCCGATGAGACACTACTACTCCTATCGGCCTATGTCTGTCCCCCGTCCACTCGTGCCAGCAGGATCAGCTCGATGGGAGCAGTAGTTCCCATCAGCCTGATCCTGCCATTTAAATTGCCCTACTGTTTCCCCAATAAATTTTAAATACATGTCATTGGTGGCCAGTGGTTACCTACAATAAATTAGTTCATAAATTACCTGTCCCCGCCGATCGCCACCTAAAATAAAGTAAAAAATAAAAAACTACACCTATACTCACCTAGACACCTAATTCCCCGAAGCCATCGATCTCCTGTAATAAAATATAAAATAATAAACCACAACCTTATCCTTACCCCTCCGTAGTAGTCCACGAGTGTCCCACGATGATCTCCAGTTTAGAGCAGCCACATAGAATGTGACCGCTCTGAACCGCTGCCGCCGCTAGAATGACGGGGCCGTAAAGCAGCCCCGTCATTGCATAAGCGGGGTCGCCGGAGTTCAGGCAGCGCTGCTCCGGTTAGCTCCTTTACGGCCCTGCTGCATCGTGAGAAATTCCCACGGTACAGCAGTGCCGTAAAGGAGGTCTCTGGAGCTGCGCTGCCTGAATGCACTCCGGTGACCTCAGTCAGTGGCTCCCGCTGCCGGGAGCGGACGTGTTCCCGGCAGTGTGAGCTTACAGCAGCCATGCACAGCTGTCACCATCTCCAGATGTGACAGCTGTGCATGGGAGATCAGCGCAGGAACGTGGACAGGTAACTATTTTTTTTTTGTAAACTAAGAATTAAATAAAATTGTGTGTTTTATTTCAAATAAATTATTTTTTTCTGGGTGTAGTGTGTTTTTTCTTTTTAACACTTTGTAGGTTAGTAATGGGGGTGTCTTATTGACGCCCATCATTACTAACCTGGGCTTCATGGCAGCTGGCGCTGACATGAACCCCAACCCTATTACCCCCTGCCACCGCACCAGGGCAGCATGGAAGAGCGAGGCTAAGTGCCAGAGTTGGCGCATCCTATGGATGCGCCATTTCTGGGGCGGCTGACGGCTGGTGTTTCTAGCCTGGGAGGGGGCCAATATTCATGGCACCCTTCCTGGGCTATTAATATCAGCCCCCAGCTGTCTGCCTAGCCTTTGCTAGCTATTAAATAGGGGGTACCCCACGTCATTTTTTTTGGGGGGTCCCCCATTTTAATAGCTAGTAAAGGCTAGGTATTCAGCTGGGGGCTGACATTAGTAGTCTGGGAAGCTCCGTGGGTATTACCCACTTCTCAGGCTTCAAACATCTGCCTCAGCTGTCTGCTTAACCTCCGCTAGAGCCTAAAATTATGGGGGATCTCACGCCAATTTTTTTTAAATAAATCCTTTATTTTAACACTAAATGACATTTGAGGAGTTAATAAAGATGCAGTCCCTAAATTATTATTTATTTTTTTATTAATTTTTCCCAAAAATTTTGACGTGGGCTTTGCCATATTTTTGTATGCCAGCCAGGTACAGCATCCAGCTTCTATGAACGCGCTATTTTCCGGGGTGGCTGCGGACTGCAATTTGCACCGGGGGGGGGGGGCAGAAAGCTTGGGCCTCCCTGCGCTGCAGATTCCATCCCCCAGCTGCCTAGTTGTACCTGGCTAGACACACAAATAGGGAGAAGCCCCACGTATTTTTTTTTTAATTATTTCATGAAATTCATGAAATAATTAAGAAAAAAAGGGCTTCCATATATTGTTGTGTCCATCCAGGTGCAAATAGGCAGCTGGTGGTTGGGGGCAGCCCGTTCCTGCCTGCTGTACCTGGCTGGACACAAATATAGTGCGAAGCCCCATGTCAATTTTTTAAATTATTTCAGGAAATTCATGAAATAATTAAAAAAAAATTGATGTGGGGCTTCGCCCTATATTTGTGTCCAGCCAGGTACAGCGGGCAGGAACGGGCTGCGCCCAACCACCAGCTGCCTATTTGTACCTGGCCGGACACAACAATATAGGGAAGCCCTTTTTTAAAAAAATTATTTCATGAAATAATTAAAAAAAAATTTACGTGGGGCTTCGCACTATATTTGTGTCCAGCCAGGTACAGCAGGCAGGAACGGGCTGCCCCCAACCACCAGCTGCCTATTTGTACCTGGTTGGACACAACAATATAGGGAAGCCCTTTTTTCTTAATTATTTCATGAATTTCATGAAATAATTAAAAAAAAAAATACGTGGGGCTTCGCCCTATTTTTGTGTCCAGCCAGGTACAACTAGGCAGCTGGGGGCTGGAATCCGCAGCGCAGGGAGGCCCAAGCTTTCTGGGCCCCACCCGCTGCAAATTGCAGTCCGCAGCCACCCCGGAAAATGGCGCGTTCAAAGAAGCGCTATCTTCTGGCGCTGTACCCAACTCATCCAGGGCCCTGGTGCAGTGGCTCACTGGGTAATAAAGGGGTTAAGGCCAGCTTGGCATTATCAGCTGGCCCTAAGCCCGAAATTCATGGGGTCACGCCAATATTAGACATGACCACCATGAATTTCTAGTAAAGTATTTAAAAAAAACACAACGCCCAGAAAAAAGTCCTTTAATTGAAATAAACACACAATTCTTTATTGTTCTAAATTAAACTATACTTACCATCACGTCCATTCCAGCTGAAGCCAACGATCTCCTGCAATAAAAGAAAAATAATAAAGCAACCTCATCCTTACCTTTCCATGGTTCCCACGACAGCTTCAGCTCTGCTACATCGAGATGACAGGCTGGACCGCAGCAGAACGCTGCCATCCAGCCTGTCATCCCGCAGACACTGAGAAGCGCAGGCTTGCTTGCGCTCCTCAGTGTCTCTCTGTGACGGCATAAAGATGAGCCGAGGTCATGTCCAATGAACTCAGCTCACCTCATGCACGTCACTGACAGCATGGGAGAATTCTCCTGCACTCAGCGCTTCAGCATGAGAATTTTCCCACGCTGTCAGTGACGTGAATGAGGTGAGGTTATGTCCAATGAACTCAGCTCACCTCATGCACGTCACTGACAGTGTGGGAAAATTCTCCTGCACTCAGCGCTTCAGCGTGAGAATTTTCCCACGCTGTCAGTGACGTGAATGAGGTGAGGTCATGTCCAATGAACTCAGCTCACCTCATGCATGTCACTGACAGCGTGGGAAAATTCTCACGCTGAAGCGCTGAGTGCAGGAGAATTCTCCCACTCTGTCAGTGACGTGCATAAGGTGAGCTGAGTTCATTGGACATGAACTCGGCTCATCTGGATGCCGTCACAGAGAGACACTGAGGAGCGCAAGCATGCCTGCGCTTCTCAGTGTCTGCGGGATGACAGGCTGGATGGCAGCGTTCTGCTGCGGCCCAGCCTGTCATCTCGATGTAGCAGAGCTGAAGCTGTCCTGGGAACCATGGAAAGGTAAGGATGAGGTTGCTTTATTATTTTTCTTTTATTGCAGGAGATCGTTGGCTTCAGCTGGAATGGGCGTGATGGTAAGTAGAGTTTAATTTAGAACAATAAAGAATTGTGTGTTTATTTCAATTAAAGGACTTTATTCTGGGTGTTTGTGGTTTTTTTTTTAACTTTGACTATGGGGTTAGTAATGGGGGTGTCTTATAGACGCCTCTCCATTACTAACCTGGGCTTGATGTCAGCTGGCATTATAAGCTGACATCAACCCCAACCCTATTACCCCACTGCCACCGCTACAGGGCAGTGGGAAGAGTGAGGCTAAGTGCCAGAATTGGCGCATCCTATGGATGCGCCATTTCTGAGGCGGCTGACGGCTGGTGTTTCTAGCCTGGGAGGGGGCCAATATTCATGGCACCCTTCCTGGGCTATTAATATCAGCCCCCAGCTGTCTGCCTACCCTTTGCTAGCTATTAAATTAGGGGGGACCCCACGTCATTTTTTTGAGGGGGTCCCCCATTTTAATAGCTAGTAAAGGCTAGGTATTCAGCTGGGGGCTGAAATTAGTCGCCTGGGAAGCTCCGTGGGTATTACCCCATTCCCAGGCTTCAAACATCTGCCCCAGCCGTCTGCTTAACCTCCGCTAGAGAATAAAATTAAGGAGAACCCCACGCCAATTTTTTTTTAAATAAATCCTTTATTTTAACACTACATGACAAGTACAGTAATCAACACTATCACTGTACTTCATATATATGTGACTGACATGTTTCTAACTATCTAATCTATGTATGATTCTCTATTCCTTCTATTCTAAATTGTCGGGTACAGATGCTGAATTGCCGGCCGGCTTTTTTAAAGAGACGGTGCATGAAAACACTATTATATTTTTAAATAAATACTTTACACTAAATGACAAGTACAGTAAGCAACACTGTCACTGTACTTCATATATATGTGACTGACATGTTTCTATCTATCTAATCTATGTGTGAAGCTCTATTCTGTCTGTTATAAATTGTCGGGTACCGCTGCTAAATTGCCGGCCGGCTTTTTTAAAGAGACAGTACATGAAAACACAATTATTTTTTTAAATAAATCCTTTACACTAAATGACAAGTAGAGTAAGCAACACTGTCACTGTACTTCATATATATGTGACTGACATGTTTCTATCTATCTAATCTATGTGCGAAGCTCTATTCTTTCTGTTGTAAATTGTCGGGTACCGGTGTACGCCGCTGATGAATTGGCGGCTTTTCGCGTAATACATTCTACATTATTCTTAGTTGTTTTACTTCATGTAGAATTAACCTACAAGGAAAGAAAGGGTTTATTTTCATTCCGATATTTGTGTCCCATTGACTTGCATTGGTTTCCGGTATCGGAATCGGCGATATCCGATACTTTTTGGGTATCGGTCCGATCCAATCCGATACGATATTTCCTGATATCGGAAGGTATCGCTCAACACTAGTCATTAACAAAGTGTTGGAACACCGCCGTGGCATTAGTCAGACCGAATGGCATGACAAGGTTCTCATAATGCCCCTCCAGAGTGTTAAACGCCGTCTTCCACTCATCCCCCTCTTTTATCCTAATCAGATTGTACGCCCCCCTGAGATCCAACTTAGAGAACCATTTGGCGCCCACTATCTGATTAAAAAGATCGGGGATAAGTGGGAGTGGATAAGGATCTCGGACCGTAATCCGATTAAGTTCACGGAAATCCAGGCAAGGGCGTAGGCCTCCATCTTTCTTCTTCACAAAGAAGAACCCCGCGGCCACCGGGGAAGATGAAGGTCTAATATGCCCCTTAGCCAGACTCTCAGAAATATAATCCTTCATGGCCTGCCTCTCCGGACCAGATAGGTTATACAACCTAGATTAAGGTAACTTGGCCCCAGGGAGCAATTTTACAGAACAGTCATACACGCGATGAGGAGGTAGTTCCTGACACCCTTTCTCCAAGAATACATCCTCAAAGTCCGCCAGAAATGGAGGTAAGACCCTAAGAGTGACAGCACCGATGACCGTATTCATGCAGTTTTTATTGCAGAATTCACTCCATTGGCTTATCTCCCTGGATTGCCAATTAATAACCGGATTATGCTTAGTTAACCAAGGAAGGCCCAACACAATAGGAGTGGGAAGACCCTCCAACACGTAACAAGACAACAGTTCTTTATGTATCGCCCCCACTTGAAGATTTACGTTATGCACCACTTGCAAAAAACTTCCCTGATCGAGAGGCCTGGCGTCGATCGAAAATATGGGGATGGGTTTAGCCAACATATTCAATAGCATACCTTGAACCCGGGCAAACCGAGCGTCCACCAGATTAGCCCCAGCCCCACTATCTAGAAGAACAGATATGCTCTCAGTTCTCGTACCCACCCCCACCTCCGCCCGTACAAGAAACTGAGACGAACCTAGGGACGAAATACCTGCTCCCAGATTGCCATCCACCACACAACCTGGGATCAATAGTTTTCCGACGACTCTTTACTCTGCAAAGGATGGGATGGACACCCCCCAATAAAATGTCCCTTTCTCCCGCAGAAGAAGCACCTTCCAGTCTTGTGGTGCACCGCCGGTCCCCTCCCCCGGAAAGATGTCCCTCCTAACTGCATAGGCTCCTCTGGACTGACCAGGGAAACCTCCATATGAGGGGACCTTGTAGGAGGTGGAGTCATCCCAGGGGGCGGAGTTATCCCGCACCTCTCCCGAAGCTGTCTGTCAGTGCGAATAGCAAGGGCCATAGCGGCTTCCAGTGAGGCGGGAGGGTCATACTGTGCCAACACATCCTTTAATTTGTCAAATAACCCTTGACAAAACTGGCTCCTAAGAGCCGTGTCATTCCACTGGGTGTCCGTGGCCCACCTACGGAACTCCGAACAGAATTCCTCCGCCGGACGATCTCCCTGGTGGATCCTATGTAACTTAGATTCAGCAAGGGAGATCCGATCCGGGTCATCATATACGAGTCCCAGAGCAGCGAAAAACCTATCCACTGACTGGAGAGCCGGGGAGCCCGGGGGAAGAGAGAACGCCCAAGATTGTGGGTCCCCTTGTAGGAGCGAGATGACAATTCCCACCCTTTGCTCCTCACTCCCCGATGACCGAGGCCGCAGCCGAAAATACAACTTACATGCCTCCCGGAAAACAAAAAACTTGTCCCGCACCCCAGTGAACCTGTCAGGGAGAGCTACTTTAGGTTCTGGTCCGGCTTGCTCCAGAGGACACAAAACCTTGGACTTAACGTCCGCCAACTCCATGGACAAACTCTGCAACTGCCGAGCTAGACTAGCTACTGGATCCATGGTGGTTGGAAAATTTTTTTTTTTTTTTTGTGTCGGTCGGTGAAAATGTCACGCTGTCTCAGCGTACAGGGGGTCAGGGGCCTGAGCTGACCCTAGACGGGGGCCCTGACTAATCCCTCAACCTGGAGGTACTGTTAATGGTACAGAGGTCCAGGCCGCCAGCGTAACCCTAAACTCCTGAATATCCCTGAACCTCAGTAATCTAGTCCTGAGAAGGACCCCGATCACAACAATGGGGAACAGGATAGAAAATGCCCAAAACACAGTACTAGACAAACGAGACAGTACAAGGGGAAAACCAAAAACCACCTTGCATACAAAAACTAACACCACAATTACAGAGGGAACAACAACAGGTTAGGAGATAAATGATAAAGGGAGGAAGGGAACAAACCACATCGCATACTCCTCGCTCCGAACTCCACCAAACAATGATCCACTCTGAAGGTCTGCAAGAAATGCTTTCACTGACAACTTCCCTATCCGACCAGCAGGTATTTGAAGGTATCCCAATACTGCAGCATTAACTGCAGCTGGGCGAGGCTGAGCCTCGTCAAGAACAGAGAGAGAGAATTAACTCCCTCACAACCAAAAAACACAAAGCACCAAAAACTCAGCTGCGAGAAGTCAGGCTGAGTAGTCGCGACGATCTTCGTGGCGACACACCCATGACAGGTAGTCAGTGGAGCAGCCCATCTGAGGCAAGCTACACCACCTGTGTATCTAATAACAATTTTTTACTGCATCTAACCCAGGAAATCCTTTTCCGCATAGTAGCAGTGTCTTTTAGTCAGTGGAGTAGCCCATCTGTGAAGGAAGCTACACCGCCTGTGTATATAATTCTAATTTTTTACTGCATCTAACCCAGGAAATCTTTTTGGACCTATGACCACTGTTTGGTTGTCAGCGAAGTAGCCCACCGTGTAGGAAGCTATACCACCTGTGTATCTAATTCTATTTTTTTACTGCATCTAACCCATGAAATCTTTTTGGGCCTAGTAGCTGTGTCTGGTAGTCAGCAGAGTAGCCCACCTGTGAAGGAAGCTACACAGGCTGTGTGTCTAATTGTAATTTTTTACTCCATCTAACCCAGGAAATCCTTTTGGGCCTAGTAGCAGTGTCTGGTAGTCAGTGGAGTAGCCCATCTGAAGCAAGCTACACCACCTGTGTATCTAATAACAATTATTTACTTCATTTAAACCAGGAAATCTTTTTGGGCCTAGTAGCTGTGTCTTGTAGTCAGCGGAGTAGCCCACCTGTGAAGGAAGCTACACCGCCTGTGTATCTAATTCTAATTTTTTACTGCATCTAACCCAGGAAATCTTTTTGGGCCTAGTAGCAGTGTCTGGTAGTCAGTGGAGTAGCCCACCTGTGAAGGAAGCTATATCGCCTGTATATATAATTCTAATTTTTTACTGCATGTAACCCAGGAAATCTTTTGGGTCTAGTAGCAGTGTCTGGTAGTCAGTGGAGTAGCCCATCTGAAGCACGCTACACCAGCTGTGTATCTAATGAATTTTTTTTATTGCATCTAACTCAGTAAATCCTTTTGGGCATAATAGCAGTGTCTGGTAGTCAGCGGAGTAGCCCACCTGTGAAGGTAGCTACACCGCCTCTGTATCTTTTTCTAATTTTTTTCTGCATCTAAGCCCAGGAAATCTTTTTGGGCATAGTAGCAGTGTCTGGTAGTCAGTGGAGTAGCCCACCTGTAAAGGAAGCTACACCGCCTATGTATCTAATTCTAATTTTTTACTGCATCTAACCCAGGAAATTTTTTTGGGCCTATTAGCAGTGTCTGGTAGTCAGCGGAGTAGCCCACCTGTGAAGGAAGCTACACCGCCTGTGTATCTAATTCTAATTTTTAATGCATCTAACCCAGGAAATCTTTTTGGGCCTAGTAGCAGTGTCTGGTAGTAAGCGGAGTAGCCCACCTGTGAAGGCAGCTACACCGCCTGTGTATCTAATTATAAATTTTTTACTGCATCTAACTCAGGAAATCCTTTTGGGCCTAGTAGCAGTGTCTGGTAGTCAGCGGAGTAGCCCACCTGTGAAGGCAGCTACACCGCCTGTGTATCTAATTATAAATTTTTTACTGCATCTAACCCAGGAAATCTTTTTGGGCATAATAGCAGTGTCTGGTAGTCAGTGAAGTAGCCCACTTGTGAAGAAAGCTACACCGCCTGTGTATCTAATTCTAATTTTTTTCTGCATTTAACCCAGGAAATCTTTTTGGGCCTATTAGCAGTGTCTGTTAGTCAGCGGAGCAGCTCGCCTGTGAAGGAAGCTACACCGCCTGTGTATCTAATTCTAATTTTTTTACTGCATCTAAGCAAGGAAATCTTTTTGGGCCTAGTAGCAGTGTCTGGTAGTAAGCGGAGTAGCCCACCTGTTAAGGAAGCTACACTGCCTGTGTATCTAATTCTAATTTTTTACTGCATCTAACCCAAGAAATCCTTTTGGGCCTAGTAGCAGTTTCTGGTAGTCAGCGGAGTATCCCATCTGAAGCAAGCTACACCACCTGTATATCTAATAACAATTTTTTACTGCATCTAACCCAGTAAATCCTTTTGGGCATAGTAGCAGTGTCTCATAGTCAGCTGAGTAGCCCACCTGTGAAGGAAGCTACACCGCTTGTGTATCTAATTCTAATTTTTTTACTGCATCTAACCCAGGAAATCTTTTTGGTGCCTAGTAGCAGTGTCTGGTAGTCAGCGCAGTAGCCCACCTGTGAAGGAAGCTACACCGCCTGTGTATCTAATTCTAATTTTTTACTGCATCTAACCCTGGAAATCCTTTTGGGCCTAGTAGCAGTGTCTGGTATTCTGTGGAGTAGCCCATCTGAAGCATGCCACACCACCTATGTATCTAATAACATTTTTTTACTGCATCTAACCCAGTAAATCTTTTTGGGCCTAGTAGCATTGTCTTGTAGTCATTGGAGTAGCCCAGCTGTGAAGCAAGCTTCACCGCCTGTGTATCTAATAAAATTGTTTTACTGCATCTAATCCATCCAATCCTTTTGGGCTTGTACCACAGTTTGGCAACTCAGCTCTGCTCGGTTTTCATCCATCATTTTTTGTGCAAACAACAACAGAGTTGCCAATTAGTTAACCACCAAAATGAGTGGCAAAAAGCCTGCTGCTGGTGGAAAGGGAAATAGGCGTGTTGGAAATTGAAAAAAAGGTTGTGTCCGGGGGGTAGGTGGTAAAGCAACTGTAACATCTGCGGAAGAAAGACCATCTTCCAGCCAAACTAAGATGTCTACTTCTTTTCGTGGACAATGTGATATGATCCCTTTCTTACGGACACGCCCATCGCTACAAATTCCAGATGAGGCACAAAAGCAGCAAGTGCTTCAAATGATATCAAGTGCTCCTTCAAGTGGGCTCTCCTCCACCTCAACTTCAACTCAGAAATACTTCAGTCCTCAGAGGTGTCACCCCAATCGCACTTGCTTCCTCACAGCTTCCAAGTCTCCAGCTGCCCATCTGAGTATGGGGTAACACAGATGGTTGAGTCTGCAGAGCTGTTTACTCATACTATATCCTGGGAATCAGAGGTCTGCTCCAGAGCTTCTGTGAATCCAGACGAGGAAATGATCTGCACTGATGCCCAGAATATTTATGAGTCGGATCCAGGCCCAGATGAAGAAGGTTTTGAGCATAATGTAGACCCTCGTTCCCAAACTGTAACTCCTGTTGGTGGTGACAATGAGGAAGACGATGATGAGACTCAGATACCTGATTGGAGCGACAACTTGACTTTTTGGTCAGGGCAGGAACAGGTTGGCTCTGAGGACGACGGGTGTGAGAACACACAGAGTGATGATGACGAGGTTGGAGATCCCACTTACTATCAACCCACAATCAGCCAGTCAATGAGGTCAGCAGAGGAGGTGGAGGAGGATGCTAGTGACGACGAGGTTAGGTTGCACCTTCCTGGACAGAGACGGAGTACTGGAAGCACGTCAACAACTGCATCCTCAACCACAACTCGGCCTCTGACCACAAGTCGTGGTGGCTCTTCAGGTCGCATGGGCTCTAAGCCTTGCATAGCCTGGGCATTTTTTGAGATCGCAAAGGATGACCCAACTCATGTTATCTGTAACATTTGTCACCAAAAGCTAAGTAGAGGCCAAAAAATCCATAGTCACATGGATATGAAGCATAAGTTGCAGTGGGAAGCTCACTGTGCTTCAATGCGGCCTAGCGTGCCGGGCCAACCACCCTCTGCCCCATCTTGTGCATCCGTGGCCTCTTCATCCTCTGTGACTAGGGGGACAGCATTCACACATGTTTTTGGATGCAGACCTGCCACCTCTTTACCCACAACAGCCAGTGTGATTGGCAGGTCGTCAGTTCATTTGGAAGTGGAAACACCTGCTGGTGTTGAGCGCTCTCCAACATCGAGAGCACCACCTTTGGATCAAGGCTACATAACATGTCCGCCTGCATCTCCTCACAGACCGGCAGTTTGCCGGGGACACCCTACACAACCCCGCCTAAGCACAACAGCCAGCCCTCGGTCCCTCAGATGTGGACAACTAAAAGACCATTTCCTCCTAGCCATGACAAAGCTAAGAGGTTGAATTTCACCATCTGCAAGCTGTTGGCTACAGAAATGCTGCCTTTCCGCCTGGTGGACACAGAGGATTTTCGAGAACTTATGTCCATCGCAGTGCCCCAGTACCAGATGCCCTATCGCCGCTACATCTCAAAGAAAGCTGTGCCTGTGCTACACCAGCACGTCGCACACAACATCACCGCTTCCTTGAGAAACTCTGTGTGTGAGTGCATTTCACCACAGACACTTGGACGAGTAGGCATAGACAGGGGCGTTACATGTCGTTGACTGGGCACTGGGTAACTATGGTGACACCAGGACAAGGGGCTGCTGTCCAAGTCTTGCCGTCCCCACGAGCTGTGCGTCAATCCTCTTTATCTAGAAGTTCCTTCACTGCTTCTGCCTCCTCAACCTCCTCTCGGTCCTCCACCTGCACCTAAAGCCTGTCTGGTAATGCCACCTGTGTTATAACTGCGCAGAAGGAATCCTGCACACCTCCTTACTATGCTGGCAGCAGGGCACACAGCTGAGGAGTTGTGGTCAGCTCTGGAGACCGAGTTTCATGAATGGTTGACTCCACTGAACCTGCAGCCAGCGAAGGCCGTGTGCGACAATGGTGCAAACCTGGGTGCGGCCCTTCGCCGGGGCAATGTCACACACGTGCCTTGTATGGCTCACGTGTTGAACCTGATTGTCCAGCAATTTTTAGCCCACTATCCCGGACTAGATGGCCTTCTGCAGAGGGCACGGTCGCTGTGTGCTCACTTCCACGGTTCGCATCCCGCAGCTCAATGACTTACATCTCTACAGAAGTTGTTGGGCCTGCCAGTTCACCAGCTGAAATGCGATGTGCCGACACGATGGAATTCAACTCTGCACATGTTGTAGCGACTGTGGCAGCACCGACGAGCCCTGGTGCAATACGTTATGACGTATAGCCTGGGCCAACGAGATCCAGAGGTGGGGCAAATCACGCTGCAGGAGTGGTCTCATATCAGGTACCTATGCACCCTTCTGCACAGTTTTGAAATGGCGACGAAGATGTTTAGTACTGACGATGACATTATCAGCATGACTATTCCGGTCATTTACATGCTGGAGTACACTTTAAACAGTATTTGGAGTCAGGTGGTGGGACAAGAGGAGGGGGAGGAAGTATACAGGAGGAGTCGTATGCGGAAGGGATAACATCTCCAAGGTCCAGACAGTCGGCAGCACCAAGGCGGCAGGCATGGGAGGGTGGGGGAGAGGGATTAACGAGGGTGCATGGTAGCAGCCAAACTGTTCACGA